>NC_141339.1:10616176-11216176 GCF_037954235.1 Aulostomus chinensis | reverse complement strand
GCACAGCATGGTGGTGTTGCTGCGAGTGGGAGTTGGCTCAGACCTCACAATTAGATTCAGTCATCAAAGCAAATATTTATATACTTCCATTTGTGGCCTATTTGGAATGCGCAGCTGCTCGCAACTTTTTGAGGGCAGACAGAGGGGAAAAGCACAATAACTTATTTGTTGGCGTATGCTGCCTGTGATATACAGATGTCTCACTGTACTGAGAGAATGTTGTTTTACATGATTCATGATTTTGTTCCATTCATATGAGCCAACATGTAGGATCCCATGACCGGACACATGATTGTTACTTTTAACACGTGTTTGTGAGGCCATAATGTCCGCTGGGAGGAAGACCCGCAAACATTTGTTTTAGTATTTTATTTGCAATAACTTTAAGGCCGCATGTACAGGTTACAGCAGCTGTTGTCTTCATGGTGTGTGTGTGTGTGTGTGTGTGTGGGGGGGGGGGGGGGGGGGCTGTAAAACCATCTGTTAGCTCCCAAACACATTTGAACCAAGTTGGTGCTGGTAAGTTTTTGTTGTTGTTTTGGTTATAACACCAATAAAGTTCCTAAGTTAAGATTGATAATAAAAGAGTGGGCCTGTGCGATATGCAGAAATAGAATCATGCAGATATTTAGGTACCACTCTACAATAAGTTCCCCCTTTTAAAGGATTAATAGATGGTAAAAAGTGTTATTACCATCATAAACATATAGTAATAGTTGTAAATGACTTTTAACCTAATTTCCCACACATCAATGCGGATGCAAGGCGAAGTTGCGCTACTATTTGTTTAATCCATTTAGGTTAAATAGGTCATCAGATCTTGCTACCTAGACGGATAAAAATGCAGTAACATAGTAACCTTCTTCTTGCCAAATAGTGACCCCTTCATTGAGTTATAGCAAATTATGGTACAGGTCATTTATAACTGATAATTAACGATTTATGAAGTGTTTACAACGTGATTAATGCATTTACAACCATTTATGAATCCTTCATAGGGGGGAGACTTATTTTCAATGATCAATTTGAAATTCATCGACATGATTATCGCTTCATGTGACCCGCAGAGGTCTATCTGTAATACCAGGATGACTTATTTGTGAGCGCACGCTGTGATTCTCTTTCTCGCAATGCAAAATTGCTGCTCTGGCAATTTGGATATTGCAATTGGCCATATTGTGACTTTTCACAAATATTTTGATCAGTTGTGTTCTGCCAGCTCCAGCTAAAACATATCCTAATTGCAAATGAATTACTTGAAGCTGTCCACACCTTTTTTAGCTAATGATGCAAAATTTAGCCAAGTGGAAGACATTTTGAAGAAATATTTACATTTCAGTATTGAAAAGGCTTCAAATGACCCTCAACCTCCTAAGTACATTTCACTTGTAATGAATGAGAACATGAATCACATTCTTATCACCACATCATTTGCTGATGGCTTTATTTGACCTCCGCTTTTCGTCAACTTTGCGTAACTGTCTTGAACGAGATCTAGCCATCCATTACTCTTCAGGCTGGATAATACACCCTTAATTCCAGGACAAGGCTGCTGTACTGGTTTTGCGGTTGGCTTTAACCTGTTAATTCCAGTGGGTTAAAAGGTGATGTAATAGTGACAGTGATGTTTTTCTTCTCTTGTACTTCAATGCACTCTAGGCCTGAAAATCTTTTGTGCTGGATACATCTTCAAAACCAACGTACACTGCATGAACTCCTTGGCTGCATTCTCCACATACTCTTATTGAAAGTCAGGTTTTGATGGACACTGTACACCCTGCAGCTCTGTCTGAGATGTTGGCACTGTGACAGAAGGACAGTTGTTTCCTGCGACACACGAGAGGTTCTGTGACTGTGAACGTGACATGTATTTAATCAACAAAGAAAGGTTCCTTTCCGGAATACAACCACGCTGCTTCTTCTCGTTCTTCCTGTCTGGGACCAAGTGTTGACACATAGAGATGTTCTTACATCTGTGACGGCTGTATTTCGCGTCAACTCCTGACAAGGAATGATTAAAACCTGGCTGTCTAATTTAGCTTGGTCCTGCTCTTCCTAATGGCGAGACATTGTCTTATTAAATGTCCCATGGTCTTGGTCGTTGTGAGGCTCCTATTTTAATGTAACGGATCGCAAGGAGCAAGATTTCCCGGAGGTGCGCCTGGTTGGTTAAAAAAAAAAACAAAAAACCAACCACTGAGGACTGAGGTGAGATTCTAACTATGAAGCAATAAATACGAACCTGAATTTTGTGAGGTTTATGCTAATATTTTGAAGGAGGGGAGACAGAGCAGATTCATGGTGGAAACACTGAAAACGTAGCAAAGTGGTGAAAGTTGAGAATGATTAGAAAACAAAATATTTTAGTTTACAGCTCATGCCAAGGGTTGTGTGATAGGCATGTTGGACAATTCTCCTTAGCCTCCTCTATCCTGTTTCAGCTCTACCTCAAGTATTTTTGGAGTCACAAACTGTTAAATGAGAACCATGTGGCAGCTTGTAATTAGATCTTTGGTAATGAAGGGGTCAAATAACAGTTCAAGCGCAGAAATTCCCTCTGAAACAGGACTTGACAGTGTAGTGCGTGCGTCACAAGACTCACAGACATACCATTGGACAGGAAGTGCTACTTAGTAGATGGGAATCTCATCTCAATTTTGGCTTCCAAAAATTTTGTTTGGGGTTTTCCACATCAAGAGATCAACATGCGATGGGATTCCCAGAATATTTGGCCCTTTTTCTAGGATTTTATTCAGTTGTGACACAAGAGTGAGGGAATGAATTGAAGTTTCTGAATGGCAAAAACAAAACGAATGAGTTTTTCTTCAGCCATTGACGAGGAGGTGTTAACCCTCGGTGCTATTTCAAAGATTTTTACACTCCTCAGAGAAACAAGACAGGGCAAGTCTAGTTAAGACAGGACAGTTAACAGTTTCAGCCTTTGGAGCAAACAGAAATCCTCTGACTCCTCACAAAGACTATATCTACATTCCAACGGCTTATTTTTAACGGAATTTGTGTCATTTTTAATCGAGACCACCGTCCTTTAAAAACCCTCTTTCCAGTTAGCAACAGCCAACATCTGGTAGAAACAGAGCGACTGGCTGCCCAAATCATTCTTTTATGCTCACGTCAGCCCACACCATAACAGAAACGCCGCTGTTAAAGAGACCTAATAGATCTAAATATATCTGACTGAAAGTTGTCATCTCTGCTTCTACACAGCTCTGGTCTCTGCTGCTACGGTCACTGGTAAAAACAGATTCTTTACAATTGAGTTAGGCTGCTGAGGTTCCGTATCCAGCCCTGGTCTCATTTAAGATGAAAGATGCAGCCGTCTGATACTGATCCTGAATATGGCTCTGATATTGAGTCAAATAGCTGGCCCACATCCATCGACCAAGCATCAGATCTGATCAGTGGACGCATCCCTCCTTAAGTCAGTTTAGCTTCATAACATGTAGTATAGTTATATGTGGGGTCTACGGCGTAGGTGATTGTGTTGCTTCATCTGCTTCCTACAATGGCAACTGTGACAGGGAAAAGTTTTGGAGCCAAACTCAAACCAGAGGCAGACAGGAGGAAATGTGACGTTGCGAGGCGAACCGGTGACATCTGTTAGAGTTAGCTATAACGCCATATGCAGTTCCAGGGAGGTGCACAGCAGGTCACGCTGTATTCTGTAAGTTAAAGCACAACTATGAATCAGATTTTTTTACTCATACGATCCTATGGCAGCCAGATAAATACACTTGTCCTGGCATTGAAGTATTCTTTATAAACATTTTTAATAAAATTTTCAGCAAGGGCAGCAATCCTTGAGTTAGAATACACCAAGAAGATCCTGAATAGATAAAAATTCATATATTTGATGTTTAAACCAGCTAGCGATCCTCTTCGTATAAGCAACAACACTTAGAAGGTAGTCTAACGCTGCTTTGTGCTCCACATCACCGTTCTTGCATTTGAATGTTAACAATCAAAGAGTCTATTGTCTGACATGTCTTCAGAAACGTTTTTTTTAAAATATGAAACTATTGAAATTTTGATTCAAAAAATTTAATCAGGGGCCTTGGCCTTAGCCAAGCCTTGGCCATCAGAATATAGAAGGAAACTTTGAGTAAATTAACAGCGTTAACCTGAAGGGTAGATACAGCAGTTATTTATTTAGTGTGCTGTGACTCTGGCAAGGAAAATAAGTGGAAATGAAAAATGTCAAAGTATCCCTTTTAGTGGTTTTGGTGGGGTTGTAGCTCATTATAAAAATGTATGAGCTGCTATGTGCTCAAAAAATGGGTTGGTGGGGGGGGTCCTATGTGTCCCCATGTCTACTCTGACTCTAATTGGCTGTCACATTTGCACTTCTCCCCAACAGAGTGAGCGTCGCTCCTCGCTTCACTCCTGCAGGGCGGCTCATGTAGCCGCGGAGGCGTCCCTGACGGATTAGCAGTCACTGCAATAGCCGGTATGATGCAATTTGTGTGCTGTCACTGAAGATGGTTGACAGACGGTCATGCCACCACACTTGGCACGTTTATTGTACATGTAATCGTCCTTTAAAACATGCCTACAAGGACACCTTTTTAGAATTACTCCCCTGTGTAATATTTGTCATATTGCCGGGGCCCCATCTGTCATTATGAACTCATTCCTTCTGTTTTCCTTCATCTTGCTCTCCTTCTCTCTGTCTCTCTCTCTCTCTCTATCTGCTCAGGCAAAGTCATATTCAGCAAAGTTATGAATACAGGCATCATTCAAGAAAGTCGTGTGGCAAACAGTGAGGCATTTCGCGGTGTGCTCTCTCACTTTCACTGCACACGCGTGCGTGCACACAGACACACACATACACACACACACACACACACTCACAGATTAAAAGGTCATCACCCTGTGTTGGAGGTGGCCTCCATGGAGTGAGATGTTAATTGCTCCTGAGTCAGGTCGTTATCACTCCGATACTCTTGATGGCCATATTGGCCTCATATTCATCTTTGTGGTGGTTGAAGGTAATAAAAGAGCAGAAAGCAGCACCCAGTGGCAGCCCTGTAAAGTTTGTTATTGCTATTGAAACTTCATAAAAGCTCTCAGTTCATCGTGAGTAAACCACATTATTAGTTTTGACAATAGCAGCTGCTAAGGGCGTGTTTCCACTGGCTCACTTTGGCTCGGGTGGGGTGGGCTCAGGTCTGTTTGGCCGCATTTCCACTGGCCCCAACACGGTACTAACCGTTACCATTTTGGTCCCTGCTCTGCTGGGGTTCCAAGCAGGGACTAAAATTTGACATAAACACATAGCGGGGTGCTGATTGGGTAACTTACCTGCTTCCATCGTCTACTTTTTATCTTCTTGGCCTTGGCCGAAAATTGGTGGATGACTTGGTGAAGTCTTTCATACTTTTCTTGGGTGTTCTGTTTCGCCACGTGAAGCCTTTCCTGTCTGTTGTCCTTTACTTTTTAGTTAAAGTAAAAAACACTGACCGAGTTACAGGCGTAACACTGCCTCCATGTCGTCCATTGTTGTTGTTGTGTCGCACACAAATAATACCGGGGATCTCTTGGCTGGTGAGTCCACCCATGCTGACGTGGTACCCAGTGCTAGTGGAAACGTGTCCATACCGAGCTGTACCGAACCGAACCGAGCCGGAGTGAGTCAGTGGAAACGTGCCCTAAGATGGCACCTTGATAGAAAATCTCCCCTGACTACTAGGATTCCATTAACTTGACGAACTGGATTTAAGACTGAAGATAAAACATGGATAAGGGCGAGACTTCATTGTGAGATAGGCTGAGCAAAGTAAAAATCTAACGAAATTGCACAGAACGATGAAACACACGGAAACCAGAGTCGGGAGTCCTCCCCAGTTAGCTGTAGCTCACCAGCTAATGATTTTGTAGAAGAAGGGGAAGCTAACATGGAAGCGAGCCTGAAAATGATTCTCGCTGGGATAAAAGATTTCCGACAAGACAATAAGCAACAACTCCAGGAAATCAAAGAAGAGATCAACAAAACCCAAAAGAGATTGGACGAAGTAGAAGAGCGTGTTTCAGACACAGAGGAGGGAGTTCAGTTGCTAGAAGAAGTGACGGAAGAGCTGATAAAACTTCAAGCCTACCTGGAAGAAAGACAGGAGGACCAGGATGGGAGATCTGGACGAAACAACATCAGAATCTACTCCATTCCGGAGGGGTCAGAGAACGAATCTTCATCAATGATAGTTTGTCGGAAAACTGCTGAAACATGGCTTGTCTCTGATGGAAGATGTGGATCTCCATATCGAACGGGCACACAGGGCACTGGGACACAGGCTGAAAGAGGGAGCACCTCCGAGATCCATCGTTATCAGGTTTCTGAGCGACAGGACAAAAGAGGAAATCCTATGAACAGCGCGGCAGAAAATGCGGAAAAATAAACAAATTAATCTGGACAATGATTACGTACCGAGTGTGTTGAAGAAAAAGGCAACAGTACATGGTAGCAAAGAGGTTTCTGACGTTAAGAAGGAGCAGAGTTCAAGATACGGCTGAGTAGAAAATGATCACCCAAGTATTGTTTACAAGGAATCCGACTATAGAATTGGACGTCTTTGATTTATTGCCTTATTGATTGAGAAGCAGCGGGAGCTCCTCACTTCCGTGTCATCCAATGAGTGAGCTTTTAAAGATGATGCTGAGGGCAGATGCTGCCAAAAAAAAAAAACATATTTTCTGTGCAAAGTTTCTTTTACTTTAATTTTATTTAGTTACCAGAGTGCCTAACTGAGGGTGATCGATACGTCGGGGTACATTTTTGACATTATGGATGAGATTCCTGCTGAATCGATTACAGAAGAGAAGAGATTGGACGCCACTGTGCAGAAGAGAGGCTTTCCCTCTCTGGGGCCGCACTTAAACACTGAATACAGGGTTTGTCTTTGAACCCCACCTTTGGAATATCCTAATGAACATTCTGAGTGTAAGAGCTCCAAACCACATCAGTTGTTTTGTTCACACGTTCACTGCAGTTCAGAGCAGAAATAGAGATTCAACACAAACTTCGTCTAAAAACTGGGAAACGTATCTTCGTCATGGTACTGGCAAATAATACTTTGAAAGTGGTCCCCTTCAATCTTAATGGAACACATCATCCGATAAAGAGAGGCATGATATTATCAAAACGGAGAGGGGAGGGTGCTCAGGTAGCATCTATCTGAATCTGAACATGCAAAACTGAGAAGAGAAGGCTTCAAATATGTATTTCATTCCTCCTATAAATCAGGACATAGAAGAGGATCTTCTTACTTCAAATAAATCCAATATGAACACGTCAGAGACTAAAGGTAAAGACGGCTGATACGTAATGATGGAGGGAGGGACTGTTGGGCTGATGGCATATGTGCTCCTCTTGGGAGGGATAGGACCTTTTATAAAAAATGATTGGAGATGATGTCTGCTGAAGCTCAGGGTGTGCTTATATGTGGAGATATGAATATGAGATCATCAAAAATGGAACCTTCCACCTCTAATTTAGTACATAATAAAGGAAGGAAGTTGTTATATAAACTGAAGAAACAAAAGGCAGACGCCGCTATTAATAACGTAATAAATAATAATAAACTGACGTTTGCTTTAGAACTACAGTCGGAGGAATCGAGATGGCGGATTCAGTGACTAATATATCTATATCTATATCTATATCTCTCTCTCTCTCTCTCTCTCTCTCTCTCTCTCTCTCTCTCTCTCTCTCTCTCTATATGTATATATATATATATATATGTATATATATATATATATATATGTATATATATATATATATGTGTGTATATATATATATGTATATATATATATATATATATATGTGTATATATATATATATATATGTATATGTATATATATATATATATATATATATATATATGTATATATATATATATATATGTATATATATATATGTATATATATATATATATATATATATATATATATATATGTATATATATATATATATATATATATATATATGTGTGTGTGTGTATATGTTAATTTAAATAATGATCATGGAGAACCAAACTGCTTTAAGTACCTTTATTACAGACTATTAACTGTTGGGACAACTTCTGTTGGGACAAGTTCTGTCAGCAAATACTGATGGGAAAATGAGGAAGTGTGACATTCGTTGTTCAAATGTTCCTTTTTTCACACTGTAAAATGAAAGGTTGAGTAATAGATGGGAGAATGTAAAATATAAAAAAAGAAATGAAATGACGATGCAGAATGAATTCACCGTACAGCCTGAAATGAGATCAGATGTAGAGGATTTTAGCAGTGTTTATCCCCGCTAACAGTGCTCTTCAAATGTTTAATATCGCTTGTTTGTTTTCTTGTGATGGTGATGGATTATGTTTACAGGCAGATGTGTCTTGCTACTGATGACTTGTCTCGTCCGGCTGTTTTTTTTTTCTTTCCCCGTATCGCCTGAGTTACCTCAGCTGTTGGGGCTGAACAGGGTTTGGTTTCTGTCTGGATTTAATGCTCTGCTCATTTCTGATCTTCCCTCTGATCTCCAGTAACGGACAGCAAGATGTGCAGTAACGCAGCGTGCTCTCCCCGTAGCAGGGGGCGATTTTTCTCTCTCACTGAAGAGTTCATCATGATATTGTTTATCTGCTGGGGGGGAGGGAATTGCGCCTTCAGTCATTCTCCTCTGCTGAGATGAAAATGACCAACGATTTCCTAAGATAAAGCCTTCATCAAGGCGTTGCTCTGCCAGTCTGCACCTCAATTTTTTTTTTTTTGGGGGGGGGGGGGGGGGAGTGCGCTCCTCTATGCACAAACAAAGTAGGAACCTATTAAAGTTTCAGGTAGGTCAGATTAACATCACACAATTCTCCCTTTTTTTTAATTATTAACATTGAGGTATTTACCCTGAGTGCCCTCGAGATTAAAGTTTGCTCTGTAAGCATTAGAAAAGTCTCCACAGACGACCGGCCTGCCTGATTTAAACAAAATGACTGTTACAGCAGCAAAGGCGGTGTTGAAATCTCATCGTTGTACGCTGGCTATTGTGATGAATTCATAGTATATTTGGAAACAAATCAAAACTTTGCACGAACACAAAACAAAAGCAAATGAAAAATGCTTTGTATTAAATGCCTTCAAAGCTTGCAGTACAATACATGGATATAAACTGAAAGTGGTTATATGTCTTTTGTGCTCAGCCGGTCGAAACTAATAATAATTTCAAAGTCTCCCATTTTTTTTTGACTTCGTCACTTGACATGCCGCTGCACAACCCTCCCAGACACATCTGTGACCAGTGAAATAGTCCTTGAGGTCTGAGTCTGAAGTCTGGCGATTGAGCGTTGATCCGTAGCTGCAGCAGCTGCTCCCCCTCACACACAGCCCTGCGTCTGTGCCGCCTTCCTTCCCCCGGCAGCTGCCTCACCTTTTCCCCCCCCTCCCCATTCTCAGACAAGAGTGTGCTTCAATCTCCTCCATGAAATCCCAATTAATTATGACAAGGCTCGTCTGCAAGCAGAATGAGCCTAAAGCCCTTAAGGAGAGAAATGCATCGGGGGGAATTTGGAGTCCCAGCAGCCGTTAAACCCCCCCAGAGGCCTTAATTGCAGTAAGCTAGAGCTGTGTACATGCGGAGTCACACCACTTACACACATAAAGTACACCATCGCTTTTTCCTCGTAAATATTTAATTCCACAGAACTAAAAACAATCAGAAGTTGTTAGAAGTTGTGAAATGTCGTAACGTTTGTTTGCATATTTGAACGGTTAAGAAAATGCACCAGAACGTCAAACTCTGTAAACTCAGCGCAGCCGTAAACAGCGGGGACAAAAGCAGTGCGTTGTCTTTCTGTTGGGTGTCTACGTGAAGTAGTCCGGGCTCCGCTGCTGCACTCGACTCCTCTTCTGCTTCATTAGAAGTGCTAATTGGCCGTCGCTAGAGAAATGCAGCAAACAAGAGTTCCTCCTTTTTGTCATCGGAAAATAAAAATTCATTGTTTGCGCTTGTGACCTGAAATGCCAGCCAGAAAATTAAATGACGAAGGAGTCGATTTCAGATCTTGCGATTAGTGTGGATTATTTATTTTCGCATTGATTTTGCTGCGTGTCATAAAGCAGCTGAAGGGAGCCTGCAGTTGTTTGGGAATCAAAGCTATTTTTTTTTTTAATCTTAAGAAGTTTTTCTTGAGTCATTAAAGGTTAAAAAAAAAAAAAGGAAAGATCTGTCTTGTCAATATTTTATTCCTGGAGTCACTGCCTCTTGAAGCCTTATTAAAAATCCACGCTGCGCAATCTGTCAGCAGCTCATTCAGAACAAACAACCTTACAGGAACTTTACAGGATTTGCTTTTTCTCAGAACTCCCTTAATTCACCTACTGCTGCTGTTACCTGTGACTCCCTCTGGATATTTGATGGTGGTCAAGTTAAAGTCCGCCTGGGCTTGGTGTCTGTCAATAAGAAGACTTTCAGGCTGTCTGAAAGCACTGCCAGGTTGAAACATTTAAGCATCTGCACTCAGATGTCTAACAGCCTGGAAGCAGCATACCAGCGTCTCCAGCCTTCAGATCGGTGTTGTCAAAAATATATTTTTTTAATGCGATCACTGAGACCACCCACTCCAGCTGCATTAATTCACTCTCTCCGACAGCAAGTTGACACACACAGCTGTGTTTTTACTGTCACTCATCTCATTTGCTCCCGTTTTAACACGGATTAGATTGCAAGCGCGGAGCTCTCATAACTTCAGCTAGACAAAGACAACTGTAGTATGTAGCTTCCATGTTTTGCCGCCCCCCCCCCCCCCCTTCGAATGGAAACAAATTCTCAACGGCACTCCTGCAAACAAGTGCTGACAAAAAAACATTAACACAACAGATTTGGTGAACCACTTGATGGACTCGCTAAGCTTTGTACAGAATTTTGAAGATGTGACAGCTCCCATTTCATTGTCACTGAAGCGTTAAACAAGATGACCCAGTAAACTGTTGCTGGCCCAACAGACGGTTGTGATCCTCAAAACTAATCTCCCTCACAGGCTTCAGCCTCTGTTGAGAGGAAAATATTTTGACTGTGGTCAGAAATAAATGAATTCAGATGCTGTTTTGGTTAATACACAGTACTCTCAAGTTGTTGTTTTTTCTCAAGGATTGATACGTTCATTTTGTTGATTTATAAGCCCGATCCTTGCAATTAGCGCGAACACTTGTGTTGTACCGTGTTGTTATGTTAAAGCCTTAAATACACGCTTTCAGTTTTTCCCAGGGTATCAAAAATTGTATTGTATATCAGTGTTTTTCAAGGTATTGTATCAAAAACTGGAATTGTAGTATAAACACAACACGTCAGATAAAAAAAAATATATATATATATATTTTCATCGTCTGGAACTGACACTGTGTTCTTCTAACTCTCTTTGACTCTGCATGAACTTTAATATGATCTTGATTTACCTTGCGGTATAAGTTTCAAATCCTTATTCAGTTCATACCCCTCTTGATAACACAGACTAATGCAGTCCGCCTTATTCGGAGCCCCAACCAGTAATTTGCTGACTAAGTCATTGCTAGCTCAGTGCTCACCATGTAGAGCAAAAGGTTTTTTATCTGGGTCATCAGTTTTGCCGGCTTTGCTCCAGCTTCTTCTTTGCCTTCAGAGGACTGCGGAAAGAACACTTGATTTGAAAGTGTTGCAGTATTTTCCCAGTTGAAATCAGACTCGATTGTACTTGTAGTTTTTTGGTATGGAATGTTCAAATAATACACAAATATTGACGGGAATCTAAACGGCATTCACACATTCTGCATCATATGCAGCTCTGAAGTGGTGTATGGTAGGTGATTAGCTTCTTGTGTTCACGCAGCTTCGAAATGTTTCAGCTTTAAGGCGAGGACACGTTGTGTACATGCAGGTAGCTACAACATCAGCCTTTGAGGTGTGTAACACCAGACGGCCTTGCAGCTCAGCGGTAGGTAATGATGGAATTGTCATTGATCCTCACAAAGTAAGTCCTGGCCGATCAATGCTTTCTGTTTTTCCCATGCAGACAGCACCCAGACTAAACGGATGTAGAGAAGAGACGACACGCTGCAGATTAGAAAGCTATAGCCAGAGAGATTTAGCCTCTATCTGTGTGTGTTGTTCTGCTTCTTGGCATGTTTTTGACTCCAGATTAGGCCCGGCAACAACATTTGCCAACATCTGTCTGCTGTTATCCCCGTGCCACTGCAGTCACGCTGCAATTAATCACACTGTTGTGATAGTTGCCTCTCAGTCAGTCTGCACCACAGGCGCATCACTGAGTAGCAGGACGGGGTCAGCATTCACAGGGTCGCTCGTCTGGGGAGTTTTTATAAACCAGAACTACACCAGAAGCCACTGGTCTGATATAATTTCTAGGGTCTGAGCAGCTTTTTCAACGTTAACTGAGTTGCTCCGTTTTCTCTTCTAACTGCAGCTGAACTCTTGAGCAAAGCAGCAGTGATTTACGGGTGTTTTTGGCGTTTGATTGTTAGTCATTTTGCAAGTATTTCAGTGCAGTAAACCATCCTTTTTTTGGGGTCTAAAAATTCTTTGTCTTTGTTTAATATCGTAGTGAACTAAATAAATGGGCAATGATAGACATTTTTCATACAGAACATGTAATCAAGTGGCGATTGTCAACATTTATGTAATGATTGAAAATAATCAGCTGCGTGCTGGTCGTTCAGAATAATCCACGCCCGCTTTCCTGTCATTCCTCTCATTCTGCTAGCGAACAAACAAACGATCCTGCTGTATTGCTGAGCGATAATCTCTCAATCACAAATCCCAGTCACATGGCGATGGGGACGATGGCTGTTTTAAGATGGTATCTTTGCAGGCTTTGATCTAAGACGAGCAGTTTTGAAAGCATTTCACCCACGGAGGTTTGACGTCACCAGTAAGCGCTGAGAATGATGTCTTTGTTAAAATGGACTTTCTGGGTCACATGAAGGCTCCTGTTAGGTCGGTTGGGTGTCTACACAACCCAATGGTGATTATATTCAATGACTCAAATATAGATGGGTGTGAAAATATGGAAAGGCTCAGTTATTCAAATCACCTTTGGATGAGTGAGATTGTCATATAGCATGTAAGGTGTAATCTTAAGTCACTATGGTGGTGCAAAGATTAGGAGGAGATGATCAGGCTGCCCAGTAAGAAAGATCAGCTCTTCCCACCTCTTGGGAGCCACCTGTTGCTCTTATGACCCATCCAGTAGCGACACACTTGGAAGTCAGGAGGAGGATGGGCTGTCATTGACAGCAGTAGCTTAACCCCTCCCCATCTATCTCATGAGGGAGACCACAACTTTGTCAAGCCTCACTCTCTCTGTTGATATGCCCTGAGTTTTATACGGGCTGTTGGGACCTCAGCCTATCTGTCGACATCTTCAGAGCCTGTGTTAGGTTGATTTAGCTAAAGCGTGGATTTTGTTTGTGGAAAGAATCTGTAACTGCTTTCAACAGAAACATAATTTGTTTGAACTATATTGTGAACTTGGCTGTATTTGAATACCACATAGTATGTGTGAGCACCAAAAAGAGAAGCAACACGTCGGCGTCGGCTTCAAATCCAAAGTTTATTTTTCTTAAGGACAGTCGTGTCTCGTCTCTTATCGTTCCAAATAAAAAACAAATGCTACGTGCACAGGGTGCACGGGGGGGGTGGGGGGGTGGAGCCTATCCCAGCTGTCTTAGCCCGAGAGGCGGGGTTCACACTGGATGGGTCGTGAGTTCATCACAGGGCCAACACATTGAGACAGACAACCATTCACACTCACAGTCACGCCTACGGTCAATTTAGAGTATCAATCAGCCTCGTCCCCTCTTGCATGTTTGTTTTGCAATTTATTTATTTCCCATGTGTGGCATTTTCCACGGTCACTGCTCTCTCTAGAGAAATAAAGCCACACCTTTGTCGCGCAACAGACAGGTCCTGCTGGCAGATGTCTAAACTCCGTAAGCAGCTGTTATAAATAAGCGCACCTAGGAACCAATAAGCAGAACCAAAACTATAATTTTTTTGGATACCCGGTACTCACTGAATTTAATTCAGTTCCTACTTGGAACTGAATTTCAGTACCTAACTCCAGCTGTAACAGGACATGGACATGTAACAGTTTAATTTAATTGAACCAAACAAAAGGGAATAAAAATCTCATCAAACAGTGTTCTGTATGAAACCACCTCAAATAATCCACTAAAAACTCCTTTTGTTTAACAGTGCTCATTTAACATCTTTCTTGAAAACACTGTCACTCATCTGAAATTTTTTTCTCTTGTCCTCTCTCCGCAGGTTCCTATATTAAGACGGAGCTGAGATTTCAGGCACCATCTCAAGAGGACTTCCTGAAAAGGGGTCAGAAAATGAGTACATTAAATACAGAGGCAACTGGCCCACCTTGTAATCTCACTGAGCTGTGAGCAGCCATGCCCTCCCTGCATCACCAATTGTGGGGCACCCCTCCCCAGATGCGGGACTGTTTCCTGACATAGGTTTGTAAGAACAGCTTAACCTCCCAATAGAAATGGCTTTAGCTTGAGCACATCTTAGAATACAGGTGAGGCTGAATCTTTAGCCAATACCCACAGGACTCTTAGAGGAGGTAAACAGCCTCAGATGACCTTTGCAGAAAGACGGAGCTGCACACCAGCCTTGATGATTTAGTATCCACCCTTCTGCCTTGCTGACAAGGTCGTACCATGGCTGCTGCTGATCCCCATAGCAACGGTTCCTTGATGAGGCAAGGAGCAGACTGAAAGTCAAAAATGCAGCGTAACAGTGGTGGACTAGGTGTTGGCGGACAGCCATGGGTGTTGCGGCGTGTGCGTCTCACCTGGCTCAGTTTCATGCTCTTCTTCATCCTGGTTTTCTTCCCACTCATTGCTCACTACTACCTCACTACCATTGACGAAGCCGGGGGTCCCGATAAACGAATCTTTGGGCCACGGCCTGGAGGCGAATTATGCGAGGCCAAACACGTTCAAGATCTGTGTCGCATCCGCGAGTCTGTCAGTGAAGAGCTGCTGCAGCTGGAGGCCAAGAGGCAGGAGCTGAATGGGGAGATCGCCCGTCTCAATCTTCGCATCGAAGCCTGCAAGCGCAGCATTGACAGTGCTAAGCAGGATCTTTTGCAACTGAAGAATGTTATTAGCCAGACAGAGCATTCCTATAAAGAACTGATGGCCCAGAATCAGCCCAAGCTGTCTCTGCCTGTCAGGTTGCTGCCAGATAAGGAAGACCCAGGACTGCCACCACCCAAATCTTTCCGCTCCTGCCACCTGCACACCTGTTTTGACTATGCGCGTTGCCCTCTGACATCTGGGTTTCCTGTGTATGTTTATGACACAGACTCATATCCTTGGGGGGACTATATTGATCCACTGGTTAAGCAGGCTTTTGCTGCATCAGTTAAGAGTAACATTTATGTAACTGACAATCCCAGCATTGCCTGTCTGTATTTAGTGCTGGTAGGGGAGCTTCAGGAGTTTCCCTCCTCCCCACTACCTTCTCCCTCAGATCTGGAGAAGCAACTAAAAGCTCTTCCCTACTGGAGGTCTGATGGACATAATCATGTCCTAGTGCATCTTGCCAGAAACTCCATGACGCAGAACTTCCTGTATAATGTGAGCACAGGACGGGCAGCAGTTGCTCAGTCCACCTTCCTGGATCAGCAGTACCGCGATGGCTTTGACTTGGTCCTGTCCCCACTGGTTCATGCCCTCTCTGAACCTAACTTTTTGGAAGTTCCCCCTCAGGTTCCTGTAAAGAGAAAATACCTCTTCACTTTTCGAGGGGAAAGGGTGGAATCACTGAGGAGCAGCTTACAGGAGAACCCGCCACAATCATTTGAGGAAGAGATGGAAGGAGATCCACCTGCTGACTTTGATGATCGCATTATTGGTACCTTGAAAGCAGTGCAGGACAGTCACTTGGATCAGGTATTGGTGGAGTTCACCTGTAAAAACCCAAAGCCCAGTATGCCAACGGAGTGGTCTCTTTGTGGAGAGAGGGACGATAGGCTGGAGGTGCTCAAAGAATCGACTTTTTCCTTGGTGATTGCTCCAGGTGATGGGCAGCTGGTGGCCTCAGCAGGCTGTGGAATTAGGCTTTTTGAGGCCCTAGAGGTAGGAGCCATCCCTGTCGTGCTAGGGGACCACTCCAGGCTACCTTACCACCAATTCATTCGGTGGAGTGAAGCTGCCATTATAGTCCCAAAGCCTCGGGTGTCAGAGTTGCACTTCCTGCTACGCAGCCTATCAGACAATGACTTGTTAGCCATGAGGCGGCAAGGCCGGTTTTTGTGGGAGACCTACTTCTCCACTGCAGAGACCGTTCTTAATACCATTCTGGCCTGCATTCGAACCAGCATCCAGGTTCCTGCTGCACCCATCAATGAAGAGCCTGCACAAGAAATTCCTCACAAAGCAGGGAAACTGGCGGGAACAGATGCCAACCTGGCAGACAATGGTGATCTGGATTTGGGGCCCGTAGAGACGGAGCCCCCCTACGCCTCTCCACGCTTTCTCCGCAACTTCACCTACACAGCTGCTGATACATACCGAGCATGGAACCGTGCTCCAGGACCTTTCCATCTGTTTCCTCATACTCCTCTGGACCCCGTCCTACCATCTGAAGCTAAATTCCTTGGTTCAGGTACAGGTTTCAGGCCAATTGGTGGAGGGACTGGAGGCTCTGGGAAGGAGTTCCAGGCAGCATTAGGAGGGAATGTTCCCCGAGAACAGTTCACTGTGGTCATGCTGACATACGAGAGGGAGGAAGTGCTGATGAACTCCTTGGAGAGGCTGAATGGACTGCCTTACCTGAACAAGGTCGTTGTGGTGTGGAATTCACCCAAGCCTCCTTCGGAAGACCTGGTGTGGCCTGACATCGGCCTTCCCATTGTGGTGAGTGCTCCAGCGGAACATTGCAGGAAACGTCTGGAATTGCAGTAATTCTTTCCTTGAAATCAACAAATGAACACAAGTCTGTTAAGATTTTGTCAAAGCTTAGGTGCTGTCACGTTTGAATGTATGCAAGTTAAATACTGAACCAACGTTAAAAGCAGTTGAAACCATGTTATTATGAACATCAGTGCAGTTTTCAATTGAATCAGTATTCCTTAAAGTGGTGAAGTAGGATTTATAAAATGTTTAGATTAGAGCCAAAGTCCTCTTTCAACTAAAACACAAACACTATTTCACCTGCAGGTTGTCCGCACAGAAAAGAACAGCCTCAACAACCGCTTCCTTCCGTGGGATGCTGTGGAAACAGAGGCCATCCTTTCGATTGACGATGATGCCCATCTTCGTCATGATGAGATCATGTTTGGGTTCAGGTCAGTGATGGTGGCAGAAGGAATTCTGTAGGGATTCATAGGGATCAAAGAAGCACAGTCATGGGATTTTACAGTGAAAATAAATAAATGTCTTAAACACTGAACCAAAATACTGTTAATGTGGCTTTTTTAACGATGAAGAGAAAAATAACCGTTACTGCAAAATTGAAAACCCATGTCTGGAAGTGGTCCGACTTATTTTCGTGGATAGTTTGCTGGTACCATTTAAGTCGGAGGAAATAATCCGTAAATTAGATAAGATAATTGGTTCCTCGCTGTGCTTGATTTTCTCCAGAGAAGTTCAGTGAGAACTCCAAAATGCAGCACAACAAATGAAAGCTTAAGCTCCCTCTAGAAGTTGGAAGAAAAAGAAGAACCATCACATTCCCAAAACAGACGCTACGCCTGAACTCGAAATCACGACACAGTCACGTCCATGCAATCAAATTGAAGGTCATTTTAAGACCAATTAAACTACCCTGTCAAGTCATTTGTGTATGTTGCCGCACCTTTTTTTTTTCTCCCAGGACCCATCTATGACTCCCGCAACTTGTTCTGGAAGGCTGAAACTGGCAGCGTGTGTGTGTGTGTGCGTGTGTGAGGTCATTTATCATGAAATATTTCAAACTCTCCCTGAATTATACAGGAATGCTCCCTCACCTCTTCTCCTGCGAGAAACATTAATATGTAGTGTCTCGACTGTGAAGCGGTCCTGCTTTAGTTCATTTGAGATCACAAGTTCAGAGTGTTTGCATCGTGGGAAGAATTCCAACTGATCTTGTGCTCTTCTCTTCAGGATCTTTGAGTGACTCGGCTGTGTCTCTATGAGATTTAGGCCTTCGTTTCATCTAAAAACATGTTCTAATTGAATACAGTGCAACAACTACTGAAGGAAGTGTGAAGAGGAAAAGGCTTTGTTACAAACTAGTGCCAGACCTACTAACAGACTCTGAGTATGACCGCAGACGAGTATGTCTGCTGTGATGCCTAGCCAGTCCTTTTATGCCTCAGCATCAGTGAACACCCTAAGCTTTAATGCACCCCTGATTGTTCAACCATCCCATCCTTGTTCACGTGATACCTCAGGAATGCCTTCAGAGCGTTTCTTGAAATTCGGCGCGAATGTCAACTGGGACTCAAGGATGAAATGAAGAGATTTAGACGGTCAGAGGTCGCTGTCACCTCACACGTGCACGATATCTGTTCCAGTTCTTTTTACATCTTTGGAATTTTGTACCAACTACAGGAAATATTTCAGTGGCCACTGTCTACCCATGTGTGTGATACATGTCCTGATCTTCACAATGCGATATCCCACGAACATCTCAAGGGATTTTTTTTTTTTTTTTTTTTAATTTTGCTCAAATGTCCACTGGGACATTTGACGGTCAATGTCACTTCACATGTGCGATGTCTGTTCTGTTATTGTTGACATGACATTTCAGAAACGCCTGGGAAATTCTTCGTTTTGTTTTTGGCTCAGACGTCCACCGGGACTCAAGGATGAAGTAAACAGATTTTAACTTAATCTTTTTCCGTCCATCCGTTTCTTCATATTTGCGGAGGAATTTGTGAGGCACAAGAAACAGGTTGGAGACTCGGTGATGGTTTACACTGGACCACTTTAATGGACGTCCGTGATGGATGGACAAGGCTGGGTCAGCTCCCCCCAGAACATCTGTGCCTGACCTTCGTAAACAGTCATACTTAAAATGTTGGGCGCTGACCCGTATTACCGAACCTTCACTTCGTCTAAACACAGCTAAGCATACAGACACTTACTCTCAGCAAGTGTTCTGACTACAAATTTAGGACTATAAAAGGCACCACAGGTTCACCCCCCATTCAGGCCAAAGCCCTGAGGTCAAACCAGCTGTTGACAGATGAATTATGAAGCTGAGGTACAAGAAAGTTGAAACAGAGGACACCAGCTAAAATTCTTTAGCGATGTTGGTACAAATATCTACTGGGATGACGTGAAAGACTTGTGTTGGTCAAAGGTGACAGTGATGCGGTATTTAAAGATGATATAAAAAATTCAGTGTTGTCTCTCTCTCTCTCTTTTCGGGGGTGTCTTAGAGTGTGGCGAGAGGCCAGAGATCGCATCGTGGGTTTCCCAGGAAGGTACCACGCCTGGGACCTCAACCATCAGTCGTGGCTCTACAACTCCAACTACTCCTGTGAGCTCTCCATGGTCCTGACTGGAGCTGCTTTCTTCCACAAGGTGTGATCGGGGGTTTGGGGGTGGAAGAAGAAGAAAAAAAACGTCACAGTCACCCGTCATGCTGCCTCTCAGCCTTATCGTTCATGTTCTACTGCATGTTTGCATTCCCACAGTACTACGCTTACCTGTACTCCTACGTGATGCCCCAGGCCATCAGAGACATGGTGGACGAGTACATCAACTGTGAGGATATCGCTATGAACTTCCTGGTCTCTCACATCACGCGCAAACCACCTATCAAGGTTAGTTACGGAACGTGCAGCCTGGTTGTGCTCAGCACCTGGAAGCTGTGTACCCCCCCCCTCCCCCCCAAAGGCCCCTCGTATTTCTAATTCTGACCATTTAGCCTCGCTATTACTCAAACTGACACAACCAATATTCCACACAAATGATAAATCCCCCCAAAAAAACCAGGATCGAATCGGTGCATTATGTCTAATTTTCCCCAGGATTTATATTGGAAGGACATTTATTACCAGAGAACATTTTTATGTCTAGAAAAATAATTATAGAAATCAAGCCAGGGGAGGCCGCTGGAACAGAAATGTCATCATGGCGCTCAGTTTAAGTTGTGTTTGATTTAGTGGGACGTTAATATTCAGAGGTGCTTCAGAAGAGAATCAGGGAAGGCTTTGATGGAGTGTGTTGCATGACTGCAATTTGCTGTGAGGAATCAGCCTCGTGAATAATGAATTTGGGGCAAGTTTTCAATGTGGAGGTTTTCAAAATGAGAGGCTGTACAGTCCCCGTCGCTTGCGTACAAGTTGACCTTAAGTGCCCCTCAAATATATTTGTAATCAATTTTTGTATTTATTTATTTTTTTACAAGAAATGGCTCATTTCAATCCCAACATCTTTAGAAATAATGTTTTGGTGCCGGTTCACAGCTTTGTGAAGCCCACTGGGTCAGTTTTGCAAAGGCAAAAGTCTTGTCTCCTTGTCACATGACGCACCCAATCCTAGATGACGGCCTCACCCGCGACCAAGAACTGATCAATCAATGAGTGGGTGCGTATAAAAAGAACCCCAGCTTACCAGACCTTCACATCAACTGCCACTTGACCTCTGACAACATGCCTCAGATTCACCCTGAGACCGAAGCGTTGATTACCAAGAGGCTGAAGACCAGATGCACTGCTGAGGTGGCTGACACCTTCGATGTGTCTCAGCGTCAAGTACAAAGAATAAGAAAACAATTTGAAGAGACTGGAGACGTTTTCGACAAGCCCGGGTCCGGCAGACCTCGCAAGACAACTGCTCGGGAGGACCGTTTGTTGGCTCGAAAATCCAAGGCCAGCCCCTTTTCCATTGCAGCAGAGCTCCGGCAGGCCTGGTCACCTCAAGTCCCCGTGTCAACCAGGACAGTTTGTAGAATTCTGTCTCGAAATGGCCTCCATGGTCGAATCAGTGCCCAGGAACCAGCACGAAACAAAAGGCAATTAAAAAAACGTGTGGCATTTGCCAAGGCCCACAGCCTGCTGAATGGATGGATGCTGGAAAAGTGGAAGAAGGAGGATTGCTCAGATGAATTTTTGGTTGAATTACATCACAGCCGCCGCAAACATTGCAGGAGACCCACTGGAGCCCGCACGGATGCGAGGTTCACCCACAAAACAGTTTAGTTTGGTGGCGGAAAAATCATGGTCTGGGGTTACAACCTGTATGGGGGCGCGCACGAGATTTGCAGGGTGGAGGGCAACATCAGTAGCCTAAAATATCAAGAAGTATTCGCTACCTCTTACATTCCCAACCATAAAAGGGGTCAAACTTTGCAGCAGGATGGAACTCCAGACACCAACATCATTGAGCACTCCTGGGGTCCAATGAAAGAGGAAGCATGGAAGATGAAACCAATGAATCCTGATGCACTCTGGGAGGCATGGAAGACTGCGTCCTTTGCTGTTCCTGATGACCTCATCAGTAAATTGTATGAATCATTGTCGAACCGCGTGGATGCAGTCCTTCAAGCTCATGGGAGATACAAGATATTAAATACGGATCTCACAGCACCACGACTTAATTCACTGACGTTAAGCGACATATTTTATTGTATTTGAAGTAAATTATTCGTTCAATTTTCACATTACTCTCTGTAGGCGGCCAAACTTTTGCCTTGCCAGAATCTGACCTTGCTGTGTTCATTAAATGGTCAATCTTTCTCCAGTGAAGCAAATTTATTTTAGTATATTAAACATAATTTGGGAGGGTTTTAGCTTTCATATGAGCCGTTTCTAGAACCAATGGATTCATTAAAAGTCAGATTATAAGCTGTTGTTTCTACAAAATGGAGAAGTGTCTTTTAGTCCAAAGAAGACAAATAGAAAAATACCGCCTGTGAGTGCTGAAGATGAAGCATTTGGAACCGAGAATGTTTGCAGTCCATCGGCATGAAGTAATCTCTCTCCCCATCTTAGGTAACATCTCGTTGGACATTCCGCTGTCCCGGCTGTCCTCAGGCTCTCTCACACGATGACTCGCATTTCCATGAGCGCCACAAGTGCATCAACTTCTTCGTCAAGGTGTATGGCTACATGCCGCTGCTCTACACGCAATTCCGCGTGGACTCTGTGCTGTTTAAGACTCGTTTGCCGCACGATAAAACCAAGTGCTTTAAGTTCATCTAGCAGTGGGCTGAGCGGCCCAGCCAGAAGCCAAACGTAGAGTGGGTCGAAGGCAAGTGGCGATGAAGATGGATGGACAGCTCAGTTAAAGCAAAGAAGGGAAGTTTTGGGGGCAGGGAGGGGATAGAAGTTGTCCTTAAAAGCTGCTGGCTGATTGGTCGAATCCACAACTCTGCTGGACCATTGAGGAGTTAAAGCTGAGAGAGACCACTGCCAACAAAAAAAGCCTTTTCAGTGGATGTTACCTTCCCTTGTTTCCCTTCCTAACCATTCATCATCAACCACTACAGATGTTATTTGCACCTCTTAACGGCCTGCTGAGGAAAGAGGGCGATTGTACAGAAACTGGTGACGACAGCGCCGTCAGTACTGATTCCCTGACAGACTCGTGGTCAGACTGCGTTATTCCAAGCCGCCAGTTCTGGTTGGGAGAGCAGAGAGGAAGCGACAGGTTACCACTGCGCTTCTTCATCTTCTTTTTGTTGTTGTCGTTTTTCCA
Source organism: Aulostomus chinensis (assembly GCF_037954235.1). Lineage (NCBI taxonomy): Eukaryota > Metazoa > Chordata > Actinopteri > Syngnathiformes > Aulostomidae > Aulostomus > Aulostomus chinensis. The sequence goes on along the minus strand of NC_141339.1, from coordinate 11,193,478 downwards.
TTTTACAGTTACAAACTGTACTTCTTGTACATTTACACGAGAGAAGCACTGATGGTATTTTATTGAACTTGCTTTTTTTTTTTTTTTTTTTTTAATATGTAAATGTGGGATGAACAATTTTTTTTTTTTTCAGATGTTAGTCTGAATGTGAGACAGGACCTCAGCTGCTGCTCAAGCAGGCAGGCAGGTCGGCCCAATCACGTTTAGTCACACACGGTCAAGACGGAATTCACTTCAGCAGTCACCATAATGCCTCAAATTAGTCATGAAAACCAGCCACCGTTTTGTTACGCTTGCAGGCGCTGAGTGTTTTCAAGTGGCCTGTTTTTTATGCTGTAGGGTGTTTGATATTTGTAAAATTGGTCTGAAGTCAAAGTAGTTATGTAGTAGTTGTCAGTGATTACAGTGTCCCTTTTTTAGGGTTGCAGCGGTACACCGTTTTCACGGTACAAACACTGATGTTAACTGTTAATTGTACACATTTCCTTTTTTGTTTGTTGGTTTGTTTGTTTTTTGGTTTGTTTGTTTTTTTTTAACGATGAAAATACAGGTAGAAAATACGAGAGAAATACAGACTGACAATCTCACATTTTTCGGCGGCATTGGTGTTCGCCGTAATCCCGTAAACAAACAAAAACGTGGCCGAATTTCACCAAACTTTGTCCAAGAGTCCCGAAATGGTCCCCATCAAATTTTGGACCAGATCTGTTAAACGTTACGTTGTATTTTTTTTGTTTTTTTTTCACGCATTGAGTATGACTGCGATCACTCTGGTTCAGAAATGCACTCTAGTGCCCTCTACTGTTCAAATAGGAGACTCATTACGCGCTCTTAAATTAGTTCGCCCAACCAAAATAAACCCTTGTTCTCATTCGTTGCAACTTGAAAAAACAATCGTGTGATATTTTACCGTAACGTGAAAATCTCATACCGTTGCAGCCCTAGTCTTTTACTTAAGTGCAAAATGGTCAAGAATTACAGCTGCCAAACAACAAAAATGTTTCTATTTGAAGTTGTAATCGTACAGAAAGACTCAAACTGTATAAGAATCTTTTTTTTTTTGCCGTTTTGTTGCTTTTTTTTTTAAAAAACAAAGTAGGTTTAATATAAAGCCAACTGTGACGTTAGAAGATTAGTATTCCCACAACCCCCTCTGTATGGAACTCTCCCAACACAGACGTTAATGTCACTTTACAGTGTCGCCATATTGGTTTCACTTCTTTCTTTTCAACATTTGCTTGATGAATGTTTTCTTTGCCAAATAGGTACAATGTCTGCTGCTTTACAGCTTCATTTGCAGGATGCACAGTGTCGAGCGCTTGTTAGAGATGCAGTCTGGTACACACCCCCTTGTCCACACTGCATGGTACTTTACCAGGAGTCAGCCCATTGACCCCCCCCCCCCCCCCCCTTGACCAGTCATGTATAATAATTCCAAAGTCCTTTTATTTGTCAAGGTGAATTCCTGTAATCTGAATCAAACTAGATCCCTTTTTAATGAAGATAGGTTTATTCTGCGAGGACGCTTTTATGAAACACTCATAAGTAAATGGTCTCTGTATATTTATTGAATATATTATTGAAAAAAAAAAAGTTTTTTTTTTTGTTTTTTTTTAATTGATGACACATGCAATAAAACGACAGGACATTGTAGTTTATTATCTCTGGTTGCTAACAGGTCCCAGTCTGACTGAGCCATCAACGGTGGAGGAAAACCAGCTCGTACCACTTCATACCAGGAGGCTGTTTTACTGGCGTCTTAGGCAGGACAGGATAGGAGGACCTTGTTGTTGGAAATGTCACAAGTTATGTAACAGTCAATGGAGACTCTCCAAATCTGCTCCAGGCCTTTTTCTTTTTCTTGTATCACAATGGTATGAAAATTGCACATTTACACTCAGACTTGAAAAACCAGCCTGGTTTCAACACCCTTGCTTATATCTCACCACTGATAACGAAGCTGCTAATTACCTGCCTAGAAACCTGTTTTGGAGCACAAACTTGGCAAAGCTTTTATTTTTGGAAGTAGTGAAATCCTCTCATTCCTCTAGCCCCCCCCCCCCCCCCCCCTTCCAGGTTTTCGTGGCACAGCTGGTTTTCCAATGGCTCAGAGCAGGAGAATGTCCCTGGAATGCAGAGTTGTAAGGAGTTTTTTTTCCCGGAAAATGATGTGCTCCTGAGTGGGCGAGGCGCCAGTCACCTGCTCACGGTGAAGCAGGCGGATGGCGGCGGCAGACATACACGGTTGATGGCCAGATGAATGGAAATAAAAACAGAACATTGTTTAAAACACCATCTGACTTCTGTCTTTTGTTTTATCCATTATGGGGTGAATCATGTTGATGTTTTTATTTCACTGTATTTCCCTTTTTTACCTTGTAAAAGAATCATTTTAAAGAACAAAATTCAGCCATAAACAAACATAACATGCAGGAGAAGTGAAACTAAGCGACAAAAGTTCAGCTCTGACATCAGAGGGATGGGGAGAAAGGAAAAATGTGCCCCACACCCCTCGGTATTCTCTCTAGTCCACAAGAGTTTATTATGGTCCAATGAGACAGGGGTGTGGCTGTGGTAGCTGCTCTTGTTTGATTTCTGATCAGTCCACATAAAGAAAACAAGGAATGATGACATTTCCTACACTTCACACCATTTCTTATTTATTCTCTTCCATTTACTTGTTACAGTAGAATCTGATTCACCTTTGCTCCCCTGCAAACACAGAAAACTTCCAGGTTTATTGGACTGTGCAGGATTTTTGCATATTCCTCCTCAGCTCGGGGGGGGGGGGGTGTGGAGAAATAAAAGCACCGTGTGTCTGCATGAATGAACATGGCTGAGTTGTCAGAAGGCTGAATGGTGAAACAGGCTCAATCTGTTTAACACAAGAAAGGAAAGCTGCTCTTTTGATACCAGCGGCATGCAGCAGAGCTGTGTCCAATTCTGTGAGAGACTTGAGCGGACGTGAGGCACAGTTTCACTCCCCTGCTTTTTGAAAGTTGTCGGGAGTGCAAGGTGATGCAAGAGCGCAGTAAAATAAAAATAAAAAGTAAACTCTTTGACTGATAATCAAACGGGAATGCCGATGAATGGGTCTTGCATAATGTTGTAAACGAAAGAGTAGCTTGTAAAAGCATCGTTGCAGCATGTCTTAGGCCTTTTTTTTTTTTTTTCCAACAGTCTTTTCATTGCATTCTTGTTTGTCAATGGCTGTGACTGAGAGAGAAATGTCTGGTATGCTGGTGGCAACTGGAGAGGGGACGGAGCAGTGGGCTCATCCAGACCCCGAGCTCTTTGGTCCAGAGACAGAGAAGTGTTTCATTGTTCTGTAAACATACATGCAGGCGCAATCACAGGACAACCCGAGCGTGTCCCCCTGGATGCATCGGTCAGTAGTTCAGTATTTTGGAGCCCCGTCAGTGCAGTCGGCACTTACGTCAAGGGTCTCTGGCAGTGAGGACCAGGAACTAATGCTTGTCCTCACTTCTGCATCTCACACACACCCACACCCACACATTTGACAAGGTGACTCTTGCTCCTCCCCCCTTAGAATCCTCCAGAAAATGTTGCAGCAGTAGGAATCAATCTTCCTCCTAAGTGTCGGTGAGCGTGTGCCAGTGGCAGACCTGCTGCCCTTCCGCCTCCTTCATCTCCGTCCAGTGGGCCTGCTGCTCCTCGCTGGTGCTGTTGAGGCCCAGGGAGACCCAGCCCAGCCTCTCCCTGGGCCTCATGCTGCTCCGCCGGCAGAACACTGTCAGCACCAGTGACACCTCTGACAGCTGGAAGAGCGCCACCTGGAACACGAAGGTCTCTTTGTAGGTGGGGTTGGGCTGACCGCGGCACACGGCCGTCTTACACTTAGACATCTCCTTCCCCTTGGAGTCCAGCATGGTAAGCTTCACATAGGTGTCTGAGGGGGAGAGATTGTTGAGAGTGCCATCTAGTGGTAAAATGTGAGTATTGCAGCAAACATGATGGGGTGGTTGGTTTACATTCTTAAGAAAGGGACTTAATGGAATGTACTGTGGTACATGAGTATCTTTAAAGAGTCAACTTCAATATACCTTCTCACTCCCCGCCACTCTTGTCAATCGATGAAGACACTTCATTGACCCACATATTGACAGGCCACCCATTTAAGAAAGAGACCTTTTTGTGGTCTTTGCTTACAACTGAAGATTTTGTCTCTCTTTTTTTTTTTTGCACTAAACAAACCACTTCTGAGCTGTAAATGAGTGAACTGATTCTAGACTCTATTGTGTTCTCAGTATTAGGCAGACAGACCCTCTAAGGTAGAAACGGTTGCTTAGGTGACGGGGCCGACCGGATCGTTACAACATTATCTGTTCCCTCAAGTTTATTTTCGAAATCATGGAGGCGATTTCTCAACCTAACAGGCTGATGTGTATCGCAGGCTGATAAGATTCGTTCAGAAAGATCTGTTGAGCGATGGCTAGCAGTGCGGCCGAGATGACCGCCGCGTTCATGTAGTCGCACAGAAGAAACCGTCAATCTTTTCTGTCCTGCGGTTCCTACACGGGGGAACCGTCTCCAGAGGTAACGCTTGAAGACCACAACAACTAAAGAGGTTTCCCTCAACCTGCCTGAGTTCACCCACACAGAAACACAGTTGGTATGGGAGCCACGAACTACCGTGCCCGTAAAATGTTTTCTCTTTCTTTTCCAAATTCCATAATCTTGTGTCCGTTAAGTTAATTATCATGTTATCTTGAAATAACTAAGCTTATTTTCTCATCTCTGTTTTCTTCTGGTGAGATAATGAGCTTAGTTATCTTGAGATAGTGCAATAATTCATTTGTTGGTGTATCTCTGGATATCGGTTCAAAGTAATTACTGCTGGGGCTGCTGGAGATCACCACGGATTTATTCAGAGATGATGGTGATCCTGTGGTTTCTTTTCCCCTCTGGTTTTGCACCTTAATGCTCAATTAAAATACGCCGAAGCTTTTTGTTACCATACACAAATGAGTGGAATCCAAATTTCTGCGAATCGTAGCAAGAGAGAAAATTTCTCCTCTAAAAGGTCCGAAGAGCGGGAAGCAAGAAACTATATTCTTCAAATTTGATATAATTAAAGGAATTCATTGCATAAATGACAAACTCGGGAACAAGTTTCCAAAGTAGCACAGAAGCTACATTTCACATAGCTGACAAGTAATTTTCTGCCGTCTTACCTCTCATGATATAAAGTTGTCCACCTACGAAATGTTTTATACAACAAAACAGACCGTCTGTGACAAACAGCACAGCACGCCAGGTTGGAAGGAAGAGAGGGAGAGAGGAAAAAGAGTGGGAGAGAGAGGGAGAGAGGGAAGCAGTCAGAAACACATCAGAGGGGCAGTGAAGGCAGCACTTCAAGATCAAAATCAACATCTTCTTTATTTGTCCCTGTGGGACCATCTGCAGCTTCACGAGAGATGAACACAGACACTGAGATAATCATCCACATATTGTTTCAGTGATTGGAACAGTGGGGATGTTGCTAGGACACATTTTAACGTAATGAAGCCATCGGTTTTTGTTACATGCTGCTGAGTCTGGCCTGTCTGCTTTGCCAAAAACATTCAGTTTATCATCCCTGTGAGGGAAGGAAGGCGTGTATGTACGTTGACGGAAAGAAAATGTTCCTGACAAACACACACACACGCATGCGAGCGCACACACGGACAGCAGCACTTGTACTTACTGACGGGTTTATCAGATGCCGTGGTCTTGAAGTGGCTTCCCTGGATGACCTCGGCTGATAATCGTCCTGTGGCGGCGTTGTATATGAGGCCCAGGAGGATCTCCGGTGTGGACGAGTCCTCAGCCGAGCGGGAGGACAGAGCTCCTGCGCTGCGAGACACACTCACCACTGAGCCGCAACCCTGACAGAACCAAGCAGCAGTTACTCAAACAGGATCGCAGATAAATATAGGATGAACGTATGTTTTGTTTTGGTGTTTGTTTGTTTTTTTGTGACCAAATGTTCCGCCGTTTTCATCCGAGCTGAAATATCCCCAAAAAGTGTTTTATGGATTAACATTTTCAAAAAGAATCAATTTGGTTATCCCTTGTTTGTTTGCTTTTCTTTACTGGAGCACCAGCATGAGTCAACTGCTATCAGATGAGGTTCAGACATTTAACATTGCTACGACTGGAAACCACTTGGATGACTTGTTCATGTATTTCTCTGGCAAAAATGCGTTGCTGGCTCTATGCAGCCTGGTAAGTGAAGACTGGCAGCGTTTCCTTGTCTCACCTGATAGGAACTTCCAGCATTTACAAGACAAAACAAGTCCCTGAAATAAAAGGTGAATGCAGAGGCAGATCTGCAGCTTGCCAATACAACTCTGCACAGCTTCAGACAAAACGCTGCACATCTCAGATATAAATTCACAAAGCGCTCTCACTGTGAGTTCAGAGCCGGGCTCCAGGGTGACAGGTAGAGCGATTTTGCCCTGAAGGTTGAGCTTAGTCAGGTAGAACACCTTCTCTCCCAGGACCTTCTCTTTTTTCATACGCCTGATGCTGTACAGGCGGAAGCGAACAGCGTAGTCCCCCAGGGCCTCCTGTTCCACCCTGGAGAACTTGAATGTTTCTGTGAAGACAGGACACGGACCCTTCTGGACGCCCGTCTTAGCCCGTTGCTTCTTGGTGGGCAGGAGGACTAGGTGGACCTGCCAGGCGATGTTTCCTGTCTGTTTGAGAGCAGGAATGTCTGTAGCTGCTGTCACGGTGACAGCCAACCACTGTTCACTCGAGTCGTACTCAAAGGCCACATCCAGCGTGCCGTATTTGGCAAGTGGCTCTGGCTCGTAGGCGGTCGGGAGCTGAAGACCACAACCATCCTGCAAGAAATCCACGAGAATCAGAACTAAAAGCATCAAGATAACCTGAAAATTCACATCATATCAAACAATCCCTACTAACTTTTACATTCATTAGAGTTCATTTAACTGTCTAAACACATCAAATGTTTCTCTAAGCTCTTTTTTGCTGATTTTCACAGTAAAATACATGTCTTTTTCTGTGTATTGTACCATTTCATGTAGTTAACAATTAAAAAGCCTCTAAACAGACAAAGTCAGTAAAGATCTGTGGCATAGAAGGCAAAGGAATTATTCTCTCCTTTCATCCATCTTTTCCAGTCCCCTGAACAAACATCAGGAACATGTACCGGGGAATTTCTTCAAATTTGGCGCCAACGTCCACTGGGACTGGACGATGAGCTGATTAGATTTTGATGGCCGGAGGTCAAGGTCACTGTGACCTCACAAAATACATTTTTTTAGCACCAACTCAAGCATCCGCACACTGATTATGATATAATGTCACACGGTAGGATGAGTTGAAATCATGGTATTTAAAGGGACACTTTACCCACAAAAAGTTTTCGCGCCCTCACAAATACTGTAGGTGCTACCGTGACCCAGAGCAGACCAGATTATACTTTGTTTGTCTGGAGCTCAAATCAAAGTGACTCTTTTTTTGTATAGTTCTGCTTTACCGGCCGTCAGCTGCCATTAGCTTCAAGCTAAATAAACGGGACTGGGTCTTTCTTTCTGCAGTCTAGAGTCACAAAAAAAGGGATGCAGGAAAGGTCAAAGGTCAGCTTCACTTGGACTTCATCATTCGGCCCTTTTCTCCCCTGGTAGCAGTGTAGACGAATTCCTGTTTATAGATGTTTTTATCACTGGCTCTCTAACTGTTCCGGAAAACAAATGATTAATTTTGTGTCTATTAGCACTTAATTAAGGAGACTTTAACTGAAGTCCAAGTTGATGTGAGATTTGAAAGTAATGTCCCACCTCTGGTCCCAGCACAGCAGTGCTGTCACTGGGTATGTCTTCCTCGCAGCCTTTGTTGAGGTAGCTCTCGGTGTCCTGGTCCACACTGGCCTCGCTGGAGCAACGCTGGGGGGACGACCCCCTCCTGACCCCCCGCTCTGAACGAGAGCGAGAGGACACGGCATGGCATGACACGACTGAGCCCTCATCCTGGTAGGGAGGGGGCTGTAGCTCATTGAGAGACGGATCTTTCTTTATCCTCTGGATGCTGCTGGCTTCTCCCGAGACAGTGACAAAGACAGACACAGGAAGAGTAACGTGATAGAGGTCCAGTTAGTGACAGAGACATATTGCTCTCTGCAGAGATACTCATTCAATATGCAACGTGCTGTCTACAACTCAGTGGGAGCCACAGATGACACCGTCTCTTTTAACTCTATAAAGTATATCGAGAGGCACAACATTTAGTTCAGTGTAATTATACTGTGGATCTCTTTTAATATTTTATTGCACAAGTATCACGCAGCTTCAGTAAAGGGCTGGAACAGGCGACAAACTTGACAAGGTGTTCAAATAAAATGTTAAGTAAATTAAAGAAACATTTCAACATCTCAGGACTTATGTTAAGTCGCCTTCTTCATGACATTTACATGCGATTGCCGACCGCCAAGTTCGCCTAACAACTGGAGACAGCTAACAAGGTCTGCCAACCTGCGCCACGAAGCTTCGAAATAATCAGACACACTAACTTGTCAGATTGTGAGGTACACTTTGGTGTTTTTAATTTTTTTGTCCGTTCCAGTTGATGTCAAATGGCGCGTACAAAATACTGTGAAGTAGAAACCAGTATTGCAGCACAGCACCGCAAAACGAGATGTAGCAGAACTGTTGTCTTGTACTGCAGTAGTTATCACTAGTTGTGCCTCATAAATTGCCAAGTGGGAGTCCATTCCCCCCTTTTTTCTTAAACCTTTTTCTTTTTTGCACTTATTAAAAAAGAAGTGATGATGGTGTGTGTGTGGGCCCTCTGACCGTGCTCGCTGGAGGCCTCGCTGCTGTATCCCCCCTGCTCGGCCGAATGTTTGCCGCTCCACGCAGCCGTGGTTTTCTGCTGGGCTGCAGCCTCGGGGCCTCGCTCCTCCTCGCTGTCTGATAAAACTCCCTCTGGAAAGAAAACGCCGACACTCTAGATCAGAAATGTATCTGGCAGGCCAGAATGGGTTGGGCATTTAAAGAAAAGGAACCCAGAGCCACACTGCTGACACTCCGGCAAAGTCAAGTGACGGATAAGGAGCTTTCAGAGAGAGGAAATCCAGAGTGATGGGAAAGAGAAGCAGCACACCATCTAACCTTGATTTTCTTTTTCTTTCTTCTTGCTCTTCTTGCTTTTCTTCCTCTTTTTCTCCCCATTTGAAGCTTTGCCTGATTTCTTTGAGCCTTCCTTTGGGCCTTTCCCCTTTTTGTCTGACTTTTTCTTTTTCGTTTTCGAGGATGATCTGGAGAGCTCAGCCTCGTCCTCCTCGTCTCCTCTCTCAGTGCCATTCATGATTTCTTTTTCTTCTTCCTCATCCTTTAGCTTTTTCTCTTCAGGTGACTTGCTTTCAGTTTCAGTGTGAGGCGATTGAGGAGGTTCAGAACTCTCCAGCTGAACAGCTGGCTGATCCGTATTTTGGCTCGCTCTTCTGTCTTGAGCACTTGCAGTCTTGTTTGTTTCCTCAAGAGCATCATCTTCTTTGGCCTCCTCCAGGCCTTCTTCCTCTTCTTTGTTTTTCTGAGCATCTTTCTCCAAACGCTTCTCCCTCCTTTCTTTCCTCCTCTGCTCTCTCTTCTCCTGCATCTCTTTTTCCTCTGTCTTCCTCTTCTCTTCCTCCGCTAACTCAGCTTCACTCTTTTTCACCCGCCAGCACCCGTCCCTCCATTCCCACTCCAGCTGACTCTGAGAGTACTCGTCCGTAGTATCGGTGCTGTGGTTCACCGTCTCTGGCTCGCTTCTCATCTGCCACATGCTTTTACTGTTGCTCTTCCCTTCCTGTCCAGCGGAATTCTGGCCACACTCCAGCCCGCTGCTTTTCTCACCATCTTCCTCCTCTTGAACCTTGTTGATCATGGTAGTGACCTGCTCCGTCAGCTGGTCGCTGACAGCATACGTGACGTCGCTGACGGCGTTGGCCAGGTCGTCCACTCGGCTGCTGACCGAGTCCAAGATGGAGGAAATGTTGACAGATGGGAGGTTCTGTTGGAAGCTTTTGAAGAAGGCCATTTCTCAGCTGGGGGTCCTGTTACCACGCCGACCACCAGATTAGCTCATCAGAGGCACTGACATGGACATGTGGTTGTTAGCAGTGTGTGTGCCAGCGTCACAGCGTGCCTCCAGCTATCATGTACAGACAAACATGGATGTTGCTCAAGATGACAAGACTTCTTCTTTACACTCTCTCACAGTGTTTTAGTACACTATTTAAATTAGCAATCAACTGTCTGTGTGGAAAAAAATATGAAAAAAAATTGCTTCAAATGTATGATTTTAAACAATACTGACTTATATCTCACCAGACTGGGGTTGAGTCTGCATTCATACAATTCAAACCTAAGAAATTTGATAAGTAACACTGCTCCGAGCCTCAAAAATATCCTATTTACATGATTAAAATTACATTTAGTTGTCAGTTTTATAATTTTTGCAAGTATTTTTTTCTAACAGTCCAGGAAAACTGTTGTTTGTGACAGTCGCTGCTAATTAGCAACTTGCATTTCCCTGAATGAACACACCTAGCATGGCAGGAAAACTATATTTCACACTTGGTGTCTTTAAAACAATCTTTAAATTAGGAGGAATTACATGGCAATCAGTGTCAAATTCCCCCCCCCAAAAAACTGTCCAGGAAAACACCAAAAGAAATGAGAAATTATTTGTAAAAGGAAGACAGAAATCTATATTTCTAATTATCAAAATTATATATCTGAAATTCAGACTACGGATACTGTGTACGATTTATGTTATTTAAATGCTTAAGAAGTTTTCATCAGTACTTATATAAAAACCTGCAGGTGTGTTTAATACCTGGCTGGCTGTTCGTATAACCACTGAGTTGTGACAGGTTGTCAGGAGTCTCCACTGACAGCTTGTTGCTGAGGTAAAGAAAAACCAGAGCCATCAATGCCATGAAGGCTGCGATGGAGGACAGGACACCCAGAAGCTCAGGGGACACTGAGGAGACATAAAGAGAGGAGGGAGGAAGGGGGAGGTGGGGAGGGAAAGACAAAAACAACTGTGAATAATACTAACGATGACATACGAGAGCTTGACTCCTCAATATTTGACAAAAGGTCTGTGAGACTATAAATAAAAAGAAACAAGCGTGGCTAAAAATGTTTTCAAGATAAACAAGCTCACTGTGATGCCGTTAATAATTTCAATAGATGAAAGGAATCTTATTTTTGGAGCCAAACTCTTCATATGTCGGCGCGTCGGGGGGCATTAGCTATTGTGCTGTTAATGCGGTCAGTGTTTTGTTTTTTTTTTCCACTTCAAAGGGATACCAGATACGATCTACAGCGCTGTATGTAGGCCAACTCTGCCGCATGTAACCATGAAGGCCGCCGCTGCCGCCGCTCAGAGCTATTTTTATAAGAGCCTCAAAGAGACTCGACCAACTGAAACCCAGTAAACCCAGTAAAACCAGCTTCATAAGCTGTCACACCGCAGTAACGGTAGGAAAGCGGACTAAAGAGTCAAAATGTTGAACCGTGATCAGATTGTCTGTCTGCCTTTTGTGAAACGGCTGCTGGTGCTGTAAATATGCTGATACGAGCAGCGAGAGAAATGTTTGGAGCTGGAAGACAGGAAAATCTTCAGCTGATATTTTTCTGTGTTCATCGCAACATTCATCCCTCTGATATTACAGCTAATAAAGTGCCTCTTTATACCAATGATATGGATTTGAGAGTCTTTGAGACATTTTATATAGTCGGATTTTATAATCCGATTCTGATCTTTTGTGATTTTTTTTGTGCGTAATGTGGTTTGTGCTCATTGTATCGTCGAGAATCTAAGTTCTGCTAAAACCCTTCATGTGAGAACTTGTGCTGAAAAATTAATATTAAATTCAATAATGCCAAATACTTTTTATATACTATGAATGTATGCATTTATATATTTACTGTGTTATGACGAGTCATTTGTGTCCTAAAAGTAATCCCATTTTAAAAAAGAATTTGGAAAACATTAGGGTTTTTTTTATGTATAATGGACATTAAAATAATGAGATGATGAGATGAAGTTTAGACCAAACTACTGAGCTATATTGACACAGTGATATATTGAGTCAACTGTAAATGGATAAAATAGTCCAAAAAAAAGTGTCATCTCTGGTTGTAGGCTAAACCGAAGACAAATTCACAGCGTAGTTTCATGGGCTTTGTAGCATTTCACTGCAGAGGCATCCACTGATTTTGTGAAAAGTGAAAAGGGACAAAATAAAAAGCTGAATTCTTTCCCTAACCTCCCATACTCTCTCTACTTCAGACTGAACTTATTATGGGCCCACTTCACCATGGCAACAGGCGCTGCAACTAGTGCCGGCGCCTGCTGCAGACTGCCAAAATGATGGACGGTAAATGCGCAAAAATGGCAAGAGAAGTAGGAGAGAGATAAGCGAATGATGTGGCGGGAGAGGCTTACCTCCTATAAATGAATATCCTCTTTAAGGCCGGCTGTTCCCCAAAAGCTCTACCAGCGCTTGTGCTGCTATAGATAGTAACCGCTCTAAGAGGAGGAAGTAGTCCTGCTCTGTAGTAAACAGATGTGTGATGAATCCCTGACTGTTAAGGCCTCTGTATTCTCACTGGCTCACGGCTCTCTTGAATGAACCAGAATGACCTCTGCAGCCAGCGTCTGTCCAATTGAACAGTTTATCATCCCGGCATGTAGCCTATTGACTCTTCATACATGGCCTTGCTCTGTAAATGACAACAACTGTTGAATAATTGAGACACCTGAGGTAACCTGATCCCTCCAGCTGGAAAGTGGAGCTGAGGCGAGGAAGGCAGCCTTTGAAAGAGTTCATGAATTTTTCTTATATAATACCCATCATTAACAGTACAACCGATTAAAGTTCCTCCTGTCCAATTCCAGATCGCAGGACAGATCACAAGGGCTGTAATCAACCAAAGAAATTCTTGGTCAACTGAGGCCCTCAAATTTTGAATTAAAATCCACTAATTTTACATATGAAAAATATACTGTGTCAACTATCAACACAAAACCTGTTGAGGAATATTTAGACAATTGTTTTCGTCACATTTTAATATTTGACCGACACTATCATTTGTCCTGCGCACAGAGCGAGACTGAACAAAGGAGCTCAGCATTGCGGCTGAGACACAAATAGACATTTAGATTAACCTGTCATAAAGAAGGAAAACAAAGGTGTCAATGTAGTTCAGAATACATTTTGTAGAAACCCCACTCTCTATGTCTGAGAACAAATGTTAAACGTAAAAAAAAAAAAAAAAAAAAAAAAGGAACCTGTACTCACTCAGTAGTACCACATGGTACCAGCCACCACTGGAGCTTCTGACATCACAGCATTTCTGAGTCATGACCTTCACAGCCATCACAGACCTCAGTCGTCCCGACAGTTGTGAAGGAGATCAGGGTCCTGTGATCCCAGTCATGTCCCACACTGACTGAAACTACAGGGGATGTATAAGACCTCCCTGCTTCACCATCATCAAACAACATACAAACAGAAATACACTTCCTTTCTACCAGCACATCCTACCAAGCAAGTATTTTGATTTCGTCATGTGGTACTCAGGTGACAAATACGATGAAGATCCTCTGGAGCCTGACATGGACTATGACACATACAGTCAGAAGCCAGGGAAGCGAAAAAGGCAGACCCTGAGGCTGATGAGTTTTCTGATCCAGAATGGGCAAATTGGTCAGCAAAATGCTGAGCCCCAGCCACATGAGGTTGGACTGGCCCCTCCTGGGAAATCAACAACCCAGACAACCCCAAACCAGGAAGAGGCTGGACTGACCCCTCCTGGGAAATCAACCACCCAGACAACCCCAAACCAGGAAGAGGCTGGACTGACCCCTCCTGGGAATTCAACCACCCAGCCAAACCCAAACCAGGAAGAGGCTGGACTGACCCCTCCTGGGAATTCACCCAGCCGGAGTGACCCATTCGAGCAAAAAGACCATGGACTGACCAATCAGGCCATTTTGTCTGACAAACTGGCTCCTAAACCAATTTTACATCACCGTATTCTAGTGAATGAAGGAAAGAAGGAACGTTGTGTGCGTTTCAAAATTGATGAGGACCAACACCGCTCTGCCCCCAGAAGTCATGAGTCCATCAGAGGAACACAAGGCAGGAATGACGAGCCTCCTCTGAGGACCGAGGGGGAGACTGAACAAATGTGGAGGCCCCTCAGTAGACCTGGTGTCCTGCTTGAGCAGGTGACCAGTAAAGAAAGGTCAAGGCCTCACCACAGCAACAGCTGGCGAAGTCGCCAATCACGCTGCGAAGCCAGTAACTGGTGGAGACCCGGGACAGATGAGGGGGGGAGTTCTCGATGGGAGAACTTCAATCGTGATCGCCAAAATTACATGGAAAATGGTGGTTGGAATAATCCAGAAAAGGCCAGAGGCCTGTTTGGAAGACCTTCCTCTGATGGTGGCCGCTACAGGACGGCAGATCACAACAGGAGCCGCCAGATTACAGCGGACACAAGTAACTGGTGGCGACCTGATGACAGAGGAAACAGGACGCCCAGCCACCTCATCAGGGAAGACTACCGTCCTGTTGATCGACGTGACGGTGGTTCACGATGGCGGTGGTGGTAACAACAGCAACGGCTGATGACATCTAAAACACCAGAGTGATATTGATAATGGACTGATCAATCGTACCTATTTGCCCTGTCCTGACTGTATCAGGAAGAAACTGGCTCCGAAGCCAATTATACCTTGAGGATTATGGACAATAACAACAAGGATGATCCTCCACTCCACAAAAGAGACCGGGAAAAACATTTTTCAGAATAAATCAATAATGACTTGGACCCACCGAGAAGAACAGAAGTGGAACAGGGCAGGGGTGATGCGACTTTTCTGAGAATTAAGGAGGAGAATGACCAAACGTGGAGGCCCCTCAGGAAACCTGGTGACTGGCATGAGCGGATGACCAATGGAGTGAGGCTATAATACAGGGGATCAAACCAGCAGCCACCAGACAACACCTGATAGAAGGAACTGATGGCGTCCTGAGCAGAGAAGCTGCAGGAGACCAAGAGACTTCATCGGGGAGGACAACTGTTCTGTTGATCGACGTGACGGTGGTTCACGATGGCGGCGGTGGTGAAAAAAGCAACGACTGATAACATCTCAACCACCACAGTGATATTAATAATGGACTGATCAATCGGACCTATTTGCCCTGTCCTGACTGTATCAGGAAGAAACTGGCTCTGAAGCCAATTTTACCTCGAGGATTATGGACGATAACAACAAGGATGATCCTCCACTCTACAAAAGAGACCAGGAAAAACATTTTCCAGAATAAATCAATAATGACTTGGACCCACCGAGAAGAACAGAAGTGGAAAAGGCAGGGGTGATGCGACTTTTCTGAGGATTAAGGAGGAGAATGACCAAACGTGGAGGCCCCTCAGCAAACCTGGTGACTGGCATGAGCGGATGACCACTGGAGTGAGGCTATAATACAGGGGATCAAACCAGCAGCCACCAGACAACACCTGATAGAAGGAACTGATGGCGTCCTGAGTAGAGAAGCTGCAGGAGACCCAGAGACTTCATCGGGGAGGACAACTGTTCTGATGATTGACGCGACGGTGGCTCGCGGCCGTGATGGAGTGAGAACAGGCAGAAGCTGACGGCTTGTCAACCACCAGGAAGTGATCACAACAATGGAATTTTTCTCCACTGTCCATGTCTCCATTAAACATATATATATTCATTGAAATGCGATGTCCCTTTTAAAAAATTGATGACATAAAGAAAGAAACTGCATCTCGGAGTTATTTTAATATATTGTATTTTTTAATATATTCTTTTTCCTGTGTTGACATACATTACTAAATATTACAGAATGAGCAGTCAGTGTGTTGTGTTTGTGCTGGGTAAATTAATTTGATGCATTTTTTTCATGAAATATGTCTTTAAACAGCCTTAAATAAAACAACAACCCTCTGACATGATCCTAGTCAGACCTTACTTTGCCAAGAGACTCATTGAGGCCTTAGAAATAACTCCTCAGCCTCTTCCAATGTTAATGATTCATCGTGATGACGTCCTTGTAATTGTAAACAAACGGCCATCAGCCAGTCACTGCGTCGCTTCTGCAGCAACAGACATCAAGTACAGATCGCAGGACAGATTACTGGGGCTGTAATCAACCAAAGAAATTCTTGGTCAACTGAGGCCCTCAAATTTCGACTAAAAATTGACTAATTTTACATATGAAAAATATACCGTGTCAACTATCAACACAAAACCTGTTGAGGAATATTTAGAAAATTGTTGTCGTCACGTTATAATAATTGACCGACACTATCATTTGTCCTGCGCAGAGTGAGACTGAACACAGGAGCTCAGCATTGCGGCTGAGACACAAATAGACTTTTAAATTAAAACTTTACGCTCAAGCAAAAGGCAAGTCCACGGTAAGAATTTTTACAATGAAAAAAAAAACAATTATTAGACTAAAACATTGAAATATCAATTCTGATAAAACTTACGGGGCCACCTAAGGTGGACAAGTTAGCTTACCGTTTGTATGTGATATGTCGCGTTCGTAGCAGCCATTTTGTCTGACAAACCGGCTCCTCAGCCAATTTTACGTCAACAGATTGTGGTGAATGAAGGAAAGAAGGAACGTTGTGTGCGTTTCAAAACTGACGAGAACCAACGCCGTTCTGCCCTCAGAAGTCATGACTCCATCAGACGAACACAAGGCAGGAATAACAAGCCTCCGTTGAGGACCGAGGGGGAGACTGAACAAATGTGGAGGTCCCTCAGTAGACCTGGTGTCGTGCGTGAGCGGGTGACCAGTGAAGACAGGTCAAGGCCTCACCACAGCAACAGCTGGCGAAGTCGCCAATCACGCTGCGAAGCCAGTAACTGGTGGAGACCTGGGACAGATGAGGGGGGTGAGTTCTCGATGGGAGAACTTTAATCACGATCGCCACCATTACATGGAAAATGGTGGTTGGAATAATCCAGAGAAGGCCAGAGGCCTGACTGGAAGACCTTCCTCTGACGGAGGCCGCTACAGGACGGCAGATCACAACAGGAGCCGCCAGATGATAGCAGACACAAGAAACTGGTGGCGACCTGATGAAAGAAGAAACAGGACGCCCAGCCACCTCATCAGGGAAGACTACCGTCCTGTTGATCGACGTGACGGTGGTTCACGATGGCGGCGGTGGTGACAACAGCAACAGCTGATGACATCTCAACCACCAGAGTGATATTGAAAATGGACTGATCAATCGTACCTATTTGCCCTGTCCTGACTGTATCAGGAAGAAACTGGCTCCGAAGCCAATTTTACCTCAAGGATTATGGACGATAACAACAAGGATGATCCTCCACTCTACAAAAGAGACCAGGAAAAACATTTTTCAGAATAAATCAATAATGACTTGGACCCACCGAGAAGAACAGAAGTGGAACAGTGCAGGGGTGATGCGACTTTTCTGAGGATTAAGGAGGAGAATGACCAAACGTGGAGGCCCCTCAGGAAACCTGGTGACTGGCATGAGCGGATGACCACTGGAGTGAGGCTATAATACAGGGGATCAAACCAGCAGCCACCAGACAACACCTGATAGAAGGAACTGATGGCGTCCTGAGTAGAGAAGCTGCAGGAGACCCAGAGACTTCATCGGGGAGGACAACTGTTCTGATGATCGACGTGACGGTTGTTCACGATGGCGGCGGTGGTGAAAAAAGCAACCGCTGATAACATCTAAACCACCACAGTGATATTAATAATGGACTGATCAATCGGACCTATTTGCCCTGTCCTGACTGTATCAGAAAGAAACTGGCTCCGAAGCCAATTTTACCTCGAGGATTATAGACGACAACAACAAGGATGATCCTCCACTCTACAAAAGAGACCACGAAAAACATTTTTCAGAATAAATCAATAATGACTTGGACCCACCGAGAAGAACAGAAGTGGAAAAGGCAGGGGTGATGCGACTTTTCTGAGGATTAAGGAGGAGAATGACCAAACGTGGAGGCCCCTCAGGAATCCTGGTGACTGGCATGAGCGGATGACCACTGGAGTGAGGCTATAATACAGGGGATCAAACCAGCAGTCACCAGACAACACCTGATAGAAGGAACTGATGGCGTCCTGAGTAGAGAAGCTGCAGGAGACCGAGAGACTTCATCGGGGAGGACAACTGTTCTGTTGATCGACGTGACGGTGGTTCACGATGGCGGCGGTGTTGACAACAGCAACGGCTGATAACATCTCAACCACCAGAGTGATATTAATAATGGACTGATCAATCAGACCTATTTGCCCTGTCCTGACTGTATCAGGAAGAAACTGGCTCCGAAGCCAATTTTACCTCGAGGATTATGGCAATCACAAAAAGGATGATCCTCCACTCTACAAAAGAGACCAGGAAAAACATTTTCCAGAATAAATCAATAATGACTTGGACCCACCGAGAAGAACAGAAGTGGAACAGGGCAGGGGTGATGCGACTTTTCTGAGGATTAAGGAGGAGAATAAGCAAATGTGGAGGCCCCTCAGCAAACCTGGTGACTGGCATGAGCGGATGACCACTGGAGTGAGGCTATAATACAGGGGATCAAACCAGCAGCCACCAGACAACACCTGATAGAAGGAACTGATGGCGTCCTGAGTAGAGAAGATGCAGGAGACCCAGAGACTTCATCGGGGAGGACAACTGTTCTCATGATTGACGTGACGGTGGCTCGCGGCCGTGATGGAGTGAGAACAGGCAGCAGCTGACGGCTTGTCAACCACCAGGAAGTGATCACAACAATGGAATTTTTCTCCACTGTCCATGTCTCCATTAAACATATATATATTCATTGAAATGCGATGTCCTTTTAAAAAAATTGATGACATAAAGAAAGAAACTGCATCTCGGAGTTATTTTAATATATTGTATTTTTTAATATATTGTTTTTCCTGTGTTGACATACATTACTAAATATTACAGAATGAGCAGTCAGTGTGTTGTGTTTGTGCTGGGTAAATTAATTTGATGCATTTTTTTCATGAAATATGTCTTTAAACAGCCTTAAATAAAACAACAACCCTCTGACATGATCCTAGTCAGACCTTACTTTGCAAAGAGACTCATTGAGGCCTTAGAAATAACTCAGCCTCTTCCAATGTTAATGATTCATCGTGATGACGTCCTTGTAATTGTAAACAAACGGCCATCAGCCAGTCACTGCGTCGCTTCCGCAGCAACAGACATCAAGTACAGATCGCAGGACAGATCAGTAGGGCTGTAATCAACCAAAGAAATTCTTGGTCAACTGAGGCCCTCAAATTTCGACTAAAAATTGACTAATTTTCGTCTTCGTCTTCGTCGTCCTCCGCTTCATCCGGTGGGTCCGGGTCGCGGGGGCAGCAGTCTCAGCAAGGAAGCCCAGACTGCCCTCTCCCCAGCCACTTCAACCAGCTCTTCTGGGAGGATCCCGAGGCGTTCCCAGGCCAGCCGAGAGATATAATCCCTCCACCGTGTCCTGGGTCGGCCTCGAGGCCTCCTCCCAGTTGGACATGCCTGGAAAACCTCCAGAGGGAGGCGCCCAGGAGGCATCCTCACCAGATGCCCGAACCACCTCAACTGGCTCCTCTCGACATGGAGGAGCAGCGGTTCTACTCTGAGTCCCTCCCGAATGACTGAGCTTCTCACCCTATCTCTAAGGGAGAGCCCAGCCACCCTGCGGAGGAAACTCATTTCGGCCTCTTGTATTCGCGATCTTGTTCTTTCGGTCATTACCCAAAGCTCATGACCATAGGTGAGGATTGGAACGTAGATTGACCGGTAAATCGAGAGCCTCGCCTTTTGGCTAAGCTCCCTCTTCACCACAACAGACTGGTTTAGCAACCGCAAGACTGCGGATGCCGCCCCAATCCGCCTGTCAATCTCCCGCTCCATCTTACCCTCACTCGTGAACAAGACCCCGAGATACTTAAACTCCTCCACCTGAGGTAAGACCTCCCCCCCGACCCGGAGTGGGCAAACCACCCTTTTCCGGCTGAGGACCATGGCCTCAGACTTGGAGGTGCTGATTCTCATCCCAGCCGCTTCACATTCGGCTGCAAACTGTCCCAGCAAGAGCTGGAGGTCGTGACCCGATGGCGCTAAGAGGACTACGTCATCCGCAAACAGCAAAGACGACATCCTCCGCCACCAAACTCAACCCCCTCCACCACCCGGCTGCGCCTAGAAATTCTGTCCATAAAAGTTATGAACAGAACCGGTGACAAAGGGCAGCCTTGGCGGAGTCCAACCCTCACTGGGAACAAGTCCGACTTACTACCGGCCACACGGACCAGACTCTCACTCCTCCGGTAGAATGACCGAATGGCCCTTTGTAAAGGGCCATCCACCCCGTACTCCTGGAGTACCCCCCACAGTATGCTCCTGGGAACACGGTCGTAAGCCTTCTCTAAGTCCACAAAGCACATGTGGACTGGTTGGGCAAACTCCCATGCCCCCTCCAGCACCCTAGCGAGGGTGAAGAGCTGATCCATGGTTCCACGGCCAGGACGAAAACCACACTGCTCCTCCTCAATCTGAGGTTCGACTATCGCCCTGACCCTCCTCTCCAGTACCCTGGCGTAGACCTTACCAGGGAGGCTGAGAAGTGTGATCCCCCAATAGTTGGAACACACCCTCTGGTCCCCTTTCTTAAAGACGGGGACCACCACCCCGGTCTGCCACTCCAAAGGCACTTCCCCCGATGTCCACGCAATGTTGCAGAGACGTGTCAGCCAAGACAGCCCCACTACATCCAGAGCCTTGAGATACCCAGGGCGGATCTCATCCACCCCCGGGGCTCTGCCACCGCGGAGTTGTTTTACTGCCTCGGCGACTTCTGCCCCGGAAATTGGACGACCCCCCCCCCAAGCACTCCCCAGACTCTGTCTCCTCCACGGAGTACGTGCTGGTGGGATTGAGGAGTTCCTCAAAGTATCCACCGCCCAATTATCTCCCCAGTTGACGTCAGCAGAGTCCCACCCCCACTGTAAACAGTGTGGGCAAGTTGCCGCCTTCCCCCCCTGAGGCGACGGACGGTTTGCCAGAACCTTTTTGGAGCCGACCGATAGTCGTTCTCCATGGTCTCACCGAACTCTTCCCACGCCCGAGTTTTTGCTTTGGCGACCGCCACAGCTGCACACCGTTTGGCCTGCCGGTACCGGTCAGCTGTCTCTGGAGACCCACAGGCCAGCCATGCCCTGTAAGCCTCCTTCTTCAGCCTGACGGCTCCCCTCACCTCTGGTGTCCACCAGTGGGTTCGAGGATTACTCCCGCGGCCGGCCCCAGCAGCCTTGCGGCCACAGCTCACAGCAGCCGCCTCGACAATGGCAGAGCGGAACATGGCCCATTCGGACTCAATGTCCCCCACTACCCCCGTGATGTGATCAAAGCTCTGCCAGAGGTGGGAGTTAAAGATCGTTCTGACTGGTTCTTCTGCCAGGCGTTCCCAACAAACCCTCACTACTCGTTTGGGCCTGCCAGGTCTGCGCGGCATCTTCCCCTGCCATCTGATCCAACTCACCACCAGGTGGTGATCAGTTGACAGCTCAGCTCCTCTCTTCACCCGAGTGTCCAGAACATGCGGTCGCAGGTCAAATGATACAACTATAAAATCGATCATAGACCTGCGACCTAGGGTGTCCTGGTGCCACGTGCACCGGTGGGCATCCTTATGCTCGAACATGGTGTTCGTTATGGCCAAACTGCGACTTGCACAGAAGTCCAATAACTGAACACCACTCGGGTTCAGGTCGGGCCTGCCGTTCCTCCCAATCACACCTCTCCAGGTCATGCTGTCGTTGCCCACGTGAGCGTTGAAGTCTCCCAGTAGGACAATGGAGTCCCCAGCCGGGGCACCATCCAGTACCCTTCCCAGGGACTCCAAAAAGGGTGGGTACTCTGAACTAGTGTTCGGCGCATATGCGCTGACCACAGTCAGGACCCGTTCCCCGACCCGAAGGCGCAGGGAAGCAACCCTGTCGTCCACGGGGGTAAACCCCAACGTACAGGCAGAGAGTCGAGGGGCAACCAAAAAGCCCACCCCCGCCCTCCGCCTCTCACCCGGAGCAACTCCAGCAAAAGAGAAAGTCCAACCCCTCTCAAGGATTCGGGTTCCGGACCCAGAGCTATGTGTCGAGGTGAGGCCGACTATATCTAGCCGGTAACGCTCAACCTCTTCCACCAGCTCCAGCTCCTTCCCCACCAGAGAGGTAACGTTCCATGTCCCAAAAGCCAGCTTCCATGTCTGTGGTTCAGACAGCCGAGGCATCCGCCTGAAACTGCCACCCAAACCACATTGCACCGGACCCCTCCGGTTCCCCCGATGAGTGGTGAGTCCAAGGGAGGACGTGCCTGTGTCTCCTCTTCGGGCTGGGCCCGGCCGGGCCCCACGGACCACGGCCCGGCCACCAGGCGCTCGCCTTCGAGCCCCCACCCTGGGCCTGGCTCCAGGGCGGGGCCCCAGTGCCCCTCCGGGCAGGGTACACATCGCACTTGCTGGTTTTTCCATGAAGGGTCTGTTGAACCGTTCTTTGTCTGGCCCTTCGCCAAATTGACTAATTTTACATATGAAAAATATACTGTGTCAACTATCAACACAAAACCTGTTGAGGAATATTTAGACAATTGTTTTCGTCACGTTATAATAATTGACCGACACTATCATTTGATCTGCACACAGAGTGAGACTGAACACAGGAGCTCAGCATTGCGGCTGAGACACAAATAGACTTTAAAATTAAAACTTTACACTCAAGCAAAAGGCAAGTCCACGGTAAGAATTTTTACAATGAAAAAAAAAACAATTATTAGACTAAAACATTGAAATATCAATTCTGGTATGATCATATACTCAAAACGTACGGGGCAACCTAAAGTGGACAAGTTAGCTTTCCGTTTGTACGTGATACGTTGTGTTTGTAATGGAGCTGTGACATGAAAACTGTTGTTTGAAAACTTTGCATTCGACTTTCTTCCATTATCTATTTTCATGAAATGCTGCCACACTGCAGATGTCTTTGACATGGTGGACGAGGACTGACTTTAAATGAAACCGTCAAAATTAAATGTACATTCATCAACCACCAGACGTCAGCGTTCTAGTACTCTTCAGTCTGTCTGTCTCTAGCGGGTCGGGCTAGTCCAAAATACCAAAACAAGGGGGGCGTTCAAAGATTGATTGTTATCTGAGAAACAGGAGTGTTTTGAAAACACCCCCATTACAACTTGGTACTTTCCTCCTGAAGTAATTAACGTGGCAAAAAATCGACCAATCAGAATTTTGGTCGAACCAGAACGTATTGACTAATAAATTGACCAGTCGACTGGGAGATTACAGCCCTACCTTAGTTGAAGTTTATTCTTCATTAAGGGGTGAAAACATTTCAGGTAAGAAACATTTTGCCCAGTGATTTTGTACTTTCGTAACCACAATTGAAGATTACTGACTTTGGTGGCACCCAGTGGTCCTATCAGAGAATGCAATACAATGCTCCACTTGTTTGCAATATGCAAGATAAGCCTCTGCATTCTCATTAAGCCGCTTCTTAGCAACCATTTGAAAACACAGTAGTGCTTTGAATGTCATATGTGTGGGAATTAATGTATTTAATGCGTTAAGCAACCAGTTCTTCAAAAATGACAACTCTTTTCCGAGTTTTGGCTTTTTTCCCTGCCCCAAGCTATTGGACCCGTCATAAAAAAGGAAAACAAAGGTGTCAATGTAGTTCAGAATACATTTTGTAGAAACCCCACTCTCTATGTCTGAGAACTAACGTTAAACATTAAAAAAAAAAAACAGAAGCTGTACTCACTCAGTAGTACCACATGGTACCAGCCACCACTGGAGCTTCTGACATCACAGCATTTCTGAGTCATGACCTTCACAGCCATCACAGACCTCAGTCGTTCCGACAGTTGTGAAGGAGATCAGGGTCCTGTGATCCCAGTCATGTCCCACACTGACTGAAACTACAGGGGATGTATAAGACCTCCCTGCTTCACCATCATCAAACAACATACAAACAGAAATACACTTCCTTTCTACCAGCTGATCCTACCAAGCAAGTATTTTGATTTCGTCATGTGGTACTCAGGTGACAAATACGATGAAGATCCTCTGGAGCCTGACATGGACTATGACACATACAGTCAGAAGCCAGGGAAGCGAAAAAGGCAGACCCTGAGGCTGATGAGCTTTTTGATCCAGAATGGGCAAATTGGTCAGCAAAATGCTGAGCCCCAGCCACATGAGGTTGGACTGGCCCCTCCTGGGAAATCAACAACCCAGACAACCCCAAACCAGGAAGAGGCTGGACTGACCCCTCCTGGGAATTCAACCACCCAGACAACCCCAAACCAGGAAGAGGCTGGACTGACCCCTCCTGGGAATTCAACCACCCAGCCAAACCCAAACCAGGAAGAGGCTGGACTGACCCCTCCTGGGAATTCACCCAGCCGGAGTGACCCATTCGAGCAAAAAGACAATGGACTGACCAATCAGGCCATTTTGTCTGACAAACTGGCTCCTAAGCCAATTTTATGTCACCGGATTCTGGTGAATGAAGGAAAGAAGGAACGTTGTGTGCGTTTCAAAATTGATGAGGACCAACGCCGTTCTGCCCCCAGAAGTCATGAGTCCATCAGAGGAACACAAGGCAGGAATGACGAGCCTCCTCTGAGGACCGAGGGGGAGAGTGAACAAATGTGGAGGCCCCTCAGTAGACCTGGTGTCCTGCTTGAGCGGGTGACCAGTGAAGACAGGTCAAGGCCTCTCCAAAGCAACAGCTGGCGAAGTCGCCAATCACGCTGCGAAGCCAGTAACTGGTGGAGACCTGGGACAGATGAGGGGGTGAGTTCTCGATGGGAGAACTTTAATCGCGATCGCCACCATTATATGGAAAATGGTGGTTGGAATAATCCAGAGAAGGCCAGAGGCCTGTCTGGAAGACCTTCCTCTGACGGTGGCCGCTACAGGACGGCAGATCACAACAGGAGCCGCCAGATGACAGCGGACACAAGTAACTGGTGGCGACCTGATGACAGAGGAAACAGGACGCCCAGCCACCTCATCAGGGAAGACTACCGTCCTGTTGATCGACGTGACGGTGGTTCACGATGGCGGCGGTGGTGACAACAGCAACGGCTGATGACATCTCAACCACCAGAGTGATATTGAAAATGGACTGATCAATCGTACCTATTTGCCCTGTCCTGACTGTATCAGGAAGAAACTGGCTCCGAAGCCAATTTTACCTCGAGGATTATGGACGATAACAACAAGGATGATCCTCCACTCTTCAAAAGAGACCAGGAAAAACATTTTCCAGAATAAATCAATAATGACTTGGACCCACAGAGAAGAACAGAAGTGGAACAGGGCAGGGGTGATGCGACTTTTCTGAGGATTAAGGAGGAGAATGACCAAACGTGGAGGCCCCTCAGGAAACCTGGTGACTGGCATGAGCGGATGACCACTGGAGTGAGGCTATAATACAGGGGATCAAACCAGCAGCCACCAGACAACACCTGATAGAAGGAACTGATGGCGTCCTGAGTAGAGAAGCTGCAGGAGACCCAGAGACTTCATCGGGGAGGACAACTGTTCTGTTGATCGACATGACAGTGGCTCACGATGGCGGCGGTGGTGACAACAGCAACAGGTGATGACATCTCAACCAGAGTGATATTAATAATGGACTGATCAATCGTACCTATTTGCCCTGTCCTGACTGTATCAGGAAGAAACTGGCTCTGAAGCCAATTTTACCTCTTGGATTATGGACAATAACAACAAGGATGATCCTCCACTCTACAAAAGAGACCAGGAAAAACATTTTTCAGAAAATCAATAATCCTGTTCCTGTCTCTTCCTCTGCTTTTATAACTCCCTCGTCCGCCCCTTCCCATCCTCTCTGTGTGTGCTATCGACAATTTGTGTGTCTGCACAGAAATATTAAAAAAAAAGAACAAGAAAAATAAAGCAAACAAATCTTTTTTTGTTATGGAGTTGAGGTTGAAATCGGGATCCTTAAGTGACACCCAGGATTTTAGTGATATTCAGCACATATTCCATCATCTCACATAATTCAGAGAACATGAATTATATAAATAAAACCAGTATATGTTAAGCGGCTCAGACAGAAAGAAAATACTTGTAAATGCCCGCAATCTTATTGCCTCAAGGTACCCTGCAGAAATAAAACTCATTTTTAGCCCTGAAAAATTGGCCCTGTAAGCCATTATTTCTGATACCAACAAAGATACATGTTATATGTGGGGCTGGCATCCTACTGTGTGTGTTGATGGGTTCCCTTCCTCTCGTGCCTTTATATGTATAGACTGCCACAGGGTTGTACTCTCGGACCAGTTCTATCTCGCCTGTATTTACTCCTTCTGGACCACAGCGTATTTATTTGCATTGATACATAGGTGATGCTCGAATGTACTTCTCTAAGTTAACTTATGTAAATAATTACAGAATTTGATCTTATCTTCTTCTTCGTTTTTTTAAAGACTGATTCAGGTCATTACGTTACATCTGGATTGTTTTAGTCTAGTGTTTCCGTGCCTTGAAAAAACAAGATTCCATGGTCATAAAAAGGTCCAACATGTAGCCACAAAATGAAAGCGCGCTAATATAGCTCCTATTTTAGCTTCCCTTAACTGGCTACCTGTCTGTTTTAAAACTGATACGAGTCTTGGCTTTTGAAGCCCTGAATCATGCTGCTCCAAGGTATCGGAAATTTTGTACGCAAAGTTATTTTGTTCTTGCTCTGAACATTATTTGCATTATATCGTAATTTGCCTGATTACATCAAATTTCATGGTAGGGGAATTTTGAAAAATGGATTGGTGTGCTTATGATACGCACGGCTTGGTTTTATAGAAAGACAAAACAGAAAAACATAAATAAAAGGAATGCAGACAGTAATAATTATTAGATGCGAGGCCTTCAGTACTCCTACATATTTACATGACTGCTGTTCTCTCTCTCTCACTCTTTTTTGTAAAGCTGACTAATGAAGCATTCAGTTTGAGAGCAGTAAATGAATAATGACCTAAACGTAACATGGGTTCATTTTGATGAAAGTCAATTACCAATTAGGGAAAGAAAATTAACTGCACAGCGTAAATGGGATGCAGGAAGAAACATAATTCCTTTTTTTTGGTGAAATTTTATTAATTTATTCCGTGCCATGACTTTTCTCTGCATTGATGCAGACTCCACTCTGCTCTAAGAAAGGACACGGTTGTTTAAAAAGTAGGCAAGCAATCTGGAAATGTTGCTTACACGTGGAGGTCTGATACGAAACAAAACCTCCATGCTGAATAAATCATGAACACACAGCTGCCTTCTTTTGCTGAAGTGAACTAAAACTTGATATGCCATGCATAATTCAGTCTCTCTCTCTCACACACACACATACAGACACACACACACAGACCTTGTCCTTCTCAAACAATGTAGCTAGGAAGAGCCACAAATTGAGCCAAACACACACACACACACACACACACACATAGGTAAACACACAACATGTTTGGTCATAACATGGGATTACCTCGTCGGGCACAGATGAGCTCATGAACACCACAGTTCCTCCCCCCTCCTGGAAGAGACAGAGAGAGGAAATGTATGATTTCATGTGCTGCAGAAACATATGGTCTGACCTCAAGTTAGCGCACATGTTTGTACGCTAGGTTGCACTAAATTGATGAACTCCAGCCAAATAAAAGAAAATCATATGGTCATTAAACTAACCCAGAGGAAGCAGTAGGAGGAAGAGTGTGTTTTGGTGAATGCAAGGTCGAGGAAGAAGGAATAATTCAGCATTTTGGGAATCAAAATCCATCTGCCCGAACCATCAAAGCTAAAAACCTTCTACCACAATGGTTCAACCTGCAGAGCTTTGAGACATCTAGGGCTGGATTTCATTAATTACTTAGCTTTACAGGTGCTGAGAGATAGAATTTCTTACCTTTACACGGATCCAGAGTCAGTGTTTCTCTGCAATTTTTATGCTATGTTAAGCCATTAAGCCATCAACTGGCTCCCACACATATGGGAGTGATATCAATCTATCACTATCTGTCATGCCAATAAATGTACTTCTCAAATGTAGGGGTGTACACACACACACACACACACATATATATACAGTATATATATATATATATGAAAAAAATATATATATATGAAAAATATTTAAATAAAATTAAAAAAAAAGAAAAAGTAAGCAGTCTAGTTTGTCTTCAACAATCTCAAAGCAATAGTTGAGCTAAATAAATCCCATGAGTACACTTACTGTATAGCCTAAATGCATCTTTAATAATTCAATCTCACTGAAGCATAGGTTCTTCAAACACTGAGGTCATGACCTCTTTGGAAAACCAAGATCGGTCATCCAAACAAAACATCTGGAACTGTTAAACAATCTAATCTTAATGTATCATTTACCAACTTAACATCGTTTCAAGGCTCCTTTGTATTAAACCAGCAGAATTATCATATTGGTCTGTAATCCTTTAAACCATGATCATCATTTCTATTAAAGAAGGCAAAAATAGCATTGTGGGTCTTCAATGGATTTGACCATTAATAAGCCCTCTTATAACTCTTATGTCAATATCATAGTTCCACAATGAAAAAATAAGGTGCTATTACAAATTGATCTACTACCTCAGGACCACGGACAGCATCGTGGGTTATCATCAGACATGCAGCATGTTTCTGGTGCCTTTTTAAGTTAACAATTGGTTTTCAACTGCCAAACCCACACCAAAAGCATTTTAAGGTACATTATGATGCCGCTACTGCAAGCCTCAAAGTAGAACCCAGTGTCTGCAGCCACCACCTGGTTCTGTGGAGTGGGCTGTTTAAATGTGATGCCCGCTGTGCACCGTAGGGGCATTAAAACCGTCTCTCATTCAAAACACATTCAGAGGTGGTCTATGCCACATGTGGCCACGTTCTTCAAACAGTGTGGATGAAAAATGGACTTTGTGGCCTTTGTTTAAGCGTTATTCATTTCTGCTACTACGGTATAATGCTTCACAGCACCTTAAAACTTAAAAAATATTAACAAAACATGTCGGGTGATTTGGTTTTCCTGGAGTAAGCCAAGAAATTGTCCGCGTCCTTCTAGACAATCTGCATCCTGCATGTTAAAATCAACAAGTGGTCACTCGAGATGCATTCTAATCTGGAGTGAACTTGAACAGAGCTGTCCTTGGGTGACTGATCACCTGGGACGCATCTTAATTTTCATTGGTGAACAGGGCGAGAGATTCTAACCTTCAGAAACAATCAGTCAAGCAGACTGAATGGATAAATTCAAATGAATAACCCCTCTACCCTTGCACCCTCTGCGCTACTCGGAGATAGAGCTGCAGCATTCTGATCAAGAAATTTGGTCATTCGACAAACAACCGCTTACTCAGTGGACTATATCACAGGACTGGCACTAGAAGTCTTCTCCTGATGACTCACGGACTACTTGTCTTCTGCCATGCAGCAGACAGAACCAATTCATTTAAAACTCTACTAAATATTCATGCAGACATAAAAGTGCAGTAATTATCAAAAGAGGGATCAGTACTGTTCTGTCTAACAATCAAAGGTAATCAAGGGCAAAAAAGCAGGAGACAATAGCAACCGTAATCAGTCACACAAAGTATGACGGGGAGCACATATGACAGAAGAGTGAGCATCCAATGTAAATGTTGACATAAGTAATGGTTATAACAGCAATTATTGATAGTGGGATATTCATGTTTTTGTCGATCATTCTCTATAAATATGACATTTTAACAGAGGATAGTACAGAATGTCACATATGACACACATACTCTACTTAAATCAGTTCTCACTGTTTGTGCACTGGAGGCTTCAAACTTCCACATTGTTACAAGGCAACAGAATTTTGGGGGGATCAACTTCCCAAATATTTGTGACGTCACAAATCCCGATCCCCTTAAAATCAGATTTTCGCTGAGCTCAGAGAAATTTGTCACTTTCGCGCATTATAATGTGCATCGTCCCGGGTCCGAGTGTGCACAGTCACCATTCAACACAATGAAGCTCCAACATTCAACTGAGACAACAAGGGGAGAAGCAGGTCTTCTGTCTAGAGTGGTTCTCAGCCTCCATACACTCCTATATCAGCATTTTCACGGCCCGCACCTGCGACCGAGTGTCTTAATGATACACGCATGGCTGCACGTGGCACAATGACACCCTCGTCCACGGCGGGACAGGTGCAGGCGCGCGCCCACTCTAAATAAAAGCACGTCTTTTGTCCCCGCTGCTTGGGTTCCGGTCACTTTCACTAAAACCTTAAAGAGACACTCCTGTATCAGCTTACTGAAGGCGGCGAAAAATGACAGGTTTGCCAATGGCAGCTGTTTAATTAATTGCGCTGTATTCCTCCGCTAACTAATGTAGTCCCAGCTAAACTAAGTGCCCCCCGTGACACACATCCACTCATGACTTAAAGAACCCCTTATATCTCGGTACAAGTGCAGAGAAATCCGCCGAAATAGCAATGTTAAGTGACACCTGTGACTAACTCAGTTACAGCGTGGCGTTTTCAAAACGTGACTCGGGTCATTCAGGTATCCGTGAGCACGTCAGAAGCGATTCACGCGACTGAGATCACGCGCGCATCCCGTGAAGGGATCACAACATTCCTGCATCAGTGCGGGTGTCCGCCGCACTCCAGCGGCTGTCCCGCTCCGGGGCACTGCGGTACCCAAAAACTGGACCAAAACGACCGACTCAGTTGACAGTGAGATGGATTTTTAAGAGGGTCTTCATTCTGCCCCGAGCAAAGTTTGACAGGAGTCCCGCAGGACACCCGAGAGAGAGAGAGAGAGAGAGAGAGAGAGAGCGAGAGCGCTTACCGTCTATCGCCATGATGCTCCGTCCCGGACTCTACCAACTCCTGGGGAGGGGAGGGGGAGCGTGATGGAGAAGAGAGGTCATTCGCGAGTGTGTGTGTGTGAGAGAGAGAGATACCAGTCGTAAACATTTTGTTTACATTGTAAAAGGCACAATATAGCCTTATGTGTAGATGTACAGACACATGTATGTTTATCAAATTTTAGTTTAGTTAGTAAAAAGACGATAAAGGTGAACGAATAACGAACAGCAGCATTGGGACACAATTCAGCATTTACAATGAATGGTGGACTGTAACTGAAAGGAAATACTTGTAACTTTACTATTTTTTCAGGAGTTGAAATTTCTACTTTACATTTTCTGAAACTGATGCATTACAAATGATGTTAAGTTCTTATAGTTGAGTGTAATGTAAAACAAATCCCTAAAAGGTTTCCATATATGAGTGTAAGCCAATTCACTGACACATTTCCATTCTCATTTTTCCATACTGTAAGAGTCATATGTCATATTCTCCAATAAAAAACAAATTGTTGACTGTATCACAGGGCCAACACATATAGGCAGACAACCATTCACACTCAGCCACGCCTACAGTCAATTTAGAATATCCAATTAACATAGTCACCATTTGCATGCCTTCGTACTGTGGGAGGAAGCTGGAGTACTAGGAGAGAACCCACGCAGGCACAGGGAGAACATGGAGACTCACACAGAAAGATGTAGGCAGGGCTCAAACCCAGTGCTAACCACTGCACCACCGTGCCGCCCTTAATAAAAGAATGAGAGACAGAAAAGTCTCATGCCTTTGAAGTTAAAATAAACTGTATTTAAAGTAAATGCAAATCCAATGCTGATCTCTGTCTCTTTCCCAAGAAGTTTACTGAAGAACACCTGCACCACCTAGTGTGGACAGAGCACACCGGCTTCACTGGATCAGATCTTATTTTCTGGTGCGTTACCAACACTTGTAATCATATAAAAAAGACACTGCATGCAATAATCGGGGTTGATACACATTTTTACCATAGAAATCCATATTAAAATATAAATATAAACACGGTGAAATGAAATCAATGTCAAACTCTGTGATTTGATACATCATAAACATGAATTTATTTTAAGTAAATCCATAATTGAGCTTATGTTCCAAATGTACAGGATGTTTCATAATTTGCCAAAAGGATTTATATACGATATATATCAAGAGTGTATTTTTCATGTTTTTTTGTTGTTCACTTAAAACATATTACATAATGAAATCAGTTACTTCAAAGACCCATTCAAACATAAAACCATTACTGAAAAATCACCACACAACCTCAAACACCACGAATGTGTTCTAATCTTGTTGGTTCCCCCGAAGAAGATGTTCAGCCTGGAAAACATTAAACACGAGATATAAACTGCAGTACTTGGGTTCAGCATCCTCTGAGGGTCAACTGTGTGCGAGAGCAAGTTGTCTCACCAAAAAGTCGACAGGATCCTCTGGCTTGATCTGGCTGCACTCTAGCATGGCGGTGGTGAGCGAGGGCATGACGTACTTCATCAGGTAGTTCCTCAGAGGAAGAGCGCGAGCTTCCAGCTGCTCCTCTTCCTGCCGCCTCACCTCTGACAAATTCTTTTGCTGATGAAAGATTAAATAAGAGTAAACAGAGTGTTTTTATACACGCCACAATTAAGTACAGGGGTGAGCAGTAACAGTCATGATGGCTGTCAGCGTCTCCTCATGACCCTGGTGTTCCCTACTCTGGATCACTGTTAAGACCTAATGGGACTCTTCTATAGAACTGAGGCACAATTTGTGATAAGGAATGTTCTGGGGACAAAGCATAATCGCCTCTTAAGGTGAGGATCATTCAAAACCTTTACAGAACATTGGATGATCTTTATGATAATTGACAGTCCTGAAGTTTTCTGTATGACTTTAGGAGAAGGTTTTTCACTTTTTCATTTTTTGATCACGTTGCAACACTACAAAGAGAGTGGTTTTGGGTGGTAGCTATGCAGCACTACCACATGAATTGTATAAGAGGGTACACTGGGGCAGTTAAAAAAATACTGCTTGTTGTGTAAGCGTATACAGAGTGTTTAGTAATAACTCCATCTGGTGGTGCGTCTGTCACCGTATTTCTTTTGTTGTGGGCTGCTGTCATGAATCAGCTAATTGTCAAGCATCAACTGTGCAGCCACATAAGCTTCCACACTATATTGGACAATTTAAAATACTGCTGACGTTGGTAGAGACACAAGAACCAGGGAGTCCCAGAAGGACCTGAGTTAAAGAAAACTGCAATAAAAGTGCACCTTATTGTCAAGCTCACCTGCGAGGTTGCTTTCTTTTTTTTCCTGACTGTTGATTTTTGTTGGGCTTTTAAGTATCTCCTTTCCTGAGCCAGTGAGGATTACTTTTTAGTCCTTGAATACATTTTTTGTGGACTACTGTCGTGTCAGACCGCTTCTTGTGTGAGCTGCCCCTTGAATGGACATGAGAGACACTGGATACGTGATTAGGTTGTTGTGAATGGAGTTGTGATGCTTGATTTGTACTTTGTGTTGCCTTAATTTGATTTAAACAGAGCTACACTGGAATATTGTGTTTTATTAGAAGCTTGTGGTATTTCATTTCCTTGTGTCTTATTTCGGTAATAAATGCCTAAACAATTAATGAGGCAGTACAGTTCTTCTCATTAACGTACCCACTCCTCAAACTGAGCCGCCATCTCAGCCAGCGTAGCCTCATTCCTGCGAGTCCTCTCAGCTGCCTCTACGGTGAGTTTCTGTTTCCTTTCCTCTTCCTGCCTTCGGTTCTCCTCCTCCTGATCTTCTGGACTCAGACCATAGTTCCTAGGAACCCCCACCATCTCAGTAATCTTGTTCAGAACATCAGTGTACTCAGGATCGTCAGTGCTGACCTCTACAGAGGATGGAACACACTCACTGTAAAGAACCACTGCAGAGGTAATGCCATATATCTCATGTGATATGTACCATCTGGCTTTAGGACCAGTACCAATGTGTTCTGGGTGAATCTCAAGCACATCAAAGTAGTCCAGAACGGTTTCGTCGGCACCACTGAGTTGTCTGAATCTCACCAGACGGGGGAGGAACTCCCCTTGGGTCTTGCATGTTTTCCTCACTACATCCTCCTGAAGCCCTTGTACTCTTTTAGTGAGGAAATCATCTGATGCATTTAAGGCAAAAACGTGTTCTGCATCACACACAAAGAGAAGGATGAGAACACGAGTCTTTACAGCTAGAAATTGAGAAAATTCATGTTGTCATATAAAGAGAAACCTGGAGTCATCTTGTTATAGGCAGGTGTTTGAGATGGTGAATCCCGTCTCTCTTCAACTTCGTCTGGACAAAAACATGCGTACACATTAGGGCGATAAATAATATTATAGAGCATTTAAATGAGTGAATGAAACTCACCAGAGAAAATCAGCTTAGCCTGCTCATACGTCTCAGGGAATCCATCTAAAACGAATCCTTGGTTCATGCACAGCTTTGAACTCAGCTTCTCTTGCAAAATATCAACCACTTGATGGTCAACCAGTTGATCTAATGACCCAGAAACATTGAATGAGAAACAAATATATTGTCAATAGGATAACAATCCATCAGTTAATTATGTTCAGATACATCCACATCCAACAGTCTTCCTTAAGTGACCACTTCAAGTAGGAATTAGTAAAACCCCTGAAACAGACTTTTTTTGCACATTCATGTAAAATGACCACAAACCAATTAGGTGATAGATGCAGGAAATGTGTGCAATTTATTCTTTGTCTTGCCCATGTTCCATATCAGAAACAAAATGATACAAGTTCAGAATGAAACAAGCCACAATTCAAAGCACAAGTTTTAACTTTTAACACCTTCCACATCAAACATTAATTTGCCGCAAATGAAACAACTCTTTACATCACAAATACATACCTCGTCCCGATTTCGAAATACACGATATTATATAGTGTCAGTTTCCACTACAAAATGTATTTTGTCTTTTTTCTTTAGGAGATATAAACATGAAGACAACAAAGACCACTCAATTTTAAGGTGAATAATTTTCCTTTATCCTACTATTTACTTAATATCTTTGAAATAAATAAAAATGGGGTGGCATAGTGGTGCAGTGGTCAGCACTGTCACCTCACAGCAAGGAGGTTCCAGGTTTGAGCCCTGGCTCCAGCACGGGATCTTTCTGTGTGGAGTCTGCATGTTCTCCCTGTTCCTGTGTGGGTTCTCTCTGGTACTCCAGCTTCCTCCCACAGTCCAAAGACATCAAGAGGGGACGAGGCTGATTGATACTCTAAATTGACTGTAGGTGTGACTGTGAGTGTGAATGGTTGTCTGTCTCTATGTGTTGGCCCTGTGATGGACTGGTGACCTGTCCAGGGTGAACCCCGCCTCTCACCTGAAGGCTGCTGGGATAGGCTCCAGCCCCCCCCCCCCCCAACCCTAACAGGATAAACGGTAGAAAGTAGATGGATGGATGGATAAATAAAAATGAAATGATGGTCTTAAAAGGATAAAATACTGAGAATCACCTGTATTCATTTCTATGCTTTTAATGAAGTTCTCCAGTTGTTCTCGTGCAGCATCCACTTCCTCCTCACTGACGTGTTCAGGTTCTCCGTTTACTATCTCCTTCTGAAGGATACAGAAAGAAACACGTGTTGGATGCTTTGACACAATTAAAAAAAAAATAGCTGTCAACAAAACACTTGAAGGTATGGTTTCTCTCCACAAGAGGGCAGTGTGTTTCCTTTCATTAGACACTCACCAGTTGTGTGATCTTTTCTTCAACGACGTCTTTGATGGTGATGTGGTGTAGTCGGTAGTGAGCGCACAGCTTCTCTGCAACAGTGGTTTTACCTACAGCCGGAGGTCCAACCAGGCAAACTCTAATAGGCTGCACACAGAAGGAGAAGAGCATATTGAGGTCTCGATACTGAGAGGCAGCAGCAGCAGTGACATAGCTGGAGCAAAACCTCTCCTGTGCTCTGATGACTTGAGTTCACTTTGGTAGAACACTTACACATAACTGCCTGGCGTCTTTATATTCTTCCACAATGTGCTCCATGTTCTCAAATATCCCAGCTTCAGATACCCAGCTGAGTTCGAAGGAGTCTTTTATAATTAGAGCATCCAGGCGCAGGTCGATTCCTAAGTACTCGAGTTCCTCAGGCTGAAATCGGACGCATTAAAAGCATGTTCTCCATTCAGGTTTAATCAAAAATGCAACAGAACCGACAGAAAATTGCAAACACTGAAGCAGAACACAACTACGGTATTAATTCATGCTTATAAATCCAACTGTGCGTTTTTTATACGTATTTTATATGCTTAATACTTTATTTGCTGCCTCACTGAAAGGCTGATTTCGGAGAGAAATCCGAAGTGTAAGAATTTAATTTAAAACCGGTAATATATGAATAAACGACGAAAATCATTTGAAAAATCCTGCACTGTACCTTGAAAGCCTTCGTAGCAGTGGCCTCCTGCTCTGCTACTTTATTAATTTTTCCTGGCCCGAGTACATCACTTATTCTCTAAAGGGTGAAGACACAGAAAAGTAAGTGTTTACACCATCTTTTTAGTTCACCGTTGGGCAATTTTTACACCACATTAGTTAACATTTTCCTGAATATATGTGCTACTTTTTCACACACTTACCATTGCAATATCTTCCAAGGTGTTCTTGGAGTCATCGACAGCGAGGATGTACTTTGACTTCGGCTTGAGATGAACGAGGTTTTGTATCACTCTGGAAAAGGATGAGAGTCAGTTCAGTACTACTTACATGATCAAAACAGAAAACTGACACATGAAGAGGAGGTGCAGTAAATCACCCTGCCAGGTCATAGACGTGAATCATGGGGATGTAGTTCTCGCCCTGTCCAAATATGGGAACCTCTGGAAGCTGCATCAACCAAGACACCTGATATAAAACACAAAATATTAATGATATTCATGCAAGACCTGTGTCGTATTTCCTACTTAAGTTGTAACCTACCTTGAAAAAGTAGTGGAAGAGATTCTCTCCCTTTCCATACTGCAGACCAGCAGCTACGACCCAACCATGAAGCTTGGACTTTCTCTGTAGGATTGTTTCAGAGGACAACAGAACACAGGAAATTAGCGGGTATTTTTTCCCATCTATGTTCAGTCTTGAGTTTATTGACCTGGAGACTAAAGGCAAAAGAGGAATCTACAGTCCCTGGAGCACTGGGGGCTGTGACCCACAAACTAGGAGAGAGGCTCCAGCAGATTACAGGGACAACATCTGAATTCTCGATCCTGAAGAGTGCAGTCCAAGGAACAGCTAAGACACTGAGCAGAACCCTGGAGGACGACCCCCCTGCTCCAGAAACAGGAGGATTTACATATCAAAAAAAGTTTACTTACACTTCGTCCCAGTTTAAGCACAAGTTTCTCCAAATTGTAGTGTTTCATAAATTTGGGATGTGGTCTTCTTTGTCTGTACTCCTCCTCTGTTGGCAGAACCTCTGGTTCACCCTGAGGAGGCAAATGTCCATTTTCATCAATAAGATTGGGTATTGATAAGGACCTCACAATACCACATACTTCACAATACATGGATCACCATGAGATACGCTAAATATTGGATACTATACATTAATTACTGAAAATTTCATAATAGACCTGAGAATACAAGTAGCTGTGGACATCCTGGGTATTCTGATAATGTGTACATTATACCAATAACTGAACAGATAAATTGAGTCAAACTACATCCTTTTTCATGACTATGGCACAGTTGTGCATTGTTACTGAACACATTAAATGTAGCTGGCAGACGTTACACAGATCACAATATGATTACATCATAATATATTGTTATACGATAGTGTATTGATAATGGCAGCTGGAATATCGATACAGTATTGTGCTCTACCGATTTTAGCCCTTCTCACCCTGGTCTGTGGTTTGATGAGAGCCCACGTCATCACTGTAGAGACTAAGATGAACATTTTTCGAGACTTGAAACTCTCCATCTCAGAGTGGAGGGCTGTTAATCCAAAAAAAAAAAAAAAAAGACATTACAAGCGTGATCAATAAAATTATTACATCCCTTAAAGGTGCACTGAGCGTGTCTTGTGTTTAGTTTGTTGCCTCAGCCATTTTGCCTATCTAGCAGCTTGCTCGACTCTGCTTATTCCCCAATGTATGCACGCGCACGAACCCAACCATCTTGTCAGTGATTGGCTGTGTTGTCTCCAGAGACCGGACTTTTTCAGGGAGCAGGCAGCGAGCGGATCAAGGGGAGACGCCTACGATTTGAGACAAAAGTGAAATCGTGCTGAAACCATGCAACAAGGCTTAGTGCACCTTTAAGAGACAGAGCCACGTCACTAAGTTTTAACTCTTTCTTACTGCCGTACTTGTGATTGCCCACGTCGCCTCCTCAATCTGCTCTTGTGTTGCATTTTCAGAGATGTTGTACACAACAACGTCACACTCCAGAAGTCGCTCAAGAAGCTCATCTCTGCTCGGTGACTGGCATGAGAAAATACACGCTAATAAATATTGTTTTTTGTATTGTCCACATATAGATATGAATTAACATTGAACAGAGGGATGGAATACATAGTCATACCATTTAGTTAAATCAAAAAATTGCAATGTCACATTAAAAAAGAAGTGTCCTTAAAGATGAAAGTCCTGGATTCAAATTTGCATGAAAAAAATGCACTTGAATATTCCAAAGAAAAAAGTCATGATGCAGAAAATACCCTTTTCTTCGAAGTTGCATTCTAGGTTTTTTTTGTCAACATTATTCCTGTTTTAACTACTTCATATAGTTTGTCATGATTTAGTCCATGTCATTTACTTATATATGAACCGATGAAAAACTTTTCTGACAAAGGGTTTGATATTTGTCCAGTATTTCTGGAATTGCGTAGATACACATGTTGTAAAGGCAAATTTTGGAATTCTTTACATGTCAACATCATTAAATGGTGAAATTGTCGAATAGCAACAAGAGTATCGTCCCAACATGTTAAAATAACGTACGTACACGATTTCTGTCGGTGTGTGTTTGTCCATAAATGGATGAATTCATTCTAGCTCACCATATATTGCTCTAATAGAAATCTTGTTTTGTATTTTGGGTCGGATGAGGACACTGTCGCCACTACACGGAACGCGGGTTCTGGTTCACTTCCAGCGGAGGCCGACTGCTCCTCTCCCTCGGAGGCCTCACCGCCTGCACACGCTGATAAAAACTAAAACGACAGAGACGTTTAAGTGTAGAGAAAACAAAAAATAATATAGCGTGATATATTTCTACTTTACCTCAGCGATATGTCTGGAGGAGTAGCCGTCCGCGTCGTTGACAAAAACACGTTTGGAACGAGTTCGTTGATTTTTGTCTCCCATTTTAAAAGGTTGGCGAGTGTTTTGAAGCTATTTTGTCATGACTTAGTGATTTGAGTGTATATGTTACGCTACTGGTCAACCTGGGTGTGAGTAACAACCAGGTTTACAGACATAAAAACATCAAGAACAGACACACTAAATAACTCGTTCGTAGGTCTTCCTTCTTTGTTTCTAATGACTCAATACGGTTGCTAAGGGCGCAGCCAATTAAATGCTCAGCTCTGCTCCTCCCGTGGTTAAATGTGCTGGCTAGCGCCCCCTGTTGGTGTGGCTAACGAAATACTCATGACCCTTGAGAAAATTATAGTAATATTGTTCAGCAAAAGGATTTAAATGCATAAGACAGGAGGGTCATAACCATAACGATCAAATTGTGTGCCACAAATGCCAGATGAAACACACACAGAAGAGTAACTACATGGTCTTTTATTGTATATCATAGCAACAGGACTTTAAGTAAACTACCATTTATCAAGCACTCTTCAAACTGAAGTCACAAATTACTGTACAAGGTAGAAACACAGAATCCAACATACCAAACTGTCTAAGAATAAATGTGGATTTGCAGAGGTGTGCATAGAATACGCCCTGCGTGCAGGCATAATGAAATACATGCGCATGTAAGACAAACACCACAAATGAATAAAGACATTGAAGCATGCAGTTGCCCACCTGTACATACACGCTGATGGAAAAAAGAAAGATTAACTGTATTAACATGTTAGTTTTTCACCTAAAGAACAGACATGTATAGCATAATTATGGATTAAATAAGCAAATGTACATGTAGGACATATTTTTATACTTCTTGGATATGTCTTTGTATCTATAAGACATGCTGAATGCACCCCTTCACCACTGTGCCGCCATAGTCACCTAATTACTGTACTTAAATATTTCCTGTTGACGCTGAATTATACTTCTTCTCCGTTTCATTCCGGTGATTCAAAATGTAATTTTTACCTAGACATTAGTGATGGAGATACTTTACAGATGAAAATCCAAACAAAATGACAAGAGTAATATGTAATTA
Source organism: Aulostomus chinensis (assembly GCF_037954235.1). Taxonomy (NCBI): domain Eukaryota; kingdom Metazoa; phylum Chordata; class Actinopteri; order Syngnathiformes; family Aulostomidae; genus Aulostomus; species Aulostomus chinensis. The sequence continues at coordinate 11,153,046 of NC_141339.1, read as the reverse complement.
GTTGACAAAACAATCCCAACATTATAAAACACTCTATATAGTCCTATGAGAAGAGGCAACTGCTCCGTACATGTTCTCTTCTTGACCAAATAATTTTTTTCTGAATTCTATAATAGAAATAGTAGAGCCCCCTTGTGCCCGTGGAGAGAAAGCATATTTTGTGGCCATAATAACATATTTCTTGTGTGCAGACTCTGTCTTGTGGGTTCTGATTCCGAATTCAGTTTCCACCACTATTCAGAGAAAGTAGGTCAAGACCAGTAAATTGTAGTTAAATTTATGATACATCCATTGTTTGTGTGAAACGTCAGTATTTTGCTAAATAAATCTAATTTGGGGGCAGCACGGTGGAGCAGTGGTCAGCACTGTCGCCTCACAGCAAGAAGGTTCTGGGTTCGAGCCCCGGCTCCAGCACAGGATCTTTCTGTGTGGAGTCTGCATGTTCTCCCATGTTCTCTGGTACTCCAGCTTCCTCCCACAGTCCAAAGACATCAAGAGGGGACGAGGCTGATTGATACTCTAAATTGACTGTAGGTGTGACTGTGAGTGTGAATGGTTGTCTGTCTCTATGTGTTGGCCCTGTGATGGACTGTTGACCTGTCCAGGGTGAACCCCGCCTCTCACCTGAAGGCTGCTGGGATAGAGAGAGCCCCCCCCCACCCCCACACGACCCTGAACAGGAATAAGTGGAAGACAATGGATCGATGGAATTAGGTGACTAAGTATTCATATTCTGGGGGCGGCATGGCTCAGAGGTAGTGTGGCCATCTAGCAACTGAAGGGTTGCTGGTGCGATCCTCACTTCCCCCGCTGACCATGTCAAAGTGTCCTTGAGAAAGATACTGAACCCCATCAGAAAGCATTTCAGCTGTCCATTTATGTCCCACACCTTCACCTTTGTCCTTGCACAAGTGGCAGTTGTGAGTCCAGTCAAATCGTGGGCGAAGAGTTGAGTGTTTTATCATCTTACTTGCATTCATTGATACATTAATTCCATTTGGAAATGTAGCCTGCTTATGTAGAAAAGAGCCAGTTTACACTGTGCACTGCATAACAACTATCAGATAATATTTATGAAATTTATATGCTCTGTGTTAAGTGTATTACCCTTCTTGTATGTATTTTGATGTAAATCTCCAGTTTTAACAGCATCCACTGATGAAACTCCTCAACACACATACACACACACGCACACACGCACACGCACACGCACACACACACACACACACACACACACACACACACACACACACACACACACACACACTCACAGAAACACACTTGTAGGATTGTCCCGTAGATCCTCTCATGCTTCAGGATAATGAAGCGCTGACATGGAAACTTTCAAAGCACTCTATTTATTTATAGCGCTGACATTATCAGCCAAAAGGGTGTCATGGCGTCTGCGCTACACTGGTCCCAACATTTTAACTATCATACACTCCAAGCACCAAGATACTGAAGGAACCTGCTCAGAGCACGTTCAGCTGGTTCCAGAGTGAACCCGAGAGTTTGTTGGATATTGTTTTTCATTTGCGTTGACCACTGACTCTTATATTCAGGGTGATCAATTTCCTGGAAAGTTTTCTTCAGCTGATTGTTAGAAATGAAAAATAATGTATACAGTATATCCATTCATGTTTGATTAGAATGGGTATTTTGAGTGTAATTTGTCTGTTTGTCAGCAGAATACACAAATACTGTGAAGCAGATTGTCCACATATCAGCTGAAGTGATGTAGAATGGGCAAAAGACAACACTTCGAAATTTCCATGTTTCCCACAATCAGACTTAACTTCTGCAGTCACTTCCTCCAAGTCAGCCACTTGTCTGCTGGATCCCATCCCGACAAGCCTACTTAAGGATGCCTTCCCTCTAGTCAACACGTCCATATTAAATCAAATTAATCTTTCCTTAGTCACAGGTTACATGCCACAGGCCTTTAAGGTGGCTGTCATCAACCCTTTACTTAAAAAACCTTCTCTTGACCCAGATGTGTTAGCCAACAATAGGCCTATATCCAACCTCCCCTACATCTCCAAGATCCTTGAGAAGGTTGTCCTGGAGCAGCTACATGAACATCTGCACAGCAACGAGCTCTTTGAAGCCTTCCAGTCTGGATTCAGGGAACACCATAGCACTGAAACAGCACTGGTCAGAGTCTCGAATGATCTTCTTTTCTCTGTGCTTGTCCTTTTGGACCTCAGTGCTGCATTTGACACCATCGACCGCAGCATCCTACTTCAGAGACTAGACCATGAAATTGGGATTAAAGGAACTGCCCTAAAATGGTTTAAGTCATACTTATCAGATAGGTTTCTGTTTGTTAATGTTAACAGTGACTATTCAGAGTATAGCAGAGTTACATATGGTGTACCACAGGGTTCAGTTTTAGGACCGATTCTCTTCACTCTTTACATGCTCCCATAAGGTGACATAATACGGAAGCACTCGATCAACTTCCACTGTTATGCGGACAACACGCAACTCTACTTGTCGATGGAGCCAGACGACACAAGCCAGTTGACTAATCTGCAAGACTGCCTAAAAGACATTAAATCCAGGATGTCTTCTAACTTCTCACTGCTAAATTCAGATAAAACTGAGGTCATCATGTTTGGACCTAAACACCTCAGGGACACACTCTCTAACCAGATCACTACTCAAGATGGCGTCACCCTGACCCAGAGTACAACTGCAAGGAACCTTGGAGTCATTTTTGACCAGGACCTTTCTTTCAGCTCCCACATAAAGCATGTGACTCGGACCGCCTTCTTCCATCTGCGAAGTATCGCTAAGATTAGGAATATCCTTTCCCAGAGTGATGCTGAGAAACTGGTGCATGCATTTATCACTTCTCGGCTGGACTACTGCAACTCTCTCTTGTCAGGATGTCCTAAATACTCTCTAAAGAGTCTCCATCTGGTCCAGAACGCTGCAGCGAGGGTTTTGACGGGAGTTGAGAAGAGAGAACACATCTCTCCCACTTTAGCTTCTCTCCACTGGCTTCCTGTAGGATCTAGAATCGACTTCAAAATCCTGCTAACTTATAAGGCTCTCAATGATAAAGCTCCATCCAATTTGAAAGAACTCATTAGTCCCTACTGTCCCACCAGAGCACTCCGCTCCCAGAATGCAGGTCTTTTAGTGACTCCCAGTATCAATAAAAACAGACTGGGAGGTAGAGCCTTTAGTTACTGGGCTCCTCGACTGTGGAACCAGCTCTCTCCATGGGTCAGAGCGGCAGACACTTTAACAACGTTTAAGTCCAGGCTTAAGACTTTCCTTTATGACAGAGCCTTCAGTTAGGACTGGTTCAGGTAGCTCTGAACCATTGATAGCTATGCTGCTATAGGCTTAGACTGCTGGGGGACACATCAGGTTACATGGAGCCCTCCTCTCCTCTCCTCTCCTCTCCTCTCCCCCTCTCTCCTCCTCTCCTCCCCACACATTTTTGGAACTGTCATTACCATTACTTGTTGCACTTTGTAGTTTGGCCTTGGTGTCTCGCAGTCTCTCTGTGTTTCCACAGATCCACAAGAGCTCCAACTGCCATCTGCATTGCCCCCCCCCACCTCCCCCTTTTTTATCCCCTCCTATTACACCTGCCTGCGCTCCCATTCCATGAACCAGTCTGCCATCCAGTCCCCCATCAAGCTGGCTTGCTCTCCCTGCCTCCCCTTCCAGAAGCTTCCTACTTCAACTGTTATTAACATTTCCATGTTTCCCACATTTTGTATTGTAAACTGTTTTCATGTCTGTAACAACATCTACTGCACGTCTGTCCGTCCTGGGTGAGGGATCCCTCCTCTGTTGCTCACCCTGAGGTTTCTCAGATTTTTCCCTGTTAAAAGGGTTTTCTATGGAGTTTTTCCTCAGTCGATGTGAGGGTCTAAGGGCAGAGGATGTTGTTATGATGCCATGTGAAGCCCTTTGAGACAAAGTCTTTGTGAAAACGGGCTATACAAATAAAATTGCCTTGCCTTGAAATTTATAGAGCCACCCATGGGCGTGGTAGTGGGGGGAAAAGTGGACCTGACTACCCAGGGCCCGAGTAGGGAGAGGGGCCCATGAAAATCCTGATTTTTTTTTGTGTGATTTTTTTTTTTATTTCAAAGTAGAATAATCAGGAATAATCATATTCAGTAGAATTTCTTCTGCTATTAATTATGTGACCCCTGTCACACCGCTCCAGAGTGTAAATGTCAGAAACGAAGGCGCAGTTTTTAACGACTGCAATGCTCGATGGTTTCCTGGATGCTAAACAATTTTATGATCGTAACAGTGAATATCTGAAGTGTGACAGCGTACCATGGGACATGCTTTGATTTATGATTTTTTATTTTAAATAAATACCCCCTTTTTTTCTTCTTTTTTTCCCCCCACGCACCTTGTGCACTGGCATGGATAGGGGCCCACTGACATTGAGAGTGTACAGGGCCCAGAATTTGGTGCTACGCCCCTGGTGCCACTTAGTGGTGACAGGAAATGAAAATTTTTTTCCATTTTGATTTACTCCTAGTGGGACAGCCAGTGCTGCGTCCGAATTGCCAAGTAGGTTGGATCGTAGGTCGCAGAGTAGGTCGTAGGCTGTCCGAAACCACAACTGGCGCGAGTAGCGACCTACTTCGCAACCTAAATTCCAGCCTAAACACGCCCACATTGTAGGTCGGTTCAGGTGCATCCTATGGAGCAACCTATGGCCCACAATGCACCGCAGACTTCTTCTTCGTCCCCTAAAAACCTGTGGACCCGCAAGCCAAGTTTGCGCCAACAGTCTCCCATTCTTATGCAACACCAACATTCATAGTCGTTGTTGATGACTAAAGGTGTGTTCACACCAAACGCGACGTGTGTGAGCACACCTTTACAGGTGCGTTAATGTGCTTAATAATAGAGAATAAGTGAAAGGTGCGTTCAGAGTGGAGTGCAGTACGACAGTCAGGCCAGCAGGTGGGGCTTTCGTTGGTGCTGTCTACCTAATTGCAGTATCTGTGTTCTGCCAGCAGAGGTCGTGCTTCACCACCAATCGTGTCCGAATGGTACCGCCTGTTTAGGTTGTAGAAGTAGGCTGTAGCTGTAGGTCGTAGCAGTAGGACATAGGTTGCCACTTGGCAATTCGGACGCAGCCCAGGTCATCTCAAATGTGGTCAAAAACAACTTAAGAACTTAGTGAGGGGTTACAGCCAATTATGAACCCCACAAAGCCAGATCTTTAAAAAAAATTCTAACATTTGATAAGAGTGCCATCTAGTGGTTACAGGAAGTAGGTCTGACATGAACAAACATTTGTTTTGCAAAAAAATTACGCTGAGCTTTCTACACATGACTCATAGCAATGTAATAAGTGGGTGCTCTTCACCACCACAAAGTGGATGCAGGATATGACATTTACACTACAGTGCATGCAGGATTCACTTCCCTTTCACTCTCACAGCCACACACTTTTTTGGGGAGGGGGGTTGTCATCATTGCAGCTTTATTGCCCCTGCAATAATTTTTTAAATATCCCCTTTGCAAAGATATTCTCTCTAAGTGCTTCTAGTTTTTGTTCCATTAAATCATTTCATCCACAAAAAGGTATATTGTATAATAAGATCATATTTCAAATAATTCAAAACAACCTTTAAGAACTGCAATCACGTGGGAGTCGAAGTCACTGATCTCTTTGTAAATCACCTCACGCATGTATTTCACAGGATTCAAGTTATTCATCCATTACAATCTCATTACGTGTGACTATTTAAGTGCACTTACATAATCTCACATCAGTCTTAGTATATCTTTGCTGTCACATATGTCCACTCAACCTCACTGTGTAATGATGTATGAAGACAAAATGGCTTATTCAGATGAACATGTTAATCAACGTGCAGTAATCAGACTCTGCCAGACCGCCAGCTGCTCTCTGCATGCTTGTGGCACATTGGAGTAATGGCTGCTGGTGCCAAGGACAGCAATGCAAAAAGGGATTGTTCATTGTCATCAGCTGCCTCTGAAATCGACTCCTCTGTCACGACAACATTCGGGTATAATTAATTGTGTTGTTGGAATTGTCGGTCAGTCAAAAAAAAGGACAAACATCAATCTTTTTCAAAGTTTTAGCTCTGATACAATTTGACCACAAATATGTAGCAGCATGCTAAAATGATAGCAAATTTTGCACAGTTTATGGTTGAGTCCAGGGTGAGTATCAATGGCTATTATAAAGAATGTTCATCTTTTTTCTGTAGTTGTTCAGTAATATTAGTCTTTGAAGAGTACTGCAGCAACAAAACTCATAACATGGTAATGCTAGAGATCACACAACCATACGCTGTTGCTGCTGCAGGTTTTACTTTACCTTTCATGTATACCATCAAAATAATAAAGACACTGGTAATGGTACTCCTGGTTTACTGGGATGGAGTTTGTTTCCTGCAGTGTCCTGCTGACTGTTTGGCATTCACATGAAAACCCACAATTTCACAATTTCCACTGTAATAATTGTAACAGTTGTTACTAACTTGCAAAATACTCTCTAATGCTTCCTACATTTAGCAATAGTGACAACTTTTACATGGATCACTGAAGCCCTACTTCAAATATTAAAACACTAAAACAATGGGACAAAAACCACATTGCTCCTCCACGAACTGAGGTTCAACAATCACCCTGACCATCCTCTCCAGTACCCTGGCGTAGACCTTTCCTGGCAGGATGAGGAGTGTGATCCGCGATAGTTGGAACACACCCCTTTCTTAAAGATTGGGAACCACCACCCCATTATGCCACTCCAAAGGCACCGCCCCTGATGTCCACGCAATGTTGCAGAGATGTGGCAACCAAGATAGTCTCACAAGATCTAGAGCCTATAGACACCCAGTCTGGATCTCAACCACTGTGAAGTTGCTTGACTGAGTCGGCGACTTCTGCCTCGGAGATTAGATGACCCCCCCCCCCCCCCAAAGTACTCCGTCAACTCTGTTTCCTCCATGGAATACTTGTTGGTGGGATTGAGGAGTTCCTCAAAGTATTCCTTCCACAATCCAATTATCTCCCCAGTTGACGTCAGCAGTCTCCCGTCCCCACTGAAAACAGTGTGGGCAAGTTGCCCCCTCCCCCCCCGAGGCAACGTATGGTTTACCAGAACCTTTTCGGAGCTGACTGATAGTCATTCTCCATGGCCTCATCGAACTCTTCCCATGCATGAGTTTTTGCAACTGCCATGGCTGCGCACCGCTTGGGTTGCCGGTACCGGTCGTCTGCCTCTGGAGAACCACAGACCAGCCACACCCTGTAGGCCTCCTTCTTCAGCCTGATGACCGCTGTGACCAGCCCCAGCAGCCTTATGACTGCAGCTCACATCATCCGCCTCGACAATGGAAGAGCAGAACATGGTCCATTCGGACTCAATGTCCCCCTCTACCCCCGTAATGCAGTCAAAGCTCTATCAGAGGTGGGAGTTGAAGATCATCCTGACAGGTTCTTCTGCTAGGCATTCCCAGCAAACCGTCACCCAGCCTGGCGGGGCCCCAATACCCCTCCGGGTTGGGTACACAAACTCCTAGTTCTTGTTTCCATGAAGGGTCTTTTGAGCTGTTCTTTGTCTGGCCCTTCGCCTCGGACCAGTCTGCCTTGGATGACCCTACCAGGGGCAAAATGCCCCCGACAGCATAGCTCCCAGGATCATTAGGGCACTCAAACTCCTCCACCACAGTAAGGTGATGGTTCCAGGAGGAGTGCATTAAACCTAAAAAGATAAAATCTTATGTTCATAAGACACTTACATGAAAGCCAGAATAAATAATCAGGTTTTTAGTTTGAAAGTATTAATATCTTTAGCACCTATCATATCCTCCTGCAGGCTGGTCCAATGTTTCTGAGGATAACATAAATCATTTTGATTCCAGTCAAGTTTCCAAATGTATGTATTGCCAAGTATATTAGCCATACCAAATGAACATTAACTCTGGAACATCATGCTGCTGTATATTGCCTAAAATCACATAAAAGTCATGCCTGGTTGAGCCATGAACCATAATTCCTTGGCCTCATTTCTTATAATTCAGCTAGACAATAACAGTTTCGCAGAAACATTCCTTCATACCACAGACATGGAATTATGTATAACTGTATGTTTTCTGACTGTTTGATCCAATTAGAAGGAGCAGAAGATTGGGTGATACAGTTGCATGCACTCAAGCGGACAGGATGGGTGGATGACACCAGCTACAGTAAAAGTATTGAGCAGCACCCACACCCTAGGAAGATGAATGCATGGTCCACTGACTTCAGTACATGTAAAAGTCAGCAGAAAAAGAAAATTAGTTTCCCACGTTTTGGTGCAAGAAAAATGTGAATGAGCAACTCTTTTCTTCTTGTGTGCTGTACCGTGGACGTAGGAAGAGAGGACATTCTAGATGCTGCAGAGGCGCATTTTAACTAAATCACTCAGTCACTCAGCGACCACTGAGGCTGTAATCACCTTTGGTGTCAAGCCAAAAACACATCTGCAAAAACATGTATTTTAAATAGAAAACAAAGAAGACACTATTAAACAGCAATTGTGGCTAACAGCTGCTGAAGAGCATGAGTGTGTCGAAAAAGAAATCTGTGTGTGTGTGTGTGTGTGTGAGTGTGTGTGTGTGTGTGTGTGTGTGTGTTGGGGGAGGATAAGTAGGGGGTATGGAGAGAGGGCAGCTGTCAAGACAGACAAACCGTTTGCTTCCTACATTTCCTTATAAGGTCGACTATCCCTCAAAATCATGACCCATTTGAGCCCAATCTGCTTGATCCTGATAAAGACCTGGTGGTAAAGATAGGACTCTGCCAAAAGGTGACTTGTCTACTTGAGGGGAGCTGTTGACAAAACACAGCACCCGTTTTCATCCAGAACTTGTGCTAGGGACATTTTTCTCACCAATGTGCAGTAGTTTCGTTTTTTTTTTCTGAGTTTAATCCTACATTTGCTTAGTTCGGTCATCGATCTCGTATTATGACTGTTGGGGAAACAAAAGTCAAAGCATCTCCAAGCTACTCGTTGTACTTTTTGTTATTTCTAGCAGAGATGGAGGATATGATGTAAGTGATGTAGGTGGAACATACTGTTTGTAATCGATTTAAAATGTGATGCTTGTACAACCCATTAGAAGGCAAAGCCACCCTGAAATACTGCTGCTGTAGCTGATGCTGTAAAAATATATATATAGAAGCCTGCCTGTGGCCAGTGGAGCTGGGATCACGCATAATCCATGTGTAGCACATCCATCTCCTGTTCCCCCATCAATTCCACAGGATAGGGCTGATCCATAAGGGTTTCTGTCATTACCCCCCCATCCCAAAAAAAGCACACAAAACATCAGATCCTGTATGCAATTGATACACAAGTCCTCTTCAGTTTGATAGCTGTTGTTTTTTTCTAGTCGAGTCTTAAATCTTAGTTCACCTGTAAGAATAATTTCTCACTGTGTATCTCAGTGAGAAAGGGGTTTATTATTAAGATTTTATAACCTCATTTGAAGAAGTAATCTTACTGCTTTGAAATATTATATTACTTCTTACAAGCACAAAAAAAAATTCCATTGGGATGTTTTTTTTCAATATGAAGCGAAATGAGTTTTTTGGCTCAAAACTTTATGTGACTGTTGTTGTTTTCATACAGGCCTGTTTTGTTCGAATGATATTCTCTTTCTGGATGACTGGCGTCATCTGTCTTTTCTTCTATTTCCACAACACTTTTCAATATTTCAGCAATTCAAAATAATTTGTTCATCTGTCACGTAAAGGCTCAGGATAGAAATAGACAAGTATGTTAGTTTGGCCTCTCACAGAGGCGCATTACAGCACAGGGCTACAAATGGAATATTTCAGCGTGTTGATGGTGCGGGAGGTATTTACATTCTTATTGCCCTCACAGAGCAGAGCAGAGGGCTGATAGGTCGACGTAGATGACGAATAAGGAGCCTGAGCCTGTCTACACGCTGTCTGTGGTGACATGCAGCCACTGGCACCTGTTACACACCATTTCCCTAAAAGGAGAGACTGGAGCCAATCAGAGTGGAGAACCGGCCCAGTCGCTGGCTGCACAGGACATCCCAGGGATCTGTCGTCTGGTAGAGGTCTGGGCCCTGGCCTCAGCTACCTCCCACCCTTCTTCCTACCCCCCTTATACAATACTGCCTCTCAGCTGTCTGGCATGTTTTTGGCCCCCCTCTCTACACATGCCATGACGCTGGTGAACAGTCACAGCCAAGTCCCCTTAGACGGCTCCTTAACCAGATTGCTCAGACAAGATCTTGTATTACCATCAGTGCCTCTTGTCCCCCCTCCCCCTGTGCCCCGTGGGGGCTTAGTCATATTAACACATCCTTAAGGACCCTGAAGGAAGCTCCAGGGAGCATGAGTGGAGGAGAAATGCTGCTGTGTATGACGCAGCTATGTGATGAAACGAGAAATTTCTTAAAGTCTAGCATTTATTGTTACATTATATTTCAAACTAGAGGGGAGTGGATGAGAGTGTATCTCTGCCAGGGCAAACTCTAAGCCAATGTAAAACGAGGTGTTGCTAGAGAACAGGTACGTTATGTTAATGTGCTCGATGAAAAGAAAACGGTGTAATACTGATGTTACGTTAGGCTTACTTCCTGTAACCATGAGACTGACTTGAGTTCAGCTAAATTCAGGTCACGACCCTCATCACACTTGTGAAGCTTGGATCTTCACAAATGGAGTCAAGTTACTACTTTTTCCTGTTTTATGGTAGAATATCAAATTTGCCGCCATGACACGGTAACGCCATTTAATGGAAATTCAGTCTTTTCCCATTGCCACCAAGTGGCACTTAAATAGGCTCTTCCTTGGTCCATACTTCAACTGCCACCAAGTTTTGAGAAAATTTTATCAGAATTTGTAGGTAATACTAACACAAGCCAGATTATTATGGATTAAATAACAGCCAAATCCTCACGGATTCATTATCCAAACCACTAATATGTTGTAATATGTCCCAACTGTCAATATGGAGATCTGAGCATCATAAAACTCACAGTGAAAATATATGTCCGTAACCCATCCTAGTAACATTAAACCATCCCTTACGGTTACAGTCTTCATGAGACTACGCCATAATCCCTTTATTTTCCAAGGTAACGTCTCTCCAGTTTGGTGGCGTCCCTGACACAGGATCCACTTTACTGAACCATTTTACGAAGCAGCACTTATTTGGGCTTGTGTGAACTCCTGAGTCCGCCCACCAGCCCCCAGCCTCATGGAGCTGGGACATATTTAAGGACCCCCTTGCACCCTCGCCCTTTGTCCCAGTGGAAACTCCAGTCTTGTGGTGATCTCTTGGTGAGTCCTCTTGCAATCTTTGCTGCTGTGCTTCGGGAGTTTTGCTTTGAGGGCAGGGATGATTAGATATGGCTGCTGTAGGTGCTTTTTACTGCCTCAACATGATTTTAGCAAGAGGTCGCAGGACAGAAGAAGGGTTTGATCAGAGATGACATTTTTGATGATGAGAACTGAGCACCAGCTGGTGAGAAATAGTTGAAAATGACTGATAAATCAGGCAGATTTGTGACTTTCACTCAGCAGCTTAGGGAAGGATGTGAGGTTTAGGATGCAGTGATGGGATGCCTGCCTGGAGTTGAAGGCTTGCAGCAGTTAAATACAACCCAAGGATGAGATAATTGATCAGGTTTTACATTACGTACATCAAAAATGACTACATGCTCCGTTCAAGATAATTTTATCTATTTATATAAAAGAATTCAGAGAAAATTTTCAATGCTGGGATGAAAACATTTGGTGCTTTACCACCTGCAGGCTTGGAGACACTTTTTAGTCTCAACTAGGCTTTCCTGGTGAGATGAGAAATTAAATAAAAGATAGAAATGTATTTACTCAATAGTTAAAGTAAATTTTAAGCATGCATTGAACCTGATTACTGGAAACCAAATGATACAAATTGCCTCTACAAGAGTAACACATACCTACAGGCACTTATTGCAAACATTTTAGCTCAATGACAAGATATGTGGAGTTGTACTTATCAAAGCTGTTTTAATGGAATTAGCGAGATTTAATGAATGAATAAAATATATGTGAAGTTAAGTCGGATGCTCGAGCTCTGGTCAGGAAATGTCAGCATGTGTAGAGTTGATGTAAAATGTCAAAAAAACCAGCATGAAATCTTACCCTCTCTTAGCCAATCAGTTTAATTTCCTCGAAACATCAGAGTGACGCAGCACCAAAGGTGACAGACTGATAGCCCGCAAAAGAAGCTGTGAAAATTAGACTTACAGATGTTGTGGGTGGCCAAAGAGCCTGGAAGGATCTCAGCACCTGTCTGGCTCTAAACAGAGGGGTTCACTATGGGGGCAACAGCTGAGGAGAGACCCAGGCTTTCAATGCCACTTGTCAAACAGCACACCGTCTCAGCTGTTAAGTGGCTCTGGCTTAACGATGAGATGCACAGGAGGGATTGTGGGGGGGTGATGAGGGTCCCGACGCTGAAAATAGACCAGCGGGTGTGCTAGTTGGGGGGGGGGGGGGGGGGGGGGGATTGAGCCATGTCCTCTTTTGGCTCTTCAGGCAGCTGTAAGAGATTGTAGCACTCAGAAGCATCATCAGAGTGCTACATTGTTATTTGGTGTTGTATGTTCTACATTAGATGATCGTCCACGTCGACTCGAAATGGATTTGAACACATTTACTAAGATGTTGTTGCTATTTCTCTGTTATGCAGAAGGCCAGACTTGAAAAGACCAAACATGTGTGACGACGACGAGACCACCGCCCTTGTGTGCGACAACGGTTCTGGCCTGGTCAAGGCTGGGTTTGCTGGTGATGATGCTCCCCGTGCTGTCTTCCCATCCATTGTTGGACGTCCCCGTCACCAGGTCAGAGCCTTCACAAGGCCATAAGAGAGTTTTATTATGGGCCTTCTTTGTGTGTTTACCTTGTTTCAGAGTTTCTCACATGTATTTGCTCTGTTCTCAGGGTGTGATGGTGGGTATGGGTCAGAAGGACAGCTATGTGGGAGATGAGGCCCAGAGCAAGAGGGGTATCCTGACTCTGAAGTACCCCATCGAGCATGGCATCATCACCAACTGGGATGACATGGAGAAGGTGGGACTTGCCGAAATATAGAAATATACCCATATTCTAGCCCAATTCTGTGTCACCTTACATAAATTCCTCACCTTTGTGTTGTGGTTTTACAGATCTGGCACCACACCTTCTACAATGAGCTCCGCGTGGCCCCAGAGGAGCACCCCACTCTGCTGACTGAGGCCCCCCTCAATCCCAAGGCAAACAGGGAGAAGATGACCCAGATCATGTTTGAGACCTTCAACGTCCCTGCCATGTATGTGGCTATTCAGGCTGTGCTCTCCCTGTACGCCTCTGGTCGTACCACCGGTGAGGTTCCGCCAATGTCTTCAATACAATGATGCAACTTTGCAGGCCATTGAGGAATCATTTCCTTTGAGATGTCTTATGACAATTGTCCTCTTTCTCTGGACAGGTATTGTGCTGGACTCTGGTGATGGTGTGACCCACAACGTGCCAATCTATGAAGGTTATGCTCTGCCACACGCTATCATGCGTCTGGATCTGGCTGGTCGCGATCTGACCGACTACCTGATGAAGATCCTGACTGAGCGTGGCTACTCTTTTGTCACAACTGGTAAGATTACAGGAATTCCTAAAAATTTAATAGAAGTAAAAAAAGCATAGCATTAAGACGCATTTTGGGGGTTTATATAAACTGATAAAAAGATTTACTTTTCAATCATTGAGTTTTGGTGAGACTATTTCACTTTTGTTGACTAGCATCTGTGAATAACAACATAAGGATATTTGCTAATCAAATCCTGACAACTATTACATTAATTTGCTATTGCAGTCAATTAACTAGTTTTTCACAGTGACGCTGAGTTACATTTGTCTCAATTAAGCTGATATTAGCCAAGTTTTAAGTAATAAGTGGCTAAGACGGTGAAATAATTTATGACAAGTTAATCTGTATTTTAATGACAAACATAAATGACGTATGATGCAAAGGGTGAACTGTCAGTTTCTCCACAACACTGAGATAAATTTAGCCAAATTTGGCCATTAGTTACTCCCGGCTTAACCAATTTTCTAGCATTACATGAAGAAAAATCATAGTTAAATGCAAATAAATATCTTAATTTGCTATTGCTAATGAAAAACCAAAGGGCGTTCAAGAAGGCATGTCTTACAATCAAGTTTTCCATTATTTGAAGCTATTTTGAAATAAATTCAGCTAAATTTAGCTGATATTAGTGATGAGAAACTGGTTTTGTGTGACTTCAGAGCTTCTTCTGTGAGAGAAATTGTTTCTTCTCAACCACTGTCATTGACACACAATAGCACGTTTGTTGGAGATGTATCAGTGTTGCCAATCTAGCTCATTAAACCTTCTCTCCTTCAGCCGAGCGTGAGATTGTGCGTGACATCAAGGAGAAGCTGTGCTATGTCGCTCTGGACTTTGAGAATGAGATGGCAACCGCTGCCTCCTCATCCTCTCTGGAGAAGAGCTACGAGCTGCCCGACGGCCAGGTCATCACCATTGGCAACGAGCGTTTCCGCTGCCCCGAGACCTTGTTCCAGCCTTCCTTCATTGGTGAGTTATGACAGTTGTCCAGCACTCTCCAGATGGGATTACCGCCTCAGAGACACCTCCTTGCCAGCTATACAGTAGTTTGCTTTATTGTATATGTGAGTTTACTCCCCCTAGTGGCAAATGGATACATATTGACAATCAGAAAATGTGTTATTCAGTAAAAGACACTCCATTCTTATAAATATTTCCAATATCTTAGCACATTTATCACCTGCGTTAACCTCTCCTCTCCTCACCTGCTCAGGTATGGAGTCTGCTGGTATCCATGAAACTGCCTACAATAGCATCATGAAGTGTGACATCGATATCCGTAAGGACCTGTACGCCAACAATGTGCTGTCCGGTGGTACCACCATGTACCCTGGTATTGCTGACCGTATGCAGAAGGAGATCACCGCCCTTGCCCCCAGCACCATGAAGATCAAGGTTAGCACTTATAGAGCAGCACAGAAGGGTTAAATCCCATCGTTTGGTCCCTGGTTCTGTTACTAACATCTGCTCCTCCTATGCACCATCTTTAGATCATCGCCCCCCCTGAGAGGAAGTACTCAGTCTGGATCGGAGGTTCCATCCTGGCTTCCCTGTCCACCTTCCAGCAGATGTGGATCAGCAAGCAGGAGTACGATGAGGCTGGCCCCTCCATCGTCCACAGGAAGTGCTTCTAAATTTTCGTTCAGCACCAACAACCCCACACCAACTGCACCAACTTTCCTGACATTTCTACTGTGTCTTTTGCTGTACATACATGTTCTATTGTAATAAAAATAGTTGCTTTAACAGAAATCTGGAGTGTGGGAGTATTTATACACAAATATTTCCATGAACATGGCTCCAATTTTTTTTTTTTCCCCCTGAGGGCTGAAACAGCCAGGGATTTTTGTACCAGTGAAATATTTTTTTACCCTTCAGGCCCATACGGAACCCTAGCGACAAAATCATTACAGAAAGAGACAAACAGTGCAGACAAGACATACAGATGCAAAAAAGTCTCAAAATTCCATCCATTTTCTATGCTGCTTATCCATGAAAGGTTACAGGGGCTGGAGCCTTTCCCAGCTGACATTGGGTGAGAGGCCAGGTTCACCCTGGATGGATCGCCAGTCCAACTTGGACATGGTCACCGGGGGAAGTGAGGATCGAACCAGCAACCCTTTGTTTGCTAGACGCCCATGCTACCTCCAAACCATGCCACCTGTGTCAAAATTCTTTCCTTCAAAAATTCTCCTTCCTTTATGAATGCAGACTGTCAACTAAGTGGAACACATATGAGACAGCAAACAGAACTTTAAACCAACCAGCCATCAACTTTGTTATTTGCACATATGCAGTGATGGGAATAACGGCGTTAAAATAAACGCTGTTACTAACAGCATTACTTTTGTCAGTGACGGGTAATCTAACTAATTACTTTCTCCATCGTTACAACGCCTTTACCGTTACCAATACGCCATGACTATGCATTACTGAAGCGACTCATTGAAGCTGTCATAGGCTCACACAGATGAGAGGAGGGGTGAGAGAACCGCCTAAGTAACGATGATTGGCTAAGAGAGAGTAAGACTTCATGTTGAGCCAATTAGAGACATCAGGTGGGCGGGTGTTTACACACAAACCCATCACGTAACAGCACACACGCATAAACTACTAGAGTTGGCGCGTCCGGAGTCGCGGGGAAAGATGGCGTTTTCAAGATGGAAGTATAGGCAGTACTTTAACTTCATGGAGGTTAAAGGTAAAAATGTAGACGTTGAGTGGACGTTATGTCGTCCCAGAGCAGAGCAGCGAGGCCGTCAACGTCCAATATAAGGAACTCCAATTTAGTGAAGCGCCTCTGGACGGCCCGCGCTTCTACTAAACTAGCGGCCAGAAACACCGTTGACGCCGCTAATGGTGGTAGCAAGCAGGTGCTGTTAAGGTGAGCTCGGCTAACAGAGAAGGACACGGAGCCGCGCCGTCCAAGCAGCCACAGCTGGATTTTTCTGAAATAAAGAAAAAAACAAAACAAATTCTTTGACATTTTTAAACTTAAAAGAAAAAAAGAGTAACGCGATAGTTACTTTCCCAGGTAACTAGTTCCTTTCATAGTGGAGTAACTCAGTTACTTTTTGGGAGAAGTAACTAGTAACTATAATTAATTACTTTTTCAAAGTAACGTGCCCAACACTGCACATATGCGTATCCAGCGCGTTTGTTGTCCTGCAATCATTGGAGCCCCAACAGTAACACACTGCGCTCACAGGCGAGCCATTTGTCTGAAAGAACTGCCAATTCATGTCATATGATTTCAACAGCATCTTGGGTTAGCAGATTAAAAAAAAAAAACCTGAAATGCTCTGATGCCTCTGTTTAAGTGATATTTTTCCTTTGACTTTGTAAAGGCTGCGTTATTTTTGATTGCTAATAATTCAGATACAGTCACTGCCGGGGCTGTGCAACGTGCTGGTCAGGTGAACCGTTTGGGATAAAGGCGAAATAAAGAAGCGCTGCTTTATCTCACTTCATTCCACATCTATGGTGTGAGTTACTGTTAAAGGTTTGGTGCGGTCCAAATGTTTGTTTCTCATGGGCCAGACCTCCCTTTTTTATTGCGTTGTACTTATATGTGTGCAAGAATAAAATGATTCAAGAATATCTTTTTTTGTTTTTTCAATTTTGTTGGTTCAAAAGGTACAAAAACCCATCAAAAGCGTTTTTTTGTTGTTGTTGTTTTTGTTTTTCTCAGGTGGGGCTGGTTATTCCTGTTAGCGGTGATATAAAATAGCAGAATCAAGATTGCATCTTTTTTGTAAAAATGACAGAAATCAAACATGGTTTAAAAATGCCAAATAAAATGTTTTACTTTCAAAGCTAGGCTGCACGGTGGTGCAGTGGTCGGCACTGTGGCCTCACAGCAAGAAGGTTGTGGGTTCGAGTCCTGGCTTGGGCGTGGGATCTCCATGTTCTCCCCGTGTCTGTGTGGGTTCTCTCTGGTACTCCGGCTTCTTTCCACCATCCAAAGACATGCAATTTGGGAACGAGGCTGATTGATACTCTAAATTGACCGTAGGTGTGACTGTGAGTGTGAATGGTTGTTCATCTCTGTATGTTGGCCCTGCGATGGACTGGCGACCTGTCCAGGGTGTACCCTGCCTCTTGCCCGTTGACGCTGGGATAGACTCCAGCCCCCCCAGGGGCTGTAGGAATAAGCGGAAGATGACGATGGACTTTCAAAACTAAAACTTAACAATTCTTTATCCAGTGCAAGATGAAATGACACGGGATTACGAGGACTAACCCAACAATACTTTGAATAAGCACTAAGAAGAAAGTGAAACATGCTGCAAGATGCCTTCCTACCACAATGGATGCTGAGTTTATACTTTGCAGTCTCCGTTTTCAGGAAACACTTCATTCAAATCAATGTAAGCGTAAGCACAGAGAAAACGATAGGTTTTTAGATTCATGCTCAAATATTTCACTGTTGAGGTTTCCTGTGGCGGGATGACTTATTTTGTCAGATTACATCATCACATCTTTTTTTGTTTTAGCAAATTAAATCGGATTTTTACTACATTAGGTGTTTTCAGTTTGAGGGCTTGTTATTTTGTCGATGTAACCTGAACACAACTCTGTCACCTGCCACAGGTGATAGGAATGAACATAATAAGCCCCGCCTCTTTGACACGCTGGTGATTTTACCAAACCAGCAGTAGACATTATGGTGTCTGAGGCGGAGGAACGTGTTTGTTTTTAAAGTTTCTTATCGGTTCAAATCATGAAGGTCACAGACAGTAATGTGATTCAGTTTCACCTCCTCGTCATTTATGGGATTACCGTGAAGAGTTTGGAGAAGAAAAAGGAGAGACTCTTTGTCAGTGGTACAAAGATTTTTGGTGTTCCTCTGGAGAACATGCGGAGGTGCTACCTTCCTGAGTTTGGCCTTGTACCCTGGTGAGTGTGAGAACAGCTGGATTATGTGAAGAAAATGTATGAGATTGTCTTTGACAGCTGGTGCGAACGTGTCTCAGCTTTCTGGTGGATGCTTGTTCGTTTCTTCTGGAGCGTGCTGGGACTGTGGGCCTGTTCAGGAAACCAGGCTCTCTTCCTCGCATCAAGACCCTTAGGGTAAGATTGTTAGGTTTCAGCAATAGCACCATCTGGTGGTTTGCTGTGATACTACGCTTACTATTCCATCTGGTTTCAGGCCAAGTTGAACCGTGGCGAAAGCTGTCTTTCCACAGCCCTCTCCTACGACGTGGCTACTCTCATCAAGCAGTTTTCCAGGGAGTTGCCAGAACCCTTGTTCCCCCCAGAGCTCCATGCAGCTCTGCTGAAGGCCCAGGTGCTCCCCACCCCGGAGGACAGGACCTCCGCCCTCCAGCTGCTGTCCTGTTTGCTTCCCGCCAGAAACTCCTCCTGTCTGCATTACCTGTTTGACTTCCTGTTCAAGGTGTCCCAAAGGTTAGAGACACTACTGAGGACACGAGACATTTCAGCCCTCATTCTGGAATGAGAGAAGTCATCTTCACCACAGCGTCTATCAGAATTATTTTATTGATCAGTGTTCCATAATGAAAACATTTCACTGTCTGTTGAAATACAAGACTTTTTTTTTTAAAGACTTTAAAACTTTTAAAAATGTTTTATATTATTTATAAACAGTCATGTCTTTTTACCGACTGGAAATTTTGAATGGTAACATTATTGACTGTTAAGCTCTTTTTTTTTTTTTTATCTGTTCTTGACAGTAATGCGAATAAAAATGGATCGAGAATAATATAACAATGGTTACAAAAATAAGGATAATAAAAACAATTGCATAGCGCCTTCATCTTATAAAATGCAGCTGAAAGTAATGTAAAATAAAAGTGAAAAACAAATAAGATAATAAAACCAATGAGAAAAGACTTAAAAAGACCTCACAATGGCATTTATACTGATGGTAAGAAGATGAAATGGCGACTTAAAATCTGCAGCCATTTCTAATCAGCGGCAAGCAGGTTTAGCCCCTCCTCTTTTAGGAGCTAAATGACCTGATGCTCTTTAGCTGAGATTATAAAACTACTCAAGAAAAACAGTAAAGCGCCCTCTGTTCTTATCTTCTCTCTGAACTCCTGTCAGGTGTGATGAAAACTTGATGACCAGCTCCAATCTGGCCACAGTCTTCGCTCCTTGTCTTCTTCCGCCTCCGAACAAGGCAGAGATGTCTGAGGGGCGTCTTGAACTCCGAGTGCTTGTCCTGCGCACCTTCATTGAGAATCCTCACTTATTTGGTAAAAAACCTTAATGGGATGCTGTGCTTGAATAATAGATTTTAAAATTTATTTATTTTTTTTATTGCTTGAACACCTGTTATGTGTGATCCGCAGGCGTGATTCCCAAAGTTGTGATGGACAGTATGGAATTTCTGACGAGCTTCCATCTTGTGAGGGATACACACTCAAAGAGAGGACAGAGGAAGAGACACAGTTTTAAAGGTAAAAACTGACACGCACAGATTTGTTTCCCGCCTCGAGCGCTCTTTTCATCTTATTTTCCTCAAATGCATAAAGTGACGCGAAAGACCGTGCCCTGGATGCAAGGGAGGTCAAAGGTCAGACAACCAGCCGCTGAGACGAGCCGGGAGTCAGTCTCAGGAGAGAAACCAACCCTCAGGAGAAGCCTCGGCCTGGAGACGTTCCCCAGTGTTCAGTTTTTTAGAACCTGTATGACTTGTGAAGGTATAGATACAATGTATAGAATCACAGTTGCTGTGGTGAATTTCTGTTTTGGTATGAAACTCATATTTTACAGAACAAGATCCCGGATCAGCAGCAGCCATCTTGGGTGGTTCAAATCTTTGTGGCGAAGAGGAACACAAGACGCCACACGGGAGGGCGAAAAGGTGCCTGCTAACTTGATGAGCCGGCTGCTCTTTCAAAGCTCAGACTTCCTTAATTCTGTATTAATTTCTTTTTGCCTGATTGGTTCTATTTGTGGAACCTGCCCCCCCCCACACACACACACACACACTCATGAACAGTACGCACCATTTTCACAGTTTGTATATTCACATTTTTCAATGCAAATTCCTTGTTTGTGCATGAATTCCTGATGGCGTTGCTTGCAGAGACCTGCGTCTTGGTTATTTCCCCAGGATGGCCAGAGGACAAGGATCTCCGGTGCTCACCAGGGTTGAGAAGCAGCAGTTGGCACCTTTGAGTAGATGTTCTTCTCTCTGATGTTTTTTAATGGTCGTCATCATCAGTTCATATTACGTCATATTGTCTCAGATCAGATAATTTATATTTTAAAAGTTCTCCATTTTAATGTATACTCTTGTATGGATATTGTTTTGCGTACTTTAGGTCAAGTGAATAAATATTCTCCATTGGTTCTTTTATCTGCATGCAAAGAAGCACTTGAAGAGGATGTTTTTCCTTTATAAGAAATTTGTCTTTCAATTTTAAAAGGTCGTGAATATAAAGAACCGAGATGCAGCAGTTAATTTTTCAACAGCTTCATTTTGGATGGAAACAAACTCCATTAAGGAAAAGTATAAAAGTTTCTCCAGCATCCCTTAGTGACCTCTGATATGTCAATAAATCTCTCAGAATTAGTCGAGATGATGGACTAAATCTCTGGTTTGATGTCTGATGTTGCTCGGATAAAAAGAGGTGTATCTTCATCATTCAAACAAAAGACCGTTTCAGACGATTCGTTCCTCTTGCCAGCTGATGAGCTAATAATCAACAGCCAATCAGTGGACAGGATTCGTGGTCTCTTAGCAACAGAGTCTGAACTGTGAAGTGAGGCGAATCGCATTCGCCTCCTCGGGTTGCGTAACAGAAAATTATGATGCCACCGGAAATCTCATTTCAAAATAAAGTAGGTGTCTATTTAGGCCACTTGTAGAGATTTACCGTCGTTCCGTATCTATCCTCGAATGGGCTGGATCGGGACCTAACTGAATGTGGGAACATTAAGCGGGACAGGTTTTTTTTCTCAAAAAGTGAGTTATTTTTTTATTTTGAAGGCCGGAAATGTACGATTTCATTCTGACTAGTTTGACAAAGGTCTCGCTCGGCAGGCAGGTCCTTTCATCAGCACGACAAGGTAACAAAAATACCTAGATTGTCTGATTTAAGTACGAATATAAATAGGGTTGGGTTGTTTGGATGATTGTTGTTAATCTACCAAAGAAAATGATGGACTTGCTGTTCCCTCACGCACACCGTAACGACCAGGTATTTACAGGCCTTAATGGCTCTGTTTACATAGAGTGGCGCACCGTGGACGAGGCTACAATAGCTTGATATTCACCTAAATTCTCTAATGAGCAGGTGGATCTATCTAGATGGTCTACCGGAGCACGCAGCTGTGTCTGCATGTCATGTCCTTCTCTAAAATGTGGATTTTCCACCTCCAGATGACAGGAACGGGCTCAGCGGTGCTCGGACTCCTCCTGTGCCTGCAGCTCGGCGGGGCTCCAGCCCGCAGCCCCCCCGGGGCGAGCCAAGTGTCTGAAGCCGACATCCAGCGGCTCCTTCACGGCGTCATGGAGCAGCTGGGCATCGCTCGACCGAGGGTGGAGTATCCTGCGCACCAGGCCACCAACATCGTTGGGCCGCAGAGTATTCAGGGTATGTTGGATGTCTTTGTTTTCTTAAATAACAGGAGACGAAGCCTAAATGGGAGGAAGAGGAGAATAATCCATGTGCGGCGATAAATGGATATTGATGGAAGAAAGTGTTCGTTGAAACCAGAATATTGGTACTTTTCTTTCCTCTGAACGTTTGCTGCGACTCTCTTCATCGTTTATTTTCTTGATTAACCCTAAAGATCAGAGGTGATCCATTCAGATGATCATTTTTAGTACACGTGTTCTTTTCTGGGTCTCTACGTCTATTTTGATGTCTTTTTTTTATATGTAAACAGCTTGCATGTTCCTCTACGCCTAAATGCGTCAGATCTCTTATTTTATTCGTTAAGAACCACATCAGTATTGATGATGTCATCATATCGTCGCCGTCTTAAAATAATCGCCTGAATCATTTTTCAAGTTTTTCAGAGAAAATTTTAAAAAAAACCAACAACAACCAGGAGACAACACATTATAAGGAGTTGATTTAGGCCAAAAGCAATTGTCTAAAACAGACTTAGGCAATTATTTGAAGAAGGTGATGATATCTGAACGTAAAGAGGTGCTGCTGTCTCATTACGGGGTTCGTGTGGATCTATTTAAAATGTCCCATAAACAAATTGTATTCTTATTAATAGATGTTTGACAAATTAAAGGAAAAACTAAATGTAGGTGTCTTGTAAATTGACGGGCAGCCACAACAGCTTCATTGCAATTTTGCACAAGTTTCAGAAACTGGAGAGAAGAGCATAATTTTTTGCTCAATTTGTGTTTTGATGGCGGCGACGACGACGACGACGACGATGATGATGATGATAATGATGATGATGATGATGACAAAGAGCGCTGTCCAACAAGTTTGTGCAAAAAAAAAAACTCCCATCCGGCATCGTTCTCTTGGAACGGAAACATTTGCGATAATCTCATCAAGTTTTCCCTCCCTTCTCGTGCTGCATGTTTTCATGGGGATTGTAATATTTATTTTCCTCCACAAGGTGGTGCTCACGAGGGGCTGCAGCATCTCGGCCCTTACGGGAACATCCCAAACATTGTGGCCGAGCTGGCGGGTGACAATGTTCCCAAAGACTTCAGTGAAGACCACGGCTACCCAGACCCTCCGAACCCCTGCCCTCTGGGGAAGACGGGTAGAAACCCTCATCTTAAGCATGTTTTTTTTGGACACATTTGTATAGAAAAACACTTTTTTTTTTAATGCTATCACATATTCATTAAACGTATATTTGTTTTCTAGGTTAGACCGTTTGAATAAATGATTTGTGTGCTTGCAGCAGCAGACGGATGTTTGGAAAAGGCTCCAGACACCGCTGAGTTTAGCAGAGAGTTCCAGAAACACCAACACCTATTTGACCCGGAGCACGACTACCCCGCCCTGGCCAAGTGGGTGAGTTCACGGTCACACAGCAGCTGGAGATAGGTCTTGTTTTCGGATTCATCATTGTACGTAGCCCGCCTTCGAAATTCGTAAATTAAAAAAAGAAATAGCTGCGAATTCCGAGAGTCCAAGGAAACAAATAATGATTGAGTGTGATGATTCAAAACAAAACAGAAAAGCTGGACATTTGTAGATTTGAGCATCTGGACCAGGCTCATGCTCAGGATTATTGACTGACTAAAAAGAAGGGGGCAACATGTTGTGAAAAATGTTTTTTCACCAGTAATCATATCCTGGCTTTTTTCAAAGGTTTTTACTAGTTAGTTAGTTACTAGTTTGAGTCAAATACCAAACCTGAACAGACAACTGAAGGATGTCGAATGTGAAAAACAGCATTTGATAAAACTCCCTAATTTTCTTAAAAGTTTAAAATCAAACCCTTCAGCAACAAGGCAGATTAAAAAAAAAAAAACAGTATCCATGACCTGTTTGACATGAATATACAATAATCAGTCGTAATGCATATAATATGATACATGATCTTAGTTTAATTTTATTATCTGGTGTCTGAAAATGGCGTGCTGAAATATATTCAAAAAACCAAAATACGCTTTATTCATCATCTGTCCCGTAAGTAGTTGTGGTGTTTGAAGTGTTCATGTTCCCTGAAAAGACACTCAATTGTCAATTTGTTGACAGTTAGTCAGAATAACAGGGAACAGCAACATTTTCTTATATGAATCTGTATTTTTTTTTCTGCTTTTCCTTTCAGAACAAGGAGCTTTTGTACCAAAAACTGAAGGGAGGACCAAAAAGAAGAAAGAGAGTACGTTGTTTCTTGGCGTCTTTGTAGGATTAATGTGAAACCACATCCTTGGCGCTGACATTTACCCCCTTGAGGAAACACACAAACCGCTTCACTCTTTATTGATAAAACTTCACTTGCTTTGCCACATTTGAATCGGATTTTAAGATCTGATCAAGCACTTTATTTGTTCTTAATTTCTTTTTTCTGCAGAGCGTCAACCCGTATCTGATGGGCCAGAGGTTGGACAACGTGGTTGCTAAGAAATCTGTTCCCCGCTTCTCTGAGGAAGAAGAAGAGGCAGCGGCAGACTCCACTACCCCCAAATCCACAAATTAAAACACCTGAACCTGCTCGCTGTAAAATAATGAAGTAGAACAGAAACACCCTGCAGTTTAACATTAGCAGGTGATATCCCCTACGCTAACAATCCATCTCTCTTCTTGTTCATTGGGCCAGAACTTGATCACTAGTTGGCGACGATTATCAACTATAAAGCGACTTCAGACTAATGTTTATTTCATGTGGTGATGTTTCGTAGATACTGGACGCGGTTTTGGCAAGTTTGCAACAATAAGAGGTTGTCAGTCATCGTAAATGATCCATAGATACAAAACTTTAGGGAGCTTAGAAACAGGTTGGCAAAATCATATTAACAGCAGAACTTTCATTTTAAATTTGACAGTACAGCATGTAGTTAGTTGTCATGGTGACGGATCAGGTCCCCATCATGAGCCATATATCATGTGACCAGAAGACTCCCTTGTCATCCTTTCAGATGGGAGTCAACCCTGATCGTGGCTGCTCACTTTCCTGTATTTTTATGGATTAGATTATTTAATCTAAACTTGTCATTATCTTTCATCGGCCTGTACCTCAGTTTTCATCGCATGTCAACTCCAATTAAAATCTCAAGAAAAAAAAAAAAGATTTATTCAGTCATAAATCACGGAAGACATCCTGCAGGTGTCTGAAAATCGTTACCGGTCCATTTAACAGTCTAATCCACGTTCTTTACTGCTGTTATTTTATTTATGGATAAATATGAGGCGTTAGGAACTAAAAATATCTGCAACAGTCGTATGGCGAGAAGTTTATAGAGCTTTATCTGGGGAAATGTTTTGAATCTGACTTATAAATCTCTGTACAGGGATTGAACTACTCGCTGTATGAGGTTTCATTTTTCTATGTCTTGATATGACCTGTTTGTCACCTCTGTGTCTCGAAGCAAAAACAAACAGTAGCTTAGTTTGTTGTGTAAAAGTAGAAGTTGTTTTTTTTTAATGATATCTAAACCACGTGTGAGACACAGAGAGCTTCTTCACATCACTTGACTTCACTGCTGCGGTCGGTTTGGTTTTTACTCTTTAAAGTCAAATAAAGATGAATCTGCATTGACAAAGTGTGGAGGTTTTTTTTCGCTCCCTCTCCTCCTCCTCCTCCTCCTCCTCCTCCTCCTCCTCCTTCTCCTCTCAAACAGATAAAGTGCGGATCAAGATCTTGGGGGGCGTGTCCTGCTCAAGTTGTGAAACTTCAAAACCCTCAGTCAGTAATTCATAAGAGCCACTAAAGAGGAGAGAACACTCCTTGAAACATCCTGGACTAAATGTTCATATGAGGATCAACAAAAGGTAACTTACGATTTGTTTGATTCTCCAAATACAATGCGCGTAAACGCTGTGCGTAAAAGCTTTGTGTTAAAGCTGGACGTAAAATACCTTCCATTGTTTTGCTTCAGCTTCAAGGATGCGTACACCGTCTCTGCTGACCTCTTTGACCCTTCTGGCGCTGCTGCTCAGCCCCCCGAGGAGGACAGACGCCGCCACATTTCAGGGCGCCTTCCCTCACCCAAACAAATCCAACCCGAATGAATCCGAGAGGTGCCAACAGCCCCCCATTAGTGGATTTATTTCCCGCGGGACGGCTTCGGTGACAACAACCGACGAGGTGCTGGAGTCCAGTCAGGAGGCGCTGCACGTCACGGAGCGGCGGTACCTGCGTCTGGACTGGTGCAAGACGCAGCCGCTGAAGCAGACCATCCACGAAGAGGGCTGCCTGAGTCGCACCATCGTCAACCGCTTCTGCTACGGCCAGTGCAACTCCTTCTACATCCCGCGGCATGTTTATCAGGACGGTAACGCATTTCAGTCCTGCTCCGCCTGTAAACCCAAAACTTTCAGCACCGTCACCTACACCCTCTTCTGCCCAGGAAAAAGCCCCAACACCAGAAAGAAACGCGTCCAGCGCGTCAAGCAGTGCCGCTGCGCAACCATAGAGAGGGATTAAATTTACAGATTATTCACTCCTCCCTGTGAAGGACACAGCAGCATTGCAAGAGTAAAAAAAAGGGGGGGAATAAAATGGGAGGAGGAATTTCCTGAGTCTAACAACTGCATTTTATTAATCGAATGCTGAGAAGATATTAAATCAATCACTAATTAAACTCGCATGCTGTCATTGGGGGATTAAAGTCGTAAAGGAGAGAAATAGAGATCGTTATCGCGATATCTCGTGGGATTCTTTGCAGGGACGCATCGGTACCAAAACCATTTTAAAAATGAACTGAGTGATAAAGGACTGAAAGACTTTTTTTTTTTAATTCTCTTTTTAACAGAGATTTGTATTTGTTTGCTTGGCACAAAAGTGGGAATAAAGATCATCAAATAAATTCATCAGTATGGGCATCAGGTATCAAATTATTTTAAACATCAGTGTTGATACCAGCCCAGAGTTTCACTGTCCATCCCTCAATTTGTTGCACTATACAATATATAGATAAACTTATCTAACAAAGTAACCACCATCAAATACCAAACAAAGACAATTAAATTCCGGCAAAAAATCCAAACTAAAATTTATGATCGAATACTCGGATAAACAAATGGAAATGTTCAAAAAAATACACCTCTTCTGTCAAAGTGCAAGTAATGTTAATACGGAGACATAATAATGAATATGTACATATAAAAAAAAACACATATCACGGGGAGGATTTGTAATGCAATATCACTGATGATGTGTTCATTTTCAGATGATTATAATTCATCACTGAAAAGATATCTCATCATTTACAGGACATTGTCACCAGAAAGTTGATTTCATTTGTGTGAAACGAGCCGGGGAAACAGGAAGTTTGCAACGATCTGTCATGTCGTATTTGTTGCAAAAGAAAGGATGGAGCGGGAGACGGAAAGAAAAAAGCACGATGACGCTTCTTCTGAGGACTTGGATGTTTAAATGCTTTCCACTGTGTGGGATTTCCGATGAAAGTCCTGGTGATTGTTATGATTGTTGTTGTTTTTGTTTTTGTTTTTTTACAACCTGCACTGCTTAAATGCCACTTGATTTTTTTTTATGGTGTATAATTTGTGTATCATGTAAAAAAAATAAAACTTTCAAGCTTTTACATCACAAATCTCACCTGATTTTATTGTGGAAAAAAATGCTCTAGAGACTTTTCTCTACGTGTCAAAATCAATGTAAAATATAAAATGAAAAAACAATCGATACAGAGGTGAAACCGTGACGATATGACGATATACTGGATCAATATTAGTCCTTTTAAAATGAATACACGTCAGTCAGTCAATGATATTCCTTCATATCCACGTAAATAACAGTCAGATGTGCTATTAAAAGTTGAAAAAGTTTGGTGTCCTGGTTCACATCCAGTTGGATCCCATTTTGGAGAGAAAGTTATATGATATTGATCTTCTTACAGTTTGTTCATCCTCCCGAGTGTCTTATGATGACGACATGCTGGCTTCTTTCTGCCGCAGACGCTCTTTCTGTTCGGGAGTAAAATATGATCGTGGCATCAATAAAAGTCGCAATGCAAATAATCTTTAACAAATCAATTCAAAGCAGCAAGACAAAAGTATTTTGTGTGTGAATATGGCTACATTTTCAACTGAAACAACAAAACAAATCGGCCAAAAAGCATATTTTGCCTTTCTGGAAGTCACAGATGGGCGTCTTGAGCTGCGTTACTTCATCGTGACTCCAGGATGTAGAAATAGTCAGCTACGTATGTTTAGCGTCAAGCTAGTGCTGCACAACAACAACGAAGCTGTCCGAAATATCTGTTCACAAACTCTCAAGCGCATCGTCTGGTACAATCCCCGCTACGCTGCCGAGAACAAGCGCGAATGACAGCATGCCAGTTGGTTCAACTGAATGCGCCAGCTAGTCGCGCTAAACGCTAACGTGAACAAGTGCTGAACCTCTGAGTCGTAACTTGTTTTTAGCTCAAATCAAAGTGTTTGTAGATTACTGAACAGACAGCTGGATCAAGAGGACAAAAAATACACTCAATGATGCACTTGAGAGTTTGTAAACTGACATTTTTTCACTGTTGTCAGTAGATGGTGGCAACTGGGTGTCGCTAGCTTGAAGCTAAATATGGGTAGCTGGCTCTTACTGCATTCTGGAGACACAAAGAGTTGAGAAGGGAAAAACATCTTTGAGAGATTGAGAACATTTTCTGGGAGGCTTTTTTGGTTGACGCATCATTTTAACGTAAAGCTGCTACTTAGGTTTCTGTTGCCTACGGATCAAGATTGCATTCATATTGAGCAGCAACACATACCATCGACTACATTCCACATGCCGTCACAGCAAATATGGCGACACACAGTTAGAAGGTAACAGAACAAGCGTTTTATTATTTGATTATTTTGCGGTATCCACTTTGTGGTTATTGTTTTTTTTTCTATTTATTTGATTTGTGATTGATAAATCTTTGCAGTAATGTCACTCGCCCCCCCCCCTTTTAATGTGATTATGTGTGTGTGTGTGTGTGTGTGTGTGTGTGTGTGTGTGTGTGTGTGTTACGCCACAAGACCAAGAAAACGAAATTACTAGAGTTTTGCTTTCCAGATATTGTTTTTCCAAGCCAATGCACTGGAGAGTATTTTAATCGGAAATAAAATGTCCGACTTGCAATGGAATGCTGCGGTAAAGATCTAGATCTGCCTGGCTCCGACTGCCGAGAGCACAATCTGTTTTGGGAGCAAGTAAAAGAAGGACATGACATATTTGGCTTGCAAAATGTGTAAGGATGAGGTCATGCATCTCCACAATATTTGGAGCTATTAGATAAATAAGATGACGTGAAAGATGAAAAATTGTAGCTGGTCAACACTGTTTTAATATCGTTATGTAATATAAAATGCTAATGGTCTCATATAGGGGGCGGCACGGTGGTGCAGTGGTCAGCACTGCAAGAAGGTTCCGGGTTCAAGTCCCGGCTCCAGCACAGGATCTTTCTGTGTGGAGTCTGCATGTTCTCCCTGTTCCTGTGTGGGTTCTCTCTGGTACTCCAGCTTCCTCCCACAGTCCAAAGACATCAAGAGGGGACGAGGCTGATTGATACTCTAAATTGACCGTAGGTGTGACTGTGAGTGTGAATGGTTGTCTGTCTCTATGTGTTGGTCCTGTGATGGACTGGTGACCTGTCCGAAGGCTGCTGGGATAGGCTCCAGCCCCCCGTGACCCTTAACAGGATAAGCGGTAGAAAATGGACGGATGGTCTCATATAGAGGCATTGATATTAAACTGACAAAACAGTGTGATCACCTTAAAATTAACAGCAGCTACTTTTATAGCTACTTTTTGTTCCTAAAGTCCAGCATCTCACTCACCAGGCTGTTGGGGTTGATCTTTCGAGTCTCTACCTTCTTCTCTCCTGTAATCCTCTTCACGGATTGCTGGGCTTCGTTAAGCCTGCAATGATAAATACCAGATTACATTCAAATTAAAATATCTTTGTTAGCTAAGAATATTAATCACATGACTAGTCAAAGTGAATTAGCTTCTTCCATTCACGAATGCAAGCAGAGATGTCTGAACATCTTGGTTTGATCGACCCAAAACCCATTCTATAGTTCCTCAGTGTGGAACAAGATTGCAACTATTTAGCCAGATTTGTGCAATTTAGTTGACACGTTGGTCTTATTTTTCTGATTGAGGTGGTAATGGTCATAACCCTCCTGGGTGCGCATCCTCAGAAGACCCACCCACAACTCGACTCTGCCTCTGATTGGCCTATAGGCCTGTGGCGTGAGAAGGATCAGAACCAATCAGTGGAAGAGTAGGAGCAGGCCTTTGCAGAATGCTGGAGGTTAAGTTAAAATGGATTTTGTGAATTATTTACTGTATTTTTTTTTTAAATGACATTCTAGAAAATGTTTTTTTTATTCAGAAATTAATTTTAAAACCGGAATCGTGTCTCATTGCAACAGTACTTAATTTTCCAAATGCATGACGAGCTAAAGAAAGAGATCTTATTGCTTGAAATGAATAAATCCAAGTTTCAAAATCAAAGGTGACAACTTTATACATTCACACCAATACCTGTCCTTAGAGACGCTCCTGTTCTCCCGCTTCCACCTGGCCTTGAAGTCAGCGCAAAACTCAAACCACAGCATGAAGAAGTGACCAGACGTCACTTCCTTCTCTCCTGTCTTTGGCTTCAGCTCGAAGTACTGAGCCAAGTCCTGAAAACTGAGCAGCAAGATGTGTCAGGAGTCATGGAAATAAAAACATAATAAACTATGATAGAGAGGAAGTTTTAGAAGCAGATGTTATGTGAGGGGGATTGAAGCAGAATGTCATAACTTGTTACCGTCGGTTTACAAAAGGAACAATTTGAAAACGATACCCCTGATCTGCTATCAAAATATATCGTCTGGTATCTGGAAGTCAGTTCAAAGTTTGCTGAAGAGTTTCCAAAAACCCAAGAGACGTTGATGTCAGAAATCATTTTTTAAATGCCGGATGAAGGTGACTGTGATGCGTTTTGTTCACCCAACCTTTTTTGTGCTGCCATCAGCTGATAGGAGGCCTCCACATGTTCTTTCCGTGCTGGAAGCAAATGTCAAACACAGACAGATTCAAATTTAAAGACTTGTAATCCCCGTGGAGAGTTATTTTATAGAAATATGACAACAAGAAGCTCCTCTATGATGAAGACGACGACGACGACCTCGTCAACTGGTGCCAGACAACTATTCCGTGTTTTAAAAACAGCAATTTATTCAAAACAGTCCGTTCTGCAACAATGGAACCATTCTTGCTGCCACTTTCAAATAGCATTGTCATTATCATGCAGTTTCACTAAATGTGTGTGTCTGCCTGCTATTTTGCTGGATTCAGTTTCCAGGAAAATGTCCACATTAACAAATCAAATTCTGATTTTTTTGGGGGGGGGGGGGGGGGGAATTGCTTCACGTTATTCCACTGCAACTGCAGCTCCTAAATCTTTTTGATTCAAAACACATTCTCTCATAAAGTTGAATGATTTTACAACTGCCACTTAAAATGCATCTCAGAACATTTTTTTCTTTAAAGTTTCGATGCACACGTGACATCACACGAGATGTCCGGGAACATGTAAACAAACGGCTTTTATGTTTGATACAAAAGGCGAAAGAACCTAAGGAAAACGAGCAATTAACGAATTAAGCAACATCATAAAGACTTTCAGCCGCTGGGTCCAGTAATTAAAGCAGCAAGCAGTGATGAGTGGACCCCCCCCCCAAAAAAAAACCTAATAATGTTTGTTACACCAGTCTTACGTCCTGTAACCACTAGGTTGCACTATCACTTAAATTAACTTGTTGAAGTGTCCAAGCCAGGAAAAGGTGGAGTCCAGTCATAACAGTTTCTTGTTCTATGGCAAAATTGTCCTCCTTGCCTTAACGGATCACCAAGGTCTTACGAGGACATCAAAGTGTGACAGTAACCATGTCATTTCCTGTTTTCACCAGGTGAGGCTATGACCAATCGCCCCCAAAAAATTGAATGCATCCTTGCCTGGCTCATTCTACACCCATCTGCCATATTATTTGTTTGTCTTTTCTGCAGAAAGACAAACAGACAAACCAAAAAAAAAAAAAAAAAAGTGATGTCCTTGGCAGAGGTAAAGAGTGTAATGCATTTACATTAATCTGCATGATTTTGGTAGCTTTCCTATGGGGAAGGAGGCGGGTTGGTTTAGTTGTTAGTAAGATGAATATTTTCTGCAGTGAAAGCGTCTCTCAAGATGAACAGACTCATCGTCTCTCGGTCAAGTCTGTCTGATCCTTATCTGAGTCTAGCCTTCACCCCCCCCCCCCCCCCACACACACACACACCAAATACAAATGTTTAGTAAAGACAATGGAATAACCCAGACACAAAAATGTACTCCCAAACCACCAATTTGCTAAGAGTGACACTGTTTTGATGTCCACAACGTACATCTACTCACCACTGAGAAGAAAAGCCTCCATCCTGTCCTTAAATGGCTGCAAGTGTTCCTCAGGAGAGTCAGAACAAACCCTCTGAACATTTTTTTCACACCCTGCATGATGAGAGTCAGAAGAAAAGAGTATTAGGGCCACACTGAGAAAAAAAAAATTGGGAGATTTCAATGATAAAGTCATAAATTTATGTGACTAAAGTTGGAATTTGATGAGAATAAAGTCGTGACACAGGGAGAATGAAGCCAGAATTTGAAACCGTATCGTAACGTTAGCGTGTCGTTTTAGAAGCGAGATATCAGCCCCTCGCGCTAAAACAAGGGTCACAGAGTGCTTTATGGAATTGTTCTTCAGTATTTGTTTCACGAATAAGGAAAGGCTTCATCTTTGGGCACATCGGCCCCATATTATCATCAGCTTTCAGGACTTTAAAAAGATTATGCCAGAGTCTATTCAGAAGAATAAACTGTGCAGCGCAAACACAAGAGACAGGTTGACATGGAGGCTGCCTGTACTCTTGTCTGTTTACTTCTGTATTAGGTACTGAATATGATCCTTTTTTTCATAAAAGTCAAAAAAATATATATTTTTCCCTCTCATTTTGGCCCGAATAACTGTGTCGCACAGAAGATACATCTTTACTGCTCGTTGAACTTATTTTGCGTGACAATTTTTAGTGTGTTTGCTATGATTAATAGAAGAAAAAAAACGCGTAGCAGGGACTTTTGAAAATGTGAAATCCAAGACGGAAGACATTAAAGTGATGAGCAGGTAAGTAGGCTCATAAAGAGTCACCTCTGTAATACAATGAGCCTCTATTTCCCATAAATCAACAAGTTTGACCTCATACCACGATTTTTTCGCGAGGGTTTTTCCATGTGATGACTAAAAGGAGCCGCAAAGACACTGATAAACAATCTGTGGTCCATCAATTTTTGTTTTTTGTGTTGATGGAATTTCAAAAGCTTTCTCTCCAGATTTCACTAATACGTTTTGATGTGCCACCTCCTGTGCGCTGTGACCCCCCCCCCCCTTCAGTATTTGAGATTTGAACTGATACTTGTTTCTTTTAACTTGAATCATGCAGCTTCAAACCCCAAAATATGAGGTGAAGAGACAGAAAACCAGATGGAGTCAAAGAGTTCTGGGTTAAACCAACTCCACCTGTGCAGGAGGGGGTTATCAGCCCAGCTTCCTCCCCTGATATTGAGATTCACCTTGAGATGGCGACGAAAAACCGCACTCCCTCTCCCTCTCCCTCTCTCTCCCTTCTCTCTCTCTCTCTCTCTCTCTCTCTCTTCCTCTGCCAGTCTGCGGCTCCGTGTTGCTCTGCGTCCAATCAGTGGATCAGAGGAGCCAGTCTGCTCAGCCAGTCATAATAGAGGCTGCGGAGGGAGCCAAGCCCCTGCCCCTCCACCCGACTCTCGATCAACATCTCCCAGATAAGATTACAAAAGAATACTGTTTTCATTCAGGATTTGTGTAAACTGTGGAGGCCAGTATCTCTCTCTGTATTGTGTGGCGAGCCTTTCTTTCTTCTGTCTGTCTTTTGTTCCTGAACAGTTTGCTTGTTTCAGGCTGAAGAGGGTTATGGACCTTCACATAAACAGAGGCAAAAACTGGAATAACACAAATTACATTGAAGCAGTCATTTGGTGTCATGGTGTGTGTGTGTGTGTGTGTGTGTGGGGGGGGGGGCATAGTATTACCTCGATGAGATTCCACAGTGACAGAAATCCTACAAAGCCACTGATTTGATTCATGTGGCTCACCCTACGGAATATTATAGTGCAGCAAAGATCTTTAGATAGGTGAACAAGAAAAGTTCTTCAAGAGAACCAAAACATGTTCTCTTGTTTTTCCTGTTCAATTTGCTTTGGGGATTAAGAATGCCTTTCCCTTGTCCGAAATGTGACTCCTGCTTTACCATTGGAAAAGCCCCTCAAGAATAATGCCTGATTTTATATTCTCCGTAGAATACTTCAATAAACATACTTAAGGTAGACCCAATATGGAATCTTGGATCAAGAATCAAATTCAAGGTGATAATCAGACAAGATGATGTGTTCTTGTCCACAAAAACGGTCTTTTTTAACCCCTCATTTAGCCTTGCAGACAGCATGAAAAGCCTGATGCTTGTTCCGACCTATCTATAGGAACATTTTATGAATGAGGTACAATGCACAAATGACACATTACTTTGATTTAGGCGACGTTTGATTCTCACGGAGATTCTGATCGGACAGAATCAAATAAAAAAAAC
This sequence comes from Aulostomus chinensis, assembly GCF_037954235.1. Classification (NCBI taxonomy): domain Eukaryota; kingdom Metazoa; phylum Chordata; class Actinopteri; order Syngnathiformes; family Aulostomidae; genus Aulostomus; species Aulostomus chinensis. The sequence goes on along the minus strand of NC_141339.1, from coordinate 11,118,110 downwards.
GTGTCCCAACACGTGATACTTTCCCTGCTTTTATGAATACTTCTGGGGGATTTCCACGTCCCTGTCCTGAAACAGTGTCATCGTGACTATCAATGTACACACCTTGGTTTCAAACATTTTAGTCAATTCCATGGTAAAAAAAAAAAAATTCTGTTCCAAATCCTTCAGACCTACTGGCTAATATTAGCTTATCATTAGCAAAACCTCTCATAAACCCTTTCCTGCCCTGTGAAGACGTGTGCTGATCGTGTTTTTCCGTCCCCCTACAGATTCGGACTCCTGAACTTGACTATATACTAAGAGTCGATTCAATACACACACATGGATAGCGTGGTGGCACGGCGTCGATCAGATAATCCAAGGCGCCGATTTAAAAGTGCTGAACAATGAATTTAAGCCAGTCAAAGCAAAAGGAGCAAATGGAGGGAGCAGATCCCCATTTCAAGGCTAATATGATACGATTCTCTGGTATCAGATCGCTGGCTGGACTTGTCAATACTTCATATGATAGACATTTTTATGCAATGTGAGTTGTATTTCTGATATCAGTCTAGAACCCAGAACTGAAACGGGAGGAAAATTAGCAAATTGCTGCTGAACTAATCCTCTCAACATCCTCACAAACTGAACTCGGTCTGTTCTGGATCACCTTCTAGAGCCTCAGTCGTCATGGTTGACTGAAGAGAAACTAAACCCCCTTTAACTATGTTGGGAAACATTTCATACCAAGCAAACCGAAAACACAGGGAGAGTGAAGACTGACAAAAGCAGCTATGAGGGTGCTTCAAACAGCCGGCACAAAAGGAACTTGCGACGGGAGATCCAGATTGCACAGTGGTTTGGGTAGACAGGTCGATAAGACAAAACTGTGCTGAAAGGTAAAGAAAGCTATCTGTGGCACACATCTGGGGGCCACACTGGAGCCTAGATGATACAGCCTAGCAGGATAAGGGTCAGTGCATCTGTGCAGAGGCCCGTGCCCAGATTCTACAGATACTGGAGGTCTGGAGATTACATAAGTGGGAAGCTATGGTCGCCCTGTGCTGGCGACAGGGGCACAAAGGCCCAAAGATGGGAGATCTGATGGGCAGAAGGATTAGAAGCTGGATCTAAAAGGCGCCAGGCTAGTATCAGCAGAAAGACTCCTACTAGTCTCTGAGTACACGCACATATAAACAGAAATGATGCAAAAGCACATGTAGAGAGACAATAATACGCTAACAATGGTTTACATGTAAGCATTGTCTATAACACTGGATTCACTGGCTGGATGGCGTCATGTGGGCACACTTAGAGAGAAAAGAGAGCAGGCAAGGAGGATAAGAAAGTCCAGGAGGAAATCTTTTGTTCTGGGGCTTTCACGACCTCAAGTTTGGTCAAAGAAGCGGGCCTTTAGCCCAAAGTATAAATAGTTTCTGAATGGCTGGGGCCAGTGATGGGAAACCAGGGTGGTGAGATGTGGGAGGCGGGGGTGTCTGAGGAAAAACGATGCCAGACTGAGCCGAGGTTTGGTCTGTGGGAACCTCTCCAGAGTAAAAATCGCAGTGATAGAGTTACACACAGACTGGCTGAGGTTTTCAAACAAAAACACACAACAAAATGACCACAAGGCGAGACTCTTCCCTGAAGCTCACCGTCTGTCTGATTCCATGTTTTTGTGGAGGAATGTGTGTAACCATTAAATATGAGCGAGGGAGGAGAGCATTTGTTTGTTTTTTCTTCAAGTCACTGAAAGAGACACTCGTTGTTATGACATCACATACCTGTCAGATCTCTTCCCAGCTGTCTAAGCTCTCTGTTGAGGTCATCAAAATGGACCTGTGCTGCCAGGAAGACGTCTTGAGGTTCAGGAAGCGGGAACATACTCTTGTCTGAGCCGGCGTTCTGGTGGGGCGGAATCCAGGGGTGAAAAATTAATCTTAGGACACAGGAGACATGCTAGAAATATTTTTGAACCACTCAGTGTGAACTTTGTCGGGAAAACAATGCGACAAAATCAGAGCAACGACAACAAACAGGTTAAAAATGAACTGTTAGGTCTTTTAAAATCTATACCTTGTCCACATTACGCAGGTAATATGACACAACATAGTCCACCAGGCTGATACGATTGTCCTGGAGAAAAAAATTGAGGAAAAGTAGAAGATTTGTGTATGAACTGGAAACACGCAAACACCATTGAAATTATGCTTGACATTTTCAAATAAATCAGGGAATTCGCAAGCTGGAAGTTTTTCTTCTAAATTGTAGGGACAATGAAGAAAATTTCCTTTCTCGTCTCAGGCAGACCATCTCACGTCTGATTTCTCTAGTAGCGTCGCTCATGGCCTTTAACTTTCCATTTCTCGCAAGCTTGAATGCTGAACTTCCTCTCTACCCAGAGAAATTATTCACTGGTGCAAATGGAACGGATTTGCTTGTGATGAATTATTTTCAATGGGAATATTCCTGGTAAAATAATAAAGTAAAGTTATTAATGCTGTTACGTCAAGATTACAAGATATAGTTTAGAATTCATCTTGGTTTTTTTGAGAAAACAAAAGGCTTTTTTTCTGCAGAAAATGATACTATGAACTAATCAGATACCAAAAACAACCTCGAAAAGCTCACGATAAGCTAAATTAACTCATTAAAACAAGGTTCGGTAACTCAAGATGACACAATTTCAAAAGTCATGACATGACGGCATTGCCACTCCCGGCTTTTATTCCAATGTACTGAGTGAAAAGAACTCCAATATTACCCTGCTTTTGACGTCCTTGAGTTTAGGCAGGATCTCCAGGCCAAAGCCATCAGCCTGACCTCTAACCCTGCTGCCACCGTTCATGTGATTCCCCAGAGCCAAAACCAGCCCCATCACCTCCCTTACACTGCTGCTCTCCAGCAGAGCCTGAAAACGAGAAAGCACGTACGGTGTTAACATCTCGTTAAGCCTGTTTTTACACTGCTGATGCTGCAAGGACGATGAGCACAGAATCACCATCGTTCACGTCCTCATCAACAGCGCCGAGATGAGCGCTGAAAAAGTGTTCCTCCTTACCGTACAGACGGAGGAGACGGTGCTGAGCTTGCGCTGGATGGATGCGATCCCTTCAATGAAGGCTGACCTGAAGATGATGCTGTTAGCTCTGCTGGCAAAGTCTGGAATCTGGGAGAGTTCATACAGGAACCTGGAGCAGAAAATGTCAGGTTAAAATCTAGTGGGTAGGCCTGGATTTTGTCTAGTGTGTGTCAATACTAACTGTTCCGGCTTGTCCAGCAGTTTCACGTCCTCTTCCTGCGAAGTATCGTAGTGTCTCTTGATCCTCTCCAGCTCCTCCGGCTGAGCTCTCTGATTCATGAGCAAGTTGATGATAGTAAGTTTTACAATAAGATTCAGTGGAGTTGAACGACAAAGAAGTGCGATACATACATTTTCATATAGCGCCTCAATCGTCTCCAGGTCCACTACAGAGTGATCCACAGTCAGAACAGCTGATGGGAATGTAAAAAAGTACATTTTATTATTGTGTCATGGCAAAGTGGGTAAAAAAAGGCTGTCGTGTTTTTTTTTCTATTTTAGTTTTTTTTTTACAAGCATTAGAATAGCTACTTTATGAGCATTAAAAGTCAACAATCATTCCACTCCATTGATGCACCCAAAAATTTGGGTATAATGTCATTGTTCATCTTAACCCAAGGAGAGGGAGAAGGACTATGCAGGTGAAAATATGATTTATTCTCAACCAAGTTCGTCCTCCTGAATGTTTTTAAATCTCTGCACTCGGAGGGCTGAAGGAAGGATTCCTGGTCTCAGCTGCGCAACCACACACCCTTGACTCCTGGACACATCTGCTAGAACTCAGGTTCAGCACCATTATTGTGTTTAAACATACGTTTATAATGATTTATAAATAATAATAAATAAATAATAAAAATTAAATAATAAAATAATAAATATAAATGTTTTTTTTAACCAAATCAAGCAATTGGCTTTGTTTTGCATGATATATATATATATATATATATATATATATATATATATATATATATATATATATATGATCTGTCTGTCTGTCTGTCTGGGGTCTAAGGAAAGCAACTAATATTCCAGGCTTTTTGCTCAGTCGGCTAAATTTCCTTGCTTAGTCTGATTCACTGTCTTCAACAAATCTCTGGAGATTCATTTTAACCTCATGTTTGTAACCTTTTTTTTCTTTTTAATCAATAATAAAAAAAATCTATATATCTGACCAACCACGTGAGCCGTTACAAACTATTAAATTCTGAAATTCTTCAATGACCATCATTCAATATAACAATATGTGATTTGTTATTGAACACACATGAGAGGAAACAATGGGAACAGATGAGATTTTTCTATTTCAAATATTCTTATTCTATGTAACTATTAATCATAATAACCAGAATTAATAAAATAAAATAAAAACTTGCTTCCCGCTCTTGGAACATTAGCAATGAGCATGCCGGTGCAAAAGGCCTTTTTCTGTCTCACTGATGATCCTGAGCTGGTTTTAGACTCAGATTCAGAAAACTTCATTTGTCCCCCGTTGGGAACAATTAAGTTGCGTTAAAAAGCACACAAGTGACAAAGTGATGAGGTCAAAGAGAGAATATATTTGAAAAATATTTTGCTGACATTGCAGTGTGTGCGAGTGTCTGTGTGCGTGTGTCTGTGTGTGTATATATGTGTGTGTGTGTGTGCGTGCGTGGGTGTTTTCTAGTCAGTAATCCTACTTTAAATTCACCACCAGCTCATTTTCAGAAAGAGAAGGTGATTCTGGGGTTAAATTTAAAGCAGGGTGATGTTCAGGGAGTTGTGGTTACTTGAATGTTTACAGATGAAGGCTGCTGGCTGGGAAATACTAGTTTAGATATGTATGGCAATCCAGTTTTTATATATGAGAGATGAGACGATGTTAGATTATTTGTATTCGCTGAGGTTTCAGCGATGACTCTCGCTTAGATCTGAATGTTATTTTGAAAGTCTTTCCATCGTAGCAAAGGGATCTGGGTCAAACTCTGAATATTTTTGGGGGGGGAAGAAGTGCTGGTACTCCAGCTTCCTCCCACAGTCCAAAGACATCAAGAGGGGACGAGGCTGATTGATACTCTAAATTGACCGTAGGTGTGACTGTGAGTGTGAATGGTTGTCTGTCTCTATGTGTTGGCCCTGTGATGGACTGGTGACCTGTCCAGGGTGAACCCGGCCTCTCGCCTGTAGCCCCCCCCCCCCCCGCCATCCTTAACAGGATAAGCGGAAGAAAATGGATGGATGGATGATTCCAGAAATGAAATAGCTTCTTGATTCAAATGTAAATCCAAATGAGTATAGAATATGATGAATAAAGAGACATTTGTCATTTGATTGAAACCCAATCACCTACTTACAAATTAATACTGTGATGTATGGGACTGAGAAAACAATGTAGTTTTTGTGCAAAAACACAAAACATGGACATCAACAAACCACAATGTAAAACCACTACTTACATTGAAATACATGCTGAAATAATGAAACAACAGAAACTACTGTGTATCTGAAAGGAAACTAAGCACAAGAGTCAAATCTGGAGTTCCTCTAGGATCTGTTTCTGGACCTTTTTGATTCAATATCTAGATGCTCCCTCTCGCTCAGATTTTGGATCATTATAATGTCTAATTATTCAGATGTCACACTACTCTACATAATTGTATAAAATGTGAATTATAAATGTCCCAAAACAAACATGAATGTTCAATTGAACGGCACGTCAATCTTGAAATTCTGGATTGATTATGATAATTATCATTTCGATACGATGCTCTTAAACTGTTGAACAAGATCCCTTAATAGCCATGATGTGCTGACATCATCAGCTCATTTAAACTGTTAAATATGCAAATGGATGTACATGTGGCTTTCCTAGCTAATATAATATTTTTTACAATATTTTGACAAATTATGTTAAAATCGTTATGACAATTAGTAGAATAAAACTTCAAACAGTCTCAGCTAAAGTCAGAATCAAACAGCAATCAGGGCCTGACTGGTGCAGAAACTCACCTTGTTGTATATCTTTCATTTCCAGGTGGAGGCTTGATATGAGGATGCCCACGGCCTGAGAACGCTTACTGTCCAGCAGTTTAATGATCTAACACACACACACACACACACACACACACACACACACACACACACACACACACACACACACGCACACACGCACACACACAAGCGGAAGAGAATTAGCATTATGATGTCAGAATCTGAAACCATTAGTGAGCCATTAGCAAACAGTCTATTGTGTAGAGAGTAAATTAAACACAGGGTGTGGTGTGTTTAACCTCAAAGCATCAGCACTTTGGGCCATTAGGGTTGTCAGGCATGAAAGACTGTTTCATACACAAGTGCTTCGATGCAAAATTCAGTGACCGGGACCGATTTCTCTTGCCTTTAATGTGTGTATATATATATATATATATATATATATATATATATATATATATATATATATATATATATATATATATATATATATATATATATATATATATATAATTGTTGTGCATTCTTTTTTTTCATCATATCTTCCTTCCTAAAGTCTTTCAGAAATTTGAATGCATGCTCACACAAGAATGGAGAGTATAAAATAAGAATAAAATGTAAAAAACACTTTGCATCAGTTTGTGTGTCATGGTGCTGCATCTGTAAATGCAATGAAATCAGCCCCCTCTAGTGATGAAAATACAGACTGCAATCCCTTTCCTGTATTCATATTATTTCATAATGATCCAGGGTAGCACATTACCTTCCTGGCTTTGGCCTTCTTCTCATACGTCTCTGCCAGTGGCTTCCTCTTTGGCTGTGTGGTGGTTTTGGCAAAGAGATCCTCAAACTCCACTGTATTAATTATATTTGGTTCTTCTAGATCATTCCACAGTGTTTTGTTACTGAGAAAAAGAGGAGAGAAGCAAAATTCTTAATAAATTTTAGTTTTCCATGTGAAGGAGTAACCCACATGGATCTGGTCATTTTCTCTCTATGTTTTTTTCTGGCAATTTGTCAATAATGACAAAACAAAAAATCAGTCTTAAAAAATCAACCTCATTCTGTGTGTTAAATTCCACATTATTAATTAACTATTGATGGAAATTTTAAGTGGATGTTCTAAACTGTACACCCTAACATATAATTAGCTGCGGCTATTTTAATGTGGTCGCAGAAACTTTTCACCCGCACCAAAAATAAATACATGTAACATGTAAATAATGCATGCACTTCATAAATACTGATGTCACCCCTAAAAAGCCCAAATAAATCCAACCTGAAACAATAAATTACCTGGTGGTTATAATCTGTGCAACAACCATTATTTAGCAAATAAAGGCATAAAATTATTATTTTTTCTTCTTCTTCTTCTTCTTCTGCTCCTTTTTTGTAATTGTCTGACTTTAAAAAACAAAACAAAACATCATTCCTAATAGAATATCTGACAGGGTGAAAACTGCCGGCTCAATTTCAGCTGATCTGACAACAGCAGTAGAAAATTGCTTACAAGTGGGCCAGAATGTATTTTCTCTGTCCAAAACTCAAAAGCTTCGAAGCAGTTTTCCAGTTCCAAGGATGTTTAAAGCAGAGCCGCACAGAAACTGTCGGAGACTGTGGTTAACATAAACACCCGCTCGGCTGGAAAAGTTTCTGCTAAACTAGATAAATGTGTGAGTTCGGTTCCTGTGGGAGAAGATTGTCTTTTACAAAGTATCAGATTTTCAGAAGACAGCTGAAGAATCCAGCGAACAAAAACGGCTGTCAAGTCTTGTTACGTCGTGTATTAGTGGGTAAAGACACAACTTCATCTGTACTCCGACATCGCAGAGACACTTGAATTGACTGAATGTGGTTTAAACTGACGTTATTTTTGGAAGGATTTTCTCCTTCGTAAAACATTTAAGTTTGACTTCTATAAAACTTACTAATTTAATCTGTGAAGTTATGTTACAACTGAGTAAAAAACAAGTTATTTCCCTTCTTATATCTACGTGGTTGGTGGTTATTTTTATATCATTGTTATAACGAGTGACGGTATTTGAACCTACTTGTTGTCCTGGATCTGGATTCTTGTCCAGTAAAGAGGCTTCATGGGTCGTGAAGGTTCCACTGCGGGTTTCCGGGGAAGTTTATCCATAATGAATCCCCCAAATGTAGGAGGAGGTGGGGGAGCTACACCTGACATTAATGGAGGGGGTGGAGGTGGAGGGCCATTTGAGGGCTGCATTTGGTTCAAAGCCGGTGAAAAACATGGCGGAGGAGGTGGAGGAGGGGGGAGATTTTCTCCTTTGAGGGGTAATGTTGTTTGAGAGGGTTGAGCTGGTGAGGGGAGCAGAGGAGGAGGAGGAGGTGGAGGAGGTGGAGGAGGAGGAGGGGGAGGAGGAAGAGGTGCTGGGTCAGGTGATGAGGACGGTAGATCATCTCGCTGACCAGCCAGGCTCAAGCTGATGGAAGCCAGGTCCAGCTTTTTGGGGATCAACTTTTGCTGCTGAGGGCTAATGCAGTGCCCCCCTTCATCCTCAGCAGTCTTGACGAAGGTCTCTCTGTCTGTTTGGATGCAGACATTGCGGAAGGATTTGTGTAAAAAGTCGTCTCCTGTTGACACGGCAACATCTCTGAAGTCTCCACGATTAAAGGTCCCAACCTGGGAGAGCTTGGCCTGCAGCTCAGCCAGGGCGAGCTCCAGACGGGTGACATTGTCCTCGTTTTCCACTCTGAGTCTGGAGAGTTCCTGGCCATAGTCCTCCTGGAAATATGAGAGACAAAAGTCCAGTCACGGTCAGTGCTCATAAACCTGCTCACTTTAAAGGAATTTCTACAAAACAAAATGATTCTTTCATAAAAAATACTTTTAGACAATGAAAATTGTGTCTGCTCCACAAGAAAATGAGTTTTTGTAACGCTGTCCCTGCGCTTTTGCAATTTCCAATATTAATTTTGGAAAAAAGGTTTCTCAGAATCTGAAAGTGTCAGCAGACATTGTGCCGACAAGGTGCACAGTTGCAATTTGTCTGAGCTCCTCCGCATCAAACCTGCAGCAGTATTAATGTAATATACAGACTCTGCCATAGGGGGAGGAAAGAGGTGTAACAGCTTGATCCAGCAACACATTTAAGTCGAGATCAGATCATTTGACATGACACAGATCTGAACATTGTCCATTTCAATACATTTGCAGTATTTTTCATGAACCCATCCTTCGCACTGACCTGTAACTTCTCCAGCTCTTCTTTGCATTCTCTCTTTAGCTGCAAAAGAGCAGCCTGGTGTTCTAAAAGGAAAAAGAGCAGGAGAGACAAGAGCTGACTGATGAGAAGGAGCATCTTTCTTGTACCACAACAGATGTCCTGCATTACAGCTGAGGTACTCAGTTCAATTTTCTTTACCATGACGGGTTCAATAGTGAAACCGCAGACCAACATATTACAACAACCGCGAGACACTTGAGAACTGCCTTCTGTTGTGAACATTTCCATGCTTTTATAAGTGGGGAGCTGATGCACGTTAGTCGTGTATATTAGATGTGATCTGTAATACTTTAAAGCCATTCAGATATTTAAGAGTATCATGCACTGAAGCCAAGACGTTAAACATTTAAGAGACATTTACAGTGGTTCAGGTCAAAACTTCCGTCGTAATGCAGATCAGCATTTGAGCAGAGGGTAGGTGGGCCGAGCAGCCTGGTGGTGTCAGTCGGAGTGGGAACAGTTCTTTATGTCATTACAGCATTTTTTTTGTTTGTTTTGATCCTTGTGTGGAAACATATGAGCTGAAATGCGTATCCTATTGGAATCGGGAGTGATCCCTCCAACATTTTTCACTTACATTTTTGATTTAATCCACAGGGGGGCGCTGTGGGTAAGTAAGAGCCATTTGTAAAAAATTTTGCACCACGTATTTAGAGTACTTTCACCTTTTAGTCGTCTTTTCCCCGGTCACCGGTCAATAATATAAATTAACCTGCATTGAGTTGTTTGTTTTCCCCTCTTTGAATACAGTAATGCCATTAAGTAACAGCCAGTAAACCGTTGGTTCATGTGATTCCCATTAATTAAAAGATCACCAAGATATGTGGTGATAATGAAGAGGAAGTGCTTGTGTTCTTGTCACTGTTCCACCCCCTCCCTTTCTGCCTGTGCTCTGTTAAACTGGCTTCTTTCCGCAGGAGCTTGCAGCTCTGAAGGGTTCTTAAATCTGGGTTTTTGAATTTGGTTTGTTATTCCTCTGCTACCTCCAGCACTAATACACGCTCTGCACTCACCACGGGTGCAGTTCCTCTTCCATACATTTTGTAAAACAGTTTGTTTTTCATTTGGAATAAATGACTCAACAGATTGTGAGAAGGGGCAGATTGTCCAGGTACTACTACCCCCACCCCACCCCCTCATTTGTGAAAACTTTCAGTTTAAGCCTGCACTGATGGAATTTTTGCCACTTGGGGGCAGCATTCAAGTTATTAATATAACACTGACAGATACAGAGCACCACAAGCAGTCCTTTGGTTTAGTTCTGTTTGCTCTCCAACAACTCCTGAGGGAGATAGCTTGCTCCGTCGCAGCTGATGCTCCAGTATGTTCACCAGCTGTTGGTAACTTTGCTGTCTGGTGCAGAGCAGGTAGTGGACGTGAACGTCTCATTCTGCCGCTGCCAACAATAATAACGGCAGTACAAAAAGGTCCACAGCCCCGCAGGGTTGAAGCTATTTGCTGTCTGACATGGTAAACCATTATGGGAACATCAAAGTTGAACTAAAAAATACACCAAAAACTAAAAGGTGCTGCAGGTGGAGTCACCAGGCTAGTTTGCATTAGACACACAGAGGGTGGAGCTGTGTTTACCTTTGCGGGAGAGCCAGCAGATATTACATCTACTATCACAGAGCAAATGCAGCTATTGTTCTATTGCTTTGTCTTCACGAGCCTTGTTCACAAATGAGGGTATGTTCTTCTTATCTAGCTTTTTCCCTTTAAGGCGGATACATTTGTTACTGCAGTGGCGGGACTAAAAGCGGACCAACTATCGGTAGGAGATACACACCGATGCAGCGTAACAGATTAATCCTACACGAAAGGTGTCAGTTTGGGATGATGATAATGTGCTGCTTGTCACTGAATATGTTGAACAGAAATGTTGATTTATTTTCAACAGCCATTTGTAGTCATTTGGTCATTTTGGAGGCTGACATTTATGGTTTGTTTGGTCATAACGGGATTCTTCCTGAGGACGTTCAACCCTAATTCACATAAAGGGGATCTGTAAAATCTAAGAATTTTCTCTCACTATAAGTCCTGTCAGTATTGAGCTGAAATACAAAAAGAGCAGCGCTTAACTATGTACTCTTTGGCAAAGAAAGTTTCATCACTCTAATCCTATTCTGCAAGTTTGAGCTTATTATTATTCAAAAGAGGAAAGACATGTTGGAAGTGAAAAATAGTGGTCAATTTTGCCATTACTTCAAACCATGAGGACAAATACAGAAGTTCAGTATTTTCTGATGAAATATTACCTGCTTCTGTGTACTTCAGCCCGATCTTTTCCTCCTTGAGTGGTGGCCAGACAGCTTGTAGACGTCCAGGAATTCGTTCTTCTCCCTCTGCTGGGGTGGACGCCTCTGACTGGAGGGGAAATCACAGAGATTTTTCATGTAGAAGATAGAGCTTGTCGGTTTTACGCGTGAAATACGACATTGCAGTACTGACTGATCCATCACAAGTGTTCTCTTCACAAAGGCCAACAGTGCCTGACTGTGAAATATTTGAACAGATTCATATTGATTCTCTGGTTTATGAAGACGATTCATACATTGCCATCAGCTTGGTCTTTCTTCGCTGATGTCTTAATGGAGGTTCTCTCAAAAAAGGCTTTGAGGACATCTTTTTCATTTTTTTTCCTCTTCCTCACTGCTTCCAGGTCCACTTTCTCTGCCGGGTCCTTCCTCAAAGGCTTCGGGGTGAAGAAGGCCTTGAAGGCATCAAAAGCTGCTTCTGCACTGGACACAGAAAGTTTTATAGACTCTGAAGCTTCCTCTTCATCCATCTCTTGACTCTCTTCATCCTCTGTGGTTCCAGTCTCATCTCGCTCAGCCTCCTCGCTGCCTCCCTCCGACCTCTCACTGAGCTCCCTCTTGTCCTCGTTCTCATCCCCTCTCTTCTCCCGACTCAAGAACTGGGAGATCTGATCTAGGAAGCTTCCCTGAACTTTTGCATCCAGCTGCTTCTCAGGGGAAACGTTCCTTCTTACACCTTGAGATGAAGGTTTGATTTCAGCTATGGTGTCATGATCAGGCCCCACCACACCCTTCCGCAGGATCCGCAGGCCACTGAATAGAGCAGGGAGCTGGATCTGCGTGTCTGTGGGTGAGCTGGTTGATCCTGACAGGGGGTTATCAACCGCTGATGCAATCTCAATATGTGGAGAATTGTCTTTGGGGCTCTGAGGATCTATTTTCTCTTCTTTTTTTATGTCTTCTCCCATAATTTTTCTTCCTTCCACGTTCTCCATTTCCACGCAGGGGGGTTCACCAGGCTGCTCCTCAGCTTGCTCTAATGTTGGCCTTACCTCCTCTTCAAAACTACCCTCTGTCCGAGTCACCGTTATCACTACGTGTTTAGTTTTGGGTCTTATGCTTGTAAATTCGTCAAGATCAGAACCCACAACGGCAGTATTAGAAGCAGATTTCGTGGAATCCATTACTTGGATGTCTTTGGTAACTTCCTGCTTGGGTTCTTCAGGGTAATCCTGCACGTCAGTGACCGGCGCACAGCAATCACATTTATCGTTTGTGCACTGTGTTGGAATTTGCTCTTTCAGAAAAAATTCCTCTGTTGAGTTGTTGTCATTTTGTTCCTCTGCTGAGCCATTTTCAGTGTTTACTGTCATTCTTTGCTCATCTTGCTTCTTTAGGTTGATATGATTCATCTTCTCCACTGTTATATTGGAGCCACTCTCTGGTTCCCTCAGAGTTATATGTCCCTCTGGGTAAGAAGTCATCGTTTCCCCTTTAACAGGCAACATAACATATGATAAGGAGTCTTTTTTGCGCTCAAGAGTATCTTCAAAAGTCATGTCCCAACTTTTCTTTTGAATGAAACTCAGCTCGGCATCTTCCTGCAGTATGTCGAAATTTTGTTCCTCCGGAAAGGTTCTGAAAAATGTTAGGATGGCTGTTTGCTGCTCCATTTATAGTAAGTTGGTGTCACTCGTGGAGAAAGTGATTATTAGAGGGGAAGCTTTCCCAACAATATCAGCAGTGTAGATGTGATACTGCTCACACTTGAGACTTTTAGCTTGACTGTGATCAGAAAACTTTTTCTAAGTGGTGCATGCATTCATCTAACTGGTTCCAGTATCATGCAACTTCCTCTTACTGTCAATGTCAGAAAAGTTTTTCTCAATAGTCATATCATTACATCTGAAAGTCCAACCTGATTTTGCTCCAGTTTGTTGAAAATCAGTCGATGTATCCATACACCGTTCTCTCATGTCTTACCACAGCAATACTTTTCCTAACCTAAAAGTAGAAGCAGCTGGTAGTCGCTGAGAGTAACCAATGACAGGAGAGAATTCCACAGAGTAATGGAAAAGTAAAGGTTTCCAAGCTCGGCTCCATGAGTGACTCAGCGCAAGCTCAACCGCACTTCCCGTCAGATCCAAGCTTCGGTTCTTTAGCTTCCAAGTTCTGCCTCACATTCCTCTTCTTAACCTGCTGTCGTGGTTTAGCTTCATCCTGGATGTCATCCTACAGACTGTCACTGTATAACTGGAAGCAGATGGTGTCTTGAGTCATTTCTCTTGTGGCTGCTGCCACTGTTTCAGACAACACCCTGACAGATCCGTGAGCTGTAAGTCAAAGGAAGCTACCCAGAACAGATGGAGGGACACCACACCCAGAGCTGCAGGAGGGTAAATAGGACTGCAAGGGATCACTTGTTAAACATTTGGTCTGTAAATCCACTGTGACTGGGAGGTCTCTCGGTTTCCCTGCTGGAGCTGAGCAACACACGGCTAACCCCACCAAACCCCACCTACAACATACTGCTAATCTGCTCACATATAATCTAGCATACTGCTGGTGCCACGGAAATAGTTTTGGAAACACACAAGTACAAGATTGCTGCTATTATTAGTAGTAGTAGCAGTAGTAATAGTCAAATCATATTAGTAGATGAAAATTCATTTGAACGAATAACTTGTGTTTTGAAATGTACAAATCTTTAGTCAAACAGAAACACAAAATAGTTGAAATGAACTGAGACCAAATCTCAGACCAAACTGGGCTGCCTTTTACATTCCTAAATGTTGTTCTGCATTGTTCTGGAACATTTTTCACATTATTTGAGCTCCTCACAAGGTTGTATTTTTAATATAAAACTGAAAATATACATTTAATACTAAATGATACGAATAGTATTTGAGGAATCAGTAGAATGATTTCATTCAAAGTGAATAAATAGAAAAATGATTACAAAAAATAAACTTAAAAAAGGTGCTAACAAGGCCACAATAAGGGTAAAAAATTAGCGGTGTGTAAAAATAAAATGTATTTTCAAATCGTTTGAATCAGTCAACAAAAAAACACTATAAATATGTATGCATGTATGCATATGTTGCAACACCCCTTACTCTACACTTTCGCTTTTCAAAATTTGAAATTGTTTGTTTAATTTCTCGATAAATTGCATTCTTTTAACACTGAATTAAACGTCCCGTCACTGTTTCATGTTGTGGTTATTGTTAGCTCGCAGGTTCCACCCTTGTTTGCTCTTATGTGATCGCAAGCCAGCAGGTGAGAGACGGATCGTACCACTGATAACATTTCACTTTGTAACTTTCTCTGAACTGTTACAGACGTAGCTGTACCCTGTGGCGCCTTAACAGCAACTTAGCTAATCTTTTCAACACCAGTAAAGTGCATTTATGTTCCCACAGCGAGGCCTTTATGTAAGCCGTGTTTATATAATAGGAATATATCCTGAACATTCTATGAAATAGCATTAGAGGTGGAGTGAACAAACATGCTGTACAGCAGAGTGACGGCGAGTGAAGAACGATTGGATGCCATTAAAAGAATGTGACAGAAATAAGTGGACACTAAGATGAATAAAAGGGTCGATCGACAGAAATCGCTGTCCCTCTGATGTTAACGTGTAAAATTTCACATCAGCATTTCAGAACAAAAATCCTGTCTTGTTTGTTTTCTGGTCAGAAGATTAAATTATGTACGGTTTCAAACAAAAGGTACTTCCTTATTTAGTCTTTGTACTGGGTAGCTTGAAGGAGTTACTACCATAAAACATTATGTATTTGCTTTTGGGTGA
This sequence comes from Aulostomus chinensis, assembly GCF_037954235.1. NCBI lineage: Eukaryota > Metazoa > Chordata > Actinopteri > Syngnathiformes > Aulostomidae > Aulostomus > Aulostomus chinensis. The sequence continues at coordinate 11,102,762 of NC_141339.1, read as the reverse complement.
GGTTATAATTCTAAATTGACACATCTATTTTAGCTGCCAGGCTGCACGGTGGTGCAGTGGTCAGCACTGTCTCTTCACAGCAAGAAGGTTCTGGGTTCGAGTCCCAGCTCCAGCACAGGATCTTTCTGTGCGAGTCTGCATGTTCCCCCTGTTCCTGTGTGGGTTCTCTCTGGTACTCCAGCTTCCTCCCACAGTCCAAAGACATCAAGAGGGGACGAGGCTGATTGATACTCTAAATTGACCGTAGGTGTGACTGTGAGTGTGAATGGTTGTCTGTCTCTATGTGTTGGCCCTGTGATGGACTGGTGACCTGTCCAGGGTGAACCCTGCCTCTCGCCTGAAGGCTGCTGGGATAGGCTCCAGCCCCCCCCCCCCCCCCCCCCCCCCATGACCCTTTACAGGATAAGCGGAAGAAAATGGATGGATGCATGGATTTTAGCTGCCTTTAAAGACTTCATATTTATAATTCTTTCCAATACAATCATTGTCAAAACTTATTTTTACCACAATTATTTAAAATTTTTCTCCCAAAGTTTTATTGCTGTACTTTTCTACTCATTGTAATATTATTAGTCCTGTTTTACAACATGAAGCAATAAAGATGCTACAGGGTAAATTATAATATTATCATAATCTGTGTCACCTGAATGCTTCAATGATGGACTCCTTTTCTCACTTCCTTTATCATTTTGTAATAAGTAAATATTACAGATATTTACTCCTCTATTGAGGGGACACAGGTGTCTTGTTCGTAATCAGTCATTGTATGTAGTATTTCCCCTCTTTTAGTTTGTTTTGTATGATTGTTGCCACTGAGTTTACTTGTGTTTTTCTTCCCTTGCATTTGTGGTTTTCGTTCTTTTGTCACAGGAACACCAATATTTTGACCCTGGACTGTAATCTGTACATCCCACTGCTGTGTCCTCTCAATCCCCGCGTGACCCCTGCCCTTGAGTCTATCGGTCAAGTACTATACATAAGCGATAATTCTCATGCAATGTGTCAAAACAAAACTCTTACAAAAGAGTCTAAAACCATGTCATGTGTGTCCACAGAGGTTGGTCATACAAAGCGCTTACAGAACTCCATTTAAATCCCTTCTGTTACGTAACCACGAGGAACACGACTTCCTTTGTCACCCCGTACCAGTGCACGACGAGGTGATTTCATGACGCTGAGAAGTTCAAACGTCAAAGAGACTGCCGGACCCACTGGAAAATGTAGGTCAGTGTCAGGATGAACCAGCAGTATTCAGATGAGAACCATATTTCAGCATAAAATGTGGACATGACATTGTTACATTCGGAGAACGTCCCCGCTGGTGGAAAGGACGCCACATTCTTCTGCTTCCTGAATGTTTCAGGATGGTCACGATGTGGACTTCTCAACGGAGGACATAATTTAGTAGTCAGAGCAATCTTTACTTCATTTTTTTGAAGAAAATTGACGTTATCAAGATATCTTCTTGACGAGGGTTTTGCAAAATATCCTGCCATTTTGCTTGACTAAAGGAAGGGTGACACAAGAACAGGACCAAAAAGGAACATTAACACCCCGTAAAGGTTCCTGTGTCACTTTAGGTCCTGCAAACTTTCCAAGAAAGTCTGTTCCCTGAAAGGCTCTCAAATAACATCCCCCAACCCATTGAAGAACTGTAGGCACCTCAGGTGTTTAGACAAGCAGGAAAATTCTTAGAACTTTCGGTACAATTTATAAATTAGGAACTTTTTTCCTCCTTAAAGAATCTTCTTTTTTTTTTCTTTACATCCTCTAGAGACTAAAGAACCCATAAGGAACCTTGTTACAGAGGGAACTTCGCACCACAGGATTTTCATAACCAAAAGAGAATGTTTTAAGAACGCCCCAGATTTTCCATGAAGGTCTGGATATTCGAAAACCCCTTTTCTCACTAATACTCACCCTAAACTCTGGGGGGATAGGTGTGGGGGATCCCATGATGTCATCATCGGTAGCAGTGATGCGTAAGAAGTCGACATGTCTGGGTCTGGAGGGGTGAGAGAGTGAACTGCTGAAGGAAAGAGACTCTTCGATCTCCTGCTGCCAGATCTCCTCCTGTTTTTGCAGAGCCTCATCTAGAAGAAATGAATACGACAGGAACATTTCAGATCAAAATCAGATTCGGGAGCTGTTTACACCTGGTCACATCGATGATGTGTAACAGTCTGAAGTGTTAGCCATGATTCCGGGTGTTGTATGAACACTGCAGTTGTTGATGACATGCAGCAGGTGCACACTGCCTCAGAGGAGAGGCAGACACACAAATAGTGCTCTTATCCGGAGTAAATCTTGTCTGTTAGGTACTGCATAGTTTCACTGTGAGGCCGTAAAATGGAACTTAAGAAATGAACAATGAAACCATTTCACTTTTTAACTCCTGAACTCTAATTTTAATCACTTAGCTTACCCCACCTTGTTAAATCTGAGATGATGGTGTGATTCTTCAGATCTATTGACGTCAAATGTCTTCGCATTTTTTTAATGAAGTTGATCAAATCATTCTAATTTTAAGAATTACCCCAGATCATTTTTAATCAGATTTTAAATTTCATGTATTCATTCACGGCAGCAAGGTTCCGGGTTCAGGTCCCGGCTCCAGCACAGGATCTTTCTGTGTGGAGTCTCCATGTTCTCCCTGTTCCTGTGTGGGTTCTCTCTGGTACTCCAGCTTCCTCCCACAGTCCAAAGTCATCAAGAGGGGACGCGGCTGATTGATACTCTAAATTGACTGTAGGTGTGACTGTGAGTGTGAATGATTGTCTGTCTCTATGTGTTGGCCCTGTGATGGACTGGTGACCTGTCCAGGGGGAACCCTGCCCGTCACCTGAAAGCCGCAAGGATACGCTCCAGCCCCCCCTCCTGTGACCCTGAACAGGATAAGCGGAAGAAAATGGGTGGATGGATGGTATTAATTCACTGTTTCTTCCCAGACAGTCACATAAAGAGACACATACCCATTTACACGCACATTTAGCGCTGATTTCAAGTCTCCAGTTAAACAAACCTGCATTTTGGGGTCTGTGGGAGGAAGAGAACCCACGTGCAGACTCCACAAAGAAAAGCCCAGAACATTCTCACTGCACCACACGTCCATGGGTCTGAATACTAACCCAAGATATCCAAATATACGACTATTGATCATTTTATAAAAATGCATTCTTTTGCTTTTGTTCTCAGTTTGCTTCAGTTATAGTCAATCTCAGCTGATACCAGGCAGCTGTGGCATATCAGCATAGGAGCGGATCAGCAGGATCATTGCACAGGTGTGCTGTTGACTGGTCACCAATAAAGGACACTAAAATGTGAAGTTCTATCTTTCAATTATTTTTTTTAAAACACCTTTGTTCCAGCTTGTGCATTCTGGCACTAGGTAATATCACACTGGGCGCCACAAATGCATTTTATGGGTGAAGGAGGTAGTAAACCTGTCTGCTTCCATTACAGTACCATTTGCCTGATTCATGCTCCACCTTGCTGCCCACTTCAAAATCATACACAGTGTTATATCACATTAGTGCATCCCTTTCATATCGATGCAGCTCTTCATCTGTTGTGTTTATATTCCCCAACTGTTTCTGCCTGCTTGTGACAGTTGCTGAACTTGCTGATCCATCCGATTTAAAAAGAAATCCATCACGGCTGATTCTCAGTCTCCTCTGAGACATGTCTTGACATAAACACACATTTCTTTTATATCTTGGAGAAGAAACTCAGGCTTTTTCAGGTCAGTGCCGATCTGGTGTATTCACAGTGTCCACATTAGGTGCTCATCTATTGCTTCACGCCTGAGTGAAAACACACACACACATACACACACACACATTCTGTCTCTCTGTCTCTCTCTCTCTCTCTGTCTCACGCACGTGCATGTGCACGCGCACACACACACACACACACACACACAAATGTAGTAGAACGTCAAAATCAGCAAGGGGTCATTATTTACAGACTAGCACACATCCTTCACGTCTGCTTCACCAGCTGTGGAGAGAGATGGGATCAAGGAGAAAAAGCGTGTGTGTGTGTGTGTGTGTGTGTGTGTGTGTGTGTGTGTGTGAGACTGTGAACAGGAGGGGATGAGACCAGACACGGGAGGAGAGGTCAGGGAGTCAGGAGGCAGCTTGTTCCACCTTTAAAGTCCTCCACACTTCCTTTTCTCTTTGCTTCACTGAGCAACTACTAAACACCAATGTTATGCCTTCATGCGCACACACGCTGTACCTTGTAAAAAAAGGTATTTTGTCCTGCTCAGTCCAACATACCCTTAACAATGATGCATAACAAAACCGGTAAGATGAAGGTATACAGTACTCTTTACAGGAGAAGCTGGATTTTAAGACAATTAAGATAAACCTTAATTCGTCCCTCAGTGGAGAAATCAAGAGATAGAAAACATATCACTAATATGCAAAAATGACTGAATTGAATTTAAGTACCCTTAACAGTATGCATAACAAGAGGCAACATTTGTTAATAAAATGAGTGTAAGAGTTCCAAATTTCTCTCTCAAATTCTTGAGGGAGCAGCTTACAAGCGAGGTCAAACTTGTCTTCAGGCAAGACAATTATAGAAAGTAAAGCTTCCAGTAATCAACTAATAATGAGTTCATATTTACTTCAGCCTAATGGGGTTTCTCTTTCAAGGATACTTACTCTTGAAACCTTATTTGCATGCTTCTTTCCCTGAAAAGCTCTGAAATTGTTAGAAAATGAAATCTTGAAGTACAATTAAAAAGTACAATCTCATTACTGGCAAAAAAAACCAAAACAAAACAAAAAGTGGTGCAATTTTCCGACGGTTCACAAATATTTACTCAAATATTGTATCTAATTAATGGAATTCTGCCCCTTTTCACCTCAAGAAATTAGAGTTTAAGAAATTCCATCCATCCATCCATTTTCTACCGTTTATCCTGTTTAGGGTTGCGGGGTGGGGGGGGCTGGAGCCTATCCCAGCAGCCTTTGGGTGAGAAGCGGGGTTCACCCTGGACAGGTCGCCAGTCCATCGCAGGACCTTTAAGTAATTCATGATGTCTAATAGTCTCAACACAAATGATATTCATCTTAAAAACATATCACAGAAATCCAATACTTTTGGGGGGCATTTCAATGAAGCGAATTGATAGTTTGTTGATTTATATCCAATGTTGAAGTTTACGCTTTGGAAATTGAGAGGAATATATTTACCTGCTGGAACTGAACTTCATTGTGGAGCCACTTTGGTGTGATTGGATATGAGGGGCGTTCATTTAAATGAAAATATCATGCAACATAGCTGTAAAGTTACTGTTTTTTTGTTGTGTATTTGTAACATTTTTACCTGAACACAGCAGATCCTCCTGACTGTCCTCTGTCTCATTGAGGCTTCTGTATGTATACGTCTCATTGTCTTCTCTCCATCTCTGGTTCGTCCAATCTACGTGCGTCTGACCGTTTTCTGTCCCTCCGGGCGAACCTCTAGCCTCCCACTGGAACAAACTCTCTTCTACTGATCTTTTCCATACCAAGTTGTCTTCTTGCTGACTTTTCAGAGTCCCAGATGTGAGGAGAGGTGAAAAGATGGGGGATGTGCCTTCAAAGCTGAAGGACGTTCTGGGAGAAACATCAAGGATGGCAGATGGAGAGGTTGCGAGGGCCTTTTCTACGTCTGCTGACACTGAGGGTGGGGAGGAACGCAGGTGTGGACTCAGAGGCCTTCTTGTTGAGTCCAAGAGACTCGCCTTTGACTTGAGTTCTATCTGCGCTTTTTTTGACGGCATCCAGTCTTTTCTTTCGACCTCCATTTTCAGGGCTTGGTGAAGACTGTGACTCAGAGCTTCACCGAGAGCCCGAAACTCTTCAACCAGCAGAGGTTTGCTGTCATCACCCATCGTGTCCTGTGTCTCCGAATTTGAATTGGAACTGAGTTGCTGCAGCTCCTCTGATGGGATCTCAACACCCAAACATCCATCATTCATTGACTGAGGTCCGTCTCCCCCTTCGCTGCATCCTCTCATCCAGTCTGAACTGGTGAGACTCACCCGTCGTATAATGCCTTCCACCTCTTCAATCTTGCCCATGACTCGCTGTGCAGCACCTCCAGTTCCCATCTCATCTAATTTTCCCTCACCACCTTCTTTGTTCTTTTCCTTGTGTTTTTGGCTCGCTGCCTGAACAATTTCAGAGCCTAGGGGTTTTCTGGTACTGTCTTCAATTCCATTTGGGTCTAAACTGGTTGGGGAGTTGTCATATTCAGAGAGGTCACTTTCTGAGTCAGGGTGAACATATGTAGGAACTGCAGAACAAGGGCCAGGCAGCTTTTCTCTCCACACAGATTTTAAGTCTGGTGGACAGCTGCTCTCTTTTCTTTCTTTCCTCATAACTCTCTTTCTCCTGGCTGCAGGGGTGCAAACAAAAGGCCTCTCCTCCTCCTCAGAGTCCAATTCTTGTGACTCCTCAAATGTAGTCGTCATTCGCAACGTTTGCAGCCTTCTTGCCGTTGCAGACATCCTGGGAACCACCTGGAGATAATGCAGGTGGGTTCCAGTGTAATCCAGCCCCTCTGCTCTTCTCCTTCTCTTCCGAGGTATCTGGATCCTGGGAGATTTTGGTAAAGTCTGCCAGTTCTCTGCACACTTACTGATATTTGGCTTAATCCTCATCCCCTGTTGGTTGCCCATATTCGTGAAAGCCTTGCACTCCGAGCACAGCAGCAACAACTCCGTCAGCCAGAGTATCGCCGACGAGTCATCTAAAGCTTTGAGGGTTTTTTTCAAGTCAGCAAGCTCGAATTTGTCTGCTTGACCAAGCGGTGTCATCTCCACTGGACCCTCCTCCTTGGAGTTTGAGGTCAGTCTTCTTTGGTAGCCTGGAGGCTTATTAGAGGGGAAAGGTGGGCTCCTGCAGAGGGAGAGGGTCGGACTCACTGCGCTCCTCTCATTAACGGGGATGTAGAGGCTCAAGATGGTGTGAGTGTCCTTCATGATGTCATTCGATGAGTATGGATGAAACAGGCGATGAATCCTTTAAAGCAGGAATGGATTCATTTGTGTAAAGTCCTGAGATGATGCACACAGACACAAGCAAATGCGGCACTGACAAATGACAGCTTTACATCATGATATTTAATGTCTTAAGGCCTGGGAATAGGATTGTTCTTCTGTTGTGTAACTGAAAGGAGTCATTGTTCCACTTTACAATAACTCTCTCCTTCTAAAAGATCAACGAATGATTATAAGTGCATTATAAATTGCATCGTAAACACTTCAGTAACAATTTTAAATTACCTACATAACCCATGTATCAATGCAGGGTCACTACTTGACAAAATGATGGTATGCCACACTACTGCAGTTTTATTGATCTGGGTGAAATGGACACTCAGATATTGCTATTTTACCTCTTAAAATACAGTAGTATAACAGGCCTTGATCTTGCCAAATAATGACCCTGCATCAGTATGTGCTTATAAGTCATATACAACTGTTCATTAACAGTTTATGAAGTATTTACAAAGCAAGTAATAACGTATTAACAACTGCATAATCATCCCTTATAAGGGGAGCATTATCGTAACGTGGTACTGAATAATCAAATGAAAAGATAGAAACTTCCACGAATAAAATTAAATGTTACACTTTAAAAAGTGAAATTATACATCAACTATACACATACTTAGCGTCTGAACAAATGCATTCAAGCGGTCATGAACTTACCTTCATGCAGCAACAAGATTCCACTCTGTTGCATTTGCAGAGACATTCACTTTACAACCTGTTGCCCACTTAGACAGAAGCTCCCTCCGATCCCTGTAGTCGGTCAGCATTGGGAAGCCTCCTATTGGCTCAACACTGAGTAGAGAAATCACTTCCGCTAATCCCCTGAAGGCTGACAGGTAGTGAGGGGAGCACAGAAACAAACAGACGGCAGGCTCAATGAGGATTTACACAAATCAAACTAATCCTGCTGACTGCAACCTATGAGTGAAAAACAAAAAAGAAAGAGTGTCTTCTACCCGGAGCCGCAGAAAACCTGTTCTCCAGGAGAATATTGAGTTAAATCCTACACAAAATTAGAAACTGGTATTCACAGAAAGGGTGAAGGATGATCCCACACACAGCAGCTCGATGTGATTAAGAGGTAATATTAACCTGAAACATGGAAGTCACATCTGCCTTCTAGCAATCCACTAACCCTGGTCTCTTCAGGCCATCTGTGCTCCAAGCTGAGATGCACACCATGAGTGCGTGCACCGGGCTAATCTGACACACTGCCCAGCTGTCTCTGATGGATTACAGAGGTTTAAAGAGAATAAACAGCTGTTAATGTCACTGGAATCACAACAATACGGAAAGGGGCAGTTTGGAAAAACAAGAGGATCCGTAACAACTGCTACGAAATGAATAATGAAGATCGTACAGGAGGCACGGCTGCCCAGCATAATCAGTTGAAGTAAATTTTGTATTTTTTTTTGTGTCGATTTGAAGCTTCGCAACAGAGTAAAGGGGAAGTTGCAAGACAATATATCATAACAGCTGCAAATGCAACGAATCAAAAACCAAACAAAAAAACAGACTTAAAGTCCTGGAAGTTTGAAGTTTGGACTTTGCTAATACATCTGCAGCACACTGGATCAGGATTGGCTTCGAAAATATTTGTGATGTCACAAATCCTGCTCCTAGGCCCACCTCTTCAAAATCTGATTTTCAATGAATACAGAGAAAATTTACATTTCGACCATTGACACTCGTCTTTTATACACATCACTCTACACGGTGAAGCTAAAACTTTCCACTGTAGGAATAAGACCAGAAGCACATTTTAAAATTTTGTATGTGTGTGTGTGTGTGTGTGTGGGGGGGGGGGGGGGTGCAAATCACGTCACATCAAGCAGAAATGTCTTCGCTGCCATTTACAATGATTAAAGGTGGGATGCATTCAGTTCGACCTGCAGTTGCCTACACACTTGTAGTTTATCAGACGGCCACTAGATGCCAGCAATGCCATGGCAGCAGACGTGGTTACGCCCTACTTTTTGCAGAGGGATTGTAAACACACCTGAACGCTTTGACTGCAATTTCCACTTAAAAAAAAAAATCTCTTCATCGAACTTTATTCAAGTAGATCCTGATGTTTTCAACTGGAAACTAAAGGCTTGGCCATGCAGTAACCCCATACACAAACGTGTTTAACCCTTTAACACTGACATCAAATTAAATCACCACCCCTGGTCTAACATTAACCGCACCAACGTGTGGCTGAATAAACCAAATGACCTTCTCGTTTTAAATACCAGTACTGCTGATGACCATTTGAGCTGAATTAGCTGTGAGCTCAACAACCTGTCATTGTGTTCATCTATTAGACCAGCTAGTGAATGAGTAAGCAAGCACATAAATAGACAAGTTGGCAGGCATTAGAGGCGGATGTAAATGCCAGAAATCGGCCCTGAATTTAATTGCGCGACATGCAGTGTACTAATAAAAAAAGATTAGAAAATAAGGAGAACCAACGTCTTTTGGTGTGATTCCACCAAAACAGGAAAAGTGCGCATACAGGATACTCACATCTGCGTCTGTGCGTGTGTATGTGGGCATGGTCTGGTGGAAGAGACACATGTGGAGGCTGGGAAAGCACACGAGTGCATAAATGCCGGTAGGCATAAAGTGGGCTGCTGGTAACCTGGGGGACGCTGGTTTGATTCTTGTGTGAAATTTCCTTTAAAATGAATGAACTCCTAATTGCTCCAGATGAGTAGGTTGGCACCTTGCCAGGTAACATCAACGTGTGTGTGAGTGTGTGTGTGTGTGTGTGCGCGCGCGCGCGTGTGCGCGCCCGCTAACTAAGTCTGTTTCCCATACGAAATAAATGTACAAATGCATACATGGACAGGAAAACAAAGACATAGCCCATTCCCAATTACCAAAATGTCTAATTTTTCATCTATTTATTAATAGATATTTATGTCATTTTTCGTCCTCCATTCAGAACAGAGCCATAATAAGTTTACATTCGTTCCCACTGCTGTCCATGCATCATCATGAGCCGCTGACTCAACGGACAGAAGGGATTTCATCACAAAAAATGTGAAAAGTATCCGACTCCATCATCGGCGGGAGAATCAGCAGCAGTATCCCCGGAGGCGCGTCCTCTGATGCCCGGTCTCCGTCCACCCGCTGCTCCGCACTGCTGCTGCTGCTGTTGCTGCTCCAGGCACATGGAGGAGGGAGGGAGGGAGGGGGTTGTGGATGGGTGGGTGGGTGGTAGAGTCGAGGAGGAGGGTGGTGGTGGGGGGCTATGGCGGGTTTCCCTATATGGCTGTGGATGAGCTCTATGCTAATATCGGCTTGAGGAGCACAGCATCGCGTTTCTGCCGGCAGTCAGCGGTGGCTTCCAGAGTCTGAGCAGGCTCCTTCACAGCCATGGCTGAGGGCGGAGAAGGGGAAGATGAGATCCAGTTCTTGAGAACTGTAAGTAAATGGAATGCAAATTTTTATAATCATATCATTTCTTGCAATGAAGTACCAGATGGGTGAAGTTTGAAATGATATCATGTGGTTACATATGTTGTTTTTTTGTTTTTTGTTTTGCTCCTGTGTGCTTTTTTTTCTGGAAGTTACCGCAGGTTGCACCTGTCAGGACTCTTGCTGCGAGGAATCTCAATGAGTCTCCCGTTTGCAGGTGCAAGGGCAAAAATGACTTTAACATTTCCCAACACACGCTCCCTCCCATTCCTCACCCTGCGAGCAAAAACACACGTGTCTCTTTAAATAATCCGACCATTTCGACTTCATTAAGCGTGTATTCCGTCTCGCTGTGGCGGAATAGTTTCGATAAGTTGTGCGCGCACACAGGACACCTTGTGCAATGACTATTTTAGTTGTTTGACGCAGATTGCTTACGGTGTCGCTGCTCGATGTGGGCATGCAGAGGACAGCAGTTATCCTTGTAAATGATATGACAGCTTGTATGTTGGTGTGGTGGGAATATCTGTCAACCCTCTCTCTTGCCTCACGGGGTGTGGAGCGCAGGGGTGGATATGACACAGCAGGGATGCCCAATTGTTAAGCGCAAGCGCTAATGAAGGGAACCAGGATATTGGATTTTGATAGGCTGATAATTTACAGCTACTTAAACCCGTGGCTGATATTTCTTGCTGTTGATATTCTCTGTATATCAACAAGTTAATATGACATTCATATCTTATAAATACTGACAAACACATTTAAACATTGTGAATTTGAGTTGAAGTTTGAAAAACTTGTTGAAAAGCATTGTTTCCTCAATATCAGAAAAAAAAGAGACCTGAGCAAAACATCTGGTTGAGCTGCTCTTGGGACCTCAACCTGTGTATTAAAAATCCCAACATCTGCTGGTATTATCACGAATCCCAACTTTTAAAAAGCCATGCTGAACACACAGAAGAATGTAGTTTTTGTATTCAAATCTGCTCATCCGTATGAATGTGAGGCAAGTTAGAACTGATCTGAATAGCCCTTTGCCCTCTAATTATTGTTTGTGTTATTTTATACTCTAACCCCACCATGAGACCCCAGTATGTCTCTGGTCACTGTTTCTTATCACCAGGAATTGCCTCATTTCGTAACAGTCGGAATATGTTGTTGCCCAATCGTGCCGCTGCTAGTTTTAGCCTCTCCATCTACCATTTGAAACTACTACTCTTTTGTTTTTTTTTGTTTTTTTTTTTAGAAATATTGATGTATTTTGTTCAGGCAGTCAATGGTCTCCACTTATTTCAAGTCCCAGTAGAAATCTCCTCCCACGCTCTTGATCTAGTGTGGTTGACTGATGCATCACACAGATTACCAACGTGTTGTTTGAATTGTGCAACACTTGCATCATCACAATGCACAATGCAACACCTACAACCACTAACACACACTCAGTGTTTGTTTGCATATTCTAACTCAACTTTGTGTGTGTGTGTTTATATATATAGTATATATAAATATATATATATATATAATTTTTTTTTATTTAACCTTGAATTGAATGGGAATCAGTTGCTGCTTGTGATGTTTGGGGGGGGGGGGGGGGGACAACCTAAAACTGTGCTGCTAGCTTTTAAGAAATGACGAAGTGTTTGTACTGAAAAAGGGTCAAGATGCTGTTTTGGAAAGTTGGTCGAAATGAAACTTATTTTACAGCCTGAATGAACAAAACCTCTCATCTTCACATTTTGAAGTTCAAAACCCATGGATGCAGTGGATGTAGTATAGACTTTCGGTGGCATTTGTCTTCCATTTAGCAAGATTGTGAAAAAATGATTCGGCGGTATTTCAGTAAAGGGCTCAGGGTGTACGACGGGCCAGGGAAGAACCTGTTAAAGTTTTGGGGGAGATTCAATTAAAACAGGGAAAAAAAAAAAAAAAAAAAGCGCTCTCATTATAATTTTATGATACGGTCATTTAAAACTTTGACAATTCCACATCAGGGGTAATTTGCAATGAATAATTAACTAATCAATCAGCATTTTCTCCAGCTACAGTGTCTTAATTGTTTTTTAATTGTCTGTCCGTTGACGTCCATGTTTATTAGCCAGCTGCAGTAGCGTCTGCTCTCCTGTTGGGATACATTCTGTAGGGTTGTGCTGGAGCTACCCTACATAAGAGGGGCGTGACACCTTTCAGTACAATGCACTAACACCCATCCAGTAGAATTACATACGTATGTATATTTAGGCCTATATATATTATGTGTTTATTTATGTAAGCCCATGGAGTCTTGGCTGGCTGTTAGTGACAGGCAGATGGGAGGGTGGGCAGGGGTGGGGGGGGCTCTGTACTTAACAGCTCCTCCTATTTGTGATGCCAGCGATATGCTGACCCATGTCTCTCAGATTCTTCTGTCACAATGGCATCTTGGTTATCTGATGACAACAGCTATTTGAGAAGCGGGGTGGGGGGTGGGGGGTGGGGGTTGGGGGGGCTTCCCCTAGGAGTCTACTGAGTCTTGTTATCAAACCTCACTGGTGAGAGAAACATGCCCTCGCAGGACATCCTAAAATAAGAGTGCTAATTGGAATACACTGCATTAAATCTGTTGAACATCTTGGTATAAGCCTGTATACGACTTGAATGTCTTCCACAGACGCGGCGGGTCTTTCTTGACGTCTTAATTAGTCACCGGTAAGGTTGCAAGTTTGTGAAATTCTCACGGTATAAAACTTGACTCAGGAAAAACCAAGGTATTATTATTATATTATTATTGACAGTTTATATTATTCTACCAAAACAGATTCATTGTAAGTGAAAAATGAAGCTTTTATATGTTTTGATGTAAAAGACAATTTTCATGGTAAAGAAATTGACTCAGAAACTCCTGTGTTGTTAAAAAATATTGTTATTATTATGAGCTAAAATGACGCAGAAAATTGATTTTTTTTGTGTCCTGTGGGAAAAAAAGAAGCTTTGATATAATTGAAACTAGCTTTTTTTCAACATAAAAGCTGGAGTCTTACCTTTGAGAATTAAAATAATTTCTACCATGATAACACCTAAATCCTAGATACTGAAAATCTTTAATGTAAACGTCTTGCTGTTTATAAAATATTTTATCAATTTAAAACAGCTTGAATTTGATTTTGAGCACGTTTAACTGCTGTATCCTGATGTATTTCTGTGTGAGACAGCGTTTGAAGATTAGAGAACTGTAGCGCGGGTGTATCTAGACATTAACGTTAGGCAGGCGAGACCCCCATGCTACACACTGGTGAGAAAGCCCTGCATCAGGAAGAGTGAGAAAAGTCCAACTTGTGCTCCAACTTTCTTTAAAATGAATAAATTGCTGCCAGCGGGCCTCTAACCATCTACAGTCAGCGTGTAATCCAAACGGGTGTAACTGGCATACGATGCTTCTCTCAGGTGGTGACAGAGGCCTAAATATTGTGATTCGATGCCAACACGGACACAGTCTCGCCCTCCTGTTGATGTGTAATGTTGGGAACATTTACAGTGATGAGCATCTCCATCAAAGCAAACAGCAGTCAAAAGCAAGTGAGCAAATCGAGGTTAAACATCCCCTGGAAGGTGAAGACCTGTAATATTTTTAGGGTTAACTTTCTTTCTGTTTGAAGATGTGTAAAAAAAAAAAAAAGACAGTTTTTTTAAAAAAGTTTTGCGCTTGCTCAAAATGTACTTTTCATGGACAGCCGGTAAACTCTCCAGAGATTTCTAATAAAATACTGAAATGCTTGTGGTTTAGTTCTCTCAAGATGAAGCTGAGACAAGGCTTGTTTATTCGCTGTGTTCATTTTTGCAGCAGCCAAGTGCTGCTGCTGGTTTTACCTTCACAAAAAGATCAGTAGACAGCCAAGTGGGTTATTATGAGAAGTGATCGTGGTGGTTTGAGTCTCATCCAGTAATGGTGTGCCAGTTTTTTACTGCTGTATCTTTGCATAATGATAGTCCCTTTTCACAGCAGCCATTTTGACATGTCATTGCGGAGGAAACACAGGTGTAATTGATAGCATTAATTAGAGCCCTGCTCCATTTTGTTTGGCCAGGGAAGCCTCACCAGAACCACTGTGACATACTAAATAGAACTGGATGCTAATTAATTAGATTAATTACATCTTTATACCTGATGTACTGTGAAAGGTTATACTGTGTTGCTTTGGAAAGAAAAAAAAAAATTCCTGGACTGAAATGACAGTGAGGGCACAGCTGTTGTCAGGTGAATATCTTGTAACTACACTTGATCTGTACCAGCTATCCATCAATCCACTGCCAGTAAATTGAATCTTGTAGATGTTTTAGCTTGCTGTGCTGATACATTTACATGGATTGAAACGACTACTTTCTAACCTCAGAGTCATAAACAGGAATCTTGAGCTGTTGCAAAACTTATATACGTAACTATTTCTGGAGCCAAATTGTATAGTAGAACCAGAAAAAGTGGTTTTATTGTAAATGAAAGCATTAGCATTAGTTTCATGTATTTAAGTTTGTTAGTTAGTACAGTGGTGCAGTGGTCAGCACTGTCGCCTCACAACAAGAAGGTTCCTGGTTCGAGTCCTGGCTCAAGCACAGGATCTTTCTGTGTGAGTCTCCATGTTCTCCCTGTTCCTGTGTGGGTTCTCTCTGGTACTCCAGCTTCCTCCCACAGTCCAAAGACATCAAGAGGGGACGAGGCTGATTGATACTCTAAATTGACCGTAGGCGTGACTGTGAGTGTGAATGGTTGTCTGTCTCTATGTGTTGGTCCTGTGATGGACTGGTGACCTGTCCAGGGTGAACCCCGCCTCTCACCTGAAGGCGAGGCTGGATGGAGTTAATACTTAGTGAATTTGAAATATCTTTTTTTTTTTTTTTAATTTCAGTCAACTAGCATCACTTTTTTCCATTTGAGTTATGGTCTTTCATTTTTTTTTTTTAATTTAAAATGCAACCTTATTATTAAAGGACATCATCACCACTTTGATGAAATTCCAGTCAGATATGTTAATTACAGTTCTGGTAATTCCACAGTGGTTTAAGTTCTCTTGTCATGCTGTTATTGTTAGCAAGCTAACATTAGCTTGTCAGCTCAGTCAGCCTAGCTGCAAGAATTGGCCAACTACAGGTAATTATGAGGTATATTTTGGAACATGATTTCTGTGAATTATTTTTTTTGTAAGGCGCATAGCTACTTTTAACGTATTCTTGTGTAAATTGTCTCATATGACTTGGCTATATGATGAACAGCAGGTGCAGTCCGCACCAGGTAATGGTCTAATTGTTTTATCACAAGTGCTTTTTTTTGTCTAGTAGGCAAAAAGTTGCAACTTTCTGAACAATTCTGAACCCCTTTTCAGATATAGGCTTTATTCCTGTTCAGAAAATTTTCAGCTGGGTTGTCCAGGTGAGCTCAGTTCTGGTCATCAGGGTTTGCAGTCCACTCTTGCCCCTCTGGGCTTATTTGGAGTTTATGTTGTACTGGAAGCTCTCTGCATACCAAGGTGAAGACTCGGGGGGTTTAAATTTAGCCTTTTTAAAGATGATGCTTTCACAGCACATAGAGCTCAGCTCCCCTGGCACAAAAACACACCACAGCTCTGCTTCAGCTGGGACAGACCTGTAACACTTAAACACCAGTTTTATATGGATAAAGTAGGATTTAGAAATCAAATGACAGAAACCACACACGGCTTAATTCATCAAATTAATGGACGGTGTCACAAGACTTTGAGGTGGAACAAAGAAAATGTTGTGAAGGAACAAGAAATTGTCAAGTAAACAAATGAGAGCAGCACAAACCCATACGTGCTTAGCTTACATGATTATAAATGCAGAGGATTTTTCTCCCAGTGTGTTTTGGAGTAGGTTAAACCATACCTCTTAAAGATGGCACCAATTATCACCTTTTCATGCATGTGGATGGCTAGAGAGGTTGGCGCCAATATTTTGTGAACTATTGATGAGGTTGGGTCCAGGTTGTCAATCGGCAGATTGATTTGAAATGTGACAGTATCACAATTTCAACTCAGATACACTGAAGTAACGAAGAACGGTCACAAAATGCTGGCCTACATTCAGATTATTTTTACATACAGCACATTAACAACAACTTCCTGCAAATGTGCTTTCGGTACTGAATGTTGTAGGAGTTATATACAAACACTGAGTACCAAAGTCACCTGAGCTGACATTTTCTGTACCAGAAACTTGTGCTTAGAGTACTATGTCTTAGTTTGAGCCCCAGAGTACTTGTAGTTTGCTGCTAAAAGCTGATATTATTTAGGCATGTAAATCTAGTTGCAAAAGCATTGCAGGTGGAGTTTTACTATAGAATATATTTACATTAAAAAAATCTACTCCAGATATGTCAATCATACGCTGTCTGTGCCGGGTCAAGCTGGATTATCGGGGCGAGGAGCGCCATGGCTGTAATAAAATCTACACATTCATATTAGCCCGGTTGATGCCAGTGGAAAGTTTGCCTCTTCAATGAGAGTTGGAAAGAGGGAGGCAGCTTGTCCCACTACCTCAGGTGAACTTCCCCCTGCTTGATCTAAATTGAATAGGGAGGATTTCCTCTGAATTGACTGAGTTGGCTGGAACAGCAAAACAACAGTGTTTTCTGGCAGCGTTGTGTCTCTAGTCGTCCATACTGAAGGACAGCAAGACGGCCACCATCTCTGTCATTTGTGCAACCTTGAAAGTGGCGGCACCTTCACAGTTCAATCCTTTTTCATTTGTTAATGCGGTGGTTGGGGTTTAGTCCAGGGTTGGCCCTGATTAGCTTCATAATAGACTGACTTGCTACGTTAATATGGAAATCAGTTCTGTAATTACGGCGTTAACACAAACTGCTTTTAGAATAAACCTCTTGTACTCTGTGACATGATACAAGGCAAAGTCCAGCTACTGACTGATGACATTACATCCCTGCATTCTGCATTGGAGTTTAAGTCCGGAATTTGACCCGAAATTCTTTCTGTCACATCATGACAAGTATATTTTGAGTGTTTTCTTGCTGCTAGTGCAACAAATTGCGCCTAGAGCCAAGTTTTTAATACTCACTGGAAGCTAAAAGCCATTTCATGGCTGTTTGTGCCCTAAAAATGCTGCGAAACTAGCGTTGGGATTCAAAGTGTGATTAACACGCTTCAATAATGTGACGAGATAGGAAAACTCCATGTTTTAATCTGAATATTGCTTTCTCAGACTATGACCTTATTTCACTTTAAGGTCGTCAGAAACTGCTATTTACATGGCATTGTCTTTTTCAGAGTATTAACAGTGTTAATATTGGAATTTGCCTTCCATGTAAGCAGTGCCACTGATAATCACTGTCGATTTTTTGACACAAGTTGCAGGTTGACCTTTCCGGAATCGGATTTGAATTTACACTGTATTAAATGATGTTAGTTTTGCATTGGTTAAAGGAAATGGATTTGACTGGAATATAGAATTTTTTTGAAAAGGTCATAGGTGAAATTGTGTATCCCCGGAGAAAAAGTCTGGGACACTTGCCTGAGAGAGGGCCGTCTGATCTCTTGAATTATTCTGTTTCTTTAACCGTAGACCAATGTTGAAGACTTCTGAAATTGCCATGAATTATAAAAGTGGCAGGACACTTCAGCCAGGTTGTGGTCAAAGACTTGTCTTCAGCTGCAGGCTTGAAATAGTAATTGTCTCTCAATACTTCATATGACTGTAGAAAATTCCGGAAGAAAAATCAATACTTTGTTTAAATTACTAACTCCAAATGCCTTGACCCAACACAGTTATTTCTTAACTGTCATTTCCTGGCACATGATTACACCGAAATGTTCTAAATCAGAGTTGCATGGGTAAACAGATGTGTTTGCAATTGGTTGTTGTTGTAGTTGTCCAGGCAGGATGAGCAGGAGTATGTCAGATACAGTAGTGGAGCACCAAGCAGCATACGCACAGTTACCGTTGCCACAACTTTGAGGTTCTATCCCAATATGACTCCTAGAGCTTCTTTGAAACTGGAATTTTGTTCCAGTGTCAGTAAAAGAGTGTAAACATTTGTTATAATTCTTGACTTCAGTTAGAGTGCCGGACAAACTGTGTATCAACACCGTTTCTAAATGACCCCAAGCATCGCTTATTGGGTTGTCTGTTAAAAAAGAAAAAAGAAAACCACAGGTCAACATCTTTCAAGACCGACATCTTGTTGTAAAATATGCTTTACCAATTTAAAAGGTGGTGTCTGTGTTGTTTCCACTGTCGAAGGGACGACATGCTGTAAAATGACATTGCTATATAGTGACAAAGTCAGAGGTATTTACAGCTGCAAGCTGCCCACATGATGCCTGCTGAAGAGCTCTGTTTGCTGTCGGCTGCTGAATGCCTTGCTAAAGGGCATAGGAGGTTATTCATCTCTTCAGCACCCATTTTATTTTATGATTAGAGTAAAGAAATAATCCTTTGTTTGAGCTACCGGTAGAATCTAAATTATTTTCTGACAAGATAGGATTTAGGGATGTTTCACCGTAGGAGAAGACGATTCTACTTGTCATTTTGCTAACAATTCACTGATCTTTAGTTTTTCAAAAAGCTTGCAGACATCCTAGAAACACCACTTTCTATTTGCTTTGTGCAGTCGTCCACGGCAACTGTGATCTGGGATGACACTTGGTAGCTTGATGGAGCTGGAAACCATTTCCAGCCCTTTCAGGAGGAGAGGTTTACCTTGTCACTGACTGCTACTTAAGTGCTGCTCGAATTTATCTCGTGTCACATCCTCGGTTGACTCATCACTAAATCCATCCATCTGATTATTTAGAAACCAAAGTGCTTGTCTTATCACAGTCGTTTTTTTTTCTTTCTTCTTGGTCTTTTTGACTTGAGATCAAAAGTAATTCTATTAAATCAGACGCCACTCGCAGCAAACATGGTTACAGCAACTGATTGCTTAGGCGAGTTCAGAGAGGGAAATGAAGGCTCAAGTTGAGTAGAGGACAATGTCTTCTCTTCATGTGATCTATGTGTTTCTGTCTAAAGCCACAGACGTACATCCGCAACCCTTCACACCCCACTACATTGTCCTCTCAGTCTCATCAGACAGGATTAGAGACATCAGAGTGGCTCTGTCCCGTCCCTGCTCCCCTCTGGCTTCTGCTTCTACTCAGTGCTTCTGCTTAGGCGGGCGTCTCGGCCTTGCACGCATGGGGGCCTTATATTATTTGCAGCTGCTCGAAAGCAATATGCATACAAATTAAGCCAAGAAATTTCAATTTGTTATATGAACAGCATATAAATCTTGGAGTCTGTGATCCACAGCAGTCTGCTGTAGTGTAAATCTGTCTTTGCCTCTTGTTGCTTCAATCATGTTTCTCTTTATGAAAATAGAGCCGAGATACGCGGTGCACTATAAATTTTAAGCCATGACGCAATGATGGCACACTTGCACATGTGTGACTGTGATGGCATAGCGTTGATAGCATCTTTGCTCTCTAATATCTACTGCTGAACTCTGCTGGCCATCCAATTGTGTATTGATGAAGTACTTTTTAGATATTTAAATGGATATGAGAATATCTTGGAGTATGTCATCAAGCACTGTAATTCTATGAGATATGATGGATGACGCCCTTGACTACCCGCGTAGCAAAAAGTTTGGAGGTCAAGATACGTTTGACGTCTATTTCATGGTAGAAACTTGCGCAACACTAGTGTGCGACCATAACATTTTAAAAAATGTGTTTCTCTTGCAATAATCATGAATATGAAAAAGTACTATAACTGAAGATCATTTACTAATGTGGCTTAACTGTGCCTGAAAGAGCCTACTTGGGCTTTTTAGTGAAACATGGATCTAAGCTTGGTCTGGTTTTTATCGAAAACGACTGCAAATGCGGCCCAGTGGTGCTTTTTTGCGCTGCTGCTTTTTTGCAGGGTAGCTGACCATATTGATTGATTTTGTTTGTATTTGATCTGATTAATAGACAGATGACAGACTGGAGCTGGACCTGGCATGTCCTGTGCATTAATCAGAGCCACTGTGGGTCTTTGGCTCTACTCATTAGATCCTATTGAACCACTGAGACCAAATCTACAATAAATTTACTGTACTTTGGCAGGATACATCCTGTAGTCATTACTTTTTTTTTTTTGCATGCCATTCAAGCCAATACTGATTAAATTGGACATAGAAGACAGATCCCTTATCAAAGCCGTAGTGATAAAGGAGTAAATATGATGCATATTTGGTGGGGAAGTTTGCACAGTAATTTGAATATCCAATTCTGTTTTTTGTTACTGAATCAATATATTGAGGTGAAAGTGGAGCATTTATTCAACTGCTTTGTCATAGTCTCATGTTTGTATAGTCTCAATTTATCAGGCTTTACTTCTCACTCATCTACGCGGTATCCTCTTTGCTCTCCATGCTGTTAGCTAAGCTTCACTAAAAACATGTAGCTCAACCTGTACTTAGCACCCTGCCTGACATTTATGAGAAACATGACTCCTGAGTGGTCACACACTCCACACTCTCAGACAGTGTGAACAAGGAGACAAATTTGCTGGAATTTTATTGATTCCCCCTAAAATTTTAACCGCAGTTGTTTTTCAACCAAAGTTTGCCTGCTTAACTCTACTGAGCATGTGCAAAGCACGCGGGTCAAAATAGCAGCGCTGAGGGATTGAACAGATTCACCTTTTCTCAAGTTCACATTGGTGGCAGTGGCGGGCGAGTTGTGGGAGTTTATTTGGCACTCCGGACCATCGGGACTTCTCAAGTTTCGACTGGTGGATGCACTGGACTGCACACGCACACCTGTCGCTGTCTGTTAAAGCACGTAGGGGGCCGGCAGCTTAGTGAACAAAATAGAGAAGGAGGCAAATCAAACAACAGTGGGAAATAGTGAAGGTCTGTTCAAAGCAGCACCCTATTCAGCGGTCATTCAAGGAAAGCTCTCATCATAGCGTGCGTTATGCTTGAGTAGAGAAGTTGAAGCTGCAGGTTCTGATAGAGTAGAGGGGGTTGTAAGGACGGGTGGGGTTGAACTGGGAGAGGGCTAGGTCAAGTTCCTGCTTGGGAGCTGGGTGAAGGAGCCACCCAACACTTCCTTACCTCCTCCTGCTGCAGGCCAGGCCCTATACATAGTACAGATGCTGCTCTTTAGCGGTCTAGCAGATGGTCACACTGCCACTGCGAGGATCACTTTGCCTCAGATTCACCAAATTCCCTGGCTAGGGATCAAGTCAGGGTGCAGAGAGAGACAGAAAGGCTCTTAATACAGTGTCTTGGCTGTAAATACACATGAATACTCCTTTGTTTTTTCTTGCATCTGATAGTCACGGTTAGATTGAAATGAGATAATGCCACCATGAAACAGAAACTCCTCTATTTATTTAGAGCAAAGTTGGCATTATCATCTATTCTGCTCTTCCACCTGTCACCCCACACTGCGGGAGGTGATTGATAACATCCAGTCTATGTAGATGTCTAATCCCAGAACAATTCTGAGCACTTCTGGTTTTCAGGCTGCATTATCAACGTGAGCAAAAATAATTTTTGGTGCATCTGAGACTCTCCCAGTGGCCACTGACTTTGTTCAAAGTACACATTGATATACATGTCCATGTTGTTGTGTTGTGTTTTTACTGGAGTGTTTCAGTGTCTAATCTTGAGCCAGCTTCCGCTTTACAGGATTTTAGACTCAAACTAAACAAACTAGTGGCCATATTGACAACGTGGCATAATTATCTTGTATTTGCAGCTTTGTTTGGTGTGCTGGATTTACACAAGGATGAAAAATTTAAGTAGGGTGTTTGGCCGCCGCGAGCAAACAGAACAGCTTCATTGCCTCGATTCTATTCACGAGTTCACCTGTTTACATTCACAACATAATATGACAGCCACTGTATTTAAAATGAAACTTCACCCAGTCTGTGTTTTTCCTGATCAGTTACCTACAAATGGATGTACTGAGCTCACAAAGACATTTTGTCCCTCATGCATCGGTTCTATGTGACACTAGAATGCAGACAGAGCCGGCCATGTATATTTAGCTTGAAGCTATTGCTAAATGAAAGCTACCAACAACAAAAATGTCCAAAAACGTTCGTTTAAAAACACCTCAAACGTGTCTAGTTGGATTTACATTCTATCTATCCAGTTCCAGTCCACAGTAGTCTACAATTACTATGAAAAAAACAACTATTACATACTACCATGAAGTAGCGCAAGTTGAGAGAGTTGGTTCAGTTGAATTTGCCAGCTGGTCATTTTTGGTGCTACGGTGAATGAGTGCCTAACCTGAAGGCTTATTGGTTGCTTTGTTTTGTTTTGTTTTGTTTTGTTTTGCTTAAAGTGGTGTTTGTGGATTATTGTACATACAGCTTAATGGCTTATACCAGATGATTCGTTTCAGAGTTTTTAAATGTATGTTTTTTTTGTTTGTAGTTTACCTGCTGTAAGCCATCATTTGCCATTAGCTTCAAGCTAAATATACGTGGTTGGCTCTTTCTGCTTTCAAGAGTTAGAAAGAAGTCATGCAGGAAGAAAAAAAAAACATCTTTGTGAGCTCAAGAGATCTATTTGTGAGTACTTGAAAGGCAAAAAACACTTTGTGGTGGAAGTATTGCTTTAACTGATTGTTGGGTTATTCCATGGCCAATATGAGTTCCCCTGTTTATTCCGACTGCATTGCAGAACTACCAGGACAAGTCAGGTTGTGGGATACTTGGCGCTGCTTGTATGACAGCTTGGTTCCCTCATTTATTCACTGTGACATTTAACTCCATTAAAAATGCAGGGCGTAGGTTTGCATGTGGACAGCAGGGACATGTACCTAGCAATATTTTAGGTGACAGAATTGTCTCTACCAATATTTGAGTTCCAATCATTGAAGCGAAGTCATATTAGATTATCGTGACGTGTCCTTCAGCCTCAACGAGGCAGATGGTCCCGAGTCTGCCGTGGCTCTGTTATCCTACCACAGAATCGCAGCTAAAGCTACAGCAGGATGGATTTCAAATGGCAGCTAATATTTACAGATGAGTTTACAGCACAGTGCAGCGGTCTTTGGGTGTGAACGCTCCTGAGGTCAGTACATCAGAGAACCGCTGACACCGAGCCAAAAGAGAGCAATAAAAGCGTCTAATAAAGTTTGATAATATATACACATAGTATATCATGCTTCCTGCTGACTGCCCTAATGTAAATATTCAAACTAACAGTGTGCATTTAGCTAGTCAGGCTCAATCATGTAGCCTGATGATGAAGGGACAGAAAAGTAGGGACCGACCGTGGCAGACATGCTCGACACGGAAACATAGCAACATGATCCTCTAATGTGCTGAAATGAGTCACGTTGAGACATTTTCAGCTGGATGAAAGACAGATTTAATCCCTTGTCTAACATTTATTATTATGTGAACATGAGGCTGACTGTGTGGAAATTTGTTTAACATAATAATAAATTTGCATTTGTGGATTTAGCTGAGGCCACTTTGGTGGGGTTAAGCTCTATCCGAGTGGCCTCTAGAGTGCTTTAACTCTAGCTGCCTTCATGTGATTGTGGGACCTGAATATGATGGAACTGGGACTTTGAGAAACTGAAAATGAAACTGAAATAATCCGTAACTTAGATTTGTGTGAGCACCACAATCAGATTTATTGTTTTTTTAACTTTTGGTTCAGATCCATCTAACATAGCAAAATACGGTGTGTTTTTTTACGCTGGGTTCGGCTGCGGTGGCCCTGACAGACGTTTGTGCCTTGTGAGTGTTGCCTTTTTTTCTTTATATTTACATTTTGACACAACAGACCATTTATTTTTTTATTTGACAAATCATACTGTTGCACTGACTGGTGTATTTAATGTTACAGTTTGTTGTAAGTTTTCTTGTCTTGTAATTATTGTTTTACTTTTCAAATCTTGTTCACGATGTCACTTCCTGCTGGTTCGTTACCGTCACCTGCACCTCATCAGTTAATTAGCCTCTATCTGCCCTGCTGGTTTCTCCTTCAAAAGCTGCCCTCATGCTCTCAACTCCTTAAGTGATCAAGGTTTTCCTAATCTAGTTGTGAGCTGCTCGCATGAAAGGGGCCCCAGGGGGAGGGGTGGGGGGGCATCCTTCACTCAGGAGGATTACGGGTCTACGATACAGAATAAATCCACACAGTTGAAGCCAAAGTCAGGAAGGGAAAACTGGCACACACACGTCGACATCAATGTGACAGCCTCATCATTAAGGCATTATGTGACTGTAATCACACTTATGGATTCCATTATATAAATAGTTCGTTTAGATATATTCTTAAGGTGCGTAAATCAATTTTGCTAACAGAAAGTGAACAATAAATATTAAAGCAGAGATGCAAATAAATTAGATTTGTACGTAAATGACTGTTGAACAAGGAAATTGCTTTAGAATGAATTGCAGCCAACAGGAATCAAAACTAATCCAGAAAGACTGCGGGGCGGGGGGGGGCGTACATGCATACATGCATACTTGAAGGTCTGCAGGATCTTTTAGAAATGATGAAGTCCATCTGCGGCTGAAATAGTCGCAAATATAATCACGACAGTGCCATAATACCATTAAAGTTGTAGCTTTTGAAATTCTTTTAGCTGCTCGACAGAAACATCCCTGTAATAACTTTGTTCATGCTATTATCTTGAGTTTAGGAGCACATTATGATATGATCTGTAGATAACCAAAATGGTCGCTGTTTTCTTTTCTATTTAATGCATCATTACAAGAAAATGGAAAACTTGATTACGACCACGTAGGGCTTCCACCCTCAAGTCTGTGTTTTTTCGATGTATGTTTTGTTCGCTAAATCAGCAGATTATTCGGATGATTATTTTTACATGTACTTGCTTTGCAAAGATGGTTTAATGTTTGGCTACCTTACCCGCCTTACGACCAAAAAAACGAGTGTCGTTGTGTCCCTACCAATGTAGAGAGAGGCCCTTTACTCAACATTACACAACCCATGATAATTAAATCCTGAACTTTTTTTTATTGAATATTGTGTAATTATCCCCTTGGCTAAATACCAGCTGTTTGAATCATCAAACGTGACCACTATTTGTCATGATATCAGTCACCGTTGTGAGGACAGACACAGGCCATTTTTTTAATCTCACTGAGAGTAGCATCCGGCTGTTGTCATATAAAACATCACAGCTCGATGCTGCTGCCTGTAAATATCCGGAGTCTTTTGACAGTTCCCACAGATGCTAATTTATTTATTTGTTTATTTTTTGGCATAGACGGCAACTTCTCACTTCTTGTTTCGAAAAAAAAAAACGGCGAGGGGGAAAAAACAACCAGTCAGTTTCATGAACACACCTTATGCATGTAGAAACTAGAGCGATGGAGGGTCTGATTTAGTGACGCTTTGCAGATACGTGATGGAACATCTAGAATAACTAACTGACTCGAGGACTCCTATTTACTGCTGTAATTGCCTAAAAAAGAAATAACTCCCAATTTTGCTTAAAACTTTTCCTTTCTATTTTTCTCAGTACATTTATAACTGCAGTATGAAATTACACATCACGTTATCTGCTTTATTTATGGATGTTGTGGTTTCTAATACAAAATAACACATCTGCCAGGATAATTGGGCGATTCCCTCCAACCTAGTGTGACCGATCACGTGTATGTGTGTGTGTGTGTGTGTGTGTGTGTGTGGGGGGGGTGTCCAGTGTGCTGTTGTTTCAAATATCGCCAGGGTCTGTTTTCTTTCCTGCCGAGTCTGTGGGAGCTGAACAGCCTGCATCGAAATCTATTGAATTAATACTTCTGTGAAGGAGGTGGGAGCCAGAACCATGGCAACCATCAGCTCAGATTAGAGTGGGACGTGAGCTGGCAGGAGACACGCATGCATGCACGCATACACACACACACACACACACACTCACACACACACACACACACACACACACACACACACACAATAAACAGATCAATATGCGTGTGTTTGTTGGCAAACAGAGTCCTCCCCTCTTCACCCTGACAGATACAGATGTTCATTTAATGGATAAAATGATCCAGTCGAGCTCTTCCTCTCTCCCACCAAGATAAAAGAGGCTGTGACAACTTTAGATATGATGTTATCAATACATAACCTTCAATAGTTTGTGCTGATACATATATATTCCCTTGTACGATCCCCCTCTCCGATCGAGCTCCTGAGGTTGAATAAAAATGTAATCACTGATTTTGTGACAACGCACCCTGCCCTTCCTGAATAATCCTTTGATCCCCTTTTATCTGAAAGCCTGCACTGGCAGCTGTAACATGGGTGAAAGATGTGTAAAGATCACAAATATAAGTATGTTTTTATCACAAGTGATGGATACAGAGGCTACCACTCTGAGCCAATATGGATGCTCTCTTTGAGCCTGGTCTTGTTTAATTTTGAGAGGTCACTGTTGAACATTTTTTTTGGCGGTAACAGTCCTCGCTCTCTCCTCTGGCAGGATGACGAGGTGGTTCTTCAGACTGCTGCCAACATCCAGAAGGAGCATCGCAAGTTTTGCCTGGCCGCCGAAGGACTTGGGAACCGTTTGTGTTACCTGGAATCCACCTCTGAAGCTAAGGTGAGGGGGTTGTTTTAGTCTATATTTCAAGGCTACAACTTCGTGTAGATTTTGTGCAGTAGTGACAGACTTAGTGACCTTGAAGTTTGAATGGTGCATTTGAGAAGTTTGCTAATGAAAATACTGTTTCTGACCATTTGTCTTGATTTGTTTTTTTTTTATGTCTGATAACATATTGCTGAAAAATGACCAGGTAGCTGGGTGAATGCCGTATGTTAATTTGCTGGAACTACTCACATTGTCATCAGGGGTGCAAAGCATTTTTCTTGTACATAAAAGAAACGCGCCAACTTTTTGGGATGTGCGCTTATTGGCCATCAGTTTTAGAGCATACAAGCAGATAGATACTCTTCTCTCCCTACCAGACGACTGACAGCTATTTAGCTTAGTTGCAATGAATGCCAACAGTTGGTCAGCAGAGAAAGCCATCTCAAAGGTAATCAAATACACTCCTAAATGGTTGTTGCCTGCATTAATAGAACGAGGGTTATGTCCTGTTGAAAATTACGACTTGTTGTTATTTAAGAGTCAGATACATAGCCGGAATTAATATCCCGACCAGGCGCAATGATTGAACTCAGAACCTCAAAAGCTCATCATAACTTCAGTCAACAAAACTAAACATTTTGTCGATGACTTGGAGAGCCACTGCTGCTATTCGTCATGGTTGACTTTCTCAGAGAGGGGAGGGATTCCTTATGGACACATCCTGATCAATTTGTCACGCTATTTACACAAGAGGAACTGCAAGTTTTGAAGCACGAGAGCAAGATTGGACGGGAGGCTGAGGCAGTCGATTTTGTTCTTGGGTATATGTCTTATAAAATAACCACATCTTCCAATTTTCAACAGTTTTTTTTCCACGGCGAATGTTAAGTACAACCTTACTGCTATTAAGGTGAAGACTGTTTTGGAGAAAAGTGTATTTGACTTTTTGAGACGGTATGACTAGCAGTCATCACTCACTAAGCTACCCAGCACTCAGTTTTGCGGGGATTCAATTCAAACAATGTGATCCAAATTATCGGTACATGTATTTAAAAAAGGAAGAAAAAAAAAGAAAAGGCAGTCCAGCTTTTCCCCTTGGCCGATTCACAGTAGAGTGTAAACCTCCTCTTACACTGAAACCCACCTGTTTTCTTTCTTCTTTCTGAGATGTGTTTCACTTGTCAAATAATAGGGATGATTTATCAAGAGCAAGGAGCCTTACGGTGCAGTTGCAGCTAGTGGGTGCTAAGGCGTTGCAGGAGACAGACACACGCCCATCTCTGCAGCAGTTCAGGTTCAGTTCCTGGATGTGGCGCCTGCAGCTTGGCTAGAACTCAGCTGACAGTGTTAATGGGGTCAGTTGGGGATCGTGTGTTAGTGTGTGTGAGTGATTCTTGCTTGTTGTTCAAGATGGCTGGGCAGGCACAACCAACAACAAACAAATTTGAGTTGTAAAAAAAAACAAAAACATTTTTCAGAGGTTAAATCTATCTTGATATTGAAATTTGTTGTTTGTTTTTTTTTCTTTTTGTGAATTTGCTATGTGCTGCCTGTGCTGTTGTCAAACTTTTTAAACCAAATTCAAAGTTGCATGTTGGTCATGTGGAGTAGGCCTCTGAGGAGCAATGTAGTTATTTCAAAACATAACACTTTTGCAAATGTTTCTGAGATACTCCGGGCCGCGGTGATGTAATTGCTGGTTTATTTTAAGCATCGGACTGATAAGCACATGATCCCAGCTGCTAAACACTAACACTTTGTTAGACGCACTCACGAGCCACATATATCAAGGGAAGTGTGGGCCAATAACAATGACACCATGAGGGCGTGTTTCAGTTCACCCACCTGAAAATGTTGCGTCTATGGGAAACACCTGCAGAGCTCTCAAACACCTCCCCTCTCTCACCTTGGTATGGTAACAATGCTTCGGGCCTCCTTTGGGTGTGAAATGTGGCTGAGTTGAAGGGGTGATGGCCACGATTGGGCAGAAGGGGAGGGGGGGGGCTGTCATCTGCTGGCTGATCTCATGTGTTGACGCCTCATTTTCTCGACTCTAATGGATCCTGGCTGCCCGCCACAGCTTACGCAGAGAAACATGCCCAAAGTGAAGCAAGGGCGTCATCGGGTCAGATGAAATAATTAGTTCTAAGGCGGGGCTGTAAATTTCAACCATTTTTTTTTTCCTGGCGTATGTACAGCACTTCCATGACACGTTGCAAGACTCCAGCATTGTTGTGCCACCATTCTGCCTGGTGAACTGGACACAGTAACTCACAGACCTCCAAACTGAGACAATAAACATTTCTTTGCAAACAGCAGCCTTGAAATGACCAAAGGAAAATAACTTATCCCAAACCCATGGCTCCCAGCCCTAAGCCCCCCCCCCCCCCCGCTCACACTTATGATATAGATATTTTCCAAAAAGTGCCAGTATTGGAGGTCCAAGTAAGTAAGTGCCAAAGTATTTTTACACTGAAATTTGACTGGGAGGTCAAGCGGATACCTAAAAACAACTGGACATTGTGAGTTTTTCAGCTGGAGTTTTGAAACTTCATAGCAGTGTAAGCTTACGCTGACTCAGTTCCGTTTTTAAGACCCAAATTTGGTGTTCCATTGAGCTGTTAATGGTAACAGGTTGGTGTATGACACCCAATAGGGCAAGAGATTTGTAAGCTGGGGGGGAGGGGGGGTAGACTGTTTGTGGTCTTCTTTTTTTAATTTGTTGATAAAAATTTCCAAGCAGTCACCATCTCTAAGTCTAATTAAAAAAAATAAAAAGGCCTTGTACTCAACATTGGACATACATTTAATTTTGTTTAAAATTGAAATTGGGTTGAAAAACAGTCAACATTAAAACCAACAAAATATCAATGCCTAAAGATGTTAAAATCTCAAGCTTACATCCCATGGAAGTCAACATTTGTATGTTTGGAAGGTGTTGGATGTTGGTAAACAACCTAAACCCAGTAAAAAATAACATTAATGTATGCTGTAACCATCGGAATCATGTACCAGAATGATTCAGGTGTTAGACAATGTCATGATATCGAAGACAAAAGTGTCCAAGGGCTCTATCATGAAATCAACAACCATGTATCATCTTTTCTTTTAACGGAAGAAAACTGATTGGATTTTGATATGATTGGCATGATGATTGCTCTTTGTATTTCTTTTTATTTGTTTTGTGGGCATATATTGTGTCATGAGTGAACAAGGCGACCACATATTGTCACTGAAAGGGTTAAAATTTCATTTCGGCTTGACTTTTATGACATTGGTGGCCAGCTGGTGCCAGCTGGGGAGAAATGTTTAATATCACCAGGGTATCCCTTTCATGTGACATGGCTGTATTCGTTTACTTCATGGATTTTATTAGCGAACGATATGGCGATCAGTGGGATTTAATAGGCGACCTTGAGAAGATTTTATTTTCCTTATTTGAATATGATTTAAAATAAAATCTATTTTACACTGACACACGAAGTAACACCTCTGAAAGGATCTTTTCACTTCTTTGTTTTCCAACTTTTTGTTCTCGATGTGTTTTCTCAAGCTCCCTGCAAAGCATTAAAAATACTGACTCTTTAAAAGGTCACTGTGGCCACTGAGACAACCTCTACTATTCCCAGACAAGAGCCAGTGTGCACTGCGTCTGTCCACCCTTTGAAGAAGCATGATAATTGGAAAATTGGCGGTGAATAATTCATAAAGGTTGTAAGGTCTGCAGAGGGTTGTGAATTAAATCAGTACAAGGACATATGACAGCACAGGCGTGGCTGCGTCATGTCATCGTTGTCCTGCCCGCAAAAGTAAATATTCAGCTGAGCCTGTCTGAGGGTTTGTGGAGGGGTCCAACCAATACAGGATTTTGGGGGGGGGGGCTGATGGTGGTATTTACAAGCACATGAGTTCTGATGTCAATATAGTCACTCCTTCTTTTAGCCTTTTCAAAGTTTTCTGAAGCTCCATTTCTTACATGAATCACGTTCTAAGTGTCTGTGTAGGTTCTCATTCATCCAGGTCATCGTAGATCGAAGCGAAGTAAAATCTGGTCAACTGGACGTAAGTTTATCTTGATTCTTATCTTGAATCAAGATAAGAATCAAGATAAACTTACGTCCAGTTGACCAGATTTTACTTCGCTTCGATTCACGTTCTAAGTGATACCGATAAATCTGCGGTAGGTCAGTATTGGTTGTTATTGCTGTTGATCAGTGATGGGACTGACGGCGTTAAAATAAACGCCGTTACTTTTTTCATTAACGGGTAACCTAACAAATTACTTTCTCCATCGTTACAACGCCTTTACCGTTAACAACACGCCGTTACTACGCGTTACTGAAGCGACTCATTGAAGCTGTCATCGGCTCACAGACACAGGAGCCCCAAATGCGTGAGTTTTTTTTTTTTAAATCTCCTTTGGTGAGAGGAGGGGCGAGAGAACCGCCTAAGTAACGATGATTGGCTAAGAGAGAGTAAGACTTCATGTTGAGCCAATTAGAGACATCAGGTGGGCGGGTGTTTACACACAAACCCATCACCTAACAGCACACACGCATAAACTGCTAGAGTTGGCGCGTCCGGAGTCGCGGGTAAAGATGGCGTTTTCAAGATGGAAGTATAGGCAGTACTTTAACTTCATGGAGGTTAAAGGTAAAAATGTACACGTTGAGTGGACGTTATGTCGTCCCAGAGCAGAGCAGCGAGGCCGTCAACGTCCAATGTAAGGAACTCCAATTTAATGAAGCGCCTCTGGACGGCCCGCGCTTCTACTAAACTAGCGGCCAGAAACACCGTTGACGCCGCTAATGGTGGTAGCAAGCAGGTGCTGTTAAGGTGAGCTCGGCTAACAGAGAAGGACACGGAGCCGCGCCGTCCAAGCAGCCACAGCTGGATTTTTCTGAAATAAAGAAAAAAAAACCCCACTTACACAAACTTAAAAGAACAAAGAGTAACGCGATAGTTACCTTCCCAGGTAACTAGTTCCTTTCATAGTGGAGTAACTCAGTTACTTTTTGGGAGAAGGAACTAGTAACAATAACTAATTACTTTTTCAAAGTACGTATAAATAACGTATAAATGACGTGCCCAACACTGCTGTTCATACACCAGTCAGACTGTAGTTTGTGGCAAGAAAGCTGGACTTGGATTTTATGGTTCTATGTTAAATGTCTTAATTCTTAAGTGTTTGTTCAAAGTATATATTAATATGTCATTCCAGCACACAGAGCATTAACTTAAACACAACAGGGTGGGAGGTTTTTATGTGTTCGTGCTGCCATTGTCATTATCACCCAGCAGCCCACCCCTCTGCTCACATGTATCACTTTGCTGCAGAGGTCCAGGGTCAGCCGGTTGTATTACCTTGTCAGGGCTGGCGTCCAACACCTCAATCATCCCTCGCACTCTCAGCAAGAGACAGAGTAGTGCTTATGCTGCTTGTTTTTAATGTTGATAGTTTGAGTTAATAAAATTAGGAGAAGTCAAAAATCGGAGGGTGGGATGTGACGAGTGACATGAGGGTATGGGAGGCACTGCTCATTTGTTTGTTTACATGCGGTTGCTTCCAAGCGTCATGTTAATCAACCGTGCCATCTTGGATATAAATAGATTTTTCATACATTGACAAGTAGTTTGAGTAACTGAACAAGCCAATGAAGAGGTTTGTATGCAGCCAGGAATTTCATCTTTGTCTCAGAATGTTTTATAAGGGTATCATTTTTTGGGGGGGGGGGGCTAAAAACTACTTGATGATCAATTATTGCTGAGTTTTCTTGATTCTTAGCCACCATGCCTTCATGCAAATATACAGACAAGCAAATTATTTGCTACGAGTTTGTTAATCTTCTTAAACTGTTATGAGAGCGGATGCAGATGAAGAAGGTCTAGCAAACCTAATTGCTGCTCACCTTTGATGGCCCTCCTCATAAATCCAAGCCCCCTCCAGGATGGTTGAAAGTTATCAGAATGATTTATGAGCGCTGTTATTCGGCAAGCGGTTTAATTATTTCTGTTTTTTTTTTTTTCTTCTTGTTCTAGGATCAGCATCTTGAATTAATGCAGCAGCCATTCCCGCTGTGGAAAACATATTGTATTTCATCTGGCGTGTACTGTATGTGTATCCGTGTTTACTTGAACTCTACAGTCAGGCCACTGCTGCATGGCGACATCGATTCATTGCTATGTAAAAGGAAAAGACTTTTTCTGCTACATTGTTGTTCAGAGAATACCTGTAGCAAAACTCACATTGTCCTTCCTCTCTGTGCCTCCTCCCTCCACCCTGCAGTATGTCCCTCCAGACCTGTGTATTTGTAACTTCGTGCTGGAGCAGGCCCTGTCCGTACGGGCCCTGCAGGAGATGCTGGCTAACACCGGGCAGAACAGCGAAGGGGTGAGTACCCCCCCCCCTTCCCCCATCACCCTCACTTCCACATAGCTCATTCAACCAGGTTTTATGTAGATAAACCCTGTCTACAGCAGGGTGAACTGACCTGGGAAAGAAATGCTGACTCCCTTCCCTTAGCGGGGGGGATTTTGGCCAGAGGAAAAGCTATACATACACCCATCAGTCAGTCTTGCTCTTGGTTTTTTTTTGTGTGTGTGTGTGTTTTTTTTTTTAAATTTAAAGGTGCATTGGTGAATGATTTCAATCATGGTGTATTACTCCTCACCACTGATGTAATTATTAGCTAAAAGGATAACTATTGAATGAGAGTGAGAGGAATTCTCCTCTGGCACATTATTAGAAATTGAATGAAAAGCTGCTCTTTTAGCACAGCAAAGTCCAGCTTTTTTTTCCTGCTGAGGTTTTGCATTAAAAAGTTGGCTGTTTTTTTCAAGACTATAATCTATCCCCCCCCCCCAAAAAGGACTTTTTTCTCCCCATTTTACTGCTTTTAACACTGTCTTTATGAAACAAGTAGAAGTTTTATGTTAGGAAAAAGGCACATATTTTAGCAAAATTGTTACTTGTTAATTGTTCAATTGTTTGTGAATTCCCTCCTTTTAAAGGCGTTTTTTGCTTGATGACTGACAGGAGTGATATTTGAGATTTGTGCTACTCTGTACTTAAGTGTTGAAATCTGGATTTCGTTATCACTCCATGCCACTGTGATAAAATTGATAATGGCTGACAAATTTAACATATAACCCATAACAGGTGAACTTAATGACCAGAAGCAGCTTTTATTATGATTATTTCCTGTTTCTTCATTCAATTTTGATGTGGAGGTTACTGGAAGTCATGTTTATTATCAATTACTAGGCGGGATCAATTGATCCTGAAGAGCAGTTAGAGCAAGTAGACAGACCACAGCTAGCCATCGTCTGAGCTGCTTTATCAGAAAAACTTATAATTGAATTCTAAATAGAAGCTGTCTCTTTTCATTCTCCGTAACACACACTCGGTGTTTCGCAAAGAGAATTCAGAAACCTCTGGTAATGAAAGGCCATCACGGGTCAAGGAAGAAAGGGAAATAATCTCTCCCCTCTCTTACACTGAAGAGTGTGAGCGCCTTTCCTTCTCCAGCCCACTTGGCATGTTTATTAGGGCAGGTAAGTTATCTCTGATCGGTCAGATACTCCTGGTCCGCTGGGATACGTGTGGTTTGTAAGGTCCTGCCAGGTGCTCATATTGACTCATTGCTGCTGCACTCTTTTGTCATTTAAATTCAGAGGAAGAGGTCAAGTGATCTTAAAGGTAAACACACCAACCGTTTGGAAAATTTGCTCTCTTCCCCAGAGACAGGCAAGAAGATGGATACCCGTCTCTCCTCTGAATGCGTATCAGGGGGCTGAGACCCACAGACACAAGCTGACCACTCGTGAGTTTAGCCTAATCAACAGTGATTGGTAGGAAATGTTAACATATTTCTGTCAAAAATGATGAAATGGATAAGATTCAGAATCTTAGTTTTTCAGAAATCCTCCACCTCAATCTCTCTTGTGTCGGACATTATTAGTAGGTGTTGCTCTTTACTTATCAACAAACGTTTTGAAAACGCCGCAGCCAATCAGAAAGGTAGTTCCAGCAATTTTTCCGAGTCTTTAATTACAGTGTCTCATAATTTTTGGTTATTTTTTCATACATGTCACGCATAACTCCAGACATATTAATGTAGTCAAAGACTTTTTTGGAGAAAATGAATTTTAATGATATTTGACAAAGGTATGCTGACCCATCGCCTACCGTTCATGGTGCTAAGCTAACTAGTGGCCAGTCAGCAGTCTCAGCTCTCTAACACACACACACAAACCAGAGGAGTATTTATCTGATTGGCTGGTTCTCGGGAAGATGACAAAAAATTGAGTTATATCTCCAAAAGGTGATGTGCTCTTTTATGGGTTAGCATTACCCCCGAATGAACAATTTCACCCTTCCCTTCTGATGTGTTTTGGGGAAAAACAAAGAGAAAACAGTGTTTAGCTCTCAAATGCATAAACCAACCACCTCAGACAAGACTTTGCTTCATCGTTATGGTGTTTTTAAGTCCCCCCTTGATACATGTGGTCTGTGTCAATTTTGAAAGGGCGTAATTATCGTCATTGTTAGCCGCTTTTAACATTGGACCACTGGTATCCAAGGAGCGTACATGCCTCCGCTATTGTAGCATGAATCATTGTGCAGTACAGTCTTAGCATCAAGAGACACCCTGGCACTACACAGTGATATTTTCAAGATCAACTGCATAAAAATCTCACAGTACTAAATAATGTGTACCGTGCTGGGTGACTCTGGCCACTGCTGTACTTTCCTGCCTGCTGTTCAGATGGTGTCTTATTTTTGTGTCTCGCTTGAGTCCTCTGTGCAGGAGGATCAGACCAGCATTGTTATCAGGCAGTTAGTTTTGTACCAGCAGTGGAACATCGTTGGCTAGCCTTGTTTGGCAACACAACATGATGTTGGCGAGAATACAAACCACTAAGGGTGTTGATCTCCATTTGCCATACTTCCAAATAACACATTGTTGTTGTTTTGTTTTTTTTCATTATTTTGTGTGTTACTAGAGTGCTGACCTTGAAAAGTGGGTAGGTCCATCAATTCATTCATCCATCATGTTGTTGGTGTGCATGATATATGACCAGAAATGCCAAACGAGATGGTTCAACTCAGGTTATTTCACATATAATGAGGTCTCTTTCTGGATTGTCATAAGAGTTGCATTTGTAATGTGGTACAGAGGTGTGGGACTTGAGTCAAATGACTTTGGTCATAAATTTGTTGTTGAGTTGATATTCGTGTTTTGTCATGTTGTTGTACTTAAAAGCACGTTTTAAACATTTTGTTCACAATCAAATATGCTGGCAGGTTAAATCAAAAATCTGTAAATTATTCAAATTTTGTATGAATTGTTTTGTGACTCGCTTAACTGGAGTAATAATTTGACCTTCATTAACATATTGCAAAGACTGAACCTGACTAGCTTGATTATCGCACGTTAGCTTGGGGCTAGATTAACACTTGTAAAAGTGTGACTTCCTCCTCTGCAGTATAGAGTTTAAACGTGTATGTCGTTAAGATAATGGCAATGCATTTCAATTTATACACCTAAGCATATATTGTCAAATGGGTAGTAAATCACATTTAAGTCTGTGTGCACGGCTCCTGGTCTGGATAGTAAATTAAGTTTTCACCCCACTGGACCTTTCAGTAATCCGTTTCCCCTCAGCCAGTCTGGAGACAATCAATTAGCTTGTCACAGATGTCTCTGAGGTGTAACTTATGGCAATCTGGAAATAGACGTCATTTGTGCTGTCATACTGTGCTCGAGTCCAATGTGTTGCCTTGCCATTTTGCTTTGTGTGTTTGTCCATCTGTGCGTGCGTGTGTGTGCACTGTTATGTGATTCATGTCTGCTTGTCAATTGCTTCTTCACACTTATATGTTTTGCTTTAAATGCTTCTTCAGTGTTCCAATAAATCTGATTTATTACATTTTGTATACTATGGGTGGTAATGAGCTTTCATACTTCTTTCCATTCAGGAAAGGATCTGAAAATTCACTTGCTGTTATGAGTGGGATGCCCTGTTTTCTCTGGGTTTGGTCTCTAACATCAATTTCAGGGGTTTGGTCTCTAACATCAATTTCAGGGGTATTGACATGAGGAAATGTCCTGAAATCAGTTTGATTTCAGAGTGTGTACTGTTGTCAAGCAAAGCAAAGCTGTAAAAAGCTTTGCATGCTGCACATCATGCAGTAAAACACAAAACCCACTGCTTACACACAGTACCCTTGTTGTACTTTGTCACACTCCAGACCTGTTTTTTGTTATCTTGTTCTTCTGTGAGCAGGATTATGCAATAACTGTGATGCCAATTTTCTCCAAACGGGATTGAGGGGCGTAGCATAGGTAAAGAAAGAACCCATTCAGTTTTGGGATGGATCTGTTTAACAGGCAAAAATTGTAATTTCTTTTAAGTATTGGGTTTGGTTGAGGTCACCGTAACGTTGGTGTTGAGGCGGTGGGGTTCTTCTTTCTTGTTCTGAAAATGTTTACACAACACAATGACCATCATATTGTAGTTTGATGGACTATAATGAAGTAAATAGAGAATAAATAGAGCTCCGCTCCAGTCCCATTATCCAGATGAATTGAAGGACCAGGGAAATGAATACTTGGAGAGAGTCAATACATCAGCTGCTACTTAGCAAATGAGTTTGGCGTGAATCTCTATTCCAAAAACGGATTAGTGAGCTATTTCTCATGCTCAGGCTGTTTGGTACAGGAGTAGCTGTAGATTTAAAGTTAATGTTGAGCTAATTGATTAGTCTAGGTTTGGTGTAATAGCTGTGCTGTTAAAACAATCAAAGGAAAATGTATGAATAAAGTTTGTGTGAGTTGATCCATACTTGCAACTCTGGTGATGACATGACTGGTCAAGGAAGTCACCTTGTAGTAGGAGCTTGTCTTTTTTGGCAGGATTTACGGACAAAATGTACAAAGGATTTTCGCTAAACTTGGTGAAGGGGAGAAGGGAGTCAGTTTTCATCAGATTAAGCATAGGGCCACCCAGTGGCATCAGGAAATGACATTCCCAACCTGATGTTTTTGTTACCTCCACCAATGAGTTAATGTTTTCTTTGGTGTTCATGGTGCAGGACTTTGCAAAATCTATTTAGCTAATTGTCACCAAACTTTGTGGATGGATACAAAATGGGCCAAGGAAGAAACCATTCAAATATTGGAATATTGTTCAACATTGCAAAAAATATGCAATTATTTTATATGTAGAGGTTTGCACTTTAGTTTCTTACAACTCCAAAACACAAGCCGCTCCTTTGTTTTGCATTGAATTTAATGTTATACTGTTGCATGTACTAAATTTCTCACTCCAAATTGAGGTTTATTGTCATGACGCGACATGCTACCGTGCGAATACCGGTCTGCACAATATGCTATACAATATGCTACTGATTATGATATGAAATCCATCACTAGACACTGTTCATTGAAGGCACAATTTATATTCATCTCATCCCCTAACATTTCCACACATGCAAACACGGATTATTCCTGCCAATGCAGCTAAAGCACACTCACTCCCAGACCCATGCTAAGCTTTTTCGGATACAGTTCTTACATCGGGAGGGGCACCAAACCAAAGGTCACAATTCTTGGCAGTGATGTGTCAGCACAACACTGGGCCCGAAATATAGGCTGCCTCTCTCTCTCTCGCTCTCTCTCTCTCTCTCTCACTCACTCCCAGCTGTTGCTGGATACTCTTCCCATTTGTCTTTTGATCAAACCCCCCATTTCCTTTTTTGTCTGCCTTCTACATGCCATCTGTGAGTGACTTTGCTCAGGCTTATATGTGGGGAACAGTTAGGAGGTCCCTGTAGGTCAGTGTGGATTTGACCCCTTTGAGCAAACAGATTAACAAGAAAGAGGATTGCATTATGGGTATAACTAAATCAGCCTCTATGTGAGGTGCTTTTGGACATAGTTGGATGATGTGAATTACTGTACATGTATGTAAGAACAGACTCAGTCAATATCCTCAAAAAAATAAAAGTTTTCCCCTGGAACTGAGAGCCTAGTATAGTAGACGATGGAGTGGAAGCATTTCTAATTGAACATTTTTGTACTTTGGTGAGTGGTTTGACCTTTTTAACTCCATTATGGCTGTAGGCCTGTTTATCTACAGCTTGCAGTGCTGCACCATTACTGAATACCCTAATTATAATGGAAGGTATCTTATCTTTTGTCTTCTGCTGCTAGAGGTTGATTAAAAGGGTAAGTAGAGATTTCTTTATTCACGTCAGTAGTGAAGAACAAGAACAAATCTCATCATTGTTTTTTTTTTTTTTTTTTTTTTTTTGTCCTCCGCTATTCACATTTCCTCAACCATTGTGCTACAGTAAGTCTTGTACCAATGGGCCCGCTGTCTCATGGACATGTTTGTAGACTGTGTGTGTAATTATCTGCCTGCTTGCACTTGGAATGGAAGTAGATTATAGTTTGGTACTCATTCCCACCCATACAGGGCTATCACTTATTACCTGACGTAGAAATGATATGAAGGTTACTAACGTAGATCATAGTTGTGATGTGTCAAACCCCGACCAGGTTCAGACACTGAGAATTTTAGGACATGATGCTGATGTTTCACCTCTTTTTTCCTCGTAGGCAGGTCAGGGGGGTGGACACCGGACGCTGCTCTATGGTCATGCCATCCTCCTACGCCACTCCTTTAGTGGCATGGTGAGTAGTAACAATGCAACGCCACGACTGAGCAGGAAACTTGATTAGCAACATGGTGAAATAATGAGACGGAAATTAAAAGAGGTCATAAAGACTGGAACAAAAATATTCATCTTGTCTATCTGTAGAAATGGAGAGAGGTCTTGAGGGATAAGTTTCAGTTGCACAAGCTGTAATTGTTCTTTCAGAAAGACTATTCCAGAAGAGTACAAGAGAGTTCAAGATTTACGATGTCACCCATGCCCTGTTTTGCACCTTTATGCTTTTTCGAAAAAGGCAAACATAACCTCAAGCAAGCGTAAAAACTTTTTCTGCCAAATGTTTCCCCAGTTTCCATCAAGCACTTCTAATGCAATACCTTAAGATGCAGGTCAGAACACAGTGATTGAAACACATCTAATGATGTCCCGAGATCCAAGAACCAGATGTGACCATGTCAACACACCCGTTTAGACAGAATCTGTTTTAAAGATTAAAGATTGAGATCAAAGAGATGACGAGTATAAATAAATTGCGCAGTTCCTCCCCAATTTACGAACAAAAACCAAGGATTGTTTTCGTATTTTACGTGATGATTATAACTAATTTGACAGTGATTTAATGAATAACTTGGGCACTTAACTTTTATTAAAATGTCTTAAAAAAATATCAGTTTTGTGTTAGATATTTGAAGACGAATGCACCTCTGAGAGTTCCCGGTGTTCTGACAGTAATTTACCTTTCACTCACCAGTACCTGACCTGTTTGAAGACTTCAAGGTCTCTAACAGACAAGTTGTCATTTGATGTTGGGTTACAAGAAGACTCAATAGGTAACGTCCTCTTTATTCTTTCAGTCCTTTCACATTGGCCTGCTTCCTCAGTTCTTCACAGTTTATGGGTATTTTTTGATGCATCTTAACTTACCATTTAAAATGTCACATCAGCGATTTCTGCTGCTCATTTTACTGTGTTTCATTTTTTTAATCACACATGAATGAGTCATATTTTGCCTTCATGTGTCACCAGGAGAGTCCTGTTGGTGGACCATCCATCCCGCATCCAAGCAGAGATCAGAAGGAGAGAAGGTCCGCATCGGAGATGACCTGATTCTTGTCAGCGTGTCGACAGAGAGATACTTGGTCAGTTAAGTCCAGTAGCTGCCAAATACTTTGTCACGCACGATTACCTCATTCCAACCTGCAATTGAAAATTTGAAAAATTGACATCACATGTTGTGGTATTTTTAATGAAAACTTAGTTAAAGACGTGAGGTTTGATATGTCTACGAGTATCATGGTGGTCAAGGAAGACATTTTGTGTGTCCCAAATCACATACTTCCAAAATGTATACTTAAAATTTTCAAATTGGGTATACTAAGCATACTACGTATTCAATCGCGCTGTACGTGAGTTTCGAGAGTGCAATGCTGTCCCAAATCGCATACTGCCGCGCGGCGCACTCACCGGAAATGACAACACAATGTCTTCTTCTTCTACGCCGATTTGTGACCGGCTAGCACCGCATCAGCATCAGCTAATTACCGCTACCTGTTGCCTGCGCTTGTTTGTCAATTTTTGAAGCAATAAAAAAGCGAAATGAATGGTCATCGCGCATTGTTACGCCACAATCGACGGCGACAACGCGATGTCCTTCTTCTATTGGCTGGAGATGCAATGGTATGTAGAGTTTATTTGTGTGATCTGTTTAGCAAAACATTTTTGGTGCTGAGTCATTTTATTTTTTCAAACCCGTGTTCACGCAAAATTTCAAACTTGTCCCCATTATTTAATGTAAAGATGACTCCATAACAGTCAGTGTCAACCAACTCTCACCACAG
The DNA here is from genome assembly GCF_037954235.1 of Aulostomus chinensis. Lineage (NCBI taxonomy): Eukaryota > Metazoa > Chordata > Actinopteri > Syngnathiformes > Aulostomidae > Aulostomus > Aulostomus chinensis. Next base: position 11,061,218 of record NC_141339.1, on the reverse strand, counting down.
CTGTCCACCGCCATTTTTATCGATGAAATGAGTGCGGTGAGTGTCCACAGTCACATTCCCAAAATCTTGACCGATTTCATCCGGGTACTTTTGCATACTCAACTTTCGCATACTATCCATATTTTCTTTCTATTTTGAGTTGAGTATACTCAAAATTTTAAGTATGTAGTACGAAAGTATGTGATTTGGGACACACCAATTATCCATATGACCCCAAACATGCTAACAAACTTGTCTGTGTGGGAAATTGACGAAAAATCCTTCAAACGTTTATAAAAGCTCACCAAACAGAGTCCAATGTGTGGCTTACTATATTGAACTTAGTACCCTGCAAAAAATGGTTTATTCTGACAATGTTTTGAGAATTTATTTATGTTTTCAGTGGGAAGTGTCTTTGAATTTGTTCCCACAATGTTCTTCCTAAAGTTAGCACATCATTAACAATAAGCATTCGAGACAACAGATATATATATATCCTTTAAATTTTGGATTAAAGCATCAGTGTTGAAGGAACGTTCCCTGCTAGCTGGGTAATAGCTCATTGAAAGACAACATTGAAGAGGTCTCTGAAATAGATCCTTTAAATCTGGCCTGTAACTGCGAATAAAATGTGAAGTTTCCAGTTCTAATTGAATATTTTTTGATTAGTGTCATTGGCAAACATGCTGGAGATATTTGGCCCCGCTGACATATCACTTTTGACAGATTTCAGTTGATTAAATTCTGTTTATTTTATGACATGATTCATCCATGCCACAGCTTGCCAGCCAGATCAACAAACATTAATATAGCAGGCCCTTTCCCAACAAATCATTGCAGGGTCAACAGAGGCATAATTGAACAAATTCATTATTGTTCTATTCTATTTAGTGTGTCACAGCCATTCAGTATATGTACAATGCCACAGCCCTGGCCTGCCCAAGTAGAACAGGGCCACAATTAATATTATTAGTTATGCCTGATTTGCCCAATGGCATGTTAAAATTATGAAAAAAAGTCTGTACTGAAAAGGTAAAGTTACAATTCCCAGAGGATATTACCCCAATAACTCTTATGTCTAATGGGTAATACATGCATTGAAAATTAAATACACACAGTACAAAGCAATATTTGAATAATGCGCACAAAGAAATACTGACTTGAGGACTCAATACTGATCTGAAGTACCTCCTAATTACTTAGCAGGGGGATTTCAGATCTTCCAAGTAAGAACCCCCAAAATAAAGGTTCAAATGACCCTCATTAACCCTGCAAGTGGTTGAAAGGTACACAGTATGTGTTAAACTCACACATGAATTAATGTGCCTATCGACCAAAAGCTAAATTTGAATTGATTGAAACTATAACTGCGAACTTGTAGGTATATTTAGAAACAAATGAAGCTTTTCTGGGAATCATCTCACGACCCCCAGTCTGTCTTTCATAACCCTCCCGGGGTCCTGCCCTCCACTTTGGTAACCTCTGACTAACTGCAAAATTAGCGATACTTGGTCTTATGTTGGAATACAGGCACAGACTGCATATGTGGCGCTGCTGTGTTTCATCTGTAGCTTGAAGCAACATAAACGTGATTTCGCAGTTTGCTGAGAAAACAGATCATTAGACTTTATGGTCCGTCTCTTCTCCAATTGTAAATCTCCTTTTAAATGTAGGCTCGTAGTTAAGCTCTATCAAGGCTGATAATGAGAATCATCCGACTTCAGCTCACACTCGCACACTAGAACATTGCGAAACCTGACCATGTTCAAATCTATTACATCAGCAGGCCCTCAGCTCTGTTTTACACACTCGGATGAAATCAGAATACTTTTTTCCTCTCCTGAATATTCATTTAGATGTGTCAGATAGTGTCAGTAATAAAGCACTCTGTGTCATCTCTTCCTCTGCATTGTCTGTTTTCAGTCTGATCTCACTTAATTGTCACCAGCTGTTGTTTTGGGAGGCTCATCTTTTTTTGCCAAGTGTCCGAATAAAATATTCGGCTTCAAAACTTCATCCATTGACTGCAACGCCGAGAGATGCTCCAGATAGTGACGGGGCAATTCAGGGAACGTTTCAAACTTTCCATTGGTTATCTTTAACATAGCTGTTACTCGTGAAGCCCTCGTGTTATGGAAGCATCCATTTTAGTGATGAGCTTACAGTTTTTGCTGTGTCCCTGAGGTGGCAGGGATATACACCTGACCTTAATTAACATACTCAGTAAAGAGAGAGGACAGGAGGATTTGAAGAGGAAGAGTGAAAGGAAGAGGCAGAGAGGGAGAAAAATAAAAGGGAGGGTTTGAGCATAGGATAGTGAGGATGTAGTGGATATTCAGGGGGGGAAATGTGTAATCAAAGCAAAACTGGGAAAATGGCCAGATTTTCATCTCCTCCACTGGGACTATTTACCTGATTTGGCTCGACAGCAACTCAAGCAGTCAGTGCATTTTTAACACGTCATCACAGACATGGAGATGTAGACTTTGCTTTGTTTAACATTTTTGCTCTGCATCTACTCCTCTAAATAAATAAATAAATAGATGTATGTGCTATACTGTACAAGTCCCAAAGCTAAACCTGTACAGCGTTTAAGTCTTAACACAGTGACAGGACTAATAAAACCAACACGTATGTTTGTAATTCCGTCAGGACGTCATATAAGTACATGACTATCAGGGGATTTCTGTGAGGTGGAAGAAAACATTTCTCATTTCCATGTTTTTTCCAATCAAGACATCAGCTCTTGGGAGGACACTGCTGGAGGCAAGGATAATATATAAATCCTCCACTCACTTCTGAACCTGCCTGCAGGGGAAATGGGAGGTGCTCTGCTGTAGAATGTTATCTGGACATTGCTGCACAGAGAAACACTGATGCAGCAGTGCTTTTTTCAGCTCAGAGTGTAATAACACTGTTTGGCAGCTCAAGAAAAGAGATATAAAGTTGTTAAATTTTTTTTTCAAACCCAAGCATTTGGGACATCACCATCCTTTGTGCAGTATTGCTGAATCTCAATGTTTTCTCTTTGCTTACACACTCTCAGCCAACACTCTTTTTTTGTCTCCACCCATCTGTCTGAAGCACTATGTAACCAGTGTCTCTCTTGCAGCACCTCTCTATCTCCAATGGCAACATCCAGGTGGATGCATCCTTTATGCAGACCCTGTGGAACGTGCAGCCTACCTGTTCATCAGGCAACATGGCTGTAGGCAAGTTCACTAATGAGCCTCTGTCTGGACTTCTTGTTACAGCCATATACCATTAAAATGTAGTGTGAGAGCTCAAACTGGGCCTTTTCTGATGAATTACAATTTCTCTGTTTGGGTGTTCTAAGACTAATGGAATGCTAAAAGCAACCTGTGTCTGTATTTGGACAGGGAAAATTCCAGGCGTATTACTGTTGTTTTTGTCTTCTTAGGGTATTTGGTCGGTGGTCATGTAATCCGCCTTTGTCATGGACATGATGAGAGCTTGACCATCCCGGGAGCAGACAGGAGTGAGGAAGAGCAGAGGTTAGTACTGTGGCAACTAGGTTTTAATTTCAACTGCAAGATGTTGAAAAGGTTTGTGGAAGACTGGACATGTATAGTTATGGTTCTCTCTTGCTAAAGAAGTATTAAAGCCACATAGTATCAGTTTTTCTTTTGCAGAGGCAACAGCGACCCCTGCTTGCACAAGTGGTAATTGCAGATTTTGAAATATTCGATTGAATTCTCATTATGGGTAGCGAAAAAGGAGAGGGAGAACAGCACGTCTTTTTTGCAAAGCTCAGAAAAGCAACGTCTTACTGAAGCAAGTCTAAGTGGTCCACTTTGAAGGTCAGTAAACCTTTTGTGGGACTGGGTTAAAGCTCTTTGTAGCTTTGGGACGAAAAGGGGAGACGGGATCTTGGTTTCATTCATGGAATACAAAAGTCCTACAGAGAAGGAATGAAAATGCTGCCATTCCCAAAATATGTAACAATGATTTCGAAGTGAGACAATATTCTTGTCTTCATACTTTTGTGTTTGTTTATGGAGAATTTAGTTCTGACAGTTTCATATCCAGCGCAAAAAGTATAAAACATATCTACAGTGTATTGTCTTATGGAGTAACCTTTTTTGAGGTAAGTTGGCGTTGAGGTTTTATCAGGATTGTTGGTACTCAGTCAGATGGTTCTGTAGTTCTCAAAAGTTATTTCCACAGTAGGTCGAAAGTCTCAGAAGTAATGGAAGCCTGCACTTGTGCTTTTGTGTTCTCAGGATAGTCAACTATGAGGCTGGTAAGGGAGCATCAAAGGCCCGCTCACTGTGGAGAATAGAGCCTCTGAGGATCAGGTGAGATCTGACCTCAATACACACACTTAATGAGTGAAATGAACTTAAAGTAAATAACATAAAACCAAGAGATGGGATACTCTCAGAAATACCAAGAGGAGTCACAAGGACTAATTAGACCCAGGGGAGTTGTCCTATTTGAGTGAAATCGGCTTATTAAAAGTGAAGAAAGGACTGGTGCTTTACACTGTACATGGGATGTCATAGTTACTGGATTGTTGGTTATTTATATAGTGAGCTCCCTCAGCTCTCAGCTGTCACTATCAATTAGTAGTCCTCTGGAAGGTGAGGTTCTGTTTACCATCGCTTTCGGTGTCTCCATCGTTGTCCTCCATCTTTAACTGGCCACCCACACAATCCCCCTCTAGTCATATCAGCTGTCAGCTCTCACTGGGACTACCTGTCACAGTACACTTTGAACTGGTGCAGGTGTGTCTGTGATGTCACAAATGACCCTGTTTGGCTTTAAAGGAATAGTTAGCAGTACTTTTCTCTCAGCATTCTCCATTCGGCCAATGAAGTGCAGAAAAACATGTGCTCCAACGATAGTAACTCTATAACTTGTTCTTTTTGCAAATATATTTTACCAACGTGTCCAAAATATGGATGTTGAGAACAACCTTACTTATATATAATTTTTTAAATTGCCATTATCTTGATATGACAATTTAATTATTGCATTCTCTTGAGATAATAAGGTTGACTTTCATGTTAGGTGGTTAATTGGTTTTGTTAACTCGTGAAAACAAAAAGTCTGTTTTCTCAAGTTAAATAAATTGGTTATCACAAAAAAAAACCCAAACCATGTTCGAAGAATCTAAATGATCTCTTCTATCTTGAGAAAACGTTTCATTTTCTCAAGATAACAGACGTAAAGAAATAAGTTAACCAGTTATCATAAGGAAACAAAACAAAAGCTGCTTCGTTTTTTTTTTTTAGCTTTTGTGTCAGCTTAAAAGCACTGGCATTAAATAACAATTAATAGTTAATACATAGCTGTTGTCAATTTCCACGATGAAATGATCCAATAGAATAATTACTCCTCTTTGTCACCTCAAATAAAATATTAAACTAAAGAAAAAAGAATAATTGGCATCTCATTTCAATAATTCAGGAAGCCATCAGACCACGCTAGCAGATATATTAAAGAAACTAGCTTACATATTATAGCGCGGTTTTCCAGCAATTCCATGTCATTCGGTTCATTGGAATCCATTGAGTTAAACCCATGTATTAGGATGTCAGCTTTTGATGTAGTTGGTAAGATTCTATCAGCAAAATATCAAACAAGCTGAAGATTTGCTCTGTGTACGTAAACCTACCACTGCTTTCAGCTAAACACTAACATGATCATGCTGTATGGCCACAATTGCAAAGCTAGTTAGCAGTCACAATTTTCACCATGTACACCGTTTTCTTTTTGAGTTCTATTATGCTAACTTTACTAATTAGCAATAGCCACCATTTACAAATAAAGCAGATGCGAATTACATCAGTCATTGTAGCAGGTTGTGTCTGGTAGCAGGAGAATGACCATTTGATGGAAAATGACAATATTGTTTGGAAAACGGCAGCAAGGTAAAGTGATCCTGTGTCAGAGGTCGGTGCTAACATTTCTTATGTTTAGCTGGAGTGGTAGCCACATTCGCTGGGGCCAGGCCTTCCGACTACGTCATCTCTCTACTGGCCATTACCTGGCCCTGACTGAGGATCGGGGGCTAGTCCTGCAGGACCGGAAGAAGTCTGACACCACGGCCACAGCCTTCCTCTTCAGGCCCTCGAAGGTCAGTGTTTCTCATGGTGCTCCCAATCCATACATGAATACTTTATTTGTTCTACTTTCTTTCAACTCACTGCAATGTTCTTTTCAGAAAGGCAATTACTCTATTATAATCCTCGTCTAAAGTAAAAAGGTTCTGAGGGAAGCTACCTCATTAAAAGAGGACACAAACAGCTCAGTCAATGGAATACAATGTTAGAATTGTCTGTCAAATTCATCTTTTGCAAGAGTGGATTTTATGTCAAAATGTGACACGTCATCTCCTCACAAATGTTGAGATTATACTCCTCTGTGGTTTGCTGAAATCTACAATGCCGACATTTTATTCTGGCAACTAGGTTGAGTTAAAAAAAAAAAAATCGGCCTCGCTACTTCATCAAAGACTCATGAAATGGCTCTTTAAGCTCCTAATGAGCTCAACGCTCGTCACGATAAATTGACCTTTTTCGCAGCTGCTGAGTAGGCACCAGCACTGTAAGAGCTCTAATTGTAACTGGCTGAATTATATTGTCTTTTTACAATTAGGAGGTCAGGATAAAACCTCACAATGGTTTTAAGGTTTTCCACTCACAGAGTTAAGCAAGTCCACTTCATATTCCTTTCATTTCCTTTGCTCATTTCTCCCCATGTCTTTTCATCCCACACACACGTTTGAATTCTCGCTCACTCTGAACGTGGCTGTGGAGTTCTTCTGTCTTGATAGTGTGTATTCTAAAAATGTTGTCCTGCAGCTAAAAATAATCTTGCACATGGCATGCTTGAAATTCAAATTGTGGTTCTGATGAAACTCTGTGTTGTTGTGGTTGCTGATAAATTGCACAGTTTACATTTATAGATGTTTTTTTTTTTTATCGTGTTTCTATTTACCTCTGCCCTCTCTATCTTTTATCTGCTAGAACAGGACTGACCATGTTAATTGGCTAAAAGTGATGTCATTGACTGTGGCCCTCTCATTTGCAGGGCTCTTGCTCCAATTAGTGAATATGCATAAATGTAAAGCTGTTTATGTGAATCAGTATTGGCTGACTAAGTATTCTTTTATTATCAATGTCCTATACTGAACCAGCTAAGGCCACATATATAACACAATGCCATCAGTAACCATCACATGGCTACATTGTACTTCGATAAATGCCCTTTTTAATAAAGCGGGTTCTATGTTAACTCCTCCTGTGTCTTGTTATTGTCTGATGATTTATTTTAAGTTCCAATCCCACACCTGACAACAATGCAATTGCCCTCGCAGTTATCACTGTCCCAGCAGGAACCACAGCCTCAATGACATTATCGAGGACACGTGCCTGTTTAGCAAAAATGAGCATTCACTTCTCTCTATTCCTTTCCCTCCTTGCCTTCTTCACGACAGTCTCTTGCACATCTAGAAAGGTCGATGTCTTGCCATGTTGAACAGGGTATTAATATGTTCTCTGCTTCTTGCTGTCAACTACAATCAGCTGCATCGTTCCATCTCTGCTGAGGCAGAAATGTAGCAGAGCTAATGAGGCTAGCAGCAACCTCCTGGCAGGCCAATAAATGCACTCGCCTCAACCTGCCTCTGATTAACTTCTAACTACAACACCTCTTCATTTGTCATCTTTCCATGTTGGTGTGTGGGTGTTTGTGTGTCTCTCAATGTGAAAACAGGAAAAAGGTGACACAGGCCCAAAGAGGGACATTGATGGCATGGGTGTCCCCGAGATCAAGTATGGAGACTCTGTCTGTTTCATCATGCATGTGGCGACGGGACTCTGGCTTTCTTACCAAGCACCTGATGCCAAATCATCTCGCCTTGGACCCCTGAAAAGACGGGTAAATATTATCAAATTTATGAAGCTTGCATTTTACTGAATTATTTAGTAACTGCATGTTTAAAACATATAACCTACTCAAAAAACTTGCAGCAAATATTGATTCCACTATGTCAGCTGTAATTTTGCATATATTTGGCATGTCATGATTACATCATGAAATGGCCAGTCATCCAGTGACTTACTGATCCTTTGGTCCTCCAAACTCTGTATCCTCGTGTCCTTGAGCAAGACACTTGTTAACCATTCAGTGTGTAAAAGTGTGCGTGAATGTGTTAGCAGGTTGGCATCTTGTGTTGCAGCCTCCACCATCAGTGTGTGTTTGGGTGAGTGGAGTGCTGTTAAGGCCTTTGATATGTCAGTAAACTAGATAACTGCTATTTAAGCGTAGTCCATTTACCTTTTATACAGTTTGTTAGCATTTGGTAGCGCTTTACTAGAAGGCTACACTAGTAATGGTTCATTTAATGTTCAGGTAACTGTTAATAGTGCTCGATTATCTGACGGTTAACGGTTATCTTGTATGTCTAGTAATCATTTACTTGTTATCTTTAGACGTTCCACAATAATGGAAGGAAAAACCAGGGGAGGTTGGGGTGGGGTTTCAAAGGGCAGGGCAGTGTCACTGATTGATAATGATAGGTCATCACTCATTGCACTGTTGCAGTGTTGCACATATCTATGGGATCAGGCATCTGTCTACCTACTGTATGTGTTTACAGTTACGATCACGCATGCCTGCCATAGTCCGTCTCCAACACCTCGACGACCATGTGCACAGTAGCAGATCACACCCAATCAAACTAGTGTGTTAGATTTAAACACCCTCCCACCCATGCAAATGTTTATTTGCCACCACCACCACCCCGCCCCCATTCTCACCTGACATGTACAACTACTCATTCATTATGATAACAAGACATGGAGAGGGACAGCTAATTTTTGGGGGGGTCGGCCAGAGTAGGATTAGGGCTTGTTGCCGGCATACATCAAGGAGCCTCAAGTTGTGCCACGCGCTGACCCCAGGGCATCCCTGTGACCTTTAGTGGCATCTCGATGCAGCCGACATCAAGGGGGCAAAGGCCATTTTACACTTAAACTCCTTGTCATTCCCCCCTGTCTTGATTGAAGTGTTTGATTAAAGTGAGTCATATTTCACTGAGTTCTGGTAATGTACACCCTCTAGCTGCCAGAGACACCCACACACATTACTTTTTTAAATAGATTTCACTATAGCTTATGCTTTTTTTATGCCTCCGCAGCAAAGGGCCAGAGGTCTTAGTTTTCAGTGTCCCTCTGTCCATATGGCTGGATGACGCGTGCCAGTTTCATTAACATGATATCACAGGAACTTCATTTTCTTCAAATTTGGCCCTAACATCATCTTGGACTGAAGAAGGAACTGAAAAGATGATGGTTGTCCAGGGTCAAGGTCACTGCTATCTCATGAAAGCAATGCCTGGAGGAAATTGCATCAAAGCTGGGACAAATTTCCACTACACGTAACCATTGTAACATTTAGATTATGACAGGCACCGATTGTATTGTAAAATAATATTTTGAGTAATGTGGGGCATTAAAATCACTATATATTTGAAATATTAAATTTTATTTATCTGACTAGGGGACAGGACATTTGTTTGGTCTAATTTTGGCATACACGGTTGGCTGTTTGTACAGTAAAACGTGTCTCATACTGCAGGCCTGCCTACATTCTGAGGGTCACATGGACGATGGGCTGACTCTCCAGCGCTGTCAGCATGAGGAGTCTCGAGCTGCACGCATTATCCGCAACACCACCTTCCTGTTTACCAACTTCATCAAGTAATGATAGTTTATCTGTCACATAAAGCATGACAAAGCACCCTGGTCTTGGCCATTCTCTTTGGATTTACTTACCCCACAATCTACCCCTTACAGGGCTTTGGACCGCACAGCTGAGGGAGAATCCATGGCAGTGGAAGGTTATGTTGAAGAGGTGCTGCAGACGCTGAACGACCTGATCGAGTACTTCAAGCAGCCCGACTCAGAGCTGGAGCACGAGGAGAAACAATGTCTCCTGCGCTCACTCATCAAACGTCAAGACCTCTTCAAAGAAGAGGTGAAAATGGACACAGTTGAGCTCAAGCTGGCGTTGATTCTGAATCAAGACAATTCATTAAATAGTTCAGATAACTTTAGTTTGGATTTTTTTTTTCAACAGAAAGGTTTATGGGACTATTGTTGGCAGTTGCTATGGTGCTTTAATTATGTTTTTCCTACCTCATCTGTTTACTTCTTGTTCAGTCAAAAGTCAACTATTCTCTACCTTAGGGCATGCTGAGCCTCCTGTCTAAATGCATCGACCGCATGAACCTGTACAACAGTGCAGCACACTTTGGAGAGATGGCCGGAGAAGAGGCTGGTGCAGCATGGAAAGACATTCTCAACCTCCTCTATGAGCTCTTGGGTAAGTGGGCCTGAGTGATGGAGCACATGAAATATCCACATCCTCCGTCAATGCTGTCGTCTGTTGACCCCGGTAGGCATACAATATTTATCTTCCTCCCATGTCTTCCTCCTCCTACCCTCCCATACTTTTCACAAGTTGCCCGTTCGCCTGTTTTCTCTCCTCCCCTGTCACCTCTCTGCTTCCCCCTCAGGCAGAACCCTTTTTGCTTTTGGACATGTACTTACTTTGCTGTCATCTGAGCTTTCTAACCAGCAGCTTCCCCTCAGCTCACCTTGACTGCCCTTATATTCATCATCACCTCTCCAGCATATGCTCACACACATTACACACACTAACACACACACATTACACACACACACACACAAAATAACAAGAGCACTCACACAAACATTCACCCAAAATCCACACTCCATCCTTTTCCACGGAGGGGGTCACGCAGAGGGATACAAAAATCGGTGAGGCAGGTTATGTATGATGAATTGCACAGCAGTCTTGTTTGTCCTGCACCTCCGTAACTTTCTAAGGTAAATATGTTGGTCTCATACAAAAATTGATGTGGTTATTAATGTGTGTGTATAATCGAGTGACCCTATGAACATCAAATTTAAAACCAACATTGCTCGTGGTTTTTAATTTTGAATTTACATGCCATCCAGACAAGGAGCATTTTCCTTGATAACCAGTATATTATATTCCAGATAGACACTCACTGGTCGCTTCACAATGTAGGTACATTTTTTTCAATGTAATTAAATCAAATACAACAGCCCTGCCACACATTGATACCATAAGACAATTCTATTTGGTGTTTATTATTAAGGTCATCATGGGTGATGGTGTTGTACTGGAATACATTATATTGAAAGGGGTTCATTTGCAGATATTAAGCCCTTTGGTTTGTATGCGAAAGGTGTTGCCAAAATATTTGAAACAACTTACAATATAGCACTTGAGTTTAGTACAACTGCTACTCAATAATGGCAACAATGTTAATTGTACTAATTTTATCCAATTTAGAGAACACAAGTGTTTAATAGAGTTACTAATTTACCTCAAAAACATCATGCGTGATGCCACCATGTAACAAATCCTGCACAGTATTTTTCTGATATTTTCATCATAATTTCATGGAGTGATATACAGAAAAAAGGGGGAAATAAATAAATAATCAATAAAAATCTTGCCAACTATTTGTTGTAATTCTGCTTCGGAGTCCTTGAGTCTCCTTGACAAAACAGCTGAATTGATTTTACTTTTCTTGTTGACCAAAGCCTCTTTTTCTGCCATCCTGGCTCAAGTGGAACAAACAATGAAGCAGTCCGGCCTCATTGTGAAACAGAATGCAGCTCAGTTTTATCTTGTTTTCTTGCACTGTCGATAGCGCTTATGCTGTGAAGGGTCACAGGGGGCTGGAGACTGTCTCAGTTAGCACTGGGCAAGAGGAAGGGTCACCCTGGACAGATCAGAAGTCCAACACAGGTCTACAGTCTTCAATTAATGTAAGGAGCATATTTTTAGTGTTTGGGAAGAGGGACCCACACAGATACAGGGAGAACATGCAAACTCCACACAGAAAGATCAGATTTGAACAACGAATCTTTTTAACTTTTAGGCAACAGTGTTAACCATTGCACTGCCTTGCCATCCTTTATCTTGTTTTCTTGACAGTTGGAAAACAAAGTCCAAATGTGAACATTTTTCCAGCCCTCCAGCACTGCACAATGACTTAAATTCTCTAGTGGAATTAACAAATATTCATTGTTAGTCTCCATTTTTGAGAACTATTACAAACATTCCAACAAGTGACAAACACAAATTTTCATGTATTATCGAAGCCAAGTAAACCATCATACTTAAAAAAAAACAAAAAAACCCTGGGCAAGTATTATTAAAATGAGCATTAACAGTAGCCTTCTGTATACTAAATAACCACAGCTGGAAGTCTGTATGGTGGTGCAGTGGTCAGCACTGTCGCCTCACAGCAAGAAGATTCCTGGTTCAAGTCCCGGCTCCATCACAGGATCTTTCTGTGTGGAGTCTGCATGTTCTCCCTGTTCCTGTGTGGGTTCTCTCTGGTACTCCAGCTTCCTCCCACAGTCCAAAGACATCAAGAGGGGACGAGGCTGATTGATACTCTAAATTGACCGTAGGTGTGGCTGTGAGTGTGAATGGTTGTCTGTCTCTATGTGTTGGTCCTGTGATGGACTGGTGACCCATCCAGGGTGAACCCTGCCTCACGCCCTTGGATAGGCTCCAGTGACCTTGAACAGGATAAGTGGTAGAAAATGGATGGATGGAAGTCTGTATTGAGCGCATAGTAACTTCTGGATTTTTGAAATTAATTTCACATTTACATATTCATGGTCACTATACTTGTCCTTGCCTCATGTGTGGCTCCAGGCCCTGCGTTCATTTTGAACAAAAGCTTTCCTAAAAAGGCAGAATTAAACAGGATTAGAAACCCATCAGTATTCCTTTGGTACAGATTGCTGTTAAGTTCTTTCACAGGCACTATCAGTCTAGCGTCCCTGAATCTGGTGAAAAATGAGACTGTAAAGTAAAAGGGAGACTTCTTAATATCACTGCTGTGACTGAGAAAGGACACAAGGGGAAACACCTCCACATTTGAGAGAGTGTAGAACTCACAGACAAACAACACAGCAAGTTTGTTCATGTCACATCTGTCAGAAAGACCTAATAATCGTAGGTGAAATGTGCGTTGACAAAAATCTGAACAAGCTGGGGTCTCCATCATCCTATCATCTAATGTATCTACCGGCAAACTGCTTGTATCAGATTTTACATGTTCAAAATGTATCATTCATATTTCTTCCAATTGTTCTGAATGTTACTGTCTTTTATTCAGCTGCACTGATTCGTGGAAACAGGAACAACTGCACCCAGTTTTCTGGGAACTTGGATTGGTTGGTCAGCAAACTGGAAAGACTGGAGTCTTCATCAGGTATAAAATGAACAAGAAAAAAAAAAAAAACCTCACTGATGCTTAAATTTAATCTATTTGGTATTCATTTGTTATGAAATTGACAAGGATTTTGTCTTAGGAATCTTGGAAGTTCTGCACTGTATCTTGGTCGAAAGCCCAGAGGCACTTAACATCATTCAGAGAGGACACATCAAATCCATAATCTCTCTACTCTACAAGCATGGACGCAACCACAAGGTGGGTGTTGAAATAAGGGTGCAGCGATGGCAAAGGGTGACTTTGGAGCGTTATCGACTAGAGCCCGATGTACCCGGGATGAGTATTACCTTGACCTTTAGTACTTTGTTACAATTGTGTTGTGATCTTAATCTTGTGACATTCTACCATTTCCATAATTTGTAAAGTAAAAATTATTGGAAAAAGGAACTATTATAATCTGGCAAACACTAAAAAAAAAAAAAATCGACTGCACACGAATCTCTTGTGCACAAGAACCTTTCATGAATGCTGATGTTTTTGAACAGAAAACGTATTGGAAGCATTAGATTAAATATTGAGGTAAGACCAGCATCCATTCATGCTACATGCTGTCATGAGATTTCACTCTTGACTGAAGTGTCGGACCACCAGATTGACATTTCCATCTGAAGTGCCACATTGCAAACTATCCGTCATTTTTTGGAGGCAGATGTCTTTTTTTTTTTGCGTTTTGCATTTTGACCTTTGTAAATCGTTGGATGAGGCACAAAGCTGTAAAATACAATCAGCTTGTACAAACCAGTTACCAGTAGCACTGATGAGTTAATGCAAATATGTTTAATATACTTGCATATTTGAGTTTTCCGCATGATCCTAATCTTATTTGAGTAGCATGTTTGCCTTTTACAATTTCTCCTGGTTTTTCAGAAATGGAAGTCAGTGGACAGAACGTAATTCGTGATTGTAAAGCCCACAGGAACAGAGATCATCTGTTATCTGAGCCACCGAATCCCCTCTGCTGGCTGATTAACAGCTAAACCCAGAACAAAGGCACTTTGGCCTGATATATGTTTCAGCTCATGAAAGCTGAATTACTTTTGAACAAAAATTGACAAGTTCAAGGTTGTCTGTCCTTCTTAGGTTGCCATATCCTGGATGACTGAAAACCTTCCCAAACAACTAGCCCATCAACTTGCAGAAGCAGTTAATTTAAATTGATCTGTTAACAACTTGTACCAAATGACTTTCAAGTGTTAGCGGACATCCCAGCTATGTGTGTTACGTGAAGTTTTCACATGGCTCTCTGTCTTATTGTTTAGCTTGTAAACTGTCCTGGTCATGTAAAACGTTTCCATAAATGTCAGCTCTTTATGAGAGGAAGGTGGACGTCTAGAAGCTGTTGAAGCACTTCCTGTCGCTACTCTGTATCTGAACTGAATTGAACCGAGAGCTGGCTTAACTGAGAAATGAGAATATGTTGAACTGATTTTTATTTTTTTTGTAAAGGAAAAAGGGTCACAGGTCTTACTCCGTCTTTTTTACTCCCTGTCAGATTCTGGATGTTCTGTGCTCCCTCTGTGTTTGTAACGGCGTGGCAGTGAGAGCCAATCAGAATCTCATTTGTGACAACTTGCTTCCCAAGAGGGACCTCCTTCTGCAGACTCGGCTGGTCAATGATGTTCAGAGGTAAAAGAAAAAAGGAAAAAAAGAAAATGTATTGACATTGTTTAAGAGTCTTTTCACCTGTGAGCAACTGCCTCTCCAGACTTATCATCATAGCTATTTTTACAGATACTAATACAAACAACACTGTCTTTTCCTTAACCTGTCTCCCCACACCCTGATGATGGCTTACAACATTCAAATGTCATTAGCAGCTTTGCAACTAACCTTGATTTAACTGACTGCCATAATTAGTTGGTTTTCTTTATATAAAATAACCAAATATTTTCAGCATAAAGTTCCATCTTTGAGATGGAATGCTGCAATTGTTTTTGACACCACTGGTCCAATATCCAAATAGCTGCAGATACATTTTATGTCAGTTGATTAATTTTTCGTTTTTTTGATTTCTTGGAAGATTTGGGAGGAAGTTTGCAGCTTTTACTTGATGTTTTAACATTATCAAGGAGTGTGCCTTTTTAAATTCTGACGTATCAATTAATTTCACTTTTGACCCTTCGAGCTTCTTCCGCCTGAGTCATTTTTTCAAGTTGTTCAGAAAGCACAAGAAACTTAGGAGCAAATATCATGAGGAGTTGATTTAGGCAAAACAAAAAAATGTCAAAAATGACTTAGGCAATTAGTTTAAGAAGGTGACGATATGTTTTCATCCCCAGTATGAGGCCGAACATCTTCCTGGGCGTGGCTGAAGGTTCAGCTCAGTATAAGAAGTGGTATTTTGAGCTGGTGATCGACCAGGTGGACCACTTTGTAACTGGAGAGTCGACTCACCTGAGGGTGGGCTGGGCCAGTACGAAAGGCTACGCTCCGTACCCCGGCGGTGGAGAAGGATGGGGAGGCAATGGTGTTGGGGATGACCTGTACTCTTACAGCTTTGATGGGCTTCATCTCTGGTCAGGTAGGCATCCTGATGACTTCTGCGAAAGTTCATACATGAGGCTTATCATGGTTGGTGGGGCTAAACGAACTCAGCCAGCCTCATATATTTAGCTAAAGCTATATTGCTAATTGCAGTTGATGGCTAACAACAGAAAAACTGTCAAGAAGTGACAGAAATTTTCTGGATTCCTGATCATACGGCTGGACAAACGATGGGAATTACAAAAGAGTAATGCAAGGGGGGGAAAGAAACGTCTTTGTGAGAACTATTTGTGAGTAATTGAAAGAAAAAATACATTTACAGGTAAAATACTACTTTAACTAGCAACTAGCTAGCTTTAACTAGCTTTAGATAAGGGCTTGTTCCTAACAATATCATCTTCTTCCACAACCTCAAATAAGTACATTTTTCATAATGTACTGGCAGACAGTTTTAGGTATTAGACGCTACAATAAAGCTGTGTGTTTTATACTTAATAACTGAAATAATCTGCCAGTGTATTAAGTAAACTGTAAGATATCCAAGGTTATTTAAAACTGCAAAATTTTAAGCTGTTGAATAATTAAGTGAATTACCACATGCTATTACTATTGTTATATAGGTAGAAAATTTAAAATCGGAATACTTCTAATTATTAAAATATCTTTCAGTGGAATAATAAAAGATCACTCATTACTTCACTCTCTAACAGCACTTGCAAGTGTAAGACTCTAGTAATTCAGAGTAAATTAACAATTTAAAGTGAAAGCACATGGAAGGACTTTGCCCTGACGGAAGCTCATGTAAATTAGTCAGCAGCCTGCTGTCCACTCCTAAAGTTGCTCCTCTGAATCTCCATGTAGTCACAGAGGTGGAGTAAAAATCCACCTTGAAGTGTTTCCTTCTTTCCCCTCCTTCACCTGGCCAGTCAGGAAAAAGCCTCTTCTTCCTTTCCAAATCTGCTAAAAGTTCCATCACCTTCTCTCATCATGCCTTGTCATCCCCCTTAAAGCACTCTTCATCACGAAACTCTCCACTTCTTCTCTCCTCGCCTATCATCCTGCCCTACATTCACAATGACTTTGCAGCTGCAGCACCCATCCATCCTCACTCTCTCTCTGCTGGTGCTGTCTAGGACGGATCCCTAGGGCTGTGGCCTCTATTAACCAGCACCTGCTGAACTCTGATGATGTGGTCAGCTGCTGTCTGGATCTAGGCTCTCCCAGTATGTCCTTCAGGATCAACGGCCAGCCTGTACAGGGCATGTTTGAGAACTTCAACACGGATGGATTCTTCTTCCCTGTCGTCAGCTTCTCTGCGGGTGTCAAGTAAGTGACTTCAAAACATATAAAAAACAAAAAACATATATGCAAAATCATGTCAGTCCCGTTTTGTAGTATGTTACATCAAATATATCCCTTCTTGTGTAAGAGTGCGTTTCTTGTTGGGTGGACGCCATGGAGATTTTAAGTTCCTGCCACCCGCTGGTTACTCTCCATGCTATGAGGCACTGTTGCCTAAGGAGAAGATGCACGTGGAACCTGTGAAGGACTACAAGAGGGACCATGAAGGGGTTCGCGACCTGCTGGGAACCACCCAGTTCCTCTCTCAGGCCTCCTTCATCCCCACTCCTGTTGACACCAGTCAGGTGAGGAGACTTCTGGCTGCTTGAATTTTCCATTGCAGCATTAGGATGTACAGTAGATAGGATATGTAATTCTGAACACCATCACAAATAGAGGTATGAATGAATATTCAGTGTATGGGAGTGAATCAACCAAGTTTGTTACACTTGTAATAAATAAAGGAAACACACTGGAATTAACTGTATAAAAGGTGAGAGAATCTTATAGTTGTTTTGCTGTGGGAACTTGGTATTAAATATTCTGAAACAAAACCTTTTGGTTGTTTTCATGAGGTTTTAGGATAAATATCTTCTATTTGGTCTTTCAGATAATGAGTATAATGACTTCAGCCCAGCTTTGAAATGTTAGGATTAGAGTAAATTTAGACCCAACTGAGATAGAATTGACAACCTGACGAAACACAGAGATGAAATTCAAACCGAAAGTGATTTATAATACATGCAAAAATAATTCAACATTTTTAACACTGCCATCATTGTGTATTTAGTATCTTCAGTTTTGTTGGCCTCTGCTTCTCATTCAAAATTGCTTGGAAAATTATCCTGAAAGTTGTCAGGGAATGTTTTTGGGAAACATCCCTCATTTGATGCAAATTAAATTGATGATCTTTTTTATATAACAGTGTTTCAGTGGCCTAATTCAATATTATTAAATTTGATTAGCTGTGTAGGAAACGCCATGATATATGCCATAGCATGCCACTTTTGGATCCTGGATTATTTTGAAGGAAAGGAGTCTGACTTGAAATCATCACTTACCACTACTGCAGGGATACCACAGGGATGCGTCTTGTCCTCTTTGCTTTTCCTCTTCTTAGTAAATGATTTTGAAATCCCATCAGACTCCACCAGGGCATCACTACAATTATACAACTGATCTCAAATGAAAGATAATATGGGAAGAAAGGTGTCCAGTGAAAACAATGTGGTTCTGAAAGGAAAAAGACAGTGAAAGCAGCTCTCCTCATCATTTGCCAACCATTATATTAACCAACTCCTTCAACTTCTCTGGCCGATACATTAGTAATTACCTGAAATGGGACCTCAACACCAGCCATCAGATGCAAAGAAGAATAAAAGAGACCCACACAGCCGTACTTCAGAGCATCGTGACACTCTCAATCTCTGTCTGGTCTTGAAACACATGGAAGCACACAGTAAAGACAATGTGGACAGAATTATCACCTGAGAATCGAAGATCATAGGACCTAAACTCCCCCACTGGACTCCCTACACACACACACACACACACACACACACACACACACACACACACACACACACACACACACACACACACACTTTCATAAGCAATCAAGATGACGGATGACCCCCTATTCCCAGCACACTATTGCTCTCAGGGTCTCTTGCAGAAGGTTCAGGTCAAGAGCAGGACAGAAAGCCTTAACCAGAGCTGTACAGCCATTACACACTAAAGGTGGTCTGTTATATGATAAATTTATGATAATCTCTGCAGATTGTTCTTCCCCCTCATATGGACAATATCCGGGACAAACTGGCAGAAAACATCCATGAACTGTGGGGGATGAACAAGATTGAACTGGGCTGGACCTACGGCAAGGTAAACTTTCGTCATCACATTCATGAACAGAAAAGGTCAGCTTTAGCCATGCCTAGTAAAAAGCTTGTTAACTCCAATGTCGCACTCCTCTTGAACTCTGCATGTGTATCCGCTGCTGGTATACTGGTGTGATATCTGTTTAAATAACTTACAGCTACAGAAGAAGCCTGTTTAAAAAGAAATGTACTAAATCAAAGACTTTGGCAATAAAAGTGAGACACCCTTTGTTCATGTCCCCCCCTCTGTCTTTCCTCATTTCCTGTTTCTTTTGTAGTTTCTAATAAATTCATAAAATACCCCTAATCGAGATACCTTAAATAAAGCTTGAGATAAAGTATTAATATCTGAGAGATGACACAATTGAAAAGAACAGAAGCTGGAAAATAGGAAAAATTACATTGCAGTTGTATGCCTCCATGAAGTCTGCTTTTCTCTGAGATTTGACCAGACAGTTTTTTTCAGTTCAACTTTGAATCCCAGTGGTTGCTTCAGGCAATTTTGTTGCAATCCTGAGATGTAGTGATCATGTGTGGTGACTGTGACCTTGACCTCTGACTACCAAAATCTCTTCAGTCCATCTTCTGATGCCATGAGATGAAAGTGTGTAAGGAAATTCCCCTTCCTGATATAGCAAGCTTGACCTTTGACCTCAAAAATCTTTTCAATTCATCATTGAGTCCCTGTGGATATGTGCCCGATTTAAAGAAATCCCACAAAGGGGCTCATGTGATATGACACTCACAAAAAAACGGATATACAGACACCGACATCTTGAAATGTAAAGCCTCTGGCCCACGGATGTCACTTTTATGGAGGCAAAGTAAAATATCACTTTTAGTAAACTTGGTCCTCTTGCATTTAACACTGTTAAAAAAACAACAAAACTGTTCAACCATTCCATACCTTGGAAAAAATGGAGCAAATGAGTGGACATTTCTGAAATAAGACACAGTGTCAATACAAAAAACAACAACAACAATACTACCTAAAATTGCAATTTGGAATTTAGACACTTCAAAGGAAGGAAACCCAATTTTAAGATACACTTTGATACTGTTATTTTTATGCTTCAGTGCTTGATATGACACTGCATATTAGCCGTTTTGAAACCTCGACATGTAGTTTGAGACAAAGTGACAAATGTTGGTTAGCTCCCAGTACATTTGAAACCCTTTTTAGGGCTTGAGCCCGAAGCAAGGCTTCAGGGCGAAGACCTATTTTTTTTTTTATGTTTGTTTCTTTCTTTTTTCTTATTCTTTGTGTTCTTTATTATTCCACCACTTTGAACATTAATTTGACCCCCTAAACAAGCTCAAAAACTCACCAAATTTTTTTCCTCCTGCCTTGGCTCTCAATTTGCATCAGCATCACATCTTTTAGTGTCAGTCACACTCCCTGTTCACTGCAGCACTGGCAGCCTGTTATAAGTCTGATCACACACACACACACACACACACACACACACACAATGCCTTTTTTGAACTATATCGTTATCACAGAGTCATCCTCCTCCTTGGCTGTTTTCACAGTGGACATTTAACCAGTGTAATTATTGTCTCACCTTCCAAGAGTATGACACCCTTATGAATGAAGTCAGGGTGAAAGCTCCACTCCAGGGTGCAGCATAGATTTAAAGTTCATAAAGGACATAATTTGGGGCCAAACAGATGCTTGGTATTTGATTTGGCTGTAACAAGCTTCAATAAGCTTCAAAGTGACTCCAAGTGAATCCAAGGTAGACGCAGCGTTTGTGCACCTGGGTCCTGTTTAACCTTTGTAAACACAACATAGTGCTTTGTCAGAGAACGAGCCAGTAGGAGCAGCGTCTTATCACAAGTCTGGAGGCAGTCGACTCACTTAACTGAGCCTCATGCCACTGCTTCTCTCTCTTCTTTTCAGGACTGATTCAGGCTTGTCTGTACTTCATTACAATTTCCACACCAGAGGATTTCAATGCATCAGGCAGCATGCACTGCAGATAAATTTGGGTGTACAGTTCTTGTTTTGTGAATCCTGAGCCACATTTTGTCCTGTTTTCCTTTGGGATGCTTGAAGGCATCTGGGCCACTAGCCGGTGCAGGAAAATAATGTTCTGGGGTTGTCATTCCATCTCATCTCTTGGACGCTGACATGATCTGATTAATATTTAACAATTAAACATCAAGGTGACTGTGACCTCCATAGTTTTGGCTGAATATACTCATTATGTCAAATTATGAGAAGAATTCCTTCAGTCATGGGGAAGATTTGAACTTAGCAAAAATATTCATATTTTCACCTTGGGTTTGGCTCAGATTTCCTTGGCAAACGTATGTGCTCTTCAAGGTGCTCCAGTTTTAGGTGTCTTCCATCTGTTGCAGTAGGGATGAACAGCCTCATTAACCAAAACCTAAATCCATCTTTATTTGTTCTTGTAAGATGAGCTATTATTCTTCTCAGGTTCGCGATGACAACAAGAGGCAGCACCCTTGCCTTGTGGATTTCACCAAGCTGCCTGAAACAGAAAGGAACTACAACCTGCAGATGTCTAGTGAAACACTGAAGTAAGGCCCGGGCAGTTTGCTAAATAATCCAATTACCTATTCATGGAATTGCTGCTGCTGTCTGCTGAATGCTGTGCAAGAGCCGATTAGGGCCAAGATTAAGGTGGCTGTGTCTGTAATGACTCGCGTCTCCTGAGCAAATTCCAATATTGATTCTGAAGAAATCTTAGATCCTGAGCTCATTTGAGCAAACTACTGAGTCATCTTGCTATTAAAAAAAACCAACAACATTTAGTTTGGCTCAATAAGTGACTGCCTGTTACCAGAAGCTTCAATCAGATTTGCAATTTATCAATTACATCCTGTAGAGAACTCTGCTGCCATGGATACGACTACTATGAGCAGTTCATTAGCATTGATCGGGCCAGGTCTATCATCGTTGAATGAGCTCTGTCAAAAGTGTCACTGGACTCTGCTGATGTAAGGCAGAGACATTTTCATTTCACCCAGTGTAACAGTGTTGCTCTCTTTGTGTCATTCTCAGAACCCTCCTGGCACTTGGATGCCATGTTGCTCAGGTCAACGTTCACGCTGAAGATGATCTGAAGAGAATCAAACTTCCTAAAGAGTAAGCTCAGTTTTTTTTGTCTTATTTATTGAATATCTACACAAAAATACATGATGTGTTTAATGGTATTTCCCTGTTTATTATGTTCCTACAATTCTGTGTTTTTTGCCTCCAGCTACATGATGTCTAATGGATATAAGCCTGCGCCACTAGACCTCTCTGATGTAAAACTGACTGCAGGTCAGGAGGTTCTAGTTGATAAATTGGCTGAGAATGCACACAACGTGTGGGCCAAAGATAGAATTAAACAAGGATGGACCTACGGCATCCAGCAGGTAAAAATGAGTGTTCTTCCCGGAGATGAATTCCTCTTAGAGGATTACAGCTAGCATCAAGGTTGTACACAAGGCGGGGTGGGGCCAAAGTTGCCTGAGCAACAGCCTAGTTGCCTGCTTTGGCAGCTCTGCCCTTCAGAGGGAAACATTTTTTTGCCATTGTGGCTGCATAAACGCTAGTAACCCATAATTTTTGGAAGTAGGACCACGTAAAATCAACAAATATTAATTCATCTTTGGCTTCTCAAAAGCATAGATGTCCTATTACAAATCTTTCTTGTGGTCGTGTAAACTGATGGTGTTTTGAAGTTAAAATAATGAACAGTGGTGAATGCAATAGAAATATGTTTCACTTTTCTGATGATATAAATCCACACGCAGTGCAAAGCTTGTCATGTTTGCACCACGTTGAGTAATAAGCAATCAACATGACGTAAACCAATTTTGGTGAGCTGGCTATGACTTTCTCATAGAAATGTTTGTTCAAGTCCACATTATGAGACAATGTAGCTCATGTAGCCATTCATGGTGCCCAGGTGTTTTTTAAGACCTGCATCCACCTGATCTTTTATTAGAGCCAGTCCACCCCACACAACCTTAGAAGCTGTTACGTTCTCTAAACAGTCAACCTGAAACCGCCTGCCCCTGCAGGTCAGGCTGCGGGCAACCCTGTTCTTCACTATTAGCCAGCTAACTAAGGTTCAAGTACAAGATGACCTCAAAATGTTCGTGCACATCCACGGATGGCCTAATGGTCTGATCTTAAGATTGGAATGATTGCATACACTTGTCCGTATTCTTGCACACATAAATTTCTGTGTTTGTTTCAGGATCTGAAGAGCCGGCGTAATCCTCGCCTGGTGCCATATGTTTTACTTGATGAGCGCACTAAGAAGTCAAACAGAGACAGTTTGAGAGAAGCCATCAGAACAATGGTTGGATATGGATATGACATTGACCCCCCGGACCAGGAGGGTAACTGATTCTGCTGCTTGTGACCTCACATGATATACATTCTAAAAATGTGCAAATGGTGCTAAAAGTATATTCATCTCCCACGAGTATTCTGAAAAGCTAATAATCAGAATAAAAAAGCTGGGAAAACTTTTTTGACTCAAAATCTATTGTTGCCTGTCAAATGTCAAATTGACAGGCAACAACAGATTCATCACCTGCCAGAGAACACTTGAATTTGTACTGATTCTAGAAAAGGCTGCTAATAATAGCTACCTGTCCTGCTGGTATCACTGACAGTTGTTATTGTCCCTCGTCCTAGCCGTCCACGTGGTGGATGATCAGAGTATCGAGACAATCCGCTTCTTCCGTGTGGAGCAAACATACGCTGTTAAAACAGGAAAGTGGTATTTTGAGTTTGAGGTCCTGAGTGGAGGGGATATGAGGGTTGGCTGGGCCAGGCCTGGCTGCAGACCTGATGTGGAACTGGGAACAGACGATCAAGCCTTCGTCTTTGATGGATACAGGGTAAAAGCAACTTTGTCAGGAGATATTGTACTTCTGTGCTTAACAGTGTTTGTGTTTGGTCTTTGGGAATTATTTTAAGACAAGTTGCATCTGAGGTCTGTTTGAAAATGACTTTGAGTATACAAATCTTTGTTTGATATTTGAAGGGTCGACGTCTGCACGCAGGAAGCCGCTACTTCGGTCATCCGTGGAAAAAGGGTGACGTGGTCGGTTGCATGATCAACATGGAGGACAAATCCATGATTTTCACTCTGAACGGCGAGCTCCTGATCACCAACAAGGGTTCAGAGCTTTGCTTCGCTGACTTTGAGGAAGAGGATGGTGAGGGCTCCACACTTCAGTGAACTTGAGTACAAAGTCTGTAATTTATTCAATTTATTCTGTGTGTGTGTCTCCTCTCCAGACTTTGTTTGGCAGTTAGAATGAGGTATAAATAAATAACAGAACAACATGCTAATGGCACTGCATTTCAATGAAGTCAGTTTTAAGAGAGACTAGAGAGAAAGTCACAAAGAATCAAACAGGTAAACAGTTTATATGTCATAGATTTTGCTAACTTTGACAGAAACAGTTCACGAGGCTCCAGTTAGGCTGTCAAGGATTGTTTTTCCCAGATTGACGATCCTATCTGGTTTTGCTTTTTTTCTCCGTGCTCTAAACCTGCCAGACTAATAAGATGTAACCTTTGTGGACAGATTGACAGACCCCATTGTTAGCAATAGAGTAACATCTGAGTGACTCTATGATTTAAAAAGCAAAGAAGCTTTTCCCAAATTTTCTGCAGAGAAGAAGCCTCTAACATACTGATGACTGGCCAATGCTTCAGAAAACCTTTTTGTTCCTTTCTCACTAACTGGCAAACCCACTGGAGTTCCTTACCCCTCCTCCAGGTTTTATCCCTGTCTGCAGCATGGGCATGTCTCAGATTGGACGAATGAACCTGGGCAAGGATGCCAGCACTTTCAAGTACTACACCATGTGTGGTCTCCAGGAGGGCTTTGAGCCCTTTGCGGTCAACATGAACCGAGAGATCACCATGTGGTTCAGCAAGCGCCTGCCCACCTTCGTCAACATACCTGAGGATCACGTCCATATTGAGGTAAAATTAATGGATTAATCAATGAAACCCATGTATTCGTCCATTCGCGTGCCTTACTGTCTCTTGTCAGGAATATGCAAAAAACACCTGCCAAATTTTCACAATACTTGATAATTTGAAAAAGAAGCCTTCACACTTGGCAGCAAAACTTTTAAACGTGGCCAAGACGCATCTTAATTTTGAAAAAATTTGCCTTGGTATGCACTTAAAATATTGAATATAGAATTCACGCCCAATACAGTATGAACTGCACTCAGCTAATGAACTCTATATCAGTTCAGACCAAGTTAAATCGTCACTACAGAGCACTGATTCACTTTACTTTAATTGGTGCAAAACTTGACTATCCCTGAATGAGTGAGAAATCAAGTGATGTAACCCCTGTAAACTGTCAAAGTTCAACACACCATTGGAGCAGCACTGAGCTGAAAAAATTAAGTTACGTGTTGTAATAGGTGATGTAAATTTGGACATGGAAACATTTGCAGCAATTTTCGGAACTGAGAACTTGGAGTTTACTTTTGTACAACTGCAATTACATTTTTTTGTTGCTATAGAGAATGTGAAGTACCCCAAAAAATGTGCTGAATTCTAGTTACCAGGAATAGAACTCAACATTCCGTCATGTAGTCCTGTACACCAAGTAGGAGTATGCTGTTGTCAAGTTGTAGTTTTACGGAATAGCAAAAAACCCCAAAACAAAACACAAAAACCCTCAATCTGTTCAATTAAAAGTGTACCGTGAGTATGCAATGTCACAGGCAACAAACGAAGTAGCTGTTGATGTAAACGCTGACGTTTATATATTTGAGTTTTGATTCCCTCATCCAGATTTCTTCATCTGATCTCTTCAGGTGACAAGGATTGACGGAACCATAGATAGCCCCCCCTGCCTCAAGGTCACCCACAAGACATTTGGCACCCAGAACAGCAACAATGACATGGTCTACTGTAGACTGAGCATGCCTGTGGAGTTATACTCCGCAGACATGATACTGGACGAGTCACTCAAACTCAGGTCGGATAATATTGCTGCATTGAAACACTTTTTCTTACAGAGAGGACTTTTCCATTGGCAAAGTCAGATTGATTAATCTGATCAATTTGTCTTAATTTGTGTGGCTTTGGTCTGTCGGGTAACAGAAATAAATTTCACTCCGCAGCCATCCTCCTAAAGAAGATGGAACTGTTGACTATGGAAGCATCACAACGGTAAATTAATCCACATTCTCAAAGATATACATGGAAAAATATGATGATGAGTGGCTGCCTTCGGTTCAGTAAGAATAACTGCTGCTAGTGTGTGTTTTCACGGCAGTACTACCACTCGGTGAGAGTGTTTGCTGGACAGGACCCTGCATCCGTGTGGGTGGGCTGGGTCACACCAGACTATCATTACTACTGCAGGAACTTCAGCCTCAGCAGGATGCGGACAGTCACTGTCACCTTGGGAGATGAGCGGGGCCGGGTTCATGAGAGGCAAGATCCTTACTTTATTATTGTGTGGGATTTATGGGATATTATGACACTCGGAGGTATGATTTGCTGGCAGGGTGCATCAGATCATTATTATTCTTCTGAAAAGAACAAGATGCAACAGTCATTTTAAAAATGTGCCACATTACTGAAGTTTAGAGAAGATCATACAAGATTGCTGAAGGACCACATTGCTAATCTTGTTATGCACAGACCCACCAAGTACTGCACAATGTGGGGATCTCCTGCTACTTTTGTCTTTTTTTAAGACTTCTCAGTCTCTGTGCTTTTCTTTTGCTGTGCAACACTACTCTCATTATTAACATGCTTCAGGCCAAGTTCAAAGGAAGCTTCATTAACATTCATTACAGTTGGATGATGATGGTTATTGCAAGAAATTGTTTTATGCTGAAAAAAGTATCAATGGGAATTTTATAGTGGTGTGAAAAAAATACCAAATGTGTTTTGTAAGAACCCATACAATTGCAAGAGAAGGAAAAGTTTTTCAAAACACGATTTAAAGGACCAAAGATCCATCGGCAGAAACAGAATGTAGTATTAACTATTATGACATTATTCCATTAGCTTATGATCATCTGGAACAAACTGTAGTGTCTTACTTGACTGAGTTCTTCATATCCACACCAGGAGCAGGTCCTCGTCTATTGAGCCCACTATGTTCTGTCACTTAAAGCGATGCCTGACCAAAAAACAAAAAACAAAAAAAATTC
The DNA here is from genome assembly GCF_037954235.1 of Aulostomus chinensis. Classification (NCBI taxonomy): domain Eukaryota; kingdom Metazoa; phylum Chordata; class Actinopteri; order Syngnathiformes; family Aulostomidae; genus Aulostomus; species Aulostomus chinensis. Next base: position 11,034,014 of record NC_141339.1, on the reverse strand, counting down.
TCTCTAAGTTATCATAAATATCTCTTGAACTTGAAGACATATTTCCATTCTGCATCACTTCTTTGTGACTCTCAGAATGTAAAGGAGCCAGCCACCTATATTTACGTACCTTGGCGGTAGCCTTGAGGCTATTGAAGACTGAAGGCTAACAACAGCTACAGCAACATAACAGCCAAACTGCCCAAAAGTTTTGGCTATTTTGAATGACCACAAATGAAGTTGTCCAGTTAAATGTATCAGCTGGTCACAATGAACGAGAGCCTAACTGGAAGTGTTTGATTTGAGCTAAAAAAACAACTCTTAAGTGTTTGTGGATCACTGAGCATGAGGCTGGATAAAGAGGACATGGGTTGGACCAGATGATGTAGTTGAGAGTTGTAGATGAGGATTTTGAGGAGTTTTGCTCTTGTTTTGTTGCTGTAGCTGTTGTTAGCTGTCTCCATTATTATTATTATCTTTCTCCATTCTAGAGTCATAAAGAAGGGGAAATGTATTTGTGAGAAAAGTATCATGTATTGTTTTAATCATTCCAGAATGTTGCAAATATTGTTGACACATTTTGCATCATAAATGTTAAACTGCCAATCTAGTTTGATAAAATGATTCCTTCCTAAACACTGATATCTGCTGCAGATTTTTAGAGCCTCGGCTCTATTAAAAGATCAACGGTCTTCTTGACATGCTTCTACCGTTGTTGAATTAGTGTTGAAATGTCCCTATCACAGCTGAGCGACCGTTATCTTTAACACCACTTTTATCCTCCATCAGCATTCAGGGCAGGGCGAGCGTTTCTGTGCGTAATAGAATGAATAATAATGAGACAAGAGTCAAGACAGTTCAATGAATATGGTGCACAGTGAAAAACAAAAGATCTGGGAGTTTATCTCATTTGTGCTGTCTTCCTGATGTTCATTGCCCTCGACGTCTGCAGGCTGAGCTCATTTTCTGCTCTCATTCTGCTGCAGTGTCCAGAGGAGTAACTGCTACATGGTGTGTGGAGCAGACGCCGTCGGTCCTTCACCCTCCGGCCACTCCAACTCTGACATGGAGATCGGCTGTCTGATTGACCTGGCCACTGGCCTCCTCACTTTCACAGCCAACGGTAAAGAGCTCCCCACAACATATCAGGTAAATAAGACGTGAGGCATAAGGACAGTCTTGTTTATGAACAGGAGTGTAAACGTCATTATTTCACTCCCATGGGGTAAATATAGAGCACTGCAGGCTTTTTCTAGTGTTCTCATCTGAAAAGCAGGCTATGACTTGCAAGCACCAGCTCCATAACTATTAGGTTTAGAAATTTAGAGCTGAGTGTTTCTGTTTAAATCGTTGTGGTTTCGGGAATGATACATGAATAAGCCCTATGAGATTTTTGAATGGGTTTTGGTTATATGCCTGAAATGAGGTCTGTGGCTCACACTGGTTTAGCATATTTTAAAGTGTTGCTCTATACTTGGTCTCAAACTTTTCTTTAGATCTTTTACCTCCTGAAACATTCTACTTTCAACCGTATGTCCTCCACATCCTCCACACATGGCTCCAGCACCGCTGCCATTAATGTTTGCTCTGTGAGATTCAGTGCTGGAAGGTCTCATGTAGATGGATTCAATGTCGAGGCTCAGTTTTTGGCTGTTACACTGCAGTTTCAAACATCTACCCATACTTTAGGAAGATATGTGGTCTGAAAGGGTCTCAATTTTCTGAAACCGGAGGAGGAGCTTTTCATTGACCTACAAGGTGCACGTCCTCAGAAGACCTGTCCATGGCCCTACTTTGAATCAACATCTGCCTGGGTCAGAGCCAGTCAGGGAAGAACAGGAGTGAATCTTCATAGACTGCAGGTTATTTTTGATTGAGGATTTCAAGGATACAATAGATTTCTTTGGCATATCCACAGACATAGCTGTGCAGGCCCTTTGGGGTGGACGCACCCCAGTTTGAGAGTCATAGTTCCACAGCAAAACGGCAGGAAATACTGCACTTGACTTTCAAAGAAGATTTGTGTCTCAAAATGGCAAACTTTAGAGGTTGTCACAGATATTAAATGGCATCACGCTGAAAACTGTCAAAGCACAAAGCTAATTGTGGACGTTGAATTCGTGTGTCTGTAGAATACATAGCATAATGTTAGCTTTGTACTTCTAACGATTGGATTTATGCTTCAAATCATGAAGGCAGTGTTTATTTGTGAAGATCATGCAAAACAAAACATGTTCTTCGCATAAACCTTTGTGTGACACAAGGTTTCTTTTGGGGAATGATGGAAAATCCAGCGTAAAAGTCCTGTTGGCATTTGGTTGACAGAACCCATGGCGATGCTTGCTGCTGGGTTGACCAACAAAAATGTGTCATCTCTGCAATACCTTGTAGTGCCTATAATTTGCACAGAAACGATTTGTCTTCTCTTTAGGTAAAAATAAAATGCATTGCAATAAATTAGACCCACAGACACGAAGTTAAGACATGATACAGCAGGAATCTCACCTTTTTTAATACTACAGTGGTAAATAAGACAGACAACTACTCAGTAAATCTTCACCTTAGTGGCCTCTTTATCCTTTTATTACCATCCGTCTATTTTCTCCCCAACTCCTCACGGCTTACTTTAATGTTGAATTGGCGTTCCTAATTCTAGGAATCCTTAGAGAATCAAGCCTTTTACACTGATGAAACGCGACTTGTTCTCTTACTGTATCAGAGCTGATGAGAAAAATGCTGACGAGTTGCCACCGGAGTAGATGATATAATGAGAAGATCACAGGGCTGCAATTATAATTTGGGATTTCTCCAAGGGGTTTTAGCGCAGGACAGATCAGTCTCGTCCAAACAATGTGTTCGTATAATGGAGCGTTAATAAAACATCCAGAATGGTCATATGTTTGGCTGAGTTAATATGCTGTCTATTGTCTTCTCAGGTGGAGCCGAATACCAAGTTGTTCCCTGCTGTATTCGTGCGGCCCACCAGCGCGAACCTCTTCCAGTTTGAATTTGTTAAGGTCAAGGTTTGTATCTAACAGGTAGCAGTGCTTAAATATGATGTCATGTATAGCAGAGGACCTTGCTGTTACCGGAAGATATTATTTTACACACTATTTATCGAACGTCAGAGCCATATGTCACTAACTATTATTTTTGACGACATTGAAAACCAGTGGGAGGAGCTTCACTGCTCTGTGTTCAGCTTCATACACTGATCAGCAGATATAAAGGACTAAGAGGCCAACTGTCAGCAAACTTGGTGGAGGGTTGAAAGGGTAGACAAACTCATTATCCTTAGGGGCAGATTAGTCACAGCGCTACCTGGTGGCAGCAGGAAATGACCTTTTTTACACTTTGAAGTACTCCACCTTGTCAGTTGTCCCAATTCATCTCAAACGTTCATCAGAAACACTTATAACTTATTACGTTAAAGCCGGAGAATTTCTTTTAACTATGTAACTTTTGACATTTTTAATATTTTGCCATAAAATGCGAAACCGTTTGAACCAAACTTGACATGGTCTGATATTTTGCAAACTTTATATATTTGATGTATTGTATTTTAGGCATAGAGTTACCAAGGGGTAATCCTAATATGAAAGAACTAGATTTGATTTACATCATATACAATATAAAGTAGCCTAAACGTGTGTCCTGGTGCGCCACCCAAACTTTACACTAGATTAAGCTGAGTAGGCCTGGGGACAGGTATGTGCTCACCGTGCTCCCTCTAATTACTCTTCAGCAGCTGCTGTAACCGCATTATGTTTTCAAGCTGTCCATAACTCGAGAATTCACTTGCTAATTATGAAAAAAATTCACATGAATGTCTAAAAGCACACATCAATGAAGCGATGTTACTCAATGCCATGTCACTAACACCCTGAGGTAATAATAATTAAAATCTTTTGTTAAATTCCTGTAAATTCTGCACTACATAAGGTATCTTACAAGAGTCTGAGCAACTGCAAGGCAATAATTATAGTAAATTATTTGAACTTCGTCTGCCATGTGAACTATTTGTAACTTAACTAGGCCCAGTATTAGGATGTTATTCATTCAAGCACATATAACTCTAAGGGTGTGTGCACAAATTGTCAACTGGATAAGACAATGATTGTGAATTGAATGTTAATGAAGTTAAACTCTTCATTATTTTAGTCCAAGCCTCACTGCACCACATATTTACATCACTCAGAGGGGCTATTTAAACCCAAGTGCTAACTGCAGCAAGTATTTAATCAGGAAGTAGGATGGATAAGTTAGTTTTCATTAAATGAATACATTACTTGTCCTCCTCCTTATTTTCCTCCCTCTGTTCCCAGGATGCCATGCCCCTCTCCTCTGCCATATTTAAGAGCGAGCACAAGAACCCAGTGCCTCAGTGCCCACCAAAACTGGACGTGCAGACCATCATGGCTGTGCTGTGGAGCCGCATGCCAAACACCTTTCTCAATGTGGAGACTGCTCGAGTCAGCGAGAGGCATGGCTGGGTGGTTCAGTGTCTGGAACCACTGCAGATGATGGCTGTGCATATCCCAGAAGAGAACAGGTGTGCAACTAGAAGATAGATTGGAGGGCTGTAACATATCAACTCACTCTAAGTTGGACCATTTGACAAGTTCGACCCTCAACACGTGTTTTATTTACATTGTCTTTAAAAATGTAAAGACAGGATCCATTGGTGTTTTTTAAGTCCTGTGCACATTACAGAAAGGAAAACAATTCCATCCATCCATTGTCTGTTGGGGGGGGGGGGGGGGGGGGGGCTGGAGCCTATCCCAGCTGTCTGTCACAGGGCCAACACATATAGATAGACAGACAACCATTCACACTCACATTCACACCTACGGTCAATATAGAGTATCAATCAGCCTTGTCCCCTCTTGATGTCTTTGGACTGTGGGAGGAAGCTGGAGTACCAGAGAGAACCCACACAGGAACAGGGAGAACATGGAGACTCCACACAGGAAGATCCTGTGCTGGAGCCGGGACTCGAACCCAGAACCTTCTTGATGTGAGGTGACAGTGCTGACCACTGCACCACTGTGGGAAACCAATTCTTCACTCTGTTAATTAAAAAGAATACCCTTTCTTTTTGTAGGTGTTTGGATATCCTGGAGTTATCTGAGCATGACGACCTGAGGAAGTTCCACTACCACACACTCAAGCTGTACTGTGCCCTTTGTGCCCTGGGAAACACTCGTGTTGCTCATGCCCTCTGCAGCCATTTAGACCAATCACAGCTCCTCTACACCATCGACAACCAGTACCTCTCTGGCATGTTGAGAGAGGGCTTCTACAGTGTCCTCATGAGGTTTGCTTGCTTGAAATTTAACATGATTATGTAGTGTTTTTTTCAATTGTATTTTTAAAACTTTGATTATTTCTGCTTAATTTCAACTGTTGCCCTAGTAACAAGTCAGTTTGTGATGTCAATATTTGCAATGCCTCCACTTTACTTTTATTGTTCCACAGATACCTATTGTACCAGTGCAGTCTGTCTAAACATAATGTCAAAACAGATTTTCCTCTTAAAGCGACGAATAAACTTTTTTTGAAAACGCTTATCGCCCATTATCTCCAGATTCAGGCAAGAAGATAGATACCCTTCTCTCCTCTGTGCTGCTTTAGGGGACTGAGACCCACAGAAACTCACTTCAAAATTGTTATTTCATGGCAATTGTTATCCTGATGCAGACAAAGACTAGTTTGGAAGAAAGTGTATTTGATGACTTTTGACTGAGGTACGGTCACACTTCCCATCCACTATTAGTCATTGTGCTAAGCTAATTAGCGGTCAGTCAGACTTTATGGTTCTCACCTGCCTAATGCACACACCAAGGAGAGAAATGTATCCATCCTTTTGTCGGGCAATGGGGAGGATGGATGTACCTGTATCTCACTAAAATGTTGGGTTTTTATGTAACCACAGACAGATACGGTTTAGATAAATGATGAATGTAGTCAATGTGTTCAACTCCATGTGGGTGGGGAAACAGTCAGTTTTGATAACTAGGCAGGGCAGCATAAAGGCATTCATTAACAACAACAACATATTCATTAACATCGTCCAACAAATATATTATGAGGATTTGGTGCAGTGACACAGCTCATTTGTAAAACACTGGAGAGATTAATTTCTAACCCAGAAAACAGAAGAATGCCCTACTGATTAGTGTAACGTCAAACACTGTCAGACTTAAACAGAGATTTGACTGATTCTCGCTCTCATCCTCAGCATCCATCTAGAGACAGCGAAGGAGGCTCGGCTAATGATGAACAATGAATTCATCATCCCTGTGACAGATGAGACACGCTCCATCAAGCTGTTCCCTGACGAGTCCAAACGTCATTCACTGCCTGGTGTGGGTCGGAGCACCTCCTTGACACCTCGAGTCAATTTCTCCCCTGTCTGCATCATCAACACAAAGCGCCAGCAGTATCTCCACAGCCCCCAGATACCCCTGGGCATCCTGAAAGAGAAAGCCATCAGCATGCTTACAGAGGCTGTGCAGGGCGGGGGCACCCATATTAGAGATCCAGTAGGCGGAAGTGTCGAGTACCAATTTGTCCCAATCCTCAAGCTGATTGGAACACTATTAATCATGGGAGTCCTAACCAGCGAGGAGGTGAGACTGATTCTGCTCCTGATTGACCCCAATGTGTTTGGGGAACCCAAGGATTCTGAGGAGACAAAGGGGGAGGAACTGGCTGCTGGTGGGGAGAAGGAGGAGGTGAGCAAGAATGAGGAGAAGGCCGTGGAGGCGGGGGAGGAAGAGACCAAGGAGAGTAAACCACTGGTGAAAGGTCTGCTGGAGAAGTCTTTGCCTGAGTCTGTCAAACGCCAGGTGATGAAAATGCTCATGAAAACCTGCATGCTGTAGTGATTAAGTAAGTTTGAAGGTAGTTACCTGGCAGAGTTTTAAGTTGCATTTAATTTGGTATTCCTCATTTCAGTGCTTTTATGATCTCTGTCTAACAGAGAAAAGACTGAGTGCAAATAAAATTGCAATATTTGGGCATGAATATTCCTTTCAGTGACAAAAAACTTATTGAACATTAAAACTAAATAACCTTGAATCCATGTATGATGGAGATAGTTCAAAAACCACATCCAAGAATACAGACACGGTTGGAGACACAAATCCCTGCTGAATCTTCTTCCAACTCTCCTCGGCAGATGTGCGAGCTGCTGCACTACTTCTGTGACTGCGAGCTCAAGCACCGCATCGAGGCCATCGTCTCATTCTCAGACAACTTTGTGTCCAAGCTGCAGTACAACCAGAAGTTCCGCTACAATGAGCTCATGCAGGCACTCAACATGTCTGCTGCCGTCACTGCCAAGAAAACCAAAGAGTTTCGCTCACCGCCACAAGAGCAGGTAGGTCCACAAGAAGTCACCCACAGGTGTGCATTTTAGGTTTTACTGTCAAAAATCTGCTGAGCCTGAACTCATGCTGCTAATGTTTCTCTAACAAGATACATGTCATCTCTTATAAATCAGTGACTCCTACATTGCATTCTGGGATTGTTTTTACAAAGGTGTTGCACAACCAGGGATGCACTAATGTATCAGTATAGGCCGATAATAACTGTTGACCAGCAACAGCCTATTGGTAGATAAGACAGCATTCACAGATAACTATGGCCAATGTTTATCCTTTGTGAAATGTTACGTTAAACATTGTTTCAGAAAGGTAGAAGATAGACCTTTTCCCCCTTGGAATAAAAGGGGGAATAAAGGTTAAAAAAAAAAAAACACAAGCAAATAAAGTTTTGGGCAAAAACTATTTGCCATTGACCAAATCTTTATCAGTCGTGACCCAGAACATCACTACGATTACATCCTTAATCATTACTTGTGCTCATAAAAAAACCAGGCGGGTGCCATGATGAGATTGCACTGAGCCATGTTCAGGCTCAGAAAAGCATCCTTGTGCCCCAGCCTCTGTCCTGTAGACCAAGTTCAACCCCTCCCCTCTACACTCACAACAGCTCAACACTCACTCGCTTATCAAGCTGACTTTTGTCTTTCGATAGGACAGATAATGAATGAGGTGTCTCCCAGTTTTCATACTTGAAATGATCATTTGACAGACATTAAAGCTTGTGCTGCTTCCATTTTCTTTCTGAAATGTTTGTTTTTTGTTATTGTTCTTGCTCTCTACTGTTTTTTTTTTTTTTACTATTTGTTATATAAATTTTATAGATCAACAAAATGATGATAACGCTGTGGTTTAGTATTGGTTGTATTCCCTAGATTTCACTTCCACCACCTGCAGTCAGTGTTTTCCAGCTCAACGTGTATAATGGCATCTTCCTGCTGGAGGCTGCAATCGTTGTACCTAATGACCAGGCCTCATTAGCAGCCATTCCTCTCTCTGGGCCAACGTAGGGAGGGAAGGGGGCTAGAACATTACTCATCCTGCGCAGTATCTCCAGACGTTCCTCTCAGTTCTTTTCTGTTCAGATTACTTGGTCTTGTGCCGAGTACACACACAACAAAGCGGCATCTCAAACAGTAAACCAAGGTTACGAGCTGCCCAACTGCAGAATGCTCATGTTCTAAATGTTGCGGCTCCTCTGAGTTACAACACAGAACAGATAAGCTCGAGCCTCCAGCTGCACTGGGATCTAGCAGCAGTGGTCAGCGGCAGATTGCTGTTTGTTCCTCCTGTGTTTTATTAAAAAGCCCTGCGAGAAACAGACGTTCAGATTTACGCTTCTTTATAGTGAGCTTGTGACCTACAATAGACCTTATTATTAAATATACATATTGACTTGTATCATCCTTTCTTCCTCTTTTCCATCCCTCTTACCAAAGCATTTTTTTGTATTCCTCTCCCCTGCCTCATCCTTTCTAAACAAATTTTTGTGTTCGTCTCTCTCCTCCAGATCAACATACTGTTAAATTTCACCGCAGGCGAGGATTGCCCCTGTCCTGAAGAGATCCAGGATGAACTTAATGCCTTCCATGAAGAATTGCGGCTGCACTGTGGTACAGCTGCTGCCTTAATGAACACATTTCTCATACAAGTGCTGCTAATGACAGCTCAAAGATGTTCATGCTACGTGCTTTAGATTTAGCCAAGATATGTTTATGTTTTCCTTCCTTCGCAGTAGAAAAAAACACCATTTAAACTGGTCCAGATGTTCAATGAAAACGTGCATGGTTGAAATCCAGGTTGTCTTGACAGGAATGCGTGTCTCCTTGCAGGAATTCCAATTGAAGATGAAGAGGAAGAGCAGGATACTTCGATAAAAGGTCGCCTGCTGGCCTTGCTGTATAAGATCAAGGGTCCACCTCAGAAGACGGAAGAGGAGCCCACTGAGACAGAGCAGGCTGCTCCCAGTAAGTCAAGAAAAGAGGAAAGTTTAGTTTTGGAGCTAACAAAAGACCACTTAGGCTTTCAGTTAAACTTACTTATGAGCACTGGATCCCACTTAAGAGGAACTGTACATCTTAACTCACAATAGAAAATGATCTGCATTGATGCACCCGGTGTATTCTCACATTTACTGGAAGATTACACAAATAGGCTTCGCACATCAGAAATAAGCAACAGGTGGTAAAAAAAACAAGTCAGGACCACTTACGTTCCCAAAAATGGAATATTTAAGAATCTCAAACGGGCTACTGAACAAATACAATTGGACAAATGTCTTAATTCGGCAACAAGCAAAAACTGAGAAAGATTAATTACCATAACAACACATAGTACAGATGATAATATGTCCATTCAAAACACATAATAGTCCTGAAGTAATAAGGACAAGCAAACCAACACTATTGACTTTTTAAACACGTGAATAATTGAGAGAGAAGTTTGTTTTGTTTTTGGTTTATTTTTTTAACCATGAGCTCAGCAAGCAAAATGCCAGACTGTTTAACATGAAGAGCTCAGAGTATATTAGGCAAGCTTCCAGTCCCAATTATCTGCATCAATATCTGTAGTGTTCTTTCAGAAATATCAGAACAAAAGTATGCTGCCTCCTTGGCATGGTCTCTTGAAGGGTTACATCTTGTATCCTATGCTTTTTGCCATTCATTCTCATTTCTATTGCAGAGGTGTGCATGTATTGACTGTAAATGACACTGAGCATAAAACACACAGACATGGTCCTAGTTTGACAAAGTGTTGGATCCACCCTGCAGTCAGCACTTTCAATATTGTTTTGCAGAAACCCTCGTATATGTTCTGTTTCAAATCATAAAAGACTAATAGAAAGCCTTTGCAAGACACTCTCCTATAAATTTTAATACCTTATTCCAGACTTACTTCACCCATCTTGCATTATTGAAAGGTTTTATGAGTAGACAGAGAGTGTGAGATTGATAATTCTTGTCTGAGCTGTACAACCTTTTTCCTACATGAAAGTAACATCATATTAAAGAATGTGTATTTCATTATTAGAGAAGAAATGTAGACACTCCTCCGCCAGGCTATTTTTGTTTGTAATACATGGGGCTTTTAAATTTAAAGCCCTTCAATTCATATTAGGAATCGCACAAAACCAACGATATTATTGTTGTTAAGCTCTGCTGCAAGTTACTGATCAGTTAGCAATTACCAATGTTTTGACTTGAGATTAGTAATTAGGCTTATTTTAATATCAAAAATGCCAAATATGTGAGGGTTACAGCTTCTCAAAGTTACAATTAGTAAAAATACCAACCAACTCAAGTTGGTCTGTTCATTGCAGTAAAACTAATGGTACATCGAGGTGAAAAAGAGCCACTGCAGCACGCAGGAGCGATGCTCAGCTGTCCTATGAAGCAGACTTGTCTCGGCTGTCTACTGTATATCCATTATCACACTCTCACTGTCTTTTACTAAAAGCTTGTGGTCATGGAAGAGGGCTGGAACAAAATTGTGAGAAAATTGAGAGCTTTGCTTCACGCTAAGGAAGTTGGGATTATCTTGTTTCTTACAATAAGGGTGGACCCCCCCATATGAGGCACTAAATTGTTTGGAATTCTACAGTTGTACTTTTAAAAATGAGAACTTTCTTCTTTACTAACAGTACTGTAATAATAATGCTGGTTCCAGACAAGAGGACTGATGTTCCCAATTCAAGGTCGATCTGACCGGATCATCTGCCCAAATGGTTCTGTGGAATGAGGAGTTTACTGACATTATCTTGATGTTCCCGACTGGATCAGAGTCTCCCTGATCACAAATCTTGAAATCCTGCAGTGTGAAAGGAACAGGAAGGGAATACTGAGTACAAATCTACAATAGCCAGTGAGAGCAAGCTGACAGAGAAGCATCACCAACCAGATGTTCCATGTAGCGGTAGCTAACAGCTGCCCCATGTGAGACCAAACTGTTTTTCAAATACCACTTCAAGCTCATTCTGCAAAATACTGTATCAAAGCCCTGCTCATTCTGTATTCAGCCACAACTCCATCAATATGTTTTCCTCTTTTTTCTGCTTTTTGTGTTTTCTGCAGTGACACAACTAGTTCCACTAATACAGAAAAGTTCACGGGAATGTTAAGGCCACATTAGTGGAGAAGCTGCACGTTTTGTCTGCTGATGACAGTTTAGTGGATTACGTGCACTCTTAAAACTCCAGATGTTACAACAATGAATTTGAATTGGTTTTAACATGCATCGTTCGATTTTGTGTGTAATGGAGAGTTTTGTTGTAAGGCTTGTGAATGATCATTCTTTCGATTTACCCCCCGGCTCCACCCGTCCCCGGAACCATGCATTTAGGTGTGTAATACACTTTTAGAACCAAGTTATCTTGTGATTAAATTTTGCTCTCACAGATGATACAAACTGCAGCTTTATTGTGATGCCATACTGGGGGAGTTGAAAAAAAACACATTTTGATATACTCATAAAATTAATATATCATGAGTTGACAAAATGACTTAATAAATGACTAACGTTCGCACGTCTGGTATAATATTGTTAATCGCAGTGTGTCGTGTCGTTTACAGTTGTCTCGAGGACAAGATGTACCGAGTTACAGACAATATTAACGCTTAGATTTGTTCAGGGCGGAATGTCGATCAAACATAAGAAGTTTGAACCAGCTCCTACGATGTGTGGACGAGTAATCACAGTATCATTTTTTATGGCAAAGCATCAACCTTGGCCGCCACCTCAGGGCCTGAGTATTTAACTGAGTGTGTTCACAGGTGTTTGTCCCCAAGGTGTTTTGAGGTGGCAGACCACATTTTAGTGGGATCTGATCCACAGACTAAGTACATGACCTCTCAGCGTAAAGAATGTCATATCCTGTCCTCAATAGGTGGCACTCTGACTGACCGTCAACTTCAACCCTTACATGTGTACAGGCCGGGACGTTTATCAATCTAGTGAAGTTCAAGATCAAACATGAAGGTTCCAACAGATTTGATCATGTGGAGGATTTATAAGAGCTGTAGTTCTAGTGCTAGCATAGTAATGCTAATTTGGTGTTTTTGGGGCCCAGAGGAATTACCTCACACTCTTCAACATGCTAATTAGCATTAGCTCAGCATTGGCATGCTAGCGCCAATTTGTGGTTTTGGTGTATTTCACGCTGGAAACATGACCTCGAGGTGCAGGTGTGTTAGTGTGTCCTGTACTGCCAGCTGGTGAAAGAAAATAGTGAGTATTGCAGCACACACTGGCTGTGTTAGCTTTCCTCTTTTTGAAAAATCCAAACTTTGCTGGTGCCACAGCCCTTGCAGTCCTCTGAGTTACGACTCACCCCAACGGGCGGGGTGTGAGGCCCTGCTTGCACGCACTTGCGTGTTTCTAGATTTGCAGTTGAAGTAGTAGTGCATAACCTGGTATTAATGCTTGTGACATACTGTAGGTGTTGCATATTGTGTTACTGTGAGGTGTGTGTGTGTGTGCGTGCACATTAATGTGTAGTGTGGGATTTTTTTCTGGAGCAAAACTTTGCAGCCTGAGAGTCATCATTACAAGCTTTGCAGCATGTTCTTGGTCAGCTTTTACATTTATAACAGCAGTGTAGATTTATTTTCAGGGAAAGAATAGTTCATACATGCCACCGTACAGGTTAGCTCACCCAGAGGTGAGGCAGAAATTCTTGTTAGTTAGCAACTTAGCATCACTTGCAAAGTGCGGGAGACCAACTTGGGTGCTGATGCGTTTATGTCACGAAAAAATGCAAGATAAACTCAACACAGTCTGTAAGTCTGTCAGTGGCATCATGTGACAAGCTACTCAGCATCAGAAGTCTCACACAAAACATGCTTGCTCTCTCTCTCTCTCTCTCTCTCTCTCTCTCTCTCTCTCTCTCTCACTCACTCACTCACTCACTCACTCACTCACTCACACACACACACACACACATCCTTGTATCTTTGTGAGGACTTTCAGTGATGTCATACATTCCCTAGCCCCTCACTCTAAACCTAACCATCTCAACAGACTGCCTGACCCTAAACCTAACCAGAGCCTAATTCTAACCTCAACCCTAAAACCAAGTCTTGACCTTCAAACGGCCCTTTGAAGATTTGAGGACTGGGTGAAATGTCCTCACTTTCCAAAAATGTCCTCACTCTGTTGGTTAAATAGATATTCTTGTCCTCAATTTGTAGCAAGTACAAGAACACACACACACACACACACACACACCACCACCAGCAAGGTAGAATTCTGAGAACACAGTGATCTTTGATCTGAGAGGCTTTGTGACATTACACAGGACGGTGATGATCTCAGACAGTCATCTCAGACAGTCATCTCAGACAGTCATCTCAGACAGTCATCCAAGGATATATAAATGAAAGATTCAAATTCAATTGCATTCGTAGTGTTTGATTCCTAGAATCTCTATACAGGCAACGACAATGTTCAAAAACTATCCAGCCAGTAAGCTGCTGGATTTCAGTCAGCCATTGGACATGAACTTGCTGGAGAATGTTATCAACACCATGCACCATGGCACTGGACCTCAGCAACAAGCAGCCCAGGAGTTGCTGAACAACCTTAAGGACCATCCAGATGCCTGGACCAAGGTTGACAAAATCCTGCAGAGCTCTAGGAACACGCAGGCAAAGTATTACGCCCTGCAGATTCTAGAGCAATTTGTTAAAACTCGTTGGAAGATTCTTCCAAGGAATCAGAATGAAGGAATCAAGAAGTTTGTCGTACAGACAGTTATTGAAATTTCTCTTCATCCCACAAACAAGGAGAAAGAGAGAGTGTGCCTTCTCAAACTCAACATGGTATTAGTTGAGATTCTGAAGCACGAATGGCCCAACAACTGGCCCAACTTCATAGGTGACATTGTGCGTGCCAGTATGACGGGTGAAAGCCTCTGTGAAAACAACATGCTCATCCTCAAACTGTTCAGCGAGGAGGTCTTTGACTTCTCCAGCGGCCAGATGACCCAACTGAAAGCCAAGCACTTGAAGGAGCACCTGCGGAATGAGTTTCCCCAAATTTTCAGGCTGTGCTTGTTTGTGATGGACAACTCTCAGAATGCTCAGTTGGTGTACACCACACTGGAGACCCTCCTTCACTTGCTTCACTGTATTCTTGGAGCTGAGTACGGGATACCCGATTACATCTTTGAGTCCAACCTCATCAGCTATTTGGTCAAATTCCTGAACGTGCCCATGTTTCGCAATGTGGTGCTGAGGTGCTTGACGGAAATTGCTGGAGTCAGTGTCACAAACCATGAGGAGAAGTTTGTCACATTGTTTACCCAAACAATGTGCCTGCTTAAACAAATACTACCTCTGAACACAGATGTAAGATTGGCCTATGACCAAGCAAAGAATGAAGAGCAGAACTTCATTCACAATCTCAGCTTATTTTTGTGCACCTTCCAAAAAGTGCACGGTCAGTTTATAGAGAGGAGGCCCAACCTGCGAGAGGTGCTCATGGAAGCCCTCCATTATATGTTACTTTTGTCAAAGGTGGAGGAAACAGAGATCTTTAAAATTTGCCTTGAATATTGGAACCATCTCGCAGGAGAGCTCTACAGAGAGTGTTCTGTCTCCTCCACTGCAACCCCTCTGCTGCACTGCGTCCCGCCACGCAGACAACTTTACCTGGGTGTCCTCTCACATGTGCGTTCACTGATGGTGAGCCGCATGGCTAAACCAAAGGAGGTGCTTGTGGTAGAGAATGACCACGGTGAGGTGGTCAGAGAGTTCATGAAAGACACAGATGCCATCAACCTATATAAGACCATGCGAGAGACTCTTGTGTATCTCACCCACCTGGACTATGCAGACACTCAACGGATCATGACAGAGAAGCTCCAAAACCAGGTTAATATGTCTGACTGGGGCTGGAGAAACCTGAACGCGCTCTGCTGGGCAATCGGTTCAATCAGTGGGGCAATGCAAGAAGACGATGAGATGAATTTCCTTGTTATTGTTTTCAAGGGCCTTCTGAAACTCTGTGAGCAGAAGAGAGGCCAAGACAAGGTCATCGTAGCTTCCAACATGATGTATGTGGTTGGCCAGTACCCTCGCTTCCTGAGAGCCCACTGGGTGTTACTAAAGGTTGTTGTTGTAAAACTTTTCGAATTCATGCACGAGACTCATGATGGTGTGCAAGACATGGCTTGCGACACCTTTTTCATGGTCGCAAAGAAGTGTCGACAGAGTTTTGTTCAAGTTCAGGAGGGTGAGGCGGTGCCCTTCATCGATGAGATCCTCCGCTGCATCGACACCATCATCTGTGACCTGCAGCCACAGCAGATCCACACGTTTTTTGAGGCAGTTGGCTACATGATTGCTGCTCAAGAAGACCAGGCAGTTCAGGTGCAGCTGATTCAGAAGTACATGAGGCTGCCTAATCAGGAGTGGGACAGAATAATGTTGCAGGCCACCAAGAATGTAGATATCCTCAAAGAAGAAATGACACTGCATCAGCTGGGGGGCATCCTCAAGATAAATGTCAGAGCCTGCAAAGCCATCGGGCATGTGTTTATAGTCCAACTGGGACAAATTTACCTCAACATGCTCAACGTTTACAAGTATCTCAGTGAAACCATCTCTACGGTCATCCAGAACAATGGGGAGATGGTGACCAAGTGCCCCCTGATCCGGAGCATGATGATGGTGAAGAGAGAGACTCTGAAGCTGATCTCTGGCTGGGTCAGCTGCTCAGACAACCCTCAAGTGGTGGCAAATAAGTTTGTGCCCCCCCTGTTGGATGCAGTACTTTTAGACTACAAGAAGAACGTTCCAGCTGCCAGGGATCCTGAGGTCCTCTGCACCATGGCAACTATTGTGAACAGCCTTGGGGACCACATCAGTGGCCAAATTCCCCAAATCTTTGATGCTGTCTTTGATTGCACCTGGAACATGATAAACAAGGACTTTGAGGAGTTCCCGGAGCACAGGATTAATTTCTTCAGCCTCCTCAGAGCTGCCATTTTGAAGTGCTTCCACGCCTTCTTGTGCTTTACCCCCACCCAGTTCAGTATTGTCCTGTACTCAGTAATCTGGGCTGTCAAGCACACAATGAGGAATGTAGCAAACACAGGGCTACAGATCCTCTACACTATCCTGCAGAATGTGTCAGCATCGGAAGCAGTGACAGAGAGATTCTACCAGACATACTTCATTGACATTCTGCAGAACATTTTGTCAGTGGTAACTGATTCGTCTCACACTGCACGTCTGACCATGCACGCCACCATCCTGGCTCACATGTTGGAGGAGGTGGAAAAGGGGAAGGCCATCCCAGTCAATAACCAGGTTCATGTGCTGGAGTACATTGGAAACCTGCTGAAGAAAGTCTTCCCACACTTGCAAGATTCCCAGTTGAAGGTGTTTTTGGTGGGGCTGTTCAGCCTTAACAAGAATATCCCTGCTTTCAGGGAGCACCTAAGGGATTTCCTTGTACAAATCAAGGAATTTACAGGCGAGGACACTTCACACCTGTTCCTGGAAGAGAGGGAGTTGACTCTGCGCCAGGCCCAGGAAAATAAACGCAACCTCCAAATGTCGGTGCCCGGCATGCTTGGTCCCCACGAGCTGCAGGGGGAGCTCAATGAAGATGAATTTGACTTCTAAAGCCCCAAAATTAAGGTTTAGGATTGAGAGGAGGGGGAGGGGGATGGGGGTAGGGGGTTTGGATCCTTTCGCCAGTATCAACATGCCAAAAACATTCATCTCCATCTGTTCACAATGTTGTTGTTTTTTAGCATACAATGTACTTATGTTCCTGTTGGACCTTTATGAAATATGAAAATGATATAAATGTTTTGTTCAAAAGCATAAAATGAATTCAAAATATATATACAAAAATTCCCTACAACTCTATACTTTGTCATGATAAACATTTAAGTTCATTTTCAGGATTTTAACCATTTAAACGCCGTATTCCTTTGAAAATGTAATCTGGCATAGAATTACTACTTTGGCACTTAAATTTTTTTTTTTTTTTAAACAAGGCAGAGTTAAGATGCTTTATGCTGTCGGTAACTACTCATGTCTTCTGGAAACCTCCTGAAGATTCACAATTTACTTGAAGAAGCCAATACACAAGCACAAAGTATTAAGTAATATTAAGTAGTGCATTATTTACCAGGAATGTAATGGACCTATAGTAACGAACTCCTCTTTTTAAAAAAAAATATTTAAAAAGATGTTAAAAGGTTTGGGTGCTCGCTAGCTAGCTACAGGTGTAGAGTGCCTGCACCATCAGCCATGTAAACCTTTCCACACAGAGAAAACTAATGCAGTCTTTGTGCAAGCATTCCTGTATCAACAACGCCAAAAAGGTTTCCCCCACAAATTCCTTTAAGACTTTTCGCCAACTGACAGTGGATGGATGTGTTGCAACTAGTGAGTGACCTCAACTCCTATTACTGTGTTATTAATTGTCGTACTTTGACTTGTTGTGCAAGCTAAAGTTCAATCGTCCCTGCTTAGTCATAATTACTTCGTAATAATAATCATAATTACTTTGCTCAGTGTGCCACATGTTTAGTTACTCCTCTGCCTCCTTTGATGATACTGATAAGTGTGTTAAATGTAGGTTTTTTTGTAGTATTTGAGGCTCTTGGAGTGGCTCTGCACCGATGGATCCAAACAATTAGCCACTAGAGCTAGCCAGCCCCCATTAACTGGTGTGGACCTCCTTAGCTTAACTCTGACTAGCGTTTCCCTGACAGCTCTTGAGCAGCTGGTAAACCAAGGAGGCTGGGTGACTCTCCGAAGCATAGTCCTAAACAGAATCCCTCTGTCAATGACCAACCACCACGTTATGTTTCTAATATATTTTTCCCACTCGGTGACACATCCTTAACACTCCTATTCCTTGAGGCTCTGGCCAAGGAGTTGAGGTTGCTGCCATTTTTGACAGAAGTCTAGTATTAAATCCCAAACCCAAAATAAGTTTCAATTAATTTGAAAGCCTGATTCTCACTTTGTCTCATCCAGCCGTGCTCCTGCTCCTTACTCTGAATTCCTATCTGAATTTTAAGAGTTTATATCCAGTTTAGTTCTCAAAACAGATAAAGTCATTATTTTAGGTGACTTCAATATTCATGTGGATGTTGATAACGACTGTCCGGGCACTGCATTTATATCTCCAATAGACTCAATTGGTTTCCAGCAGTCTGTTCATGAGCCCACTCACTGTCACAACCACATCTTTGATCTCATCCTGATGTATGAAATTGAAGCTGAATATCTAGTTATATTTCCACAAAACGTGCTTTTATCTGACCATCAATTAATCCCTTTTGAATTTGTACTAATCGACTACACTCCACTGAGGAAAACTGTAGTTTCCAGATGTTTGTCCGATAGGCCGTAGCTGCATTTAAGGAAGCGATTCCATTGGTGCTAAATTCAGTATCATGTCCCATTTATAACAGAGGACACTGTTGTCAACCTTAGTCCCTCCCAAATTGATCATTTTATCGATTTGTGCAGCAGGCACTGTAAGAAAAACTCTGGACTCAATTGCCCCACCAGAGCAAATCCAAGGAAACAAGCACCTTGGTACAATTTTGAAACCAGACAACTGAAACAAAAACTCAAAAACTGGAGAAAATATGGCACTGCTCCAAACTGGAGGAGTCACATGCAATTTGGCAAGATGGCTGTATACTTAGTAAAAAGCCCTTCGTATAGCAAGAGCAGCCTACTACACGCCACAAATCGAGAGACACAACAACCCCAGGTTCCTCTTCAGTACTGTAGCCAGACTGACGGAGAGCCACAGCTCTATTGAACCAAGTATTCCTGTTTTCCTGGGTAGCAAGAATTTCATGGACTTCTTTAATAACAAAATTCTACTTATTAGAGAGAAAATTCATCTCCTTCTGCTATCAGCTGACAACACGGCACCTATAACCTCAGAAACCCTTGAGGCAGCTGAAGGACCAGACCAACACTTTGATAGTTTTATTCCCATTAGCTTTCATGAGCTTGGCCCAACAAATTCCTCCTCCAAACCATCCACCTGTCTTCTAGACCCCATCCCAACCAAGCTGCTTAAAAACTCTCAACAGGCCAATATCAAATCTTCCTCTTCTCTCCAAAATTCTGGAGAAGGCAGTTGCTTAACAGCTCTGTGACTTTCTCCAAAGCAACAGCTTATTAGAGGATTTCTAGTCAGGTGTCTGGGTTCATCATAGTTCAGAAACAGCACTAGTCAAAGTTACCATGACCTCCTACTAGCATCAGATGAGAAACTCGTCCCTGTGCTGGTCTTATTGGATCTTAGTGCAGCTTTGATACCATTGGCCATCACATCCTTCCACAGAGACTGGAACATGTGATTGGCATTAAAGAACTGCACTAAACTGGTTTAGGTCATATTTACTAGGTCAATCTCAGTTTGTTCTTACTTATGATGATTCCTCTGAGATCACTGCAGTCAGTTATGGTGTTTCACGAGGGTCTGTGCTTGGACCAGTCCTCTTCACCCTATACATGCTTCCTCTAGGTCACATTATAAGGAAACACTCCATTAATGTTCACTGTTATGCAGATGATAAACAGCTGTACTTATCAATGCATCCACATGAAACAAATCACCTGACTAAACTGGAGGCCTGTCTAAAGGAAATTAAAAACATTGTTGACGCACAATTTTTTTTTGATTAAACTCTGACAAAAATGAAGTTATTGTGCTGGGCCCAAAACCCCTTATAAACCTCCTATCTAATGAGATAGACACCCTGGATGGCACTGCCCTGGCCCCCAACACTACCATAAGGAACCTAAGAGTTCTCTTTGATCAGGATCTGTCCTTTATTAACTCCCACATTAAGCTAATCTCTAGGACTACTTTCTTTCATTTATGTAACATTGCTAAGTTCAGGCATATCCTGTCTCAAAAAGATACAGAATAACGAGTCCATGCTTTTGTCACTTCCAGTAGGATGACTGCAATTCCTTCCTATCAGGCTGCACCAATGAGTCCCTAAAGACTCTCCAGCTGGTCCAGAACACTGCTGCCCGCGTGTTGACTAGAACTGGTAAAACCGGGAAAGTTTTGATTTTGCACAAAGGAGTAGGCATCAAATACACCAAAGTCAGAGTAGTCATGCTAATGCTAAGCTAATTAGTTGCATGGGCGTGGCAGTTCTCAGGGTCTCAGGTGTTTTGTCTGACTAAACACAAAATTAGAAATTATGTATGTCTAACCCTAACCCTAACCCACAATTGCTAATGCTTAACACATGCTGTTGCTGTGTGTGTTTGTATCTTCTCAGGCTGTGCAGCACACACACACACACACACACACACACACACACACACACACACACACACACAGACCCCTCTCAACCCCTCTGCCCTCAGTCAACATCCAATCACTGTTAGGATGCAAAGAACCTGGTGTCAGTTTTTTTCATTTGGTAGGGTAGCAAAATGAGCAGCGCAACAGTGAGGGACTTTGAAGAAGCAGGAAATCTCCGTTGTCAAAATCAGAGGAACTCCTGAGATAATTAACAACTAAAAAATACATCTATATTTGCAGTCAACTAGGGACCTGCCCATTGTTCTTCTCACCGTTTTAGCCTGTTTTAACATGTGTCTGTGTCTGTCAGACCCCGACACAAAGCCCCGCCCCAGCTTTCAACTCTCCACTCCACAGTTTTCTCGTTTCATGTACTGTTGTAAATCACAGCAATTTTAGTAAACCTTATTGACTTTTCACTCAACACTTTACACCTCAGCTTGCAGGAGCTCACAAAGGGAAAGTAAATGGTGAGATGCATCCTTTTTTCCAAGCTTTTAAAAAGTGTGGTGCTGCTCCTGCCTGTACCAATAGCAGTCGTAATGATTGCTGCAGCTTGTACATCAGAGGCAGCAGCTAGCATATCTACTCCTGTGGCATCAACAAGTACTGCTTTTTCTGTGCTTCTGCCAACAATTGCTGCCACAAAGCAACCTGCTCAGCTACCCAGTGACTTAAATGGCAATACACCATCCCAGCCAATACTGGGTAGTTACCCCAAACGTGTTAACAACATTAAGATCATTGAATCCTGCCTGGTGCTGCACACGACCATGGCTGGAGTACTCAGTTGTGCGGGATGCATGCTTCTGTTTCCCCTGTTTGAAATATGGCAGCACTGTTAATGAGAGGGATGTAGTTTTTTTCTTTAACTGGTTTTCACAACTGGAAAGCAGCACTTGATCCAGACAAGGGGCAACAGAGGCATGTGTCCAGCAACAACCATGTGCATCCTTCAACCATCTGGACAGAGCATAAAAGCAGAGAGGCCACAAGGGGGGCGGTGGATTCACTGTTGGTTGGTAAAACACAACTTGAAACAACATTACCATGTCAAAAGTATTGGCAGTGCTGTAAGGCCTCTGTGTAAAATGAGTTGGGACTCCGTGGGACTGCAGAAACTTTGAGACATGATTCAGCGGGTAGTGATGATGACATTGCTTCAAGTCTTTTACTAAAACTGATGGAATATACCTTAGAGAAGGATGAGAAACTAGCAAGTATTGCTAAGGGTATCCCAAAAAATGCAAAATACACATCTAAGGAGATCCAAAATGAAATTATCCAAATACTGGCTGACATGGTGCTTGGAAAGGCCAAGAAAAAATATGAAAGTGCTGATTCTGCTGGGTTTTGCCTTAAATGATGGGACCAGGGATAGGTGCAATGTGGACAATTTTTCTGTGATAATACGCTTTGTCTGCAATTCCATGCCAGAGGAGCATCTTATTGGGTTTCTTGACTTGCAACAACTTGATGTAGAGTACATCACCTCTGAGATACCTTTCTGATGCTGGCTGCAGTGCTGACAATATACCTAGCAGGGTTATGATGGGGCTTCATTGATGAGTCAGGTTAGAGGTGGTGTACAAGCTCTGCTTCAAAAGAAGCTTGACAAATATGTCCCATACATCCACCCTTACAACCACCTACTGCACTTAGTTGTTGTGCATGCCATGCAGAGTGAGCCATGTGCAAAAAGATTTTTTTTAGCCTATCTAATTCAGTCTACAACTTTATTTCACCACCACTATGTGCTCAATAAACACGATGCATCTTGTCTTAAAAGGCTGCTTGAGATCTGATGGACAAGCCACGAGGTGACAAGGTGCACTGTGGCCAAACAAGAACAAATCCTCAGTGTCTTATCTGAGATAACAGGATGACGATGCTGCAGTTGACCTGCGCACCGAGGCATCAGGCCTGCTATGCCAAATTAAGAGGCATCACTTCTTTGAAATTGGAAAGTTCCTAGTGCGGGTGCTTGGTGTCTTGAAACCAGCAAATGATATTCGACAGTCTCAGTCAGCTGATCTGTGCCGTGCTTCTGAGGTAGTTAGTGCAGCACTGGACTCCTTAAACATCCGTGGGGATGATTGTTGGGGAGTGTCATCTGCTGCTGAGGATGAGCCACCATCAACAAAGGGAAGGAGAGCAATGAGCAAACACCTAGGTCACAGTGTTATGCTCTCAACCTTGGGCCATACAGACTCTGGTGACCCTATCATTTCCCCCTATCAGTCTCTGAAGTGATCCCTGCTCAACATCCTTGACATGGCCATTTCAGAAATGGAAACTAAATGTTCACACAAGACTATTGACTTGATGACAGCTGTATCTAGTCTTGCACCCAAATCTTGCGCATTTCTAGATCCCACCCTGTTGCACCCTCTGGCTGTGATGGCTGGCACAGACGATGTAAGTCTGAACAACGATGTTCTTGTGGCAAAGCGGATGCTGTTCAAAAAATGTTCAAAGGAAACAAACCTGCCCACTGTGTGAACAAGAAAGCCTTTCCTGAGTTGCATAAACCGTATGTAAGAGCCCTGGCAATTGGTGTGTCCTCAGCATCTTGTTAGAGTTCCTTCTCTCCTTTGTCCCGGGTCCTAACCCCTATCATTTCACCATTTTACATAAAAAGAAAGAGGAATTTGGTGATCTTTGCCCATGAGAAGTCCATAACAAATAACTTGAATTGGGATAAATTTGTCAGAATTTTTGCAAAGGGAAACAGGAGACTGTTGTTGCAGCCTGGATTGATGAGGAAGGAGAGTGGAGCTGTTCAGTTGCTTGCAAAACAAACAAGCTGAAAATAAGACAAAAAAAAGAGATTTATTACAATGCCAACCCTTTTTAATTTTGTAAATATTGGCTATATTGAGAGGTCTTGTGTTATTCTTATTTTATTTTGCAAATTTATCTGAGAATTAGACCATCCAATTAAGGTAAATTTTATGTTGCTGGTTGTCAAGATCTGGATGGATATTTTATTTTATTCTTTATTTTATTTATTTATTTTCTATTTATCAGTTTTGTTTTTCAAGACTTAGTGAAGGGATTTTTTTTTTGTTAATAACTTGTCCTACCCTTTTTAGTTTTGTTAATATTGGAAGTAGTGGCAAGTGTTATTGATGGGTTTGAATGCATGTGATACAGGCCATCCAATTAAGGTAAATGTCAAGTTTTTAGTTGTTGTAATCTGATGAGAACTATTTTTTTTTTTTTAGTTTTTTTCATTTTCCCCCTGAGAGATTCCCACATTATCGTGGTCAGGGGGTTTGACCTCAGTGACCCTAAGAGTTACAAAACTTAGCCTTCAGGTGGGACAGGGGGGACCAAGTTGGGCAGGTCTTAAGGTAGAGGTCTGCCAAAGTGCCGTCCAATTACATGACAAAAACAGATACCCAGAGCCCACCAACCCCGCCTACCACCACCACCACACCCTTTCCCGCCTCTGTCGCCACCATATGCCGCCTTCACATTTCTGTCTGCCCCCTTATATATGCCTGTCTAGAACCAGCCCTGACTTAAATTGCTATAAATGATTATTTCTATAAGAACACAATGAAAATGGGTATAAATTTCAGTTCATTCATTTGGCCGTCCAGACAATATTGCCACTGTTTCAGCTGACTCACCACCTCAACTGTCCTTCAGAGAAAAAGCTCAGCACTAAACCACAGGCAGACAGTTTTTCATGAACATTTATTAGCTAATGAGCAGTTAGATCACATGAAAAACAGCCAAAGGAAAGTGAATACGGGACCTGAATTCACCAGCTTTGCAGAAATGTGACTCCTAAAGAATTTCTAAGATTTTTTTTTGTATCCACTTAATGTGTAAATGAGCAACTTCCTGCTAAGCACCGGTACTCTCTGGCTTTGCTAAATTAAATTGAAAGGTCACGATGCGTCAGATGATACAGTAGGTGATCTGTCCAGGGTTCATAACAGTCACGAAAACCCCCGACAAGTCATGAAATTTGAAAACAGCAATTTCCAGGCCTGTAAATGTTTGTGAAAAATATTAGATGTTTAATGCATTTTAAGAGTAAAACAATATATATGTAGCATATAAAATCATTGTGTATGTGATCAGTGTAAAACAATAAGTCGTAAATAAATGATTTGGCACTGTATCGTGTCTCCAGATTTTGAGCTGTTGGTTTGAAGCTGTCACCTTGGGCTTTAAGCAGTGTTCAGTTTTTAATCAGACTGCCAGTGAGATGCCCTTTAGAAAGTGAACCCTGCTGCTCAGTGAGAATACAGATGTGCCTCGTGGTTACAAAATAATACAAAGATCAGCCGTAACCTTAAGCTCCATGGGGGAACTCTAATTACATGACTGGGAGGACCGAGAGTAGTTCTCACCATGTGAGCTCACCTCAGCTCTGTTGTCACATGCAAAAAAAAAAAAATCTCGGCTTTCTCAACTTTGCGATTTAATGATTCCACGCTGGCAATGTTGAAGACGAAATAATGCTTCCAGAGAGTGTCACAGAGAGTCAGAGAGGCTTTGTCGGCGAACATTATGATATATTTTGTTATTCCTTTTCATAAACACAAGGGAAGCAACATGCTGGTAAACAACCTGATTGATAGCTTTATACCATGAACTGAGATCCCCACAGACTCCAGAGAACAGACTAATTTTTGTTTCTATTTATTTGTCTGAGTTTTTTTTTTTTGTTGCCTGATTATGCTCCTACCTGAGTTATCGTTGGTATTAAAAAAAACAGCAGTAGATATTCTTTATCTAGCTGCTGCAGTCTGGACTTGGTACACAGAACACTGCAGTAAGGAAGTCAAGTACATCATTTAATGACCCCTTCTATCACTATTCAGTGTCTGGATATTGAAATCTTGCTCTCCTCTCCAGCCAACCTGAAGGAGTTGATCTCCCAGACTATAACCAGCTGGGCCCAGGAGTCTCACATCCAGGACCCCGAGCTGGTCCGAGTGATGTTCAGCTTGCTGAGGAGACAGTATGACGGCATTGGCGAGCTGCTGCGGGCCATGAAGAAGTCGTATACCATCAGTGCCGCGTCTGTGCAGGATGCTATTAACCTGTTGGCATCTCTGGGACAGATCAGGTCTCTGCTGTCAGTGCGCATGGGCAAGGAGGAGGAGAAACTCATGATTGATGGACTTGGGTATGACGCAACAAATTCCCTCATCTATTTCCCAACAAGGTGTAAAATAGTATACTGTGACCCGAACAAATCCCTCTCTCCCCAGTGACATCATGAACAACAAGGTTTTCTACCAACATCCCAACCTGATGAGAGTGCTGGGCATGCATGAGACTGTTATGCAGGTCATGGTCAACGTGCTGGGAGGTGACAAGTCACAGGTAGATTGAACTCAGTGAAATGCCCGCGAGTAGCAGCTTGTTTGCAATCCTGATATACTGCAGCTTTTTATTGTGTCATATGTGCTTTTATGAGCCTTTTTTTGGCCAAAGATACTTGTGAACCTGCGTAAGAGCTGCCTTTCACTTTGCCTGGAGGGACCGAAACCATAATTTCTGCCGTTTCAAAAATGCCTCAAGGTAGTAAAACTAATGGACCCGGAAATATCAGGCTTGAATGTGTAGCACTAAATATCGCTGGATTTCACCAAAGCAGTCACTCTTAAGGTTGAATTTTAGTCTTCAAATCTTTAGATTTGTTGCAAAATGCAAACAGAATTATATTAAACGAGCTTTTTGTGCTTGGTAGATTGTAAGAAAATCCAGTGCAATGATTCAGTCTTGTTTTATAAGCTCAAAATGAGGAGTCACCGTCCAAATTTATTATGAATTTTCTGGGTTCGAGTCCCGGCTCCAGCACGGGATCTTTCTGTGTGGAGTCTGCATGTTCTCCCTGTTCCTGTGTGGGTTCTCTCTGGTACTCCAGCTTCCTCCCACAGTCCAAAGACATCAAGAGGGGACGAGGCTGATTGATACTCTAAATTGACTGTAGGTGTGACTGTGAGTGTGAATGGTTGTCTGTCTCTATGTGTTGGCCCTGTGATAGACTGGTGACCCGTCCAGGGTGAACCATGTGACCCTTAACGGACAAGCAGTATCGAAAGTGGATGGATGGATATTGGTAGTATGGAATGGTGATGATGTCACAAATGTAATTGTTTTGGGTTTTTTGCACCAAACTGCTTGACCCATCACATGATTCGACACGATGGGATATGAAATGTCAGTGCTCTACAGAGAGAACCAGACAGGGAAGTTTGTGCCATAAAAGAAAGCACTAGGGCCAAGGGTTGAAATGATGAAAAAGATTAGGAGGAAGACTTTTGGGGGGGGGGGGGGGGGTATTTATTCATTAAGAATAAACTCAAACTGTTAAGAAAAAAAAATAGAAACACCATTTTGAGATTTGAATCCGACTATGGAAAACAAATTTCTTGCCTCAGTGAATATGCCAGTTGACTATAATACAAGAAGAAGAGACTCCATGACCTGGATGACTGAGCATCTTCACTGGCTGAGTGAATGGGGCTGCATCAAAAAAATGTGTATAAGTGTAGAAGAACTGGTGAATTTTATTGAAGAAGTGGGTTTGGTATAAAGGATTTTTTTTTCAAGTGGATCAACATGGTGTGGTAACAAGTGAAGACTTTGTAGTGATTATATTTGTAAGAATATTGTTCAGAAGGAGAAAACCAAACAATCTTGGAAGAGCTGGTGGCCAAAATTTGATCCTTGATATGAAAAATATATTAAAAAAATCTCCCTTCTCATTTTTTTCCATTATCCATTCTCTACTGCTTATCCTGTTCAGGGTCGTGGGGGGCTCTCTCTATCCCAGCATCCTTTAGGCGTGAGTCCGGGTTCACCCTGGACAGGTTGCCAGTCCATCACAGGGCCAACACATAGAGACAGACAACCATTCACACTCACTGTCACACCTACAGTCAATATAGAGTATCAATCAGCCTCGTCCCCTCTTGATGTCTTTGGACTGTGGGAGGAAGCTGGAGTACCAGAGAGAACCCACACAGGAACAGGGAGAACATGGAGACTCCACACAGAAAGATCCCGTGCTGGAGGCTCGAACCCGGAACCTTCTTGCTGTGGGGCAACAGTGCTAACTACTGCACCACTGTCACACCCCCTCTTTTTTCTTTCCTTTTTGTTAATACTTTTCTGCATATATCTGAA
This sequence comes from Aulostomus chinensis, assembly GCF_037954235.1. Lineage (NCBI taxonomy): Eukaryota > Metazoa > Chordata > Actinopteri > Syngnathiformes > Aulostomidae > Aulostomus > Aulostomus chinensis. The sequence goes on along the minus strand of NC_141339.1, from coordinate 11,006,175 downwards.
AATATTTAAGAATTTTAATTTGTGACCTTGTCAAGTACAGTGGTGGTGACGCCATAAATCTCACAGATGGTGAAATATGATCTTCTCAAACAGCAATGAGTAATAACCACCGTAACCTTTTCTGATTTATTTATGAATTCAGTAACTCTTCATTACAAGATTGTCGTCGTCCCCCCGTGGTAAACTGATTTTATCCCAACTCAGCCAAGAACAACAACTTAATACGTAGAAAATCCAGTAAACGAGAGGGGTTGTAGCCTCTCTTACCCGTCCTTCATCCGTCAATGCTGACAGAAGCTGGAAGGGATTGTTGTGATTTAATGCCACAGCTGATGCCAAGCATGAGACATGCAGACCTCAGGGAGCCATCCAGTCCTTCCCATCTGACTCTGGCAGTCACATCACACAGTCTCACTCATCATTTCCAGAGCGGTTTACTGCCACTTGATATGTTGGGTTCACTTACAGCAGCCATATAAAGTGGTAGTGAGCACAGCTTGGAAGCGTGGATCAGGTTTGCAGGATTTACTCATTTAAAGTCTTTATTCATGACATATGCAATATTATGATGCCATTATTCCATTCAAGGATAAAGAAAGTTTAAAATGAACACACAATTCAAAGGTGCAATTGCTCCCAGAAACAAAATAATTAAATTAAATGTTATTGTAGACACGCACGTTTGGCATGATTGAAAGTTTAATACTTGGTACTTTAATATTACTGATGATTATTTGTGCTATGCATGCAATGTAATTCTTCAGAGGTAAAATGAAAGTAAGAGGGTGAGAACACCCTCTTACTTTCATTTACGCCATAGACTGAATCCATAGTAGGAAAAATGATGAGGTACTTGATGATAAGGCATCAAATTCAAAAGTGCAAGTGAGTAAAATGGTTTCTCGGTTGTTGTGTTGCGAACCACAAACCCACTATAATTCTTGACTTTTAATAATAATAACTTGTCTTTTATCAGAGTTAGATAGAAGACTCGGCTGCCTCTGGACATTTTAATTTAGATCAAAATCCACTGGTGCTCCTGCAGTCACTTTTTAGGGGAAACCAAGCTTTTTGGTTAAGAAGCTCACACACGGGCGCACACACACAGACAGACAGACACACACACACACACACACACACACACACAGTAGCTGATTTCTGAAAATACACTCTTCACTGGCTAATAGTGAATGATGTGATTTTATTTTTAGTGATTTTATTTTTAAACATAGAAGCTGAGCATTGATTTTGCTCATCCTTGTGCTTCCATGTCTTTATTTGCAGGAAATTGCCTTCCCCAAGATGGTGGCGAGCTGCTGCCGTTTCTTGTGCTACTTCTGTCGTATTAGTCGCCAGAACCAGAAGGCCATGTTTGACCACCTGAGCTACCTGCTGGAGAATAGCAGCGTTGGTCTGGGTGAGCAGTGATCGACTTACTGAATTAGACTTTCCTCGGTTTTATAGCTCCCTTTTCCACTGAACAAATAACCTGCTATTACCTGGTTTTTATCTGCAGTGGGAACAGTTTTAATCAGCATTTAACTACTAGTCAGATAACCTGCATTAGTTAGTTGTTCATCTGCTCAGTCAAAGCTGAGTTTGAAAGATAAAACTAGACTCCATATTTCTTGCTACCATGGCAATATTTGTTTACCTTGTTGAGTATGATGCACCAGGGGAAAAGAAAAGCAAAAAACAGTCAACTCATCCACTTTCAATAGGAAAGGCCTCAACTAGTGTTCTTATTAGCATGTTTACCTGGGTTCATGAAACCTGTGTGCATGTGCTTTGGAAAAAGGGTTTAAAAGGAGGACGATGATAAGAAGAAAGATACAATGAGTGAACAGGAAACCATACGTGGTTGGCTTTTGAAAAATGGAAAAAGAGACGGTCAGAAGTAGTTGGACATACACAAAGCAGAGCAGAGAAGATTCCTATACCCACTGTCCTCCACGCAGCAGGAGACAGGGTAGTGACATTTTGCTGCTCCCTAAATAATAGAAAACCCTCTCTCAACACCACAGGTGCTTCTTTCTGCAAGAAGTTTTCAGCTAATTGAGGTGCCGGCACAAACCTAATCACCCATATTATGACATGCAGCCAGTGAAGAAAAATAACGGCCTCTAATTCCAAATATCAGCTCCAGAGTGATTGAGAGAGGTTAACGGCGAGAGAGGGAGGGTGGAAAATGGTTATTTAAGTGAGCGTGGCAGAAGTGATGAGTCACCAGGCTCCAAGAACAACTCTCTGAGGAAGAGGAGGGCTTCACATGATCTGTGGGGCAGAAAATAAAATTAAAATGAAAAACACCTTTCTTTAATCTCAAACACAAAAAAAAAATCTGACATTTGCTTACCTCGGGGAGGTGAAGTAGAATCTAGCTTGGTTTCCTTTGAGCTTCAAGAACAAAGTTCTTAGCCAGTTATTAAAGTTATGGTTTAGCTTAATTGCCTTGCAACAATATGCACAATTGTGTTTTACTTAGATGCTTGACAGTAATTCAGCCCTTTAGGTTCACATTAATGTGGAAACATCACATTATGAGTTTTCTGCTCAGTATTTGTCGCAAGTCACCTTTAAAAAATGCACATCAGAAAGCCAGCTATCTATTTAAAGTGATGACGTTCATCTGAGAGCACTGAGTACATCATTAATCATAGTGTAGTGATGTTTGTAACAGCTTTGAAAATCACTCGTTATAATATCCATCAGAACAGTATGCAGGGAATACTTTTCTCATAGTAGAAATGCTTACAGTTTTTCAATTTTTTTGGCACGTCTATTGGTAATAACAGTTCTCCTTAAATTAACAATAACAACCTTAAAATGTGTGACTATTGTCTCAAGAATAGAGTTTTCAAACTCAATGTCAAGAGTTAAGCCTCTATGAAAGTTTAACTAAAGTCGAAATTTGAACCGATCACATCAACAAATCAACAGAGCAACAATAGATAATACACCTGTATCTTTTTCATGTACTTGTGTCGACTTAGCTTCTGAAGCAATGCGTGGCTCTACTCCGCTGGATGTCGCAGCATCTTCAGTGATGGATAACAACGGCCTGGCTCTGGCCCTGGAGGAACCCGACCTGGAGAAGGTTTGTTGCTTTCCATGCTGGAATAATGGTTATAATGATATGGTTTATTTGTATAGCATCTTTCAAAACATCACAAATGTTTTACAACAGCACAAAGTAAATTGTACAGTCCAATAAATTAACAGTGTAAATGCAATATGAAAACATAAAATAAGAGGTAAAAAGACAATAAAATGAACTACATCCACATAGCAGGAGCTCATTCTAGAGCAACAGGGCTTTGATAGCAAATGCTAAACTGTAGCTTAGGGTTTAAATTATGAATACTTCTCGTACTCTAAGTAAGGCTGCATAGGAGTTGGACCAACAGTTAAAGAAATAAGCCCATATTTTGGCAAAATGTAATCAAAAGCCTTTATTTGATGGAGTTGGTCTTTTCATGGTGAAATTCTAAAAAACAAAAAACAAAAAAAGTAACTTAGAAGTTTTCTTTTTCTCCTTCTAGATATGTTACCATTTGTTAGCGCTAGACAAATTCCGGGGGGGTATCCACTGAATGTTGAAAGCTCAGCCACAGCCATACTCAATCGAGGAATGTAAAAGCTCCCCAAGGAAGTTTGCAGTAGCCACCAACACAAAGCTGGATTCAGTTTATACCACATCAAAAAAGGAGTGAACCCTCTTAGGAGTCAGGCAAATGGTTCTTGAGGTAGAGTGCAGCAGTAGTTCCAGGAGTCAAAACATGATGAAGCAAAACATGTTTCAGCAGATGCATTTTCAATGTAAATATAATTGATAACCAAGCATTCACCGCTTGATCCTCGGGTCACAATTGAAGATTGGAATTTAGCACACAGTAGTAGAAATATCTGGAATATTGATTATTTATTTCAAGTCAGAAACATCCAGTTTAATGTCTCAGACATGAGGCAGTGCACCATCGGAGTGTCAGACTTCTCAGTGTTTATTCTGTTCATTAAACCTCATGTCAGTGTTGTAGTTATCCAGGCAGTGTAAAATTAGACTGTTGTTAGACTGGAGTATGGAAGCAGTCTGAGGTGCCTGTGATCAGCTGATCAGCAGATTCCTTTGCATTATTAACTACCAGGATGATTTCCTATGAAAGCTTTCCACCGCTGACGTATGCTGAAAATGAATTAGATGGAAATAGTTGCCTCATGCCACACACGTCCCTCCAGTGAAAGATGAAGTATGACTTTGAAGGCATTTGCTGACTAAGCTCACTCAGCTGGTACAAACTGTTTCTGTTCCCGACACTGACAGTCGGAAAGACAGAGCACTATTACTGTGTGTGTGTGTGTGTGTGTGTGTGCGTGTGTGTGTGTGTAGGTGGTGACATACCTGGCAGGCTGCGGTCTTCAAAGTTGTGCCATGCTGGTTGCTAAGGGTTACCCAGACCTGGGCTGGAACCCTATTGAGGGAGAGCGCTATCTGTCCTTCCTGAGGTTTGCTGTCTTCTGCAATGGTATGTTGACGGGAAAAAATATTAATGTGTCCTAAATACTGAACAGATCCCTGATTTAATTTCATATATATGTGTGTGTACACACACACACACACACACACACACACACACACACACACACACACACACACACACACACACTCATTTGTATAGTTGTGGTTAGTCTATAATATAAGCTCTCTCACTCGCCAAAGTATATATGTAAAAGTATATATATTTATATATATTTATATTTATATATTTATTTATACTTATATTTGTTTTTATATATACTGTATACTTTGGTGAGTGAGAGAGATTATATTATAGACGAACCACGAATACACACGAGTAATTTGAGATTAAAGACCTTTTTCTGGTCCTAGCAATGACGCATCCATCTGCTGTATATCAAGTCGATTACAGAAAAACAATAATAAATAAACCCATCCACTCTGTCACAAAGTTACTAAGCCAGCATTTATATTTTAAAGGTAAAACACTAATATTAATTATCTGCATTACGTTAAGTATCCAGCAGGACTTTGTACTTATAGTACTTCTAACCCATTTAAATGGGTTAGTAATTTAAAAACAACAACAACAACCCTGCTTTCATTTTACCTCCAAACATGGAGGTCAGAAGTGGTAATGACATTAGTTAAGGAAAATAAGTGAAAGAGAAACAAGTTAAATAAAAGAACATACTATGTTTTGTGTTCACGACATTATAAGAAGGAAGCAGGAAACTTGAGTAACTTTAGTTTTGTCTTCTTTCCTTCATCAGCAGCACTAAATCTCTATAACTCCAACTGTCCTTGTGGGTGAGACACTTAATAACAACTGTGATGTTGCTCAGTCCCCATAACTGGATTAATAATTAAGAAGGGCACTGAAAACCCCTTCTAGGATTCCTGCCCTCAAGCGAACCTAAAGCTCTCCTTTGGGGGATAATTTAAATCACCTTTGTGTGTGAGGGAGTTTAATGTCAGCGTCCACTGTCCTTGCTGTATTTGCATACCAGGAGAAAGTGTGGAGGAAAATGCCAATGTGGTAGTGAAGCTGTTGATCCGACGTCCAGAGTGTTTTGGCCCTGCCCTGAGGGGAGAGGGAGGCCAGGGTCTGCTGGCTGCCATGAAGGAGGCCATTAAGATCTCAGAGGATCCTGCTCTGGACCTGCCCAAAGTCCCTGCTGGAGTCACTACAGGGTTAGTATACACACACCGTGTGTTTGGAGGAAAAACCTCGACAATTACAATTTAGGTCACACACAAACAGGCAGTTGTAAAGACCAAAATGCATCTGTGTGGTAAACTGCTGCAGCTGTGACTGCTGCTAAACCAACATTCTTCTTCACATTTACACTCTTTAGTAGCAATCATATCAGCATGACTTTGAGTGTTCACTTTCACTACTGTAAGGAGATGGGGGCTTTGTTTTTGTGGAGGGAAGCAACTGTAGGAAAACATGTCCCCGTCTCCTACAGTAATAGGAAATTCATATTAAAGGAAATAAATAAAGCCATCGCCCCCCTAGAGTAAGACAAGAAGATTGACAGGCTTCTCACCTGTGTGTGTGTGTGTTCAGGAGTTAAGACTCAGAGACCAGCTGATTGCAAGTCAGCTTAGCACAATGAATGATCATAGATCTGCAGGTTAGCATACCTCCATCTTACCAGCTCAACTTCCAGAATCTAGAGTCTTTCCATTCAAAATGGTGGAGAATGCTTTCCAATGGAGTAATCGATTACCTTTCACTTCTTGTGAAGCTTTTATTCTGTCAACCCAGGTTACAATGAGGCTTTAGACAGCTGTGTGGAATCACTACTCCTGATCAGGAAAGTAGTTCAGGGCTATGTGTCTAATTCCAAAACTACTTTGGTGTGTGTAGGGTCATAATGAATGTTATGCACATCCCTAAACTAGGGCTGGCTATCTTGGAGAAAAACATGTTGAATGACTTTTGAGTTTGGACTAACACCAGTCATTGTGGTAATACAACCAGCAGATAGCCAGTCTCTGTAGGTCTCAGCTCTGTAATGACAGCACAGAAGGGTATCTATCTTACTGTCTGGCTCTGTGGGGGACAGCAAATAGATTTATTTCCCCAAAAGCTGGTGTTTTGTTTAAAGACATTCACTTTGAAATATGATGCCCAAAAAAAAAAAAAAAAAACCCAGGAAAAAAATTCTAAATCCCCTCGTGGATAAATCCAGAATCCCTATCAGTATGCAAATGTTTGTCCTCCAAAAAGAATCTGCATTGAAGGTTTCCACACGTCACACTTCTCTTCAAATTAATAGAACTGAACGATAGAAATTAGTTAAAGGTTTCAGAGAAAAGAATGCAGCATAAACATTGATCAAAGTTGTGGCAAGTTGATAGAAAAAGCTGTTGTCTGCTTGCTCTCATCAGTATGCAAAGGCTGTAGTAGACTGGCTGCATTTTAATGGCAAAGGTTATTATCAGCTTAAGTGTAGAGAAGAATTGTGAAACAGGTCAAAATCAATATGTATAATAAAGCAGCCTGCAAGTAGATGCTGTATTGTGCTAAAACACTCTTAAAAATGCTCCCAAATGTTCTCAGTCTACCTTGTAAAGGCTTTAGTTCCTGAGTCACGAACTACCAAGAAGGCTTGTGACAGTATTGACAGGTGTGTGTGTGCGTGTGCGTGTGCGTGTGTGTGCGCGTGTGTGTGTGTGTGTGTGTGTGTTTGTTTGTGTGTATTTAGGTCTGGGGAGGAAGAGGGAGAAGTAATCCACATGGGCAATGCCATAATGTCCTTCTACTCAGCTCTTATTGACCTGTTGGGACGCTGCGCTCCAGAGATGCATGTGAGGCTGTCAACAACTGTGCTGAAGCTGCTTTTTGTGGTCATCCCTCCTGGGTCACCATTACCAGCTACAAACAAGCCTGAAGACCCCCTGCACTAAATCAGAATGTCTAAAGTCTCCACAATGAGGGTTTTTACATCAGTTACCATTCATATGTCTGTAATTTTAGCATTTGTTTACCTTTTAAAACAGATAAAACACAGCCGTCCCAACGTGTGTGAGGCTTGTCCGAAGACGCACATCATGACAACACACAAAATAAACTTTTAATCTAATTTACTCAGCATTCAAATTTGAATGAGATAACATGTTCCCCTACGCATTTATTCATGCTAAACAAGCTGAATATCTTTTACCCTTTGCAGCTTATCAATGCGGGCAAAGGTGAGGCGCTGCGTATACGAGCCATCCTGCGCTCTCTGGTTCCCACGACTGACCTGGTGGGCGTGATCAGCATCCCCCTCAACATGCCGGTGGTGAACAGAGGTATGATGGCCTTGATATTTGATGTTATAAAACTGTGAAGCTACACTTTTGCCTCCATCTTCTGCATTGAGAGGAATTGCAAACAACTGTTGCTAGTACTTGGAGAAGAAAAGAAGACTTGTGATTTTGGTCAATGTATTGGCAAGAATACAAAAGTTCCAATACTTCAAATCACCTTTATAATTTGTAATGAACCTGTTCAACACCACAATGCCAGAGTGACTGGTTAGCAATCGTGCATAGGTGGGAGAGAAGTCACATTACTACACAAACAGTACCATTTGATAATAGACCATTATTTTAAAAACACTTTCAAAATTTTGGATTGATCAAATTTGATTAAGATAATTATATACTAAATACACAAATACAAATTACAAGGCCACTGGGTTCCAGGCAATGCATACTAACAAATGACAAAAGCAACGTATGGTTATGTCACAGGTTCCTCTGTAGCATTTGCCGTTGTTACTGTTTTGGTTGTAGAACTGTGATTAAATTGTATCAAGACTCACAAGACCACCGAGTCTCCAGCCTGTGTCTTGTGTCCGACGAAATCTTTCATCACATAAAATTGCTCTTCAAAGGTCTTCAAAATATGTGATCTTGCCTTTTGTTTTTCCTTCAATGCAAACACAAAAATCAATGTATATTTTTGTTTTTAGTTGATCATAAATGTAGGTGTGTACTCAGCTTCATTGTGCTATTGATTTCCCTTTACTAGTCAGCTCCTTTGTTTCTATCCTCATCCTCCTGTTCAAAGCCTTTTTTTCCTTTCTGTTGTAGCTCTAAACCAATAACAAAAAAATTATATGTATACAAAGTGCGAAGTCTAATGAAAACAATACATAAACCCAGGATTTAATTACCCAAAATGTGTTCCACTTTCAGATGGCTCAGTGGAAGAACCTGACATGTCAGCCTGTTTCTGCCCGGACCACAAGGCCCCCATGGTGCTTTTCCTGGACAGAGTTTACGGCATAGAGGACCAGAGCTTCCTGCTGCAACTGCTTGAGGTCGGCTTCCTGCCTGACCTACGAGCCTCGGCCTCTTTGGACACGGTGAGTGAGAGAAAACTTTCACTGCAACATTTATGTCTGCAGACGCCTTTTTAAAAACCCTTTGCAAAATTAACATCTGTGTACAGGTTCCTTAAAAAAGCCTGTTCTAGTATGTGTGACTATAATTAGATAAGGTTACATTTCAAGTTGCGAGTAGGTTGATACTTAAATGACAATAGACAGTAGTAATGTGATAGCTGGAGTAGAGGTGGGCAATAAAGGTTTGTAAATTAAATGAATGAAATAAATTAAATATAATGATATAAATGTTGAAGATTTTACAACAAAACACAAGATTTTTGTCACATCCACAGTCTACTGAGCCGTGCAAAAACAAACATTTGTTCAAAAAACCCCTCACTTAATACAGAACAATTCCAATGTTAGAAGCTTCTAAAAAAGCACCACTCAACCATATTGTCCCAGGGGCCCTGGAGATATTTTCACTATAATTCTGTTGATGTATACACACTCCACGCAAAGCACACCACATTTTCAAAACGCCATGAATTAAAAGAGAAATAAATAGCCATTCTTCTAATCAGGCCACGTGTTGAATTTAATGTCCTTGCCAACATCAGCTGTGATTAAACCTCAAAAGTAAACATATTTGGAATAAATACATTTTTCAATGCATCATGTCAGCCATTTGCTGTGTAATTCGGCCAATTCTAATAATTCTTATCAAGCTACATCACTCCACATTCTCTCTCTCTCTCTCTCTCTCTCTCTGTATATAATATAATATATATATGTATATATAATATATATATGTGTGTTTATATATGTGTATATATATATATATATATATGTGTGTGTGTGTCTGTGTGTGGAGAATGTGGAGTGACTGAGTGACGTAGCTTTTAAGAACTATTAGAATATAGAAAAATATATTCGAACGCACCTCGTCATTTAATGTTTTTTCCTTATTTTCATGAATATCTACATTGTAGGTTCTCACTGAAGGCATCAAAACTATGAATGAACACATTGAATTATGTGGTAAACAAAAAAGTGTGAAATAACCAAACATGTTTTATATTCTAGATTCTTCAGAACAGCCACCCTTTGCTTTGATTGCTGCTTTGCTCACTCTCTCTCTGAGCTTCATGAGGTCGTCCCCTGAAATGGTTTTCCAACAGTCTTGAAGGAGTTCCCAGAGATGCTGAGCCCCTGTTGGTCCTTTTGCCTTCACTCTGCTCCATCTCATCCCAAACCATCTGGGTTGGGTGTAGGTCAGGTGACTTGAGGCCAGGTCATCTGACGCAGCACTCCGTCACTCTCCTTGGTCTAATAGTCCTCCCACAGCCTGGAGGTGTGTTTGAGGTCGTTGTCCTGATGAAAAATAAATGATGGTCCAGCTAAACACAAACTGGATGGGCTGGCGTGTTGCTGCAGGACGCTGTGGTAGCCATGCTGGTTCAGTGTGCCTTCAGTTTTGAATAAATCCCCACCAGTGTCACCAGCAAAGCCCCCCCACACCATCACACCTCCTCCTCCATGCTTCACGGTGGGAGCCATGCATGTAGAGACCATCCGGTCACCTTTTCTGCGTCACACAAAGACACGGCAGGTGGAACCAAAGATCTCAAACTTGGACTCAGACCAAAGCACAGACTTCCACTGGTCTGATGTCCATTCCTTGTGGTTCTTGGTTCAAACAAATCTCTTCTGCTTGTTGCTTTACCTTAGCAGTGGTTTCTTAGCAGCGATTCAACCATAAAGGCCTGATTGGTGCAGTCTCCTCTGGAGTTGATGTAGAGATGTGTCTGCTACCAGAACTCTGTGTGCCATTTATCTGGGCTCCAGCCTGAGGTGCTGTTAACTTGTGATTTCTGAGGCTGGTGACTCAGATGAACTCATCCTCAGCAGCACAGGAGACTCTTGGTCTTCTTTCCTAGGGAGGTCCTCATGTGAGCCAGTTTCGTTGTGGTGCCTGATGGTTTCTGCAACTGCACTTGAAGACACATTCAAAGTTTTTCAAATTTTCTGGACTGACTGACCTTCAGTTCTTAAAGTATTGATGGACTGTCGTTTCTCTTAACTTAGCTGGCTGGTTCTTGCCATCATATGAATCCTAACAGTTGTCAAATGGAGCTGTCAGCTGTGCACCAACCTGACTTCTGCACAACACAACTGATGGTCCCAACCTCATTAGGAAGGCAAGAAATTCCACAAATGAACCCTGACAAGACAAACCTGGGAAGTGAAAACCTTTTTCAGGTGATGACATCATGAAGCTCACTGAGAGAAGACCAAGGGTTTGCAGCGCTGTCAACAAAGCAAAGGGTGGCTACTTTGAGGAATCTAAAGTATAAAACACATTTACAGATATTCTGTGATTTTTTTCTTCACGCTATAATTCTTGCATCATATATTTGGTGTCTACAGTATGTGTCTAAAATGGAGAAAGTAGTAAAAAAAAGTCAAACTTTGGACTGGTCGCGTATATCCCATTTGTGGAATCCTTAATTGTCCACCTACAACCTACTGTATAAGAGTGTATTGAGCTCTGTTGGTTTGATGTATTTATTGTGCCAAGAAAGTGTTAAATTTGAAGTGAACTAGATCAGTAGGAGCTGTTCACATATGTTTTTCAACAGAAATCATCAGCAATGATTGGTGATCCAGAGTGTGTTAGCTAGGATACAGTAACCTTCTATATACTGTATTTGCCAACTTTATAAGAACTTACCTGAAATATCTCCGAAATCTTGACAATGATCCACTCATCTTGATAGGTGAGGATTGTGTGAAGAAGTGAGGCTGCTCCGTTCTTCAGCTACCGTGTGTGTGTTGTTGTTGTGTGTCCCACAGGAGGTGTTGAGCACCACTGAGACGGCGCTGGCCATGAACAGGTACATCGGCTCAGCTGTGCTGCCTCTGCTGACCCGCTGTGCCACTCTCTTTGCCAGCACAGAGCACTACACACAGCTGGTCGACTCCACGCTTCAAACCATCTATCGACTGTCCAAGGGTCGCTCGCTCACCAAAGCCCAAAGGGACTCCATTGAGGAGTGTCTGCTGGCCATTTGCAAGTAAGGCCTGCTGAACTTTGGGGACACTCATCTGAGATTTTCCATTAAAACCTGGAATCAAATTAAACACAAAAGCATCTACACTGACAGAGCAACAGATGAAATTTTCTCTTTTTTCCCTGGCTTCAGTTTTCACTGGTTGAACTCTTGATGATGTTAAAGATTTCAGCATTTTATACCTTGATGGGCACCTTATGTTACTGGACAAAATGTCTTAGCCCCAAATTTCTCCAGGTACCTCATGAAGAAACAAAAGCTTTCATGAGCTCAAGTGCATCATCTCGTCTGGTCCGTGTCTTCTTTATGCAGCCCTATGCTGAAACTACAACACTTCCTGTTTCGCCCTATCATGAACTTAGAGGTAGTTAAACTGACTGCACCAGCTAGTTTCACAGTGCATACTTTATTTGTCTTAAACTCAAATCAAAGTGTGTATGGACTGCTGAGCATACAGCTGGTTGCAAAGTACTTAAGAGTTTGTAAATGAATGTTTGTGGACAGTTTTGGACAGTTGTAAGCTGTCAGTTACCATTAGCGTCAAGCTAACTGTGTCTGGCTCTTCCCTTCGTTCTGGAGTCATAGGGGAGTGATGCAGGAGCAAATTAATGTCTTTGTGCACACTTTTTAAGGTGAACTGTCACATAAAGAATATCAACAACTTTGAAAGACATGTTGTGAATAAAAGTGTATTCAGGGAGAAATGTTAGGCTGAGCTGAGCAAGGAGACTTTGGAGGTAAGTCGTAAAGGTGTACACCGATCATGAAGAACATCTTACCCCCTACATGTACTGAGAGAGTATCATTTATTTTAATCTGCTAAATCAGATTTATGTCTGACTGATATAAAATACTGCCACCTAAATGTCACATGTTGTCTGGGTAACCTGTGACCAAACAGCAATTGCAGAGATTTTGAGCCCACCTAAACTGATGTAATTCTTGCTCTTTAATTTTTAATTTTTTTTTTTTTTTTTTTGAGGTGGCAAAGTAAGCATTTAGCATTCCCAGTATGTGGTCAGTCTCTCAAATGACGCTAAAATCATTGAAAACAGAACTGGGCTTTACATGCACTTGGGGCGTTATTGTATGCAAACATTCTGGGTAGGCATGTTGCTAGATTTGTATGTCACTATTTTTTTTTTGGCCGGAAAAACTTGAAAAAATATCGCTGCTTTTGATATTTTTTTTGTACTAAACAATTGGCTGTTTTGTTTTTTTAATTCCTTGTATGATGCCAGTAATGCTGAAAATAGCTGCCGACTGGTTATAAAAGCAGAATTTTCCTAAGATTTCTCAAATACATAAAAACAAAACATACATCAAGTCAATCTCTTTGAGATTGTGTGTCTTTGTTGAGTTAATGAACCGGATGCATTTGCACCAAGTTTTGAAAACAATGCGGCAAATTCCTGTTGTTGTCTGTATTTTTGCCTGAAAAACAATACTTGTTCATATATATATATATATACTGTATATATATATTTGAACTTTTTCCACAGGCATCTGCGTCCCTCCATGATGCAGCAGCTGCTCCGTCGGCTGGTGTTTGATGTTCCCATGCTCACTGAATACTACAACATACCTCTGCGGGTGAGACAAGGGATACCATGTTTAATACATGATTGAATACAATAAAATGTATAATTGTCATCTGTCCACATGAAGGCAGGTATTTTTACCCCCTTGTATATTCATGTAGTTTAAGCTACTTTGGTGTTCTATGTATTACTTATTGTCCCACTTTCAGGTCACTAAAGCAATGATATTGAAACAATTTCAAGCTGATTTTTTAATATGTTCTTGTATATTTAATCTTCAGCTACTGACCAATCACTATGAGCAAAACTGGAAGTACTACTGCCTGCCATCTGGTATGGGCACCTTCGGTATCGCATCAGAGGAGGAGCTCCTCCTTACCAAGAAACTTTTCTGGGGAATATTTGACTCCCTTTCTCAGAAGGTACAACCAGACACCAAGTTGTATAGATTATATTATTATAATATTTTCACTCTCACATTCTAGTGGTGATTGCTCCTGCCTTTGTGTGCTGCTGTTTTTTTTAGCATTTTGTTTTGTGAAAATCTTGAATTTTCACCACTCGGCTGCAGCTCTCCTGAGAGAAGAAGTTAGGTAGGCAGAGGTAGTGAAGTGAAAGCTCAATGAAGTGCTTTCGAGCGCTGTAGCTGAGGTGAAGATGAAACAGATGAATCATTTATCAGTCTGTGACAGGCTGCCACTTAGTGCAGACTCTTCATGCTCTCTGCCTTTCTCGTTTTTCTTCTTTCTCCATCTCTTCTCTGCTCAGTCTTTCCATCTAATAGCTTCAATAATTAGCTTCAAGAACTGCAGAAAAGATGGTGGAAAAAAACTGTTTTTTTTTTTAAACCCTGTTTGTACTCTCCCCTGCAGAAATATGATGCTGATCTTTTCAAAATGGCCAACTCATGTCTCTGTGCCATTGCTGGAGCACTTCCTCCAGACTTTGTGGATGCCAGTTTGGGAGCAACACTTGAGAAACATGTATCAGTAGATGCACAGGGCAACTTTGACCCCAAACCCATAAATACTGCCAAGTGAGTGGTCTGAAAATGCAGAGTGTTGCAGGAATGAGTCCTATAAATCCGCAAATAAGTTAGCATTCTTGAACGTCAGGTACCCACATCTCAAAGTCAGTGTTTGTTTGTTTTTTGGAACGGGTTTAATTAAGCTAGTCGTGGTGATATTGAAAACACGTGTCATTTACACTCCAAAAAATAATAAAGATTGTATTCATTTGTGGAGATTGCAAATTATTGTTTGCCACAGAGCTTATTTTCTGCACTAATCCAAAATCCTATTTAAAAATCCCACTGGCTTTTGGTTGAGGGAAACCATGACAATGCTAACCTCTGGGTTGGCCTCCAAATATACATCATGCCTGCAGCACTCTACTGACTTTTGGTGTTGAATTAATGAGCAAGTAAATATTGTTCCCTCAATTACAGCTTTTTTTGTTTAAAAAGAATTTGCGAGTATTGCAAGTTTCAAATTTATACCTGTGAGATACACAAGCAAAATGTCCTATTGACAACAAATACTCAAAATAAATATATTACATAAATACTAGCCAACATTATCTCCATTTTCTCTTTTGCAGTATCTCCCTACCTGAAAAACTTGATTACATTGCCAACAAATATGCAGAGCATTCCCATGATAAGTGGTCCTCGGAGAAGGTTTGTTTGTGTTTTCAAAGTTCCCATCAGTCTGTGTGATTTTTCCTTTTATGGCATTTCTTGGAGACAGTAGAGACACAAAGAGAGAGTGTCTGTAATGCATTTTACATTATCTGGATGTCGCAGGTGTCAGCAGGCTGGAAACTTGGAGACAGTTTGGATGAGAAAGCCAAAAAGCATCCACTGCTGAAGCCTTACAAAGCTCTGAGTGAGAAGGTACTAGCACAGTGGAACAAAGACTGCTGGGAAAGCATGAAATAATCTCAGACACCAGATCAGTCCTGCAGATAGATAACAGAAGGGAGACAAGACAGTGATTTTATGCCATAAAGTGAGTGTTAAACTTGTTGTTGTAGGAGAGAGAAACGTACCGGTATCCAGTGAAGGAGTCGTTGAAGAGCATGCTCGCTATGGGCTGGAACATTGAGAGGACCAAGGAGGGAGAAGCTATGTTCCAACAACGAGAGAGTGAAAAACAACGAAAGATCTCAGACTCTCAGGTAACATCCTGTTACATTGTTAAAAAACTATTATAATACCATAAAAGTTTGCTATTTCCTTTTATGAATCATCTCAGCTCAATAGCACAGCATTATTTAATCTAGCGTTTCACAGCTTTCAAACAAACAATGAAATACTTAATCTGTTATTGTCCAGCCACTCAAATCACAACAATAAAAATGGGAGTCATCAGTCATCAGTATTGAAGTATAACTTTAAAGTAAAGACTGTATAAAAGAAGTGGACCGAGCCTCAGGGTCCGAAGTAAAGTAGTTCATTCCCAACACCACTTCTCTTGTCATTTGTTAAAATCGCTGGTTTCTTCAACTCCTCTGCAATACAGCATAATGCTATGGAATTATGGCGCCATTTAGAGAAACGCAACTAATTAAACAAATCAAACTGAGCAGAAGTTGGAAATGGATGACGGTAGAAGGCAGGCATCGGGGCCTGGCTACCTTGCTACTGACGCTGTAATCTCAGTTCAGAACCTACAAAACCATGGGTGACATCTGCGTGGCTCTGTCCTCTCCCTCTGTACAGCTGATGCTCAGGGGTCATGTTGTCAGCTACTGTCTGTACCTTACAATGTTTACAGTAGTTCATTTATGAATTATAGCTGGTATGAATATCAAAGCTCACCAAATATTCAGTTTTTTGTTTTCGTTTCAGAAAAGTCACTGCTTTGTTGTTTCACTGTCAGAATACGATCAATTTGGTCAGACAACAATTGGAAAGTCCTGAAGTATTTGGATCCTCATTGCATTTATCATTTGCAATGTTGAAATACGGCTCTGTACTTATTCTCTGTCTGTCTGTCTTTGCAGGTTAATGGATTCAGTCCTGCTCCGACAGACCTACATAATGTCACTTTGTCTCGAGAGTTACAGGTACTTTTGAGTCTCCAATTGTTTTCAGTGTCAGATTGTTCCAAGGTACAGGAACGTAATTCCTATGAACAATGTTCAAAGAGGTTTGAAGTGATATTACATTTTAGAAAGATGATGTTGATTCAGTCACTAACCAGCAATAAACACAAACTACAGCTCAGGCTGACTGGAATATCAGTGGAAATAGAATTTATCTGATGGTGCGAGATGAGAAGTCAATCAAAAGTTTTACTTGAATATGAGTAAGAAACGTCATGGCAGTCTATCCACTAGTGTTGGAAATGTTTCACCTAAAAGTATAAATGTCAACTTTGAGGTGGCGGTGAGGAAAAAGCCAGGAAATAACAAAAGCTATTGGAATCATCCTCCGGAGACCATGAATGTCACAGTTCAAAGTTGAGCTGTTTTGTTCTGGATCAAAGTGTGCCTTAAACACAAAGACAGCATGGATGCAGTTCAGTTGTCTCATTCTTACTGTGACTGCAGGGCATGGTTGAGGTGGTCGCAGAGAACTATCACAACATTTGGGCCAAGAAGAAGAAAACAGAGCTCGTTAGCAAAGGTAAGAAATCGGTCAGAAATACACTATTACATTTGACACGATGATTACTGTTTTGTGAGCTTTGGTTTGAACCCCCCCCCCCCCCCCCCCCCCCCCCTCAAGGAGGAGGGACCCACCCACTGCTGGTGCCCTATGATACCCTGACCGCTAAAGAGAAGTACAGAGACAGAGAAAAGGCCCAGGAGCTCTTCAAGTTCCTGCAGATCAGTGGCTATGTTGTCACAAGGTCAGCTTTCCCTCCCATCTGATGTTTACTGTCGGAGTATAAATGATCATAATATCACAAAGCAATTTTGAGGTTATTATACATGGTTCTACTTGTACCAACCATTTACATGTGCTTTCTTTTTTTTTTTTTTTTGCAGAACAGTTTAAATGGTAGTCTGATGTGTGATTTTGTCATGTGGCAGGGGTCTGATGGACCTGGAGCAGGACTCGTCATCCATGGAGAAACGCTTTTCCTACAAGTTTCTCAAGAGGCTCTTGAAATGTGTTGACTCTGCTCAGGAGTTTATTGCACACCTTGGTGAGTTTATGGCATCTTGAGAACAGATGCACTGAGTCAACTTTTGGAAATTCTGAATTCTATGATGGTGCAACTAATCTTTGTTAATCCAGAGGCTATGGCCACCAGCGGGAAGACGGACAAATCCCCTCATGACCAGGAAATCAAGTTCTTTGCGAAGGTCTTTTTGAAGAAACTTGATCTGAAATGTTGTCAAATGTACCTTTATTATCTTCGATATCTTGATCTGCATTTCTTCTCTCCAGGTTTTACTCCCGCTGATAGACCAAACCTTAAAGAACCACTGTCTCTACTTCCTTTCGACGCCCAGCAAGAACCTGAGCAGCTGTGGCTGTGCCTCCAACAAAGAGAAGGAGATGGTCACCAGGTACGTGACCCACCTTCATCATCATTGCCAGCGTTTGACTTTTCCCTCTTGTGTCTTTTGCTTCCTTTCAGCTCTTCTTTCTTTTCTCTCAGCCTTCTGTTCAGCTCTGCTCTCACCTTCTCTCTTTTCCAGCCTTTTCTGTAAGTTGGCAGCTCTTGTCAGACACAGGATTTCTCTCTTTGGTAAGGCTGCCCTCTCCACGCTCGTGTGCCTCTTTGTTTTGAATCTTAGTCTACATCAAAAGTATATTTTCGTCTCACAGGAAGTGACTCTGCAGTGATGGTGAGCTGTCTACACATCCTCACTCACTCACTTGACACCAGGTCAGTACAATGTTTTGCTACAACTGTGAATGCTCCCTTTCACTGTGTTTTGCAAGAAAAGAAGCCTCAATGCTTCCTCTCTCCTCTCTCAGGACAGTGATGAAGTCAGGTGCTGAGCTGGTCAAGGCCGCGTTTAGGACCTTCTTTGAGAACGCAGCCGAGGACCTGGAGAAACTTGTTGAAATGCTGAAACTGGGGAAGTTCATGCAGTCACGCGCCCAGATGAAGAGTGTCAGTCAGAGCATCAACTATGTGACCGTGGCGCTGCTGCCCATCCTCACTGCCTTCTTCGAACACATCCGAACATATGGGTTCGGAGTGGATCTGCTGTGTGAGTTCACTCCCCCATTCATCCAGGAGTTTTGTTTTGTTGAAAGTAGGGCCTGACTGACATGAGGTTCGGGGACCAATCCAGATTGCACGGAGAAAAGCAATTTTCAATTCCTTGATTACCTGACTGATGTTCTTTATGTACTGTATAATTTTTTTTAAAAAGCAGCTTTAGAAATGAATACTGCCTCCGTGATGCGTGCCTATCAAGGCAAGCCTATTTAGATGATCTGCTGGAAAATCATTTCAAAAGACATGAGCCAACTTGCCCCAAATAAAAAAATAAACATGCTGACATCAGCAGTTATCATCCAACACAAAGACCAACACCGATACATCTGGTTGGTCAGACTTGTTCCAGTTGAATGTTTTTCATTTCATCTTGCTGTCCTCCTTTTTATCATGTTATAGTTCATTTTTATTCATAATGACAGTGTATTCAAGTTGAATAAAGCTGTGTGTGCGTGCGTGCGTGCGTGCGTGCGTGTGTGTGTGTGTGTGTGTTTTAGTGGATGATGTGCAGCTGTCCTGCTACCGAATCCTGACCTGTTTCTACTCTCTGGGAACAGGAAAGAACATCTTAGTGGAGAGGTAGGAGGCCCATCTGCTTTTAAAGCAGGCAGCAGAACCAATTCCGATTTAATCATCAGGTTTATGTACTTGTTAACAATAAACTGTGGTCATAATTGGACGAGATAGTTTTCAAGAAATGTGCAACGAATGCGGATGAGAGGACGGCTGGCATGATGATAATTTGATTTTATGAAATTCTATTATAAAGTTCATAGCCCATGGGAGATGACACAGTAGAACAACCAAATGCTTTGAATGTCTTTCATTAAAACTGTGAATGTCTGAGGTTATTCCCTGACCGTCTGTCACATCACGAAAACACCCTTCAATTTTCTTCATCTGAGCCACATCCAACTGTAAAATACCCAATGAAAGAGTGTGACCACAACTATAGTTTGGCTGTCTGGTGTGAATTCAACCTGATATGATGCTCAAGGCTCAATGGAAACGGGATATTAGGATTAAAGATGTTGCTTGCAGTAAACCCAAATTGCATAGTCACCAGCAACAAGGCTTGGGGGTTTCAGGGCTCTTTCCAAACACAAATGATATATTTGAAGTATTTTGCTTATATGTTGTAATAAGAGGTGGCAAAAAGACTTAACATTCAGTGGAAGTACAGGTGTTTGAGTAAATAGTTTGAATCAGTCTTTTTTTCCACACAAGTAGAAGCAAAGACGTATAGGCTCTGTACTGGAAAGTATAAAGTAATGAGTCCTTTCTTTAACACTGTTTTTATGATCTTCAAAAACACAAATAATCAAAAACAGTATAACTGAGTATGAAGTGTGTGTTTGAGGCAACAAAAACCTTAAGATAATGTAGTTATTTATGATGTTTGGCTATTGTGTTGGGAATAATCATAAAAAAAAGTCCCCAGTGAAAAGTTGTAAAGTAAAGTACAAATTCCTTATAAATGTACTTGTCGAAACTAATAAAGAATTTGTTCTTTGCTTCCTCACATTTCTGGTTGTCAGGTAGAATTTTCCTCCTATCTACCTGTGCCAATCGTCTTTTTTTTTGTCACCTTTAATTTGTTGGCTTCACTTGTTTTTACATGTTGCTTCGCAGACATCTGCCAGCTCTGGGAGAGAGTCTGGCCACTCTGGTGGGGGCCATGCCCGTTGCGTTCCTGGAGCCCCATCTCAACGCCTACAACGCACTCTCAGTCTTCAACACCAAAACTCCTCGAGAGAGGGCCAGTGAGTTTCCACCTTTGATCATCATCCTACCTTTAGTATCACCATGGTCTTTTACTGCTGTTAAATAAGTGATGCGGTGTCTTTCCTAGTCCTGAGCATGCCCGACACAGTGGAGGAAATGTGTCCAGAGATGCCTCGACTCGACAGGCTGCTGAAAGATGTCAGCGACGTTGCAGAGTCTGGCGCACGCTACAGTGAGATGCCACAGGTCAGAGCTTGATGATGTATGCGTGAAAAGTGGTGCATTCTTGATGCATTTGGACTCAAACCAACATTGTAACTGCTTCTACGTAGAGGAACTGCCATCTAGGAAGTGAAGGACCTAGTGTTAAAAATCAGTTCTGATCTTGCCTCGTGAAATCTCACACTACCCAATTTGCAATCACCAGAGCTTCTTCAGATTGATCTGAGAGCAACACCATTCAACATTTTCTCTGAAGATACACATTTTTGGGTGGATGAAGTAATGCATGTTAAAAAGTATATATTTTTTTGTAGTCAGTGGCTGATATTTTAGTTGAAATGTGACTACATACAGGGCTAAAAGTAGAAGGTACCATCAAGGAATTTGAACATGTGCTTTGAACGGTTCATATTCTCTAAAGAATCATAATTTTCTGACTTCAGTCAGTCGTTCTTGGAGGATATGGAACAAATCCTAGGATTCATAACAGACTGTTTTGTCTCCTGCAGGTCATCGAGGTGATCCTTCCCATGCTGTGTAACTATCTATCCTACTGGTGGGAGAAAGGCCCAGAGAACTCACCTCCAGACACCCTGTGCTGCACCATGGTGACCTCTGAGCACCTCAGCATCATCCTGGGAAACATCCTCAAGATCCTCAACAGCAACCTGGGCATTGATGATGCCCCCTGGATGAAGAGGATTGCAGGTAATTTACAGGCTCAAGGTTGTTGGTGAGATTCAGAAATGTGATCTGACAAGGTTCACCGTGGTCATCTTGCGTCATTGATTCTTTCGAGATGTCAGGTGAAGTTGCGTTGATTCCATATACATAGAATGCTTAACATTTTGGAGTTAGAAAAACAATGACCTGAGTTGTATTTGTAGTTAAGCTGTCCTCTTTCTATTCAAAATGTGTCTTAGAATGTTTAAACCCAGGTAAATTTGTATTCCAGGCAAAGTGTTAGTGCATTTCATTTAAGTGAAAGTGAAAACTCCCTATGTGTTCTGCATCTGATTTGCTTTAACTGAACTCATGCTATAAAAATAAGTGTGCTTATCCAAAAAAAAGTTGCTAAAATGACAATAAATGATGTAGTTTTGCAGTGTGGTAAGTCTAAGTACCGGAGCCAAAGATCCTCAGGGGTGACATCAGGCTTTATGTTCTTCTTCATCAGCTTCCTAGTGAAGAATATGTTTCCCTTGTCTGTCTCCAGTCTACTCTCAGCCAATTATCTGTAAAGCTGGAGCAGATCTGCTGAAGACGCACTTCTTACCCACGCTGGACAAACTCAAGAAGAAGACAGTGAAGGTAAAGCCTTCAATTCTATATTGCATATAGCAGCACAGGGATGACGTGTCTGTAGGCCGAGGCAGAAGTTAGTTCCCCTGATCAAAAGCCAGAAGGATTTGTAAGCCACATTTTGGATTATTGTTGTAAATTACCACCTTGTGTGATTTTTTGAACTTTTAACGCAATCATTAGAAACACAAAGCTAACATTATACTCAAGCAAAATGAAACAGGGACCTCACTATAACTAGCTTTGCAACGCTTCAGTTTTCAGCATGATCATGTTGAAATGTCCACAACTGCCTCCGTGCCACTTTTTGGCAACCAGCACTTTTAAGCCATAGAAATACTTTTCGAATTCTCAAGTTAGGTATTTAATGATGTATTATATGCTGCTTTTATTCAAGGGAGCTCATGTCTATGCTAATTTCCGGGTTGGTCTCCAAAAACAGTTCATCCGAGGTGATACTTTGTGATATTATGGTATACCTATTGCTAATTTGCAACTCTTACCCCTACAGTAGTTGGGCTTCTAGAAGTACAGTGGGACTAAAAAATACTTGTACTCTGTATCATAAAGTTATATGTAAGATATATGATTGAGTGGGAACACAATAAAATATATGTACCACAATAAAATAACGGGTGGCACGGTGGAGCAGTGGTCAGCACTGTGGCCTCACAGCAAGAAGGTTCCAGGTTCAAGTCCCGGCTCCATCACAGGATCTTTCTGTGTGAGTCTCCATGTTCCCCCTGTTCCTGTGTGGGTTCTCTCTGGTACTCCAGCTTCCTCCCACAGTCCAAAGACATCAAGAGGGGACGAGGCTGATTGATACTCTAAATTGACCGTAGGTGTGACTGTGAGTGTGAATGGTTGTCTGTCTCTATGTGTTGGCCCTGTGATGGACTGGTGACCTGTCCAGGGTGAACCCTGCCTCTCACCTGAAGGCTGCTGGGATAGGCTCCAGCCCCCCCCCCCCCCGCAACCCTTAACAGGATAAGTGGTAGAATGAAGGGATGGATGGACAATAAATTAACATTTAATTAACATTTCTGGTTGAATTGCCAGCATTTCACATGTAAAAGATTTTACATCTATAATGTTGCATTTGTGGTCTCACTGGTCTTTTCAACATTACGCTTATACACACCATCGGCTGAGCGTGTCACTCCCTGAGAGGGGGACGGGATGATCACAGTGGGTTTGATAGGGGTCAAGCTGTACTAACAAAATGATTACGTTCATGTGCTGCTCACGTAGGTTGTGTCTGAGGAGGAGCTGCTTAAGGCTGACAGTAAAGGTGACAACCAGGAGGCGGAGCTCCTCATTCTGGATGAGTTTGCTGTGCTCTGCAGGGACCTCTATGCATTCTACCCCATGCTCATTCGTTACGTGGATAACAACAGGTACAACTCTCTCTCTCTCTCACACACACACACACACACACACACACACACACACACACACACTCACACACACATAAAAGATAACCATCATAATCCATTTATTCTCTTACACTATAGTTGATGATTTATAAATCTGGGTTTTCTATCAAGAATATATCTTATTCTGTCTACACCAGGTCCAGGTGGCTGAAGGAGCCTGATGCAGACTCCACTCAGCTCTTCAGGATGGTGGCTGAGATCTTCATCCTCTGGTGCAAGTCGCATGTATGTATCATCAGATAGTACTGCAAACTTGTGTTTTCAAGGTTTCACATCACAGTACACGTTCTGATGACAGGATTTTGTTCTTCTCTGATTTAACATGTTGTCTCTGTCCTCCAGAACTTTAAGCGTGAGGAGCAAAACTTTGTGGTTCAAAATGAGATCAACAATTTGGGTTTCCTAACTGGAGAAGGCAAGGCGAAAATGTCTAAGGTACAGACTTAGATAATGCATAGGATATGGGTGAAGGCTAAATTAACAAGGATCTTTGTTTGAAGCGATAAACATCCCGATCCATTCCAGAACATTCTTAAAACATCCTGTTCTGTTTAAGATTCTCCTGCAGAGCTCTATATGACTTTGGAATAAGGATTCATATTGATCACCTTGCAACAAAGAAAATGTTACTTTTGGAGGAGAGCTTCCCTCAACTGGAATTATACAATCCCAATATGTCCACATTGGTAAAGGTTGTCACCCTGTAATGTTCCCACGGTTATTTAAAGGTTTGGGATATTATTTAGTGGCCCAGTTAGGGAACACAAGTGTAATCTGGGAATCCTCCAAAACTGTACTATGGAAGGATCAGAAAATATAATCATCACAAACTGAACTGCCCCCCCCCCCCCCTTCTTGAAGCAATTTTTGGTCTGACTGATTCTGATTTTATTGGAGGGTGTTAGATCCTTAGCTTTGGATCAAGTTATATGAAAGAGAATCCATCGTTAAATCCACCAAATTTAATTGAAAGAATAAAACAACAGAAAACGTACAATACAGGACGTAACAGAAAAGCTACTCCACTGTTTGTACAAGATGATTCTGTGTCTCTGCAGTCAGGTGGTGACCAGGAGAGGAAGCACAAGCGCCGCCGTGGAGAATACTACTCCATCCCAACCTCTCTGATTGTTGCCGCTCTGAAGAAGATGCTGCCCATCGGCCTGAACATGTGCACCCCTGGTGACCAGGAGCTCATCTCGCTGGCTAAGATACGATATAGTCTGGTGAGCCAACAACAAAAAAAAAACTTAACCTGAACCCTGGAATAGAAAGTGATGTTTTATGTGGAGGTGGCCCTTACATCCAGCCTCATGAGGTTGATAGAAATATAGTCCGTTAATCTAAAAGGAAAAAAAAAAAACACATTTTATTGCACAACAGAGAGGTGTTGCTTTGGTCAAGGCACTCTTGCTCACAGCAGTCTGTGGCACCTCCAGTGTTGCACTCCATTAAAAGTAGTACTTGTAGTTTTAATGGTCACATATTCCTCAAATATATATGTCAGAATGAAACTTCTGTTGAAATCTTTAACTTGTGCTGTTACGTAATTGACATATTTGTTCAATGATAATGTAGCTGATTGTGATTGCTGTGTATACACAGAGGTGCTGCTGATGTATGTACTCTTGAACATTAACCCTTCTCCACCGTAGAAAGACACAGATGATGAGGTAAAGGAGCACCTGCGTCAGAATCTCCATCTGCAGGACAAGGTAAGCAGAGTGAGGACGAATGCAAATCCAAATAATGAATCTCCAAATCACCCATGCTTTCTGTATGGACGTGTGTGGACAGTGGTAGAAATAATAAATGATTTTCTGCTCTTGCGTTTAGTTGTTCATGGTTATTTTTGGATTTAACTGTTGTGTTGTAGTCTGATGACCCAGCAGTCCAGTGGCAGCTGAACCTGTACAGAGATGTGATGGTGAAGAGTGAGGAACGAGCCGACCCAGAACACACAGTGGCCCGAGTCCAGAGCATCTCTGCAGCAGTTTTCCATCTGGAGCAGGTGACAACACAACATTTATTTGTATTTCCACTCACATCAGCACAAGTACGTTTCTGTTTTTTGTTTGCTGGTATTTAAACTAGAGCCTGGCTGACACAGTGCTGTGGCTGATAATATCGGCCGATGTTGACTTATTATATAGATTATACTGTCAGATGTGTGCCAATGTTCTTTACATAACCTGATTGAAGATGCTAGATATAATTTGTCATTTCTAAATTTCCAGCCAGCTTGGTTATTTCAATGCACTGATGTCCATCATTTTGGATTACCGTGAATGTACTGTCACACTGTAAATTCTCCTGCTTTCATTGCACGGAGACCAAAACCAAGATTTTAGGGATCACAAAGAAAAACAACACACATTTATTTTTTGACCAAAATGTCCAGAATTTTCTTACTTTATAATATCAGCCAAGGCCTTGAAAATCTTGTATCGGTTAAGTCTTGACCTCCGCTTTCTTGTCATGGAAAAAAACTAAATTTTTTAAAAAATGAGAACATTTTTTAACATTTTTTTCAAGGCTTTTTAAAAAAAATTTTTTTTTTTACATGTTCTGTTTACTCCAATCCATGTGATGCTGTTGCAAGTTGTGGATTTATCAGTTAGCCCATGGGAAGTCTAACAAAGGTCATTTTGATAATTCATTAAGAAATTTAACATGGAAAAACGACAAATATTTGCTATTTGCTGTAACTCCAGGGAATGGTTATTTTTCCTTTTTTTTTTTTTAAATCGAACATTGTAAATGCAAAATTGTCCTATGTTGCATGACTCTGTATTAGCTGTGGCTCAAAGACTTTTCACACCCTTTCACAAACACCAGTCACGCATGCACTCACTCCCTCACTCACACACAGATCGGAAGGCTACCATGCAAGGTGCCAACCTAATCAGCAGGGGCATTTGGAGTTCAGCATCTTGGTAACAACACGACACGACCAGCGGTTGGGAAGGGGGATTATCAGACCGTTGGTCACTAGATGGCCACCTGAATACACCGCATTTTACAACCTTCTACATCAGGTTTACATCTGTCATTTCCTTGTAATGCAGGTGGAGCAGCCTCTGAGGAATAAGAAATGTGTGTGGCAGAAACTTCTGTCCAAACAGCGTAAGCGCGCGGTTGTGGCTTGCTTCCGAATGGCTCCCCTCTACAATCTACCCAGGTGCGTCTCCATTCTGGCACTGAAATACAAGCATCAATTACACAATTGTTGACATTACCACAGAATAAAGACATTAAGGTAATAAAAACACCTAACTTTTGATAACAAGTTGTAGTTGTGGGGGATTGGATATTTTGTTCTAGACTGTGTGACCATGTAAACCCCTCATCTCCTCCCTAATGACATTATCTCCTCTGTGTTGTTTTCTTGCATAATACTACCTCATCCCTCCCTCAGCTACAAAAATAATAATTACTTCCTGAATGGCTATCGGGAGGTTTGGCTGGAAACGGCTTTCAATGCCTCCAGCTTTGACCGCCTGTTCTCCCTGCTGACGGTAAAGTGAAACTACAGGGCGAATGCTTCATCTGTTCAACCCCTCCCCTTCATCTACCAGGCTGTGGACTGATCTCTGCCTAGCAACCGATTGTTTCTGCACTGTTGATTCTGATTGGTCAGCTAGAGTGAGTCACGAATTGACCAAAACAAACTTATTCGGAGAGTGGAAACCTGCAAGCTGCAGGCCTCTGTTTCGTTTCAGGTGTACGCTGAAGGAAGGAATGAAGAAAGGAAAGAAAGAAGAAATAAAGAACTAAATCTTCGCTCAGTATTTACTGTTATTGCTTAGCTAGTGGGGTAACGATTTAAAGCTTGGTTATAAAAAGTTGTTTAATGATATATTTTTCTACTATATGACTTTTATTTTTATTTCACAATCATTTTCCCAAAGGTTGTGCAACTTCATTGCACATTGATGTGTTTGTTTGTTTTTTGAAAGTATCAGCAAAATTAATAATCTCAAGGAAAACATTGTAGCTGATCCGCAGATGTATGAGAAAACTGCAAACAATATCCTCCCTAAAGTGTGCATGTTCCTCTAACTGCAGGTATTTTATAGACTAAATGTGACCAGTCAGAAGAGCCAGTGGGTCCCACATTGAACGATCACCACCCTGCCTGAAATGCACTCCGTGTAACCCCTTCCTCCCCCTACATCTCTCCTTCCTGTCTCCTCCAAAAACTCACCAGAACCCACCCTAATGCCACTGTACCTCCCTCCCCACTCCCCTCCATTCCTCCCCACTTCCCCTCACCTCCCCCCTCCCCAGGCATCGTGCTATCAACCTCTTCATCCCGGCCTATCAGAGACTATGGATAGAGGCAGAAGAGTACTCCTTTGAGGAGAAGCTAGTTCAGGATCTGGCAGTAAGTACTGGGCATACTTCGCCCTTGCCCCGTGTGCCCTGCGTTGGCACCCCTCTGCCAGTCCTGTCTGCCGAATGCTTCTTTAGCTCCGCGCCCGTCGAGCCTTGGGAGCACACGCGGGTGGGGACCTCGCCCAAAGCACCCAGGGGCCCCCGCTCGAGGCGTGCAAAACCCTTCAAACAAAGATCCGTCAGGGGTCAGAGGCTGCATGACCAACTCAGGAGACACAGGGCCAGCTCTGGTGCTCACAGCTCTAGAAAATCGGGCTATGCCTTTCTGACAGCAGTGGTAAGGGAGACCGTCACTAGCTGTTTTGGCTGTCAGATCTGGATCCAACCCATCAGTTGTCTTTTCGCTGTACTCTGTAAGTCTGTAGTGTGAGTGTGAAGGTGGCGTTACAGTGCGTTCTGTGGCCGTGACGTCAGTGGCATGCTCGCGTGGTCATGTGACGATCACATTTCATATTAGATCTTTGAATTCAGCAAAATCATCTAAAAAATTTTTATCATTGAATAAGCACAGCCGTAGACGTAGCTGCTGCAAAAAATCCCCAACAGATTATTCATTGTAGCAAAATGTTTTTTATTTTTTATTTTATTCAACTAAATGTCAGATTAGTTTGAAGTTTTTTAGTTGTGACATTCCCTTCATGTCTGCCTCCTTTACTGCCAACTTCATTTATCATGTTCAAATCATATCACTGCTTGCATCTGTTTGCTGTTACATGCATGTATATAAAAACAATGGTCATTATCCACTCACCCTTCCATGGGTCATCAGGACATGACATCATCTCATTTGCATGCCAGTGCTAGTTAAGTGTCAGTTACTCTTTTTTGTGTTTCTGACAAGTGACTCATTGAAAATATCAACGAACTGAAGCTGTGATATCTTGTTAGAGGAATGAATAGTAGTTGAGCAGAGCTAACGGTTCACACCTCTGCAGAAAACCCCCATGAAAATTGTGGAGGAAGAGGAAGAGGAGGTGGCTGAGATCCAGCCAGACCCTCTTCACCAGCTCATCCTCCACTTCAGCCACAATGCTCTGACGGAGAGAAGGTGAGGGCGAGTTCGATAAATCAACCTGACACAAGTCTGTTACAACGATCTTTTACAAGTTATCTTTTTTTTTTTAGTCACTTGGAAGAAGATCCTTTGTATATTGCATATGCAGACATGATGGCAAAGGTAGATGCCTTTTACAATCTATTCATCAACAAATAATTCTGGCAACGTAATAGCATGAAACATGATTTGTGATTGTTTTAGAGCTGTGCGGAGGATGAAGAGGAAGAAGAGGAGGAAGGGAAAGAGAAGACTTTTGAGGTACACACTTTTTTTCCTGTATAGGTATTCTCAACATTGTAAGAGCTGCGAAAAGGTACTTTCTTACAGCATGTATGTATGTGTGCCTGTGTATTGGCCAATAGGAGAAGGAGATGGAAAAGCAAAAGATCTTGTATCAGCAGGCTAGGCTACATGCTCGCGGGGCTGCTGAGATGGTGCTGCAAATGATCAGCGCTAGTAAAGGTAATCATGGTCTCATTGTTTCTGTTTGCCACACAGTCAATTTACTCTATTTTCCAAAGAAATGTTAGACCAGTCAACAGGTGGGTATTTAACATTACTAAGACGGCACAAAGGAAGTGATCCTTTGTTGAAGGACCGTGAGAACAGTTTGGGAAGGGTACATATTTGCTGTTCTCCCCAGAGCCAGACAAAAAGTTGCTAGCCTTCTTTCCTCTGTGCTGCACCAGACCCATCAGAACCAGCTGACTAATTAGCTTAGTACAATGAATGGGAATGGATGGGCAGATTAGCAGACCTCCATCAAAAGTCATCTAAGTCACTTTTCTCCCAATAGGGTCCTTGCCTGCATTTTTATAACTAGGGTTTTGCGTAACATTAATTATGACATACAAGTTAAATATTGTGAGGCAGAATAAGGTACATAGCTGTAACTACTTGGGTGCAGTGTTTGTGGCTTTTCTTGAGGAAATTTTGAGGTGCTACGCCCAGAGGAGGACGTACAACTTTCTTTTAAGCTGGGCGGGAAAGACGGAGGTATGCTAACCAGCCAGTCCACTACCATTTATTGTGCTAAGCTAACTAGAAACTAACTGGGCTTTGTAGGTCTCAGCTTCCTAATGCAGCATAGAGGAAAGGGGTAGGTGTCTTCATCCATGGCTTATAGAATAAGTGCAGTATTGTACATGTTGGCATTTCACACATCGGTTCTGAAATATACCTTCGAAGAAAATCTGGTTATCAAAAAATCCATTGGTATGAGTTGTTGAAAATTTAAAAAAAAAAAAAAAAAGCCCTTTCTTATTTTACTGTAAAATGTGTCCAATGAATACAAAAATGAAACCGTTCAAAATAAAATCACTGCCTGCTGTGAAATAACAAATCCATTTCACACACCCTGCCAGAGTTGCAGAAACATTGTCACGTTGAACTTCCTCTGAATTTTGTTTTTTCAGCTTGCGTTAATACTGCTCTCTAGTCCTTCAGGCCCCAGCTCCATTCTGCAGTGAGCGTGCCCTTCACTCATCCTTGCAGGTGGCATTTGTTCATGTTGATAATTGACAGGCTGAGAGGGAGCTGTACCCGATGAGAGGGACTGTCACAGAGAACAGGGGCCTTAGAACAGAACCATTTTCATCATCCTTTTGTAATATATCCTGACTGACAAAAAAACAAAACATTGCGCAACATGAAGAATCCTAGTCAAAACAGGGATCTGCAGCAGATTTTTTGCCTCAATGATTTGACATGTATATGCAAAAGTATTTTTGGAGTATTACATTTTCTTCTCACTTGTTTAATGCCTTGTTAAACCTGCTCCTCCCCTCCAGGGAGTTTTTGACAATTTGTATAATTTATTTTCCTTCAGGTCGTCTGGGCCCAATGGTGACCTGCACCCTCAAATTGGGCATCTCCATCCTAAATGGAGGCAACGTGCAAGTTCAGCAGGTAAGGTCATTAACCATACCTTTATAAGTACGCATACATACCGCACCTCCTGAATTAAACGCTAATATGTCAGATCAGGGTTTCTGATTGTTTTTGTCCTCTAATCCTCAAGAAAATGCTTGATTACCTGAAAGAAAAAAGAGATGCAGGCTTTTTCAAGAGCCTCTCAGGATTGATGCAGTCTTGCAGGTTGGTTCTGTAGCATTATTCATGCAATATAGAAAAAAAAAACTGCCTCAAGGGCTTGACTGACTTTTGAGTCACTTCCTTTAGTGTCCTGGACTTGAATGCATTTGAGAGGCAGAACAAAGCAGAGGGACTCGGCATGGTGACAGAGGAAGGTTCGAGTAAGTAAAGACATACTTTTGACAATTTCCTCTTGAAGTTTAGTCAGAGGCTGATGTTGGTACATCTGATTTCTTCCTAAGTGTGATCCCTTCTCCCTTAACTTGCTAATGCTGAACCATGACAAATGCGAAACCTCTGTGTCTATTCAAAGCTGTTAATGATTGCTAATTGTTGTCTCTGAATGGCCCTGGTAGATGAAATCATCCAAAATTTCATTGTCGCCAATGTAAATTTTGATGTGTACAAATAGTTTGCTTCTTGTGCTGCAGTCTTGATGTCAGTCAAGCGGCAAATGTGAGCTTTACTGTCATTTCTGCAGTAACAAAACAAATAGAATGAGTTGTAAATATCCTATGGAATGATGTACTCACGAGCAAGAAGCTTAGTCAACCCCCTTTCCGTCAATTCATATTTTCTTATTGTGAATATTGGGGTTCTGATATAAGATGTGTCCTGTAATCTACTTTGTGTTGGTTCTGAGTCCGGTAAGCAAAGGCATCACCCTTACAGAAAAACTGTGTGTAAAAACACGGATGTGAA
This sequence comes from Aulostomus chinensis, assembly GCF_037954235.1. NCBI lineage: Eukaryota > Metazoa > Chordata > Actinopteri > Syngnathiformes > Aulostomidae > Aulostomus > Aulostomus chinensis. The sequence continues at coordinate 10,974,591 of NC_141339.1, read as the reverse complement.
AAACATGAAATAAGGGGAACATCGACTTTGAATGCATTACACATCAACTTTGCACATAGCTAAAGGAGTTCTCAAACTTTTTGTGGTGTAATGTGACAAACCCATGTTAATTCCCATGTGACACATAAGGGATTTCATGTAAAGCCCATATCGCATGTGGAAAGCATAGAAATACCCGTGTGAACAAGGTGAGATTACAGCTGGTAAATTATAGGATTGCGCGTGAAACTCTGTTGACAGGAAGTGCAGCAAAAAGTATAACTCAGAGACAGCGGTACAATTCAAAAAGTTCATAAATGTTTGGACTCTTACTAGTTACTTCCTGTTTTACTTTGATAAGTCTATTTCATGTATCAGACATGTGCTTGTCATTAGAACTGTGTCTTAAAGCCCCATCTAGGCCCTTTCCAGTGTCCCGTATTTCCTCAACAATTTCTAAACATCCTAAGCAAGAAAACAAACCAAGGTTTACAATTAGTGGACCTTACATTTAAAAAAAAAAACAAAACTGAAGAATCTAGATGGAAAATGTCCAAGAATGCCCATAACAGTCAAGCAATGTTACAAAGCAACAAAAACAAACTCAAAAAAGACACAACAGTGCCTTAATAGACCGTACTCTCATGAAGACACAGGTGGGCGGGCAAAAAAACAGACAGGATGTTAACAAATTTTACATATGAGAAAGAATAACTGTATTTTGCATTCCAAGTACAATTTTTTTTTGCTTTGAGATCACAAAGGCTTTCCTTTTTTTGCTGCCAAAATCCCTTTTTCTTTTGAGGAACGTAGAAAGAGCCAGCAACTGATGTATATGGCTTGAAGCTAATGGTGGATCATTGCCAACATGTACAAGTATCAGCCAAACTCATCTTAATCCTGTGGCTCTTTCACGGTAGTGCAGTGTGACCAGCGGGTGCATCCAGTTGTACAGTACTGAGTTGCTTGTGCTTGCTACATGTATTAACATATCTTCCAGATTAAATATGTAACCATTTTCCATGTGGTCCACATATTATAGCATGGTACAAAACCATGATGTGCTCCCATGGATACATGTGGGAAAACATGGGAAATTTATGCGCTTTTTCTGTGAGGGTGAAGTGCCAAAAGCGTTGCAGAGTGGGACATAAGGGTGAGGAACCCTTGCATAGTACACTGGCTCTACAGATGTAGTACATCGAGAACCCATGTGTGAGGTGGAGCAGTTCCAGCTAGAAGTAGTTGCGCCGTCAACCACAGAAACAGGTCTGAAACCAAACTTCTTTAGAGGGGTTGTGCAGGGTGAAAGATTAAGCATTAGTATGAGGGAGTTTGCCCTGTAAAGCAAGTGAGTCTCTACAGGGATGCTGGGAAAGATGGATCAAAACATGCTGCCTCTTGGAGTCCTTGGGGGGGGGGGGGGGGGTTTCTCCAAAGAACACTACCTCAGGACTCCATAGTTCTGCAGGGGAACATCAGTGCCAACACCAGTGGAATGCACCCTGAGTGAGGCTGGAAACATGGAATTTGCCTCTGTGGTGTTCAGCACTTCTTTAGGGCTGTGGCAGCAACTTATGAACCAGACCATCAATGCACCAGGATACCTAGCGGAAGAGTTCTTTTGGGTTTGATTGGTCAAGGGATCTCTTGAAGCTAATAGTCACTGAAACGGAAACACAGGTGTGGAAGGTGGAGGCCGTGGAGGGAAAGCAGGGCTTTGGTCAGGCTGTGTACTGTAGGGTAGGAGACTTGCTGGGCAGTGATATGCTCTCTGTGGGGGAGGCAGCGTTGGATGACTCTGGGCCCCACCCCCTATCAATGTCCCAGGAATGGGTCTCTCTTGAGAGGCTGCTAAGTGACAAGGAGCCATGCTGCAGGCTACAGACATTTTTGGGCAGTCTTGGTTGAAATGTTCCTTTAGGTTTCTGGAGGTTGGGGACAGCGCCTGACGACTGACAGGCCTTGCTGGTTTTTCCATGGATGAATGTGATTGGCCTGTAACGATACAAACTGTGTAGTCACACAGGACATGGTCCAGCATTAATAAAAGAGCTTCCGTTTCTCTCCAACTTCCAATTTTCACTGATTTATTTCTTATTTATTAAGTGTCTGTCCTTTCATCATTCAGTCTTCTGCTAAACATCTTCACCAAGTTATGTGTTGAACAAATCACTGTCACTACTTGTGTCCCTGTTATGGTAATTAAATCTTCACTATGACTCTTTGGTACTCATGGCGCTAGATGCGGCACAGACACAAAAAATGGTTTAACTGCATGACCAAGCCGGTATACTCATATCTCTTGGTATTGTAACTCAATGTCCTCTCTTTTTGCTTATGTCTTTGTGTATTGTTTGTCTCCTTCCTCTCATTTAAAAAAAACCCATCGATGGCAGTCCACACTGAGCGGGGTAAATAGCAAATTTAGATCATCCTGATATGGCTATGCTTACACCTTGAATGTCTCCTCCATATGTGTGGTCCATACTCCCTGCTTTATGTGGTCCCTAGACTTTGCCCCTCCCCATGCCCAGATGTCTGTAGGGACACATTGTGCATGCCAACTGAGTGTACACAAAAAAGTGGATCTCCAGAATCCATTGCCTGTCCTTTTGTGTTCTTATTGTTATCATTCCCTTCATGTTAACATTTACTAATGCAAATCCTAGTACTTAAATCTGTTGTACTGAGGCTATCGGTGCCACTTCCCTTCCCTAAGGGTTTGACTGAAGGATTGTTGACTCTTCCACAGCCTAAGCAAAGCTTTGTCTTGCTTTGGACTTGGGGCCTATTTCACAAAGCTGGTTTCCTTATAGGTGTCTAACTTTCACATGGTTTTATCTGCTCCTAGAAATGTATTTCTCTCATTTTGTATATTTATATAGCTTGGCCGACTGGATCTATCAGAATTAAAGTGAATTATTGTAACCTTGTCTCCTCAGCTCTTTTCTGAAATGACATCCTTTATCAGGCCCAACCCTGGCCTGCATGTGAAAGTTATCAAGCTTCCTCCAGCTTATGGAAATGTCCTAGTGTTTCACTTTTGTTAATGTTAAAGCTTTTTTTCTCTTTTTTAAATTTTTTTTCAAAAAGCACTTTGGATTGAGTTTTGAACCTGTAATCTAAATGTCACTGGACTTCAAAACTGGTTTGAACATTGAAACATGCCCTGCTTGCCTCATATCAGTTGCTTCTGAGGGGAGTTTCTCGTATGATTGGACCTCATGTCGAGTCAAGAGGTTTGACTAAACTCTGTGTGGTGCTGCAGCTGCATTCACTGATATCTCTTCTCTCACAAGGCTCCAAGGTTCTACAGAATGATGAGTTTACCAGAGATCTGTTCCGCTTTTTGCAACTTCTGTGCGAGGGGCACAACGGAGGTGAGGTCGCCCCAATCAGTCATGTTCACATGAATTGCTTTGCTTTGGAATGAAAGAGTTAAAAAAAAAAAAAGTGAAAATGCTCCCCTGTGTTAGACTTTCAGAACTTTTTGAGAACCCAAACTGGAAACACAACAACAGTCAACATCATTATCAGCACTGTTGACTATCTGCTCCGTCTTCAGGTGAGTCAAACTGACTGCCGCGGGCTTTTTGCTTGTCAACACTATTACTAATGTCGTCTTCTGTTTTAGGAATCGATCAGTGATTTCTACTGGTACTACTCTGGCAAAGACATCATTGATGAGACCGGCAAAGTCAATTTCTCCCAAGCTCTATGTGTAGCCAAGCAAATATTCAACTCACTGACTGAGTATATCCAGGTGAACCCTGAATCATCCACATTATCCTGTTCTTTTTTTTTTCTTCTTTTTTTTTTTTACACTATCCAACCATCTTCGTATCTTGTCCTATTTCAGGGTCCTTGCATTGGGAACCAGCAGAGTCTAGCTCACAGCAGACTGTGGGACGCAGTCGTGGGCTTCTTGCATGTATTTGCCAACATGCAGATGAAGTTGTCTCAGGTACAGTCGAATTCTCATTCATCAACTTGTGGTTTTGTAGTTTTGGGTGAATATTTGGAAGGTTAACGTCTGTGTTCTGTGATTGGGAAATCTTGGCCAGAGCAAAGCTTTTAAGATAAAGTCTCTGTTGACCCTGCAGGACGCCAGTCAGATTGAACTGTTGAAGGAGCTGATGGATTTACAGAAGGACATGGTTGTCATGTTGCTGTCCCTGCTAGAAGGTAACAGGCAAAAGCTGTTATTCAGTTTCAAAAGACGTACCGTAGGAATGTATTTGTGGCTGTTTGCAATTCTTGTTCTACAGTGAACGATGACGTCAGTGTAACTGTGTCTCGCCTTCCCAGGTAATGTTGTGAATGGAACCATTGGAAAGCAGATGGTTGACACCCTGGTGGAGTCCTCCAATAATGTTGAAATGATCCTCAAGTTCTTCGACATGTTCCTCAAGTTGAAGGACCTGACGACTTCTGACAACTTCAGGGAGTACGATCCTGAGTGTAAGGGAATTATTTCCAAGAAGGAGTTCCAGAAGTCCATGGAGAGCCAGAAGCAGTACAGCCAATCTGAAATCGACTTCCTGCTGTCCTGTGCGGAGGCTGATGAGAACGATATGTTCAATTACAAGGAGTTTGTAGAGCGTTTCCATGAGCCGGCCAAAGACATCGGCTTCAATGTGGCTGTGCTACTGACCAACCTGTCTGAACACATGCCGCACGACTCCCGGCTGGCCACATTCTTGGATCTGGCAGAGAGCGTGCTGAGCTACTTTGAGCCGTATCTGGGCCGCATTGAAATCATGGGCAGTGCCAAGCGCATTGAGAGGGTCTACTTCGAGATCAGCGAGTCAAGCCGGGAGCAGTGGGAGAAGCCGCAGGTCAAAGAGTCCAAGCGTCAATTCATCTTCGACGTGGTCAACGAGGGAGGTGAGAGTGAGAAGATGGAGATGTTTGTTAACTTCTGTGAGGACACCATCTTTGAGATGCAGCTGGCCTCGCAGATCTCCGAACCGGACGCAGTTGAACTACCAGAGGAGGAAGAGGAGGAAGAGGGATACAGTATTCTGGATGACCTGTCTGATGAAGAAGAAGGCGCTGCAGAATCCGCCTCAGCCTTCACCAATGCCTGCCGCTCAGTCAAGAAAAAGATAGCTCATGTCCGTCAAATGGTCTCCATTAAAAACGTCCGCAAGCAGCTGAAGAAAATCAAGAAGCTGAGCATCAAGGAGATGATCACAGGCTTCTTCTCCTTCTTCTGGATGCTCTTCACCGGCTTCTTCAAAGGAATCTACGGGCTCGTCTTCGGTTTCTTCCATGTCATCTGGTCGTCTATGTTTGGTGGTGGCTTAGTTGAAGGGGCTAAGAACATTAAAGTCACAGATATCCTCGGAAATATGCCTGATCCCACCCAATTCGGCATCCATGGAGATGTGAGTGAAGGGGAGAAAGTGGAGGCCATAGAGGCATCGGGAAGTTTGGACACAGCCATGGCGCCTCCGGCAGACATAGCAGAGGTCGATATGATGTTGGAAATGCTAACAGTGCCAAAGAAGGAAGGTGGGAAACATGTGGAGCCGGGCCTGGGTGATGTCTCTGAGCTTAGTGCAGAGACCTCTGCCACGGATCAAAAGAAGGTCTGTGATCATCTCTGAGAAATTCTCGTAAACCCTGTAAATATGAGCTTTCAGCCCTTGTCAGCTGATGAATATTCTTTTCACTCTGTTGCAGAAAGCTGCTGCCAAACCTGAAACCCCCGAGAGTGAACCAGAGAAAGCTGAGTGAGTTACACTGAATATAAAGGGAGTATTATATATTAGAACAGTTGGCTGAAAATAAATATGATGTGTGTATATACAGCACAGAGAATCAGGAGAAGGAGGACAAACCTAAGGAGGAGGAAGCTAAGGAGCCAGTGGTGGAGGAGAAGCCCAAAGCCAGATCCAGTCACCCTAAAGAAGCGGCGCCTGCCTTCATGTCCAGTGTCTTTGCCGCGCTCGACATCTATCTGACCAAGATGCTGGTGAGCCCCGACATTCCTTCTCCTCATAGTTCCATCGTGTCCCTTTCACGATTGATTTTTACTCTCCGTCCTTGTTCAATTATGTAGGGCTGTCAGCAGTAAACCTTAGTTTCAATCCCACTCTGTCCTGACAGAACTACTTGGCTCGCAACTTCTACAATCTGCGTTTCCTGGCTCTCTTTGTGTGTTTCGCCATCAACTTCATTCTGCTCTTCTACAAGGTAACACATGGACTAAACCTCAGCGCTTCTCTGTAGCTCATCTTTAGTTTGTCACCTGATATCAGCATAGAAGCAGTCGGTCAATTTGACATGAACACTTGAGAGCAGCAGCTTCTATTGGAAGGTTTCAGATTCTGTAGATCGGAGATAGAATTCACCGTTGCTTGGACAGTGTTTGGAAGACTGTGGGTGTTACTTGAGACACGACGACTTGAATGACCTGATTGTGATCATTTCATCTTTGAAGATTAATTATCGTTAGCGAAGTCTGCCGTGCGTTGTGCTCATTACTTACTCAAAGAGCGATCGCAGAAGCAACCAGTAGCAGCCTCAAACCTCAGTGTCCTTGATACTGATTGACTTTTGTGATTAGTGGTCAGCTTTCTGCGTTGAACTCAGTCTCGTCCTCAACTCCACTGCTAGCGCCGCTGCTATAGCCAACCCGCAAAGCTTCCAGTCAGTCTACCAATCAGATTGCTGATGCCGTGACTTGACTTGAATCAACCAAGAAAAAATCGATTTGCTGCAGGCTTGAAGGTTAGACTCATTTGGGAAAATAAACAACTTTGTGTCATTGTTTGTGTGATCAGTCATCCGTGTTTATGTTGAATTTGTTGAACCTTTATGATAAATTCAAACTGGGCCAGCGACGAAGCCTCTCAGTGCACCAATGTAAAAATCATTGTGTTGTTTTCTCTCCCTTCAACTCCAAACACTCAGTCCAGCCATGCTGGCTCTCTCACCTCTTCTTTACATAGCTAGCAGTCCCAATTATGATACGATGCATTACCCGATCCAACATAGCATTTTTTTTCCCCCAAGGTATCATTAATGGTGCCGGAAACGACATTGTGTTTCTCTGAAACCCTTTTTATTAAAAACAAAAGGAGGCAAACACAGGTAGTTATGAACCCTGGTCGAATAAGGCCACAAGCCAAACAAGGCTACCAGTCACACCAGCCAGTCAGTGCTGATTCTCATTCATCCTGCTTCAGCAGGGATGTAGTCACGTGGAATGTCCCCGAATTTATCCAGAAATTTCACAAGATTATTGCTAGCATAACAAGTTTTATGGAAACTCAGGGAGAAACGCCGAATTAAAAATTGATGTGAGAAATGAAAAAGTCGCTTCAAATGATAGGCTGCATGCATGGCGTCACCTCTTCGTTCCCCAGGTGACCGGTGAATCTGAAGATGAAGCAGATGATGAAAACAGCTGGGGCGGTGGAGATGAGGATGACGAGGACACGCTCTTCGACATGGACGAATTCGTGCTTCAGGAGAGCACCGGCTACATGTTACCCACCCTGCGCTTCCTGGCTATTTTCCACACCGTCATCTCCCTCCTCTGTTTGGTCGGCTACTACTGTCTGAAGGTGTGTGTGTGTGTGGGGGGGGGGGGGGGGGGGGGGTCCAACAGTCCATCAGTCCATCTTCACTCTGCTTCATGGAGTCTCATCAGAATCTTTGACCTTCAGGTTCCATTGGTGGTGTTCAAGAGGGAGAAAGAAATCGCCAGGAAGCTTGAATTTGACGGCCTCTACATCACGGAGCAACCGTCTGACGATGACATCAAGGGCCAGTGGGATCGACTGGTCATCAACACGCCGTGAGTCACTGACCTGGTTCAAAGCCTGATTTGTCTTTGATGATTAACCTTGATTTACTTTGCACAGATTACATCCAGAACGATTCCCTTTCATCTGACAATCTTAAACTTATTACATCAATTGATTCATCACGTGTTTTAAAAAATGAATATTCATGAAATAAGACTGGAAAAGCCTCACTTTGGGAAGTGACAACTGACGGATGTAGAAACGATGAATTGCAGGCCTCGTAGTTCAAGTTATTCAGTGTTTTAGTGAGCAATAGTTGTTGATTTTTTAACTTTGCTGCTCTGCGGGGACAAAAGCAGGCCTGGATTTTCAGTAATCCATTACAAGAGCTGAACTTTGTCTCGGTATTACTCTTTCCTTTCTAGATCCTTCCCCAGCAACTACTGGGACAAGTTCATCAAGCGGAAGGTGAGAGTCAAGGATGCAGATGATACGTCTGCAGTGATTTAGTTTTCAGTTAATTTACTATTTACAGTGACATGCCTGTTCCAACCAGTTTAAATTCATTTAACCTTGAACACCACCAGTCACAGCTGGGTTCATATCATGTGATAATTGTTTTAAATATCAACCTCAGCTCTAATAAATAAAAGTCTCTAATACTGAACACACTGTTGTTACTTAAGGTAGTAAAGCTAGTAATTTCTGGTCCCACTGTAATTACTTCATTAAATCTTGCCTTTCACCAGTTGGGCCTGTTGGACAAACACCTGCACACACTGGTGTATGAACACACACACACACACACACACACACACACACACACACACACTGTGTTAGTCACATATTATCGATATACATTTATTTCATAAATCTTTTTTTTTTTTCTTTGTGGGCTACATAAAGTTTTCTCATTCTTATACCAGTCCATGATGCTGCCGCGGCAACGCTGGCAGAGTTCAGGCTATTAGCACGCGTGTGTGCCACAGGTCAAACGGGAGAATTGAACTCTGGTGAAACACAGGAACGAAGGTCCGGACTGACAGCTCCGTGTACTAGAATGTAATGGAGAATGTGTGCTGAAAAGGCACAGATTAAAAAAAAACAACAAAAAAAAACGGTTTGTACAGGTTTCAACAGGATATTTTAGCAGTAAATGTGCCATAAGACATAAGCTAATAATGCTCTGACTATGGTAATAGTAGCAGTGAGGATCCACCCCCCCCCCCCCGAGCTGTGAGTGAAGTAGGGTTTTGTTTGTATGTTCTTACCTCAACAAACTGGCATTAAAACGTTAGATCGTGAAAATGAATGACTGGGAATACTTGGGAGTGATCATTGGTACTGAAGCTGATTGAAAGCGACCGCTGACGGTCTAATATTTCACAGAAGTCGTCCTCCTCAGAATAGATAGGTTCTGTTGCTCCAGTGTCTCTGCTCAGAATTCACGCTAACAGAGTGATGCCCCGCCTGCGTCTGTGTAGGTGATCAACAAGTACGGTGATCTGTACGGAGCCGAACGCATCGCCGAGCTCTTGGGTCTGGATAAGAGCGCTCTGGACTTCGATCCCACCGTGGAGACTGTGGAGAGGGAGGCCTCGCTGCTCTCCTGGTGAGAAGCAACCTCTCTTGACAGAGAGGTTTTTTAGACTGAAATCACTGGAAGCAAAGAGTAAAAGCAACACACTTTAGCAACTAGAAAATCTGATGTTGGTCGACAGCCTTGTTTGATAAGAAAGTGGTTCTTAAATGTTTCAATTTAGCATTTGAACGATGATCAAGCATTCCCACATTTTACCAGTAATTATCACAGCATAGGTAGAATGATTTAAGCCTGTACACCTGCTACAAGCTGAGGGTGACATCTAGAACGTATAGATGTAGAAATATATGTTTCTATTTCCATGCAAAGCTGCTGTTACTGTGACTCACAACATTCCACTCTCACTGACAGGCTGAGCTCCATCGATACGAAGTACCACATCTGGAAAATGGGCGTGGTTTTGACCGACAATGTAAGTGTATTTTTAAACTGAAGGCGGTCTGAGTAAAATAAGCAGCGTCATGTTCGTGGTTTGTAAATGCCGGGCACTCTGGTCCATACAGTCCTTCCTGTATCTGATCTGGTACACCACCATGTCCATCTTTGGACACTTCAACAACTTCTTCTTCGCTGCCCATCTGCTGGACATCGCCATGGGCTTCAAGACCCTCCGCACCATCCTGTCCTCTGTCACTCACAACGGCAAGCAGGTATGTATCTTCACCATCAGGGGGCGCCAGAGTACAAAGTAGAGCCAGAAACGTTCAATCCACAAAGACTCCGACTCTGTTAACTGCTGAAGAAGCTTTTTTTATTTGATTCTTTTTAACATCGCGCTTCTCCCCTGACCTTGAAAATCTCAAATCAGTAGAACATTCTTGGACTTTTGAATCGATTCAGTGTGCAGAATTGTTACACAACCTTCACCTCACACTGACTTGTGCGTGTGTGTGAACACTAAAGTAATCAAATAAAAAGAAATTAACTATAGGAAAGACGTCACTCTGGAATAAAGAGCGCAAAGACTTTAATCAACATTCAGTCATGAGAAATGGATGAAGTTCAACTTCATTTGAAGGAGTGGATCAGGAGGACAAAGGGACACTTGTGCTCCAGCTCACCCTGAAATAAGTCGAAGTAAAGACTCAGAGGCGACTGCATTTGATGTTTTATCCTTGGAGCTTTTTTCATTTCATTCGACCTTCCAGGTAGCAGGCCTGTTCACGCTCTTCATAATTTCATTAAATGAATAGTTTTTATGTTTTATTTTGTGCAGGATTTTTTTTTTTTCAAGAGACATTCTATATGATAGAAATTGAAAATCAGAATATTTTTCGCCCCGCCGGTGCTCCTGATATAAATATCATAAATGTTGTCACCGACGGCAAAAGTCTGGTTAAATCAGTCGACAGTTTCCAGCCAGGACTTCTTTTGCCTCATGAAACACCAGGAAGGATTTGGAGATTTTCATTTTCTAAGCCTGAAAAAGTGATTTAGTGAAATAAAGGGATAGAAAATGATAGAAAGATTTCTGATCCCACAATCAGGAAATCTACACGTCACAGCAGCTTAGAAGTACAGGTGGGAAACGCAGTTCAGTAAAATGTGCTCAAAAAGACAATGTGCAGTCATCCGGGCTCAGAAGAAAAGTCACTGAATTGGATTTTGTCAAATGAACAATCAGGTAATCATCGGTGTTGTATTTTGAAGTGCAGGTCTGAAGAGTTTTTATTTCTCACTGCAAAATGTAGAAAAGAATGTGGAAGAGACTCAGTTGTTGAATTCAGACTCCAAACCCAAATCACGGTGGTTGAAAGCAGCATCATCTTGCCGTGTTTACAGCCGGGCGTCATATGAAGGGCGTGCGTGTGTGCGTGTGCGTGTGCGTGTGTCATTGTTTAAAGGTAGATCGTGGAGCTCGACAGTTTCTCTTTTGTGAACATGTGCATGTATCGTTCACAGCCTTGTTTTGTCCCGACGTCAAAGGAAAGCCATGTTAGCGGAGTAAACAATTAAAATCCAATCCAGCATGTTTGAGTAGTTGCATCGCATTTTGTTCGTCGAAACCCCCGTCAGTGTTCGCGAAGCCACACTTTGTTATCTTAACCGCCTATTAAATCATTTCTATCGTTTAGGATATTAAAAGTGAATGTGAAAATGATGAGGGAGCACTCAGCGAGCGTCCACCTCTGCCAAACCTAAAGTAAACACAATCCGCCATTTATCAGTAGGTTAAACAGACGGGCCTCAGGATGTGACGGATACGGAATACAAATCTAGTATGTAAGACTTCTGGCAGATAATTCATGCACTGAACAGTTGTGAATGAGCATGGAAATGTGGCCATGAAAACATCAACTAAATTTGACTTTTGAAAATATTCCACCTACATACGATGAACACTGGCAGTTTTTTTGGCAGTATTACTTCATAATATCTACTTAGTATCACGCAACATCCGGTGAAACAATTAGTTCAAATGGCTGTAATTCAGATCTCTTGATCTCCAACACCCTGCACCTGAAATCCCAAACTCAGCTTCTCGGGTCTTGAAAATACTGCGTTTCCCTTCTGCTCCACTGAGGAACGTCAGCTCGGGCCTTGATGGCCTGATTCAGTTAGGATACGGGGGAAGAGAGAGAGACGCTGTGGCTCTGCTTCATCAGGAAATAACCCAGTAGCTCCTGTGTGTGTGCAGCTGGTGCTGACTGTGGGTCTGCTGGCCGTGGTGGTCTATCTCTACACGGTGGTGGCCTTCAACTTCTTCAGGAAGTTCTACAATAAGAGCGAAGATGAAGACGAGCCAGACATGAAGTGCGATGATATGATGACGGTACGTTGAACTGAAAAAGAGGAAAGCTTCCCCGAGCAAGGCCAAATATTTGGAGCTGAAAAGATTCCGGAGGCTTTGATTTAGAATGAAGCTGGAATTTTTCCATTAGTGAACTTTCACAAGTCTATTTAGGGAAGTTTTGACTTCTTAACTTTGTCTCATAAAACACATGCTTACGCTTTTTATGTTTTTTTTAACCTTTCCTCAAACGTTGGATTCTCAGCAGCCTTGGCTGATTAAAACTGAAAATTAAAAACATTTTTCTAGCAAGCAGAGAATGAAAGAAGGCTGTTCTCTTCATGGTTTCATCTTAAAAAAGTGAGCTGCCTGTCTGTCCTCCTGCCAGTGCTACATGTTCCACATGTACGTGGGCGTCAGAGCTGGAGGAGGTATAGGAGACGAGCTGGAGGACCCCGCCGGTGACCCCTACGAGCTCTACCGCATCCTCTTTGACATCACCTTCTTCTTCTTCGTCATCGTCATCCTGCTGGCCATCATTCAGGGTGCGACCATCACCTTCACTCTTTGCCTGCCTTTCATTTTGGCCCCGCTGTCATATTTGCTCCTGTGGTTTATGAAATTAACGCCGCCCCCCCCCCCCCCCCCCCCCCCCCCCTCCAGGTTTGATCATCGATGCCTTTGGTGAGCTGAGAGACCAGCAGGAGCAGGTGAAGGAGGACATGGAGGTAAGACGGCGGGAGAAATCATTCGCCCCGCAAGTAGGGAATTCTGTTTTGATGGAAAGCAGGAAAGCTAAGAGGGATGATAGTCTTGCGGGATTTTTTACATTCATCAGAATCAGGATTGTACACATGCAGGGAGTGTCACTGTTTACATTTTTATCAAAATTCTGACATCCCGTTCTGATTTGAGTTGAGTCTGTCAAGTCAATCCTGCACCTAACAAGGTGGCGCTAGAGAGCACGGTTACCCACAGTAACAGGGAGATTTTGAAGGCAGTCAAATGTTTGTTACATCAGCCTCACCTCCTGAAGGCGGCTATGACCCTGACGCACTTAAATTCCACTGGTAGAGGTCTCCAGGTCGGGACTTGTTTAAAAGGTGAGAAGTTTGTAAAAAAAAAAAATCTTGACCATCAAGTCGTTACGACAGTGTCCTGATCAAAAGTGAAATATCAAAATCGCAATGATATCGCCATGGTAACACCTTGTGATTTGGGCTGTAAGTAATTGAATATTTCATGTAGTGATATAACAAAAACAACTATAATAATAATTTGACACGTACAGAATATTCAGGCTCAGTATAAAAACATGACTTTGCACTTCAAAGTTTATGCTTGGGTCTTTGTGCTCTTTAGATTTTGATCTCTAATCATGGTTTCATTTTAAGAATTAGACGGCAGAGGTGTTCTGTCATATTTCATTGGGGGACCTTTGGATCATTTTAGCACATCAAGTGTCAGTTTTGGCCCTCCAGAGGAAAAAGATTGAGCAGCCGGCCTGTAGGAGTAGATTAGGGTATTAAGGAGGGAAAAAAAGGTCTCGTTCATACTTAGAGGGCAAACGAGGCAAGTAAACCTTGAAGATGCAGCTTCTTGAATGTGCATCTGTTCCGGCAGACGTCTTCAGGTTTTCGACATTTGTACAATTTGAAGATGCAGTTTTAGACTCGGGACGTCTGACACCACACGTCTCCGCTCATGAATAGCCAATTCATTCATGTCACCCTTCGTCCTCTCACTCCTCCTCCAGACCAAATGCTTCATCTGTGGCATCGGGAACGACTACTTTGACCGGACGCCTCACGGGTTTGAAACCCACACTTTACAAGAGCACAACCTAGCCAACTACCTGTGAGAGGAGCTGCAAACACACACACACACACACACACACACACACACACACACACCTTTAAACTGTCCAGCACTGATGTTGTCCTCCTGTGTGCAGGTTCTTCCTGATGTACCTGATTAACAAGGATGAGACTGAACACACGGGACAGGTAGGGGTCATATTCAAGTTTCTGAAACCCTAATAGCAGGTCAGCTGACGGAGCATCTGAAGACAGCCAAGTAAACGAGTGATGTTTCTGAAGCTCTGACTGTCCTACACCTCAGCCCACTGGATATGTTGCATAAGTAGAGCTTAGCAACAGGAAGAAACGATGCGTGGGTTGACTTTGACTTTTGTGATATTACCTGGTTATTATCCTCCCCCTAAGATGCGAGACGAGCTGATTTTTTTTGATGTTCACACAGTGTTGTAACGTCAAATTTAGCAATGAGACGGAACGTCGCGCTCCACCAGCTCCTCCGAGTCTCACCTGTTGCTGATATTCTTGACCCTTTCTATCGCCACGAAAGAGGCGCCTCCTGGTGTCTCGTACTGGTACCGAATAAAGAGCGGTGCTCATTCTGACATGTTTCATGACTACCGAACACGACGCAGTCACCGTTTATTGGCAGATGGAATGACAAACAATATCGGCAGGTTTCTGGTGCATTGAATGGATCTTCAGATGAGGAACCTTAGAATTATAGATATTTTTAAATCCAATTGCCGACACAATACATTGAAAAATGTACTACTGTGGCTCTGCTGGTGTTCAGCAACATCCCATTGGCTTGGTCACGAGTAAACAACTCTTAACGTTACAAAACTTCCGGGGGCCGTCTTGTGTATTCACTGAAAGTTTTCAGTGAATTTTGTAGAAAAACCCGCTGTGAGCTCTTTGTTCTATTCGCCACCAGTCCAGTCAGAACCTTTCTATCGTGAATAAGTGTGATTGCGTTTCATCTCATTTTTGTTGGTGTTTGTTATCCTGGAGAACAAGCCGCACGTCTACAAGGCTCTTCTTTTGTGTTCCGTCTCCTCCAGGAATCGTTTGTGTGGAAGATGTACCAGGAGCGCTGCTGGGACTTCTTCCCTACTGGAGACTGTTTCCGTAAGCAATACGAGGACCAGCTGGGTTAGAGAGGACAGCTGCGGTGTCTGGCTCCGCCCTCTTCTACCCTTCTACCTGACTCTATCCCAACTTCACCCTGAGAACTTGCTGGACTTTCTTTGCTGCCATTGATGTTAAAATGGAAAGGAAAAAAAAAAAATCATTCATTTTGAACTCAAAATAGAAAATATAATGGAAAAGGATGTCTGAGACTTACAACAGATGTTTGGGCGGTTTGTGCATCCTTGTTACCAAAAATAGTCACTTGCCACGACGCCTCTTTTATGCAACTTCTTGTTTTGACTCACATTGCCTTTTCACTCGCTTAACCTCAACCTGTTGCACAATTGTTGTGTGTAAACGTTTGACAAGCGACGAGAAGGGTTACAGCGTGACAAGTGAACGTCTGAATATGCACAATTTCCGGAGGGACGGCCGGGATGTTCGTGGCACGTCTTACCAAACCCGCTGAACGGACGTGTGCTGCTTGTATCGATCGCCAGTCCTGATCTGCCTTTTTGACGATGGTTGAAATCTGTCACAGGACGATTCACTCTATCAAGTGCCAACGTGCCTTATGAGAAACTATGCAAAAAAAAAAATGTTATTTTTGTCCCTCCTGACACAAGCAGTGGTTTAGAACAAGCAGATTTAGCTGAAGCTAGTTTTGTGGCTTTTACGTTGGAAAAAAAAAAAAATCAGAGAGAAAATATTTGTTGTATAAAATCTAGATGATCCTTGTGTAAATGTTGCTTAGTTTTGATTCTCAAGCTGTGGCTCGCCTGCACTTCTTTCCACAGTAGAAGATGAAGAAAACAAAACTCTGTTCAAGGATTTATTAACAATTTATTCACTGCTACTGTTTGGCCATTTGTATGTATGTAGTAGCTTCGGTAAGCCGCATTTATTTTAACGAGGGAGAGAATAAAGTAACTGAGGCAATAAAGCAACTGTGTCACCCGTGTGTGTGTGAGTGTGTCTCCAAGGGCGGCAGCTAAACTCCCGCGGTGTGTAACTTTCACAGTCTCCCAGGTAACAGAGAATTCTCTCTGTGAAACATGCGGACGGAACATTCTGACAAGTTCTCTCAGACATACAGAACATCTTGTCGGCCGAGGAAATGAGACAGAGAATAGTAACTTAAACTGTAACTTCTTGATAAACAAAACATGGCAGGGTCAAAATATCCAACAATATTAAATCCCAAGGAATGACATTTCAACTCTTTGTTTTTGAGTGATGTCATTCAAAGGACGGAAATTGAAGATCAAATTACTGATAGAATTCATTCATTGTTTCATCATTCCATCATCTTCAGCTGCAATGTGCACTTCTTCCATCTTAAACCCACCTTCTGCTACCGGCTTTGTACCAAACAAACACAGCTGCTAGCACTTAATGGCTAACAGGCCAGAAATTTCCTTCAAGTGTTGACAGAACAGCTTCTGGACCCACAGAAGCTTCCAAAGGGCTGCTAATGTGCTGCAGAGGTGCTTTATGATAATGCAAACGTAATGTAGGCTTGAAGTCAAGTCCATCTTCCACCACATGTCTCCTGGACGGTCTCGTCAGGAGATCATGCTGTCCAGCCAGTCCTCCAGGTCTTCCTCTGTCATTTCCTTCCTGACGGGAGCAGACGTGGGAGAGTTGACGTGGTTGTCTTTTACCTCATCACTCTTCTTTTCTTCCTTCACTGCTGTGACCTCCTCCTTCACTTCCTGGCACACTACAGATTAAAAGAACATCGAAGATTTTGACTCCTGAGGTTAAAAAAAAATCCAAATACTTGTTCCTGAGACTTGATTTGTTCATTATGTTTTTTTGCTAGTTTTTCATAAAACCACTTCAAGAGTGTTGACTTATGTAACAGAAAACTACAAAGTGGGGAAGTATGATTTTTCACCATCCTTCTCAGAGCCAGACAGAAAAGATAGCTGGCTAGTTAGCTTAGCACAATGAGTGGTAGTGTACCGGTAGGTTAGCCAACCACCGTCTAAAGTCATCAAACAGATCAGCCATGATTAATAGTAGCACTCACTCTTCTAGTCGTCAGAAATCCTTTTGCTTTTTTGGCTGGGGGTATGCTAACCTGCCCATCCACTACCATTCATTGTGCTAAGCTAACTAGCCGTCAGTTGCTCTCTGTGGTTGTCAGCCCTCTCAGGGAGGAGAGACAGGTATCGAGCCTGTTGTCTGGCTCAGTGGAGGATGGACAGTAAAAGTTGGTGTGTTCCTTTAAATTTGGGAGAGCCATTGAGCAGACTATACTCACCCTCCTCTGGAGCCGCATCCTCCACACTGACACACTGGCCTCCTGAAACCGTTTTCTCGAAACTGAGCAGCTGATCCAGCTCTTCATCAGCATCATCCACCGGGGTGTCGGCTCCACCCGAGGGAATTGAGCGTGGTGCTGGGTTTGAAGCCACCGAGATGTTCTTGTTGGTGCCGAGGCTGTTCGGAGCTGCCGGCGGAGGAGTGAATGCAACTATTCTGGGGGTCTCCTGTTTAGTTGCGAGGGTCACGGCGGGCAGCTCTACTGGTGTCGACACCTGGATAATCAGGAAGAGTCACCAGACAAACCTGTTGACCCTCCTGGTTTCAGTCCACTCGACAGCAATTTAACGACACTGCTCAAAAACGTGAAACAAAACTCGTCACTGATGGACGTTCTAGATCCCCTTCTTGAGGACAAACTGACATTAGAACGATTAATGGAATCCAAAATGGTGACAACTTCTTTCAGAATCATCGTGGCTAAATTCAAATCACATGATGATCTCATTTGTGCATTCATTTCATCATGAGCTCTCCTAATGTAGCTCGGCCCCATCTGGGCTGCTGGGGTCCGCGAGAGGTTATTTTGGAGCAGAATTTTTCCTTCACTGCATTAGACGGCAGACAAATGCAGAATTAGTTCAATGACTTCGACTACAGAATTTACCATGAGCGTAATCCAATCAAGAGAGCAGCGGCGGCAGTTGTTCCTAGACAAAGACCTCTTGCTTTGTTTTTATTACTTCTGATCAAGTGTACAAGGTGGAAACGTGATAGCAAAGGTTTCAAGATGCCGGGTAGAGACTGAAGCTAATCCCTGTCTAAAGGATTTGTAATTATTGACTCTGTTTGTTGTCTAGATTAGGCTTAATCTCTATTTAAGAGTCCAGCCTGTCGAGTCTTTAATGTCACACAAATGAGCGGATTCTTTTAAAGGGGAGCGGCGGCGTGTTTATCTCGATGGTAGACTGTCGCAGTAGCTGCAGGAGATTTTGTGCGCTGGGTTACATCCTACCTGAACCAGCTCAGCCTCCAGGTTGAGTCTCTGATGAAGAGGCACTTGCTGGAGGCTCTCGGCCAACGCCGGGAGGTCCACAAACGCTGCAGACATCTACACAGAGGGACAAAGGTGGTTTTGGGTTGTTTTTTTTTCCTTCCAGTGCATCTTTTGACATGAGGTCTGGGAGTGTGTGCTCAAGGACATGAAACCTACCAGTCAGATATCCTGCATTAAACTTCAGGTTCATATCTTGTATAATCATTATGAGAGCTGCTTTTGTTCTCGCTCGCAAGTGAAACAAAACAATGTAGCTCTGACTGTACACAAGAAGGAGACAGAGTTCAGGAACTGTTATATAATCCAGCTCTGTTCATGCCTCTGTGTGTGTGTGTGTGTGTGGTGCTACTAAATTCACATCTCATCTGTTGTCACGTCTTGTTCTTCACCATTAAATCTGCTAAACCTAAAGATTCAACAGGTCCACTGTGAATCTCTGAATTTTCCACCTCCCCTTCACACAACGGTAACACTAAAACAATATTTGAATGAAATAATAATCATTTTAGGTGGCGCTCAGAGGCTCAGGGAAGCTGCAGAATGAATCCTGTGCACCATCGTTAAAGAATGCTGCTTGCTAATTAGGCGCAAAATATGTGTCTACTCCATGAGTCTCGTCACATATTACACAATAACAGAAGTTCTTCTAAATTGTGACGAAGCAGTCAATGTTGATTTCATTCATGAACACGTTATTTCTCAGAGCCACTCCAGGAAATGAGAGGAATCATAAAACAGATTAATTGAACAGATACAGAGATCTGATCAGGATGGTGAAAAATACAACGCTTAAGTTCTATGTATTTATGAGTCTATGTTCTGGGTTCCAGTTCCAATCAATTTGGGGGGGGGGAGTATTTAATTGACTGACGTTACATCCATAAAACCATGCTGCTTCCTTAATGTTCTCCATTTTCCATCTTGACATGTGGTCTGCTGGAAGGATCCATACCTCAGGCAAGTGGGTGAAATCTATAAAAGGAAGAATATAGATTTACCTGACTAGCTGCAAATGAGTCCTTCTCCCAGTCTTTTTCTTCGGAAAAACGGAATTGAGTGAAGGAATCTCCTGAGAGAAAGACAGAGAAACAGGTTTTGACGTATTAATACTGCACTCAACCCTGCAGCACGAGTAACCACAACCTCACGTCTAAATCAAGTTGCGTCATCAGTTTTGGCTCATTTATTTACAGACACACTCCTCCCGGTGACAGGCCTTCACATCCGCCGTAAGGGCGTGATAAGGTAAACCAGTCTGGGGAACGGTCAATACCTTCGTGAAAACAGCAGGAGAGCTAAAGCAACGCTAACATGTGTCGCCACTGTGCTTCCATAAAATTCAACCAGCCAAGGGCTCTCAGAAGCACTGAGGTCGCATCAGCAACGAGCAGATGAGAAAACGGGAGTGTGTACTGCGTGTCGACACATAACATCCAGTACACCTGTGAAATAAGGACACACACTGTCAGATGTGAAGCACCTCTCTTCAAACCTCTCCTGGTAATTGTGGCTATCCTCAGGAACCAGCAGGTAGATGTAATTTCATGGAGAATAAAGAGGTGGATGTGAATATTTACATAAAATAATGAAAACTTTGTTCTGACAATGTTGAGAAGTTAATGAACGGTGATTTTTCTTGTCTTTGAGGTATCAAACTGTCACTCTTTTAACCAATAATTTGACATTTTCATCCATTTCATATCTACCAAGCTGGGACGTTATTAGCTTGGTTTAGCATCATGAGTAGAGGCACACTAGGAACACATGAGCACTACGAAATGAAAAAACATGGTCAACCACATCTAAGATTTGAGGGCTTTAATCGTCATGTAGAATAAAGAGACTGCTTGCCAACAAATGTATTTCAATATTAACTACCGTACTGTATATTTTTAAATGAATGATGTTATTTTGTTGTAGTTTGCTCTATAAAATGTAAAGAAAGGCAGCAATGACAGATGAAAGTTTACGTACCACACGTCTTGCTAGCAAGATCTTTGCTAGTAGCGTTAGCGCTGTATATTCAACAATTCTGTGAGGCTAATCTCTGGAGAGAGGCGATGAGATATGAAAACACACCTTTTGGTATCCTCACTTTCCTAACTGTTAATTTACATGTAAACCGAACCATTTTTTTTTATACAATTTGTTTCCTCTAGAATTCTTTTTACCCCTTCCCAACTCAAACTACACCTTTTCTCATTACGCTGCAAATAATTGTGTGTAACTAAAACGATACACTGTATTAGAAACCAGACATACTTCAAAAATACAAATGAAATAAAATGAAGCAAGTAAGTTTTAGCTAAAATTAAGAAATGTTATAATGAAATAATAACACATAAATAAATAATTATAAAACAAGGCAAGCAAATACAAGCTCAATAAAAATTAGCGAAGACATGAACAAAGACTGAGAACATACAAAATAGATGTAGAATATTTAAAATTGTTTTTGCACGAAGCAAATATGTACAGGCAGCAAAATTACTTTGTAAGCGAAACTTCGAAAAACACGTGACCTTTAACAGACACGGGGCCACGGTAAACTCAAGCGTTATAAGTCAGCGAGGCTAGCGAGGAGGCTAGCGAGGAGGCTAGGAGGGAGATTAGCAAGGAAGTTAGCATGTCTCCCAGAGTAAGAATAAGTTCAGCACTTGTGCTTATTATGCTTAGGAGACAAATAAAAAGGTAAGAGGGTTAAAATATCCCAGTGTTAGACAGGTAAGACACTCAGCTATATTTTTACATGACTACAATAACTGCTAATATTACAGCAGTGAGTGCTTTCACTGGCTCTCTGCTGTGGCAGTGGCCTGGGTGGAGTCACCAACAGCAGACACAGGTCGGTCTGCCACTTACAGATGGACGGTCAGTGGGAGAGCTGGCAGTCAGTTGCAGGCAGGCTCTGGTTTTGTCTTGGCCTGCGTGCATTATATTATAGACACACTGCCTTTCAGGCAGGATTCTCAACACCATCTGCAGTTGTCCTTGATTGCTTTGTTGTACAGGAAGTGAAGGGGGTCAAAAAGGAGAGGCTGAAGGAGGGCTTATTGTCTGCAGGCCGAGTCCCTGCTGTCAAAACAAGCAGAGAAAAGATGATTTATGAATAGAGGCATTATGCAGGTTACATAGGCTGCAAAGTAGAAGGATAAGAGAAGAGAATAGGAATGTCAGCTTTATGTGATGGGTGAGGGGGTGGAATGTCTTCAGGTTGAGCATCAATGGCCTGCGTTCCCTGCCTGACATGACAAGCAAGATGGACTGTTAGGCACACACACACACACACACACACACACTTACGCGACATTAAAAATACTGTATATCTCCGTGTAACCCGGTTCAGTTCAACAGCCTCACAAATACCAGCTTCCAAAATTGTGAAAATAAATCAATATGTCTTTCAAATTCAAGTAAAACAGAACACGTATCACAGGCTGTTCCCAATAATTTGAGCTTTTTCACCCAATTATTGTGAATGGTGGAACACCTGATATTGAGGTATGAATGTTTATCTCACCAGGACACATTTTTCATAAAAAATTATGAAACAGGAGATAGGAAAAAAGACTCAACATGGTTGAAATGTGCCGCTTTCATATCTCCTCTGGGCTCGGGATATCTTCATGCTGCTTCATTAAATTTGAGTTGACAGCACGAAACTCATGCTGCTTTTAGGAAAGAACAGAGACCACTTCCTATTGCTAGTTATTGATGTTAGCAAAGGCATTTTCACATAATCATACAGAAAAATGTCTCTGTTCCTCCCAGTCTTCTTCTCAGAATGACTTTGTTCTCTTCAAATGATGTTGAAGTGGTCCAGCACTCCGCTGTTATTATTATTGTCTCATGTTTGAATTGGAAGTTGCCGTCTCTGTTTCATGGATACAATGTTTCCACCGTTGCAACGCTCGCTTAATACTCAGAGCTGAATCCAGTACACCTACACGTTTTCAATATGGCCTGGGTTGGATGTCGGCCATTTTTGGTCACTGTTGCTAAAACCCCTATTCTTTTTCATTATTTCTTTTTTTAAAACACGATGTTATCCATCTCTTACAAGCCTCGATTGGTTTTTGTGCACGACGGGCTATATTTGTTTTGTGGCAACTGACGACGACTCGTAGGTATTGATGCGACCCCAGCTGATCATCCGAGGACGATCTGGATCAAAACTTCTCCAGTTTGTACAGCTGCGTAGATTGTTGTTGCGATTTTTCAAATGTCGAGCAAATGAGCAACCGAGGTAATGAGGGAGTATGGCGTTAAAGTGTCTTTATTGTTCTCGGATGAGACTGTGGGTATCACTCACAAACGGCAGCAGAGAATCACGCAGCTGCTTTCTCACTTCGGCTATCAAGTGATTAATCATGAATATCATTGAAATATCATCATCTCCACTGCACGGTTAATGGAAGAGCTGCAGGATTCAGTGTGTGACTTCCCTGAGGTGCCTCGGTTCATTTCTCTCATTTTGTTGTTGTTCATGCATCTCAATGGAACACGAGCGTGTTAAAAGACAAATGGGATATCTGCAGTGCTGGGAGAGCACCCTTCAGCCGCCGCCACAGTGAAACAATGCCTCTCATCCTCATGCTCGCTCTTCTTCCGGCTCCGGCTGCTTTCTGTTTAACATCTCCTCAGAACCTAATCCTCCTCTTCCTCCTCCTGCTCTGTCTCCTTAAGTCGGTCACCAACACACAGAATTGCTGACACCGGTGAACGACCTCCCGCCTACACCATCGGAGCCCAGTGTCATCCTGATCTGTGCCCATGGAAATACCAGTTAGTTTGCAGGCGCTGACACGGCCATGGCAACAACAGCTGCCGTTGAGAATAAAAGAAACTTCTGTCAAACCTACAGAAGACGATGGGTTGGGAGGAAGGGAGTGCAAATGGAGGTGAGCAAGTCGGAAAGGAATGATGAAGATTTGCCTTCTCAAACCCAAACACATCTGAGACCTAAATCCCCCTCCGCTCTGACGCAAGTCTAAAAGCATAGTTTGGCATCAAATCTGTCATCAAGAAATAGGCTGTGCAGTTTCAAGAGAGGGAAAGAAATAGTATCGATCCTCTATGCTGTAAGTGTCAAGTCACGCCACAAAGCTATAACCAAGTGCGTAGAAATCCAAGAAAGGACACCCCAGAACGTATTTTTTGCTGCCCTCTCGGACCGATGACATCATGAAACAGACATGGAGACCAAGAAGAAAGTGTCCAGTCAAAGTGGCAAGTTGTTTGGGAGGGTACCATATATTTGTTTGGTAAGTAAAATGGCGGGGAACACTGCCTGCTGATGATCGATTGGCCTTCACTTCTTACCAGTGTGATGTTACTGCTTCGGCTTACACCAACTGTCTGTTGTCTTGCTAGATTATTAATTTTAGACAACTGCACGCTAATTACGCGCCCCCTAAATACCAAAATGAAGCGGAGCATGACCCCAGCACACGACCCCCACTGAACGCCTTCCACCAACCGCCTGGGCTGTAGAAGGCTTAAATAGGGCCCAGAGTCCTTTTCAGCTTGTGACTACTCGGTTCACCAGCTAAAAGCTAGCTGTGTCTATTTGCTGTTTGATCCTGAACAAGTAGCCTACAGTGGGTTTGAAGAGCTTTTTGTCTGAAAACAGCAGCCTGCTGCTTCCAAAAATTAACACAATGAGAGCGGCAAAGGTCAAGCAAAACAGTCGGGCAGATAAACAATGAGCTAAAACTCCCTGTAAAGCTCTGTAGAGGCGAGGGGAGCTGCTGCAGAGATAATTCAGTGTAGATGTTCATCATTATGAACATCAACCTCTTCACGTTTTCAACTGATGCGTTCTTATTTTAAACATGTAGGCAGTTGCTAATTAATACTATATAAACTATTTTAGACAAATTGGATTATTGGACAAATGAATTATCTCGTATCTGAACTAACAGCTGAATTTTTCAGCATATAAAGACGGAAATCTTTGAAAATTCCCGGCACAGGATAGGAATATCAAAACAGCTGAAGTTGACATTAACTAATTAGCATTAGTATTTAGCATCGGACAGCCTGTATAAAATAACAGTCGACAATTACTGTGACACCTGCTTAAATGTTAAGGCATTTTACTGTTTGTTTTTGTTTTTTTAATTTCTTCACATTTTGACTGTTGGGAGGGGGGGGGGGGTTTAAAAAAAAGGTATGACTTTGGCGAACAGATGGACACCTTCAACTGCTTTTTAGACAAAATAATTCACTTGCTGTTTGAAGTGGGCATTCAAAAGAACTGCATTCCTCTCTGAAGGCCAGAGTATGAAAAAAGAGGGGGGGGGGGGATCTTCTTTTTTATGTTAAATGGATTTGCCACATTATTTAATATTTTTTTCCCTTGGCCTATGCTGCATCACTGCACAGTGGTTGATGTTATTATTTGTCAGATTCAGACAGAGAGAGAGATGGACACGCAGTGAAGGATGCAGCAAGACGCTAATCCCCACGGGGACATCAAGTATATCCCCCGTTTTGTCAAAATTTGGTCCTTTTTGGTCATTTGAATGGCGGCTTTGTGCAATTAAAGTGAGAGAGAGGGGTGAATTGTAAAAAATATAATATGTGCATGCAGATTCAGCACTGTTCGGGGGGGGGGGGGGGGGGGGTTGGCGAAGTAATACTAGTAAATACTCCAAGGATAATACCACCCTACCATTAAAGCTCCTGACATCATTGTACACTACTGATTGTAAATCCATCTTTGAAATGATTGTCTGGGTGCGTCACTGACAGTTGGGCTTGTTACCCTCAGCAAGTTCTTCCACTGAATAAACAGGGTATTACTCATGCTGTGCGCTAAGAGGCTCTGTGGCATTGTGTAACTGGTGTATAATGTGGTACCCTGTCTCTTGACATCTTGCTGGCTGAACCCCATATGAACAAATGTGGCTTTCTGCTTGCATCCCCGGCTTCTCTGAGCTATATATGGCTTGCTAATGCAGATTCCCGCTCTCATCTTTTATATTGGGCTGTGTTTTGCTGGCCTCGCTCCTGCCTCTGTTCCGCTCGGCTCTTTCCCCGCTCCACTCAGCTCCACTCTTCTCTCACTCCAGCGCTGTTCATCTTCACCTCTCTCCTCCGTCTAGCACAGGCACAGGATGACAGGATGAAGATATGACGCCCTGAATCTGAATCGTGTTGTGATGATGGTGATGGAAAAAATTTGAATGTTAGAATAGTTGTATCCTTGTCATCAATTTGCTGTAAATAACCGCTATCCAATTACGACAGTTGAAAGGTGAAGATTGTTCTATAGCAGGAAAAAAATACATTTGCTGGTTCCAACACTCCAGTGTGAATACTGGCTGCTTTCATATTTCTGTCACTGGAAATTAAATATGTTCTGGCTTGTAGATGATATGATATTTTTAAATTCTGTGAACTTCAGTTAATCAGGTGGTAAACAATTATCGTCAATCAGGTTTCTTCAAACCTCTCTTCCAACCGTGACTCAAGGCCTCTCCTTCACAACGCAACTATACCTGCTTCTTGTCTCGTCTGTTGGCTGTTTATTTGTTTTACCACATTACTCAAAACTGTCTCACACACACACACACACACACACACACACACACACACACACACACACACACACACACACACGACTTAAACTCCAGCTCAAACACCTAAAACTTCCCTTTACAGTTAGGTCAATATTCCAACATTTCCCAATGACGACATGTAATGCTTCATTTCTATGTATGTAAAAGCTGTAACGTGTAGAAAACCAGAGCAAAAGAGAGCAGTTCTCCATCTAATACTCTTCATGTACTACTTCACTCAATGTAAGTCCACTGGGAGGTGGGCCGGGTATATGTATACAGTGGTCCCTCGTTAATCGCGGGAGTTACGTTCTAAAAATAACCCTCAATCGGTGAAATCCGTGAAGCAGTCAGCTTTACAATTACTATCGCCGCGTAACTTCTACCTTCCTTTAGCATGTCCAGAAGTCCAACTTGTTGTGCGATGGTTAGCATCTTCCTCTGCCTTTTGGGTGCTACTGCAGGTGCCTTCGACGGTGCAGAACGTTTCGTCGACATTGTGGGGTTTGTTGGGGAGAAAACTTGCAAACATACAGTACAGCACTTCAGAGTCACACTGCCAGCGATCCAAGATTTATGTGAATTTGGCGAGCTGAAGGCGTTCTGTACTGTACAGGAGACACGGCGCGGAGGAGATTGATTGACAGTGGTCTACAGCCAATCAGGACGCAGAACACAATGCGCTGTTAAAAAAAAAAAGCATGCGAAATTGGACTAAAAAAATCCGCGAAACTGCGAGGCTGCGAAAGTTGAACCGCGTCATAGCGAGGGAGCACTGTATATGAATAGGAAGTCAAGACGGATATCCTAAATGAAGAAGTAATGAGACAAGGAGCAGGAAACTATGTCTAGACCTCATCCTACTGCTTTTCCAGCATAATATGTAAGAACCTTTATTTACAGAGTTGACTCTGCAAAAGGACCAGTGTGTAGGCTGCATCTGACCAACCGCTGTCTAACTCCTCCTTTTTTCCAGGTGTAGAGAACTATGATGGCTGGGTATTGCTGCTGTGCAGTATGTGTTGTTTGGGTTATTTTGGATACGACTTTTCATCCGCATGTGCTGTCTGGTTTCCAGAAATATTCATGCTTGAATATTCCATGTTATTAGCCAGAAAATTAATCTCTATGCAGATGACATTTTACTCCTATTAGCTAAGCCTGCAGCTTTAATAGCAGCGGTCCCCTAACTCAGTCCATTTGGCCGTTTCTCAGGGTGTAATATTCATTATTGAGAAGCCGTTCTACTCAACACGGATATGCGCGGATCAGATATCATGGACGCTCTGTTTGTATGGAGCGCTCATGGGATGAAGTCAATATCGTATATCACATTAATAAAATCTTAAACCTCAATTGTCTTGATATCCTTCAGTCCATTAAGGACAATATCAATGAATGGACAGACCATCATTTAGGGGCAGCACAGACACCGAATGACAGGGAATAGAGAATATTTTGACATTAAATCTTTTATTGCTGATATCCTCCTGGAATTACCGGCATAATGGTTTACAGATAAAGTCCCTACTTCAATAAGCAATTCAGAATAACTCATCTGGATCCACAGGTGCTCTCTGATTTTCCTTCATATCAAGGTCCCTTTGACCCCGGTTTAAATTTCCAATTCTCTGGTAAGAAGCAGGGACTGCTTGGAAAAAATATCTAAATTGGAAATAAGAATGAATTCTTGTCTTCATTGTGTTCCAAAACCATCACCCACGCACTAACAGGTAACACCGTCAGGAGGGTTTTCACGGTTGATTGTGAAGCATTTGCACAGGATACTCAACGTTAAGCAGCTGCATCATCTGGAATAATTCCACTCTTTAAAGAAGAGGCGTGACAAAAACAAAACAAAAAAATCCTGCATCATTACTACATCGAAAAAGTCTGTTTTCCTCTAGAATACGATCGTAAACATCTGTGATACATGATGAAAGAAAATACCAACCTCCTCATGTGTAGAATTGAACCAGATTCTCCCTATCACCCTCAGATCAGCAGGACTTGGGTAGCAAACTGTGATATTTATTGCAATGTTTTGAGTGCATGAAAATACCGAAAAACTAAAACCAAAGATTTGTAATTTAATGTGTATTATCATTTTCATTTTGTCGAATTGAACTTAAAAGGTATCGTATCACAAACTATCACACACAGTTAGGATGCAGTCCTCTGTGTAACTGATGATATATTGGTCTGATGTATACTAGGAGGACAAGAAGTGACCTCTGTTGGCCTGTTTAAGATGGATGAGAAATACCAGGACGAACACTGGCATGGTTGTGGCAGCTGTAGCTCATTAATCCATCTACTCCCAGCTATTAAATCATGTCAAGGAAAGTCATGTCTTCATGTACGGGTAAGAGGACGTCTACTGGGCCAAAAACTGGACGAATGGGAGCGTGAAAGACGACCTACAACAAAAAGGTTGAACATCTAATAGTTGCCGCCGACTCGGCATGTGGACGCTGCTGGATCCCCTCTTCCTAAGTAACCTTCCACTAAAATGAATCATTCTCCAAGTCCACCTCTCGCAACTGACAAGACTGTTTTCAAAAATCTGTGTTTTGACTGTTAAATGGTGGGCGGCGCTGCTGAGCACTGTGCCAAACGGAGTTCCAAAAGCATGCAAAGAAGCTCGTTAAGCAAGAAGCCACAGCAGTGGGGTGATGTTTGGTTCTGCAGGAGGGCTGTGCAGCTCCACCGGGCAGATGACCATTGTTTATCGTAAATAAGTGAAGTAAACAAACATATGGGGGTGAGAGAAAAAAACAAAAAAACAAAACCACATTTAATGAAAACCTAAATCAATAATCACATCTTTATGAGAATGCCTTCCTCTCAGCAAGAAAATTGCCATAATTCAGGGTTTGGGGAAGAAGAACGAAAGAACTTAATTTTTCTTTTATGAAAATTAGATCATTTTCATTATTATTTCTATTGAATGACTGTCAATTTAATTGGATGTATTTACAAAATGTTTGTGGTTCCCATGTTTTTTTTCCCCTCAGAGACAAAAGCAGTAGTGTAAAGGGTTCTGTCCAGACCTGCTCCGTCAGCAAAGCCTTCAGATCACTGGTGCTATGATCCTCTTCATCCTGTTTGCTGGAGCATGCCGCTGTTGCCCTTCTGCTCGCTGAGCTCAGGGACCAATGCCATTACAGATGCACACCCTTGTTGACTGGGCCACTCCTTGAGTACACAGTCTGCTGCACAGTGCCAGTCCACTCTACATAAGCCTGTGGTCTGGGTTTTAAGCTGGAGCTTGATTAGAAACAGCACTGCTGCTCAGTGTCCACTATCACCTGCACTGAAATGTTGACAATTTATCCAACATGAAGAGGAAGACGCGCAAATTCCCCGCTCAGCTGTCCTCCATTTGCCAGTAGAATAATGATGTCTGATCACGGAATCATTACTAGCCTTTTAAACTGAATATTGAGGCACATTCTCACTCGATAATGGAAGAGATGGAGCGAGGAAGTCCACGGAAAACTAAAGAGCAGGGTGTTATTACTATCATGACAAATCCTGCTAGGTGTTCACTAGCAGTGTACAGTTCTACGGGGAGGACGATGAGATGGAATTGACAGGAAAAGGAATTAAAGAAAGAGGGAAAAAAAAAATCAGGCTCAGGCCCTAAAAACAAAGCTGAGAAAAGGCAGGAAATGCAGCAGAGAGAAACTTGTTGATGGGATCTGTGGAGCCTCTTTCTGAGAGCTACAGTGGCTCTGGCATGCTCCCTGTCACGCCTTTTTAACTAAACCAATTAGACTAACACGACATGGTGCTGAAACCCACTACACATCGATAAATCACTGTCACTACTAATTGCAATTAAAATCCTGAACAAACCAGGCGAGACAATAAAGACAGCTGAAGCTATTTACTTGTAACTTTTAATGGTGATTGCGTGAGGCCGTGTTTATAGTTGAAGTCATATCTGGAGAGCTCCAAACCACTTGAGGCCTCGATCTCATTAGGCGTGTGTTTTATCAGCTTGCCGAGTGTTTGGAGGTTAGGGGCTACAGTTCAGACGCTTCCTCTAGACCTAATTGATCATCTTGAACATTTCAATGTGAATGTGTAGATGAATTTGAACGTAAAGCTCTCTCCTAGGTGTTATTAAAGACATTTAAAAAATGTCATTTGAAATTTTTTTTTCATTAAATGAAGGACTGCTTTGATCTACTGGGTCACAAAGATATATGCAAGTGACTATATCCACCCTCTACTAATGAAGCATTAATGAGAATATTCCACTACAGTCCTTTTCCACTCCATTATATAGAAATTGTCTTTCAGTGATTAATAGTCATTTCGTTTAAGAGTAATTAGGAGGTTACATAAATTGGAATCCTCACACCACTTCAGATCCTGATTACCCTTCCATTAGAAAACAGCTGCCAGCCAAGAAATCCAGTATCCTCACAAATGTGATGATGCATAGGCTCGTCACAATTTTTTTGGAATTACCCAATAAGGAATTATCTAGATTAATGAGATTATTGTCATATACTATTGTTATTATTAAGAACACGTTTTTCCTCACTACGATGTTGATAATAAAATATCTTAATGAAGCAGGTGCACACTTTATCTAAACCCTTACACTGCAGCGTCCATTCAGGTGATATGTGATGTCTCCATTTGACCTTTTAGCTCTCAGAAGTCTGTTAGTATGTTCTCAGAAGTCTGTTAGTATGTTTTAGAGTCAGTTCATCTATGTTGAAAACCTCCAAGCCGTTGATGTGAGACTGTGGACACAGCGCCAGCAACAACAAGCTAAAGTTAGCATGCTATAAGAGAGCAAGCGGGCTGGGTGAGGCAACATGCTGTGACCATCTCTGCAGCTTGTTCAAGAGCAGTCACGTTACACTCCATCAGTCTGTGACAATGAGTGATGTCTTTAGGTCTTGCAAAGTGAGGGAGGGGAGGTATCCTGCAGCCTTATCCAGGAGTGGAGGAGAGGCTGCTGCTTAGGTTTTGTGTGCGGGGCCCATGTTGGCTCTTCCCTGCCACAAATTCCAGTCAGGATGGAGATTCGTGGCAGAGTGGAGAAAGGACCAATTTAAAACACAAAAGAGGACAAATATCACAATGGATTTACTGCGTGAGGACTCTGAAAAGTCATGGAAGTTCCAAGGTGGAATTTTAAGATTCTGAGAGCGATATATTCACTCTAAACCAGACTTAAATCTGCGGGGCAGAAACTTTTCTGCGGTGTTTTCAAGCCTGAGTGAAGTAAACACAAGCACATTAATTACACAGTATATGTACGACTATGGTTGGCGGAACAGTGAGTTTTAGCCCAACAAAGGGGAAAAGTTTGATTCCGATAAAGTGGAACTGCTCTTTTTGATCTCTATAGTATAAATCTACACCATCATGCCCGATGAATTTAACAGTTTATGGTCACTGCCATACAACTTGAACACGCGTGAGAACAATGCTCAGTGATAGAGGACAGTGATGGATCAGCGAGGCCAGAGTTCATTTTGTACTTCTGGAGTTAATGAACCATCCGCGTGTGAACGGATAACTTTTGTTTCCTTGTGGAACCAAAATCCAATGGCAGTTTCATGTTGATGTATTGAACGGGTTTTTTTGGTTTGTTTTTTTTTACCGTTCAATACATCATCAGTACTCAGTGTTGTGTGGCGTTTTACCTGCATGGTCTACCACATACTGTTAGACAACTTATCACAGGCAGCATCATTATTATTATGATAATCTCTCTTTAGGTACGACCCTGGAAGATAAAACTTGGTAGCATCAAAGTAATTCACTCACTGCCAAAAAAAAGAAGTTTGGTACCGGTCCTACAAGTCCACTAGTTGGTTTATGGAAATTATCAGAATAATCTTTACTTGGTTGGAGTTAGTGGGCAATAAGAGTATAAGTAGTAACCTGTGTGATACATGGCACAAACCCAAGAGCCACATGGATACAACGGAGTTAGTCACAGCGGGTCGATGAGGCAGAAAAGATCTGATCTTTAAACATGATCAATTCTAACATCAATTTCCAAGCAACTGAGCCTATTATCACTCCTCTACATGGAACAAATATTCTTTTCGACATAATAGTAGCTGTTTTTTTTTTTTATGCTGTCAAAAACTTTGACGGAAAAAAAAAAGAGCTGGAAGGGAGGCCAAACTGTGGGCTAATCAGGTGAGAATGAGCCTAATTTTTACGCTCACATGCAGCCTACCAGCGCTGGAAATACAAATCAGTTTGAGAGTGCCGGGACATCTGTGTCCCTCATTACGCAGACACAAGCAGCCTCTGCTACACAAGATTAGCTGAACAGGCAGGTAAACAGCTAATAATGATCCATGCTGTGCTAAAAAGGGGGTCAATAACATGAAACAAGCATCCTGCGCTAAATTGTTTGATGCAAGAACAAGGATACATCAGGTCATGCATGGCAGTTTTGTTGTAAACTGATACATTTTTAAGCCTTATACCTTGAGAATCATCTCAAACTGAAAGCACTAATTTCAAACGTCATTATTAAATGAAGGATTTTATTGAGAGTTCTGTCAACACATCTTAGACCAGTAATCAGCATCCTTTTGCATTTGTTGTATTAAGAAGAAAACAATACGACTCCAAACTACACTAATGCGGCATTTTCAGTGTATTTTCCAAGGCAGTAGAAAGATAAGAACAAAACACCCACTAGCAGCTAAATAAGGACTTGTGGGGACCTAAATAAGCATCAAATAGCCAGTAGGGCTGTCACAAATATCAATACTCAGATGCTTATAATTAGGACACATGAAATAAGGCATTGAGTGGCCCGGTGGTGCAATGGTTAGCACTGCTGCCTCACAGCAAGAACGCTCCGGGCTCAAGCCGGGAGTTTTTCTGTGTGGAGTTTGCAGGTTTTCTCAGTGCCTTTGTGGGTTCTCTCTGGGTACTCAGGCTTCCTCTCACAGTGCAAAGACGCGTAGCTGTGAGTGTGAATGGTTGTCTGTCTATATGTGCTGGCCCTGCGACCCGTCCAGGGTGAACCCCACTTCTCACCCTAAGTCAGCTGGTATAGGCTCCAGCCCCCTGTGACCCTTAATAGGATAAACGGTAGAAAATGGATGGATGGAAATATGACATTCGTTTGCAACAGTGTTTATACCAACGGCACCTTTTTCACCTCCCCCCACTAGCAGCTGTTGTTAGCTGCCTAGTGCAACATTAGCTGGTCTTGTTACCAGCATAAAGATAGAAACTGAACACAGAAGAATGCTACTGCAGAGCCATCACAGCCAGTTTTGGTTAAAAATAAGAGAGAGTGCTGTTTTTACATGCTGGGAAAATGACCAAAGCAGTGGCTACAAAGTTGAGTAGTGTCTTAAACTTGGCAAAACTAATTCAAGTCTCTGAGGAATTTGTAGAGATTATCAAAGGTCCCGCTTTAATATTCTGATCAGAGATTTATCATACACATTAACCTGGCTGGCATTGAAGCTAGCCACTTTAATAGCCATTAGCCAAGCTTGTCAAGCTAAGAACTAAGCTAAGCTAAAGGCTACTAATGAGATGATTAATGTTAATGTGCTAGCTAAGTAGACAATATGATCAGTTCTGCTCATCTGCAGCATTAATCCAGAGCGTTAACATGACAAGATAACGCAACTATTTGTGTCTGAAAAGTGTTATGGTTCCCTTAAATTCCTCGATGAAAGCAGAGAAACTATCTGATCAGCAACAAACATGAGTCAGCAGAACCACAGAAAATAAACAACTGTAGCCAAATCCATCAACGTGGATCATATCCCCGTTAGCATTGGGGATAGAAATGGGTTATACAACAACTTAAAAAAAAAATACATGGCTGGTTTTATCATCTGTATTGTACTTACCTTGATTGATTTTTTTTTTTGTGTGCCTTGTGATTTTTTTTTTTTACCTATGCGGTATTGAAAATGCTATTTTCCTAGGCTATCTGTATTGAGTCAGACGTTCTAGAATTGTGACAGCTGTAACTGCCAGACAACATTAATGTTTCAATCCTTTGAAGACTGGAGCGGATGAGATGTGGCAGCCGCCAGAGTACTTCAATCCAAACAAGAGATCCAGCGCGGTGATACTCCAGAGATACATAGTTCCTCTGGCTCTTATAGTGAACACTCACAAGTGCGACGGACCAAATACACGTCAGACTGACACACACCAACCCCAGCTCTCTGTAAAGATACACTTCAAAGACAATGGCCCTCATTTATCTATCAAGCATAGAAACCAGCACAGGTCTGAGAGCAGAAGTTATCTTCCAACTTACTTATGAAACTGATCGTACCTAAAATGATCTTTTGTTCATGCATGTAGCGGCTGAAGATGATCATCATTTAAATATCAGGTCCCAGTATATTCTCAGTTTAGTTTCCCTGCACTTCAAGTTTATGACATGAGGGTATTTAATCGAGTAGAGGGACTTGTCCCACATGTAGACTGAAACCTTCATGTCATCAGATTAATTAAACCAACACATCTAATTTGACAGCCTGGATAATGGAACAAAGGTTGGGGAAAAAAATGCAGTTTGGAATTAAATAACTATGGGTTGTTGTCTTTGTATTTTCAATTTTTTTGTATGATTTAATGATGCTTGATGGATAATATAACCTGAGGTGTGCATAGCTTATATGCATCAATGGCAGCAGGAAGACACAGAAGCACCGCTGTGCACATTCGAGCATCAGTACCCTTTTCTGTGCAATACTGTGCAGCCAACTCACTCACAGGATCTGAGCCTGGATGTGAGATTTGATCGCAGCTTCCTCTATGTCCAGATAGATGAGTGTCGAGGTTTTTGCATGGAAAATAATGGCACATCCCTCAACTGCTTTTTTAAGTGAGGGCCAATGTGAGTTGTTCGTTTCTAAATAATTCAGTCAGTGAGAACAAGAGCATAGAAACCAGCCATACTGCTGTGTAGCGGTCTCAAGAGTCAGCTCCTTTGTCTTGGTTTTCTTCATTGTTCTCCCTCATTCAAAAATCAAAAAAAAAAAAAAAATCAATAAATATGGAGGTTAGTTGGACAGAAGATGTGTGAGTCCAGCGTGGGTGTCGGTGAAGCAGAGGTTTCAAAGTCTTTCCTGCAGAAATCTCAACGGCTGCAAACAAACTGCACGTACAAACACGTATTTCTGCAAGAAAATGAAGCTCCAACTCTTAGATTTTAGTCAAGACTGGAAGAAACAACTGCGTTCATTCATGGTAAAATATCACTTCTTTTCTGCTTCAAAAGTAAATGTTCGTCATTTGCAACCTGTCGCGATGAATTTG
This sequence comes from Aulostomus chinensis, assembly GCF_037954235.1. Lineage (NCBI taxonomy): Eukaryota > Metazoa > Chordata > Actinopteri > Syngnathiformes > Aulostomidae > Aulostomus > Aulostomus chinensis. The sequence goes on along the minus strand of NC_141339.1, from coordinate 10,939,374 downwards.
TACGCCATCGGTTGAAGAAGAGCACGAGTGCAGGTAGAAGAAAAGAACTGATACTGAAGCACCTTCATTTAGATTTACAGTTGAAATGAAACTCATGTCTGGTGACATCGGTAGTAGAAGAAGGTCGTCTATCTTGGACATTTTTGTGGAAGCACGATCAGCAGAGTTGGGACACATGATTGGCTCTTGACCTGTAAGCTACTGGATGCCCTACAGACGACACAGTTTCACTGTATATATCATTTACTTCGTTTCATTGTCACAGTCTGGTTGTAGCTAAAGCTTCGTCATGCGGACAAGCATGGTAGACATGATCACACATGCAGTTGAATGGTCTTGCGGTCACATGGCTAGGACGAGCTCATCTAGAGCCTCCTGAACTCTTGCTACTTTTGAGCAACTGCTGAGAGTTTCAATTCTCTTTGATATACAGAAGCAAGCAGGTGGTGCATTAATCTCATGGGCTACTGACAACAGGCAGGTGCAGGAAGGTCAAAGGATCATCGCATGTTCGCATGTGATCTCTCCTCCATCTACAACTTCCTTGTTAATAGTTTTATTCCGGGATGTAGTAATGTTATAAATGACAAACCCAACAACAACAGTGAGAGCGATTTCTCAGAGGACTGACACAATAGAGCTCGATGGTCAAATTCTCTTGCATTTCTGTTGGAGTTTTTTAATGACCGTCATTCATCTTGGTCCCGCGCATTGCGGACTGGGGTCACAGTCAAAGACAGGCTCTTGGGGACTTGAGAGGAACGAGAGATATTCTTAAACCTGAATTACGAGGCAAGTCTATTAAACCACATCCATCTATGTAAGGTACACCCTGTACACCGGAGAGAATATTAAGTCATTAAAGTGGTAATAACTCAGTCAAAAGCTACTCGAATTAAATCATGAGAGAGAAGGCATGTTTACTGAGAACTGGGTTTTAGTTGTTTGTTTGAATATGAAAAATGTTAAGTTTGCTTGGTCACAGCTCGAGAGCAGAGACTTCACTTTAAATGCACAAGTGTTGCAGCAGGAGAAGGGTGACAGCTAAAGCATTTTAGAGGCCATTCATCTGGTGAAAGGCTTTATGTGCCGTTATTAACAGCACAGCTATTGTTATTTACCACAGGAGACGAACAACAGTGTGGGAGGTGTGACGCACACACAGCAATTATCTTTATTTGGGGCAAAGAATCATGCCAGTGCATGAATGATTTAGTTTTTTCTTTCTAAATTCAACTCTTAAAATAATTGGCGAAGCTTTTGGGAAATAATAAGAGTTCTGACACAATTATATATCATCTGTGGGCAAAAATCAATAGCCAACCTCATCAATATTTGGACACTTGTGGACAGATAACAACAGTTCAGTTTCACTGTTAGGTTACAGGATCCGAGGGGATTTTCCATTTTTCAGTTTCCCAATTTACCAGCCGAAGCCCATTTACCGGGATCCTTGTCACTCACTGTTCTGTAATCAGGACAGAAGCCATTTTGCTTCTCTCTGAGGGAGAATAATTTGTTGTCGCCTCCTTCCTAAGTTTCCCTCGGAACCTGTGAGAAAACTGGACGCAACTCTTTGGTTTTGTTTCGAAATAATGGAGCCAGCAATTCTTACTGGCCTTAAACTTAAAGACTCTCGCCTCTTCAAAGTCACGTTTGTCAGGTTTCCAGGTTGATGGATTTCTGGAAAAAAAATAAATAAATAAAACTGCCTCAATTTCATTTGTTTTGGGCTTTTCCCATAAAAGCATGTGCGCAAAACAGGAGATTGAAAGCCCTTTTTAATAATCTCTGACAAATCTAACACTCACATGATTGACCAGTAGTTTCTCCCAACTTTGCCTCCGTCTCTAGACAGCTGCAGCAACATGTCAAAACCCACTGGCATTTCAGAACAATGACAACTTGTTCAACCAAAGGTGATTTTTCAAGACGCCTCTCCTTTTTTTAGCTGGTTATTATGTAATGACACGGCTGTGTGTCACAATGCCTGTAGCGCCATCGCATGACCAGATTTCACAGGCTTTTTTTTTTTTCCTGCCAAACCAATTTAAAGAAACGCACTTCTGGCGCATTTACCGTTTTTTTGCGTCAAGGAAACGTTATTAGCATTGAGAAACATAACGTGTTTGATGTTTTTAGTCTTCCACCTTTACAAAATTTGCCAGGAGGTGCTCAAAAACTTCCATCACATCCTCAAACAAGATTGTGAGTTCCCATCTCGATAATTCGGTTGTATCCATAACATCTTCCTGACAGAACTTGGCTCAAGTCAACGTCCCTGTGCATGGACCTTGACAAACTCCTGGATATTTTAGTTCTGTTACTACATAAAGTACATCGGGCCCCAAATCGAAAAGGTCTTGTTCTTCAGCGTGATGAGCTACTTACTAGTTGCACAGATCATCTCAGTCCTCAGCAGGCACTTGTATGTACACAAGTCTGTGCAGATGCTAACAAACAACAATCTACACAACAGAGTGAGAAGCAACCTGCACATTTCTGCCTTGCCCACCATTTGACTGGAATTGGAAAAAGGTAAATATGACCATCAAGCAACTGCTGCCTGTAGCTGCCTCTGCAATGAATGTTTTTCAACACAAGCCCACTCAGATTCTATCCTCTCCTCCCCCCAGGACACAGGACCGAATGGAAAAGGCCCTGAACTGCATATTCCTACCTCTAGAAATCATTTTGTAACCCTGTCACCTAAACTTTGGCAACCCCTGTTGTAAGAAACAAATAAGAAGTGGCTTAAAAATCATAATTAACGCGCGCTGAAGGTAATCCCATTCAAAATAGCCCGTTGAAACCTTGACATGCTTTTATTACGGAAGCCAACCGTGTGGTTGGAAACCTGTGATGTCTCCAATCTACAGACACCGAGCAGTAGTTTCAGGCCTCATTACACAAACTCCCAGAGGGATGCATTAGATTCACCTCACATTTTTTTGTACTGCATTCCCTTAGTAATCAATATTGAACTTGAGGCTTTATAGTACACAATAACATGTGTGATTTATTCGCATGAAAGCCCGTTCCACGGCGCACTCTCTGCTCAACCAGTTCAATACGTTGAGTGCGTGAAAATGAAACATCTTTGAGCTTTCACAGGGCTCAGGCAAGATGGGATTTCTGCAGTGACCGAACAAATGATTGGGGCTGGGAGGGGGAAAATGATGAGCGCCGGCGACACTCAACAACTCTCGAAAATTGAATGTCTTTGTTGATGTGATGTCAGCACAAGCTCCATTTCAAAAACTGGTGGATTGAAATATTGACATCAAAATTGCTGAATCAAGAGTGACGCTTATTTGGTTTTCTTTGTAAACCATTGTTACGGTCTATAAATGTGGTACGGTGCGGGGGGGAAATATATTAGTGCATTTGATATTTTCTCTTTGTTGAAAAAAAAAAAAAAAAAAAAGGCTTGCTGGTTGACAGGATCCCACTTTACTAGCTGTAGCATGTTACTGCTGTCCAGTTGCTGGGTGAAGAAAATCCCACCATTAAAAGTCTCATCACTGTAAATGACCGCAAAATGAGAAAGTCTGCATATACGAGGACGGAGGGCAATCGGGGAGCATGTACCTGTACCAAGCCTACTGTATGTGGGGTCAAACCGATCGTTCCCCCAGTTTACTTCTAATATTGTATAATTTCATTGAAAGTGGGGAGGCACCAATCATGAAATTTTAGGCCAAAATAAGTGTTTAAAATCTGTTGCTTCTGTTGATCTTGACTTCGCCTTTCATGCCAAGGAAAAACGGTTTGGGTATTTTCGCTCTTTATTTTTCGCCCTTTGTCACGTTTTCTTTACATAGGGACAAATTCAAACCGGAATATTTCCAAACTTTCAATATTACAGTTGACACCAACTGATAAACACTGGCCACTACCCTCTACGACTGCCCTCTTATTTATTGACAATGAAAGGCCGATAATGGTGCGTGAACGATAAATCGGTGCATTTGTAACCAACAAATTCCAGGGGTCATCCTGCGAGGAGGAAGCGAACACATGACTTCCTGGGCCAAACGTACGACCCTTGACAGAAAAAACATTCATATGCTCAAAATAAAACCTTACTGCCGTCATTTTTGGTACCACCTCAAATAGATTTCAAATAGAATAAAGTGTTTGACGGACTGAAAAAATGTTATCTCCTAAATGACTTTAAAAACTAAAATGAATAAAAAAAAAGACATCCGCTACCATCTTCAGCTGAGCTGCTCGCCTTCCTGATGAGGCTTAGTGTCACGACGAGTGCAGTGGTGCTGAGAACATGTTTCACGACATGTGGCAGTGTGTCTCATTGTGTCACCTGTAACCACTGGAGTCAACACTGCTTGATGATACACGAAGAGCTAAAGATCTTCACTTGTCATACTAAATGTGAATGTCTTTGATTAACTTTAACAGCAAAGATGATGAACATTGCTTTTAAGCAATAAAAAAAATTTAAAAAAAAGAACTGCCAAGCTCAGCTGACTAACAGCCAACAGCACTTGTTACATATGACTGGCTATCTGCTGGGGTTATTATCCTTGACTTTCCTATAATCGGTATTAGATCAGTCTCTTGTTACTGATATTTCCCAAGTTTCTCGTCATCCTAATTATGAGGCATATGCTCCCAGTTACTAATAACCCATGGCTCTCCAGGAATAAACTCACAAAAGTAATTCTGCCTCCTAAATAGATAGATCTTAGAAAAACACAGCTTTGCTACATCTACAAACCAAACTACACTCTGCTATACGTTGAATTGATGGCAAAAAAAAAAAAAGGCTTGCCAAGTCTACATCTACAGAATAAACTCATGTGGACAGCGCGTAGTGAAAAGCACTTACAAGGAGGTTGATAGAGGCAGTTAGAATTGTCTGGCAAACACTGGTGTCTGCCTCCACCTTCACTGGGCCTGCTGTTACAGGAGGTGTGTGGTCAAACACACTGGGGATGAACTGAATGTCCACGAACGAGGCTGTTTGAGGAGACAGACGTTGTGTGAATGCGTTTCCACTCTGATGAAGACATACTGTACACCTGCAGGTGCTGCCAACGCTAAAGGCAAACAGTCATCCCTCTCTGAATTGCTGCTGACACCCACATCGACTCCTCCTCAGGCTCCACCCCCATCTGCTCCATCCTACTCCTCCACCTCCTCGCCTCTTCCTCCGTCCTCTTCCATGTTGCTCTGTGTCCTGATGCAGGATGAGGCTTACAGCCATGTAGGAATTTCTCCTGATCGCTGTTGAATCTACACACTGGTGAGGATTCTGGTGAAGATTTAAGGCTGTTGGCTGAAGCCTTACAAGAGGCAAAAAGTAGTGCTGCCTTTGGGATCCTGGCAGACCTGCTGAAGTTGCTCAAACTTTGCAGTGTGAGAGAACTTTTCCTGCATTTCCGGATCCAAGAAGAAATCTCCTGTTTGTCTTTAAAAAAAAAAAGAAAGAAAGAAAAAGAACAGCTTCAATGACATCGTCGCTTGATTATTACTGCTGAGGACGACGATTCGCTTCCAGTAATCCACACTTGTGTGAAAAAAAGTCTGAACCGTACCACCTAAGCTGCTTTGTCACATGGACGTTGACAGTGAACAGCTGCTGCATTCACCATCCTGCCCTCAGAAAGAGACTGGACCGCTTTACCGCACCGAGATTCTGGAAAAACTTGCTGGTTGTACTTAGCAACTGATGAGGCTGAGAGACAGTGGGATGACCTACCTGTATTTGACAAGAGTGTTTTTCACCTCGTTGGAGAGAGGAGCACAGAGGGAAAAAGTCAGCGAGAGGGAACAGAGGGAGGGGAGGAGAGAGCCACCGAGGGAAGGTGTGAAGCAAACGCTGTGAGAGGGACACAGAGAGCCACAGAAGGGAAGGCGTAAAGAGCCGAGGAAAAGCACAGAGAGTGGGAAACTCTGCCAGACTGAAGAAAGAGTGAAGGAAAAAGAGCTTATCAAAGAACAGCTCAAATGCCCATTTAATACCAGAAGATCCCGAGTTGACGGCAAAAGCCACGAGGGGTGAGTATGTATTTTGTTTGAAGTGGCTATTATGGCAGGAAATTAAACAGGTAGGGAATTAAACAGTTCACAAGAGCCCTTCTAACCCTTTTAACTGTCCATACAGTAAATGATCAAATATTTATGACTGAATAGTAAATTTAGCCTGAGTTACGATGTTAATGAATCACGGAACAAGTGCTGGGCTTCATCAGCTGTCACCACAGCTGCCAGAGTCGAGATTCAAGAGTTCCTCTGTACATTTTGTACAGCGCTGATTAAAGACAGTAGCTGTACAATCCCCCCACGAAGATCATTCAACTGATAATAAAATTAAATGAATGTATGTCTCGGATGCTAGGATAACTGTATCAATGGGTGCTCTCCATGTGCATTTATTTCTTTAACTCAGGAAAAAGTGGGAGGTACGAGGAGTGAGCTGATTTGATTGAAAGCATCATTAAAAACCATGGCGATGGCAGATCACATGGCTGACATCTCTATACTTCTCCTTCTGTATTCATAAACTGAAAGGACCTGTATGATTTTTTTTTTCAGAAATTAACAACTTGTTGCTGAACAACCAAAAAATGTTCTTTCCGTTTTAATAATAAATTCACTACAAGCTCTAGAAAGAATTGTAAAGAAAATCTCTTGTAATCAATGTAAATGTGAAGTGATTACTGTGTTGCTTTGAAAAACAAGGATATTGAAGACTCCCATTTCAAGTCTGGAAAACTGTGTTGGGTATCATTCTTCATATTCTCAAATCATATATAATAGTTGGTGATAGAGGATTTTTTAAAAACTGGTTGTCACAGTCCTAATTCTTATAATCCAGTAACTAACTTCAGCAGTGTTAGTAATTTCGGCTCATCATATTTCTCAGATGGCCTGGTTTTTTTTTATGCAATAATTGTTAATTTCCAAATTTTTATGCTTTCTTCAACTTAAAATATTCTAATCAAGAATTATGATTCGGCATTTGTTTAAAAAAAATCCCTTCTATTACTCTTATGGCATCTGGCATTTTTTCCCCCAATCAATTCATTTTCAAGCTGATTTTTTTGGGGGGACTTTTTTCTAAAACAACTAATGAAGACATCACCATCATCTCTCTCCATTATAATTCATAGAATATCAGATTAAATCAATAAAATAATCAATATCTGCAGCCCTACATTGAAGCCTGTCATTGGGACTCAAATGCAGATGAATATGTGCTTCTCCTCTTGCGCTGCTTTATTTGGTTTCATCATAACCGACCGAGCACCTGCGATATTTTGCTTCCTAATTTTGAGCGAGCAGACGGTACATGGCCAATCTCATTCCTCTGCTTTGACGCCAGTCCCCTCCAGTCTAGCTACCTAATCAAGTATCCATAACGACACCGGAACATATAAATTAATGGCCTGATTGGGACTATTCATCTCGGTTAGGAAAACGTCTTTGTGTTTGTCAATCCAGTTAGCGGAATCACTGATGCTCTAATGCGATTTCCCTTTGTCTCATGATGATTGAGCCTTGATAGGTGCCCATTAGAGGCCTCTGTAAACTACGGCTGCGGGGGAGGAGGATTGATCCTTGTGTTAATGTGTACAGATAGATGACCGCATTAGGATGTAAATAACTGCCCCCCATACACACGCACACACACACACATAAACACACGCACACACCCTTCAGTCGTACAGGCACACACATAGAACAGAACAAGGGAATGGCACCATGTGTGTATTACCCCTAGCAACGGCACAATCAACCTCCAACAATGCGTCGACTGACAAATTAGGGTTACAAAACAGTTGGCAGCAATTAATTCCTCGAGGCTCATTGGTGAATGACTCCTTTTAACTCTGATCAATACACCTGCCGTTTACCTAAATTCGACTTAATGACTACTGAAGTTGTCAAAGAGGAGAAATCTTTTGAATATTTCAAGCAAAAAAACTAAAACAAAAACAAAAACACAGGAGCCTTCAGGAATAACACACAAAAAAAAAAAACTTGCCCTGCTGCAAAGAGAATCTTGCAGGTGAACGTAATGGAAGTAATAGGTATGGATGTAATCACAGTGCATCTAAACAATGAATGCTGGAAACACATGGGGTGTTTGGACAAGCAGTGGAGCTACATAATTGCCATCCAACAAGGCCACAACACAACCGAAAGCAACATGACCTTCAATACAAATCAAACAGTCTGTTTACATAATTTCTCTGTCAGGCTCCTTTTTTCCTAAACACACTGAGTACAGTAGCGCTTTGAATACGGCTGTTTTGCAAACAGAAAGGCAGCCACAACCAGTAAATTATATATTTAAACTGGCAAGGTGAATTTATTTAAAAAAAAAAAAAAAAAAAAGCTAAGTTAAAGTTAAGCGTTATAATTTCCCAGCAGAATTTAGCTTTGGTGTGTTTATTTCCGGTGCATGAGTAAATACAGAAGTGCAGGGAGGCGCCACATAAAATTTTAAAGCTCTTTGTGGGGAGACTAAATCAGTGAAGCAGCAAATGAATTTGGGTCTGTTGAACAAGAGGAAAAAAAAGTTGAAATATAAACAAATTGGGGTTATAAAAATGAAGATTCGAAAACCGACTGGAAGGCCTTAGGCTGAAGATGTGAAAAATGAGGGCAGAATTATTGAAATGCAAAATAACGAATGTAAATACAGCAAATACTGGATATACCAAGATTATTCCCTCGAGCTTTCATGTGGAAACAGTAGTTAACTGTTAAAATGGTCATTTCATTCTTTTCATCTGCATTGTGAGATTGATGGATGCACCCATTGCAAAATTCTTCAATGACATCAATAACGATGCTTAAAATAGTAATTTGGCCAACAGTTTGGTCACCAGTAATTTTTTGTTGCAAAGTATTCAGCCTTTTTTCACCCCAGGTTTATTCCCATGTTCAACATTACCTTTCACATCAACTCAGACAAATTCACTGACATCTGTGCATATCATATGTAGAGGAGATAGAGGGTATTCACCCCATTTTGGCCTTGAACCTGGGCCTTGGGGTGCCAAACGAGCACACTGAGAGTATCACTAAAGAGTTAGGCTCACTGGTGTAGCAGTCGGAGTGAATAGCTAACCGTGGTGATCTTCTAACACCATCTCACAAGCAACTAGACCGAAACTAGTCAACAAGGCCAATTTCGGAAAATCCTGATATACAGCTGGTCTATAGCTGCATCCCTGATTTAAAATAATGATATCCCAAGGAAATCCTTAGCATCGGTGTCAGGCCGAAGCATTCGTATTTTTTTTTAAAAAGCCAATGGCTAAAATAAAATTGGTCACATTCCACTCCTGTGTACTGTTCTATTATCTATAAGCTCTACAGTTCCATGAGCAAAAGCAGTGATGAATGTCTTGTACTGCCAGCCCAAATCTGATCTTTTCTGTGTATCCAGGTTGATTTTAGACTGATTTTTGTGCACACACTGGACATTTAAATAGGATTTCAAAGTATCTTTTGTGTCACTGGCAACCAATTTCTCCATTTCTCATCATTTGCGTATCTATTTGTGCGGACAGAAACAGATTTGATTTTCCTGTGTAGTCTAAAGGAGGCCATGTTTTTTTACTGGTCTGTTGAACTGTTTACTACAGAGGATGCCTGTACTGACCCTCCAGTGTTGGACCACTGTATTACTGTGAGTTGTTCCAGCAGAGCCTAAAACCAGACCAGTTACATGTTTGTTCAGATCATATCAGTGGGTCAGTGTTATAAACCTAATATGCCTAAAACAGGATTTCCAGTATCCAGGGACAAGCGGCAAACGAAACATTGGTCGGATTTTGGGGCTAAAGCTATTCACTGCACATATTTAAGTCAAACGTATTGGACCAGACTTGGCAGATAACCAACCTTAAAGGACTTGGGGCATAAAAACCTGACTGTGACACGATGAATTTGAAATAATGAAACATTATATCCATCCATCCATCCCTCCATCTTCTTCCGCTTATTCCTGATTAAGGGTCATGGGGGGGCTGGAGCCTATCCCAGAAGCCTTTGGGTGACAGGCAGGTTCACTCTGGACAGGTCACCAGTCCATCACAGGGCCAACACATAGAGACAGACAACCATTCACACTCACAGTCACACCTACGGTCAATTTAGAGTATCAATCAGCCTCGTCCCCGAGCCGGGACTCAAACCCAGAACCTTCTTGCTGTGAGGCGACAGTGCTCACCACTGCACCACCGTGCCGCCTAAACATTATATCAACGCGTCTATTTTTATTTGGCAGCTTTGACAATATCAACTGCGTTTTCCCACGGTTCCTGGTGTTAAATTCCTTTCTTTTCTTAGTGTTTTGCGGGGTTCTTGTTACCATTTTTACTACTTTAACACAAAAGCTTCAAAAATCATGCTTGAAGTCTTTCCCTAACTCAATTTTATTCATGCACTCATACACTCTGCTGTCAAGCTGCAAGACGAATTCAGACGGAGAGAAAACTTCCCCTTTGTTTGAAACCAACTTGTCAGCATGACAGCTGTGGACAGTGTCTCATTGGAGCTGTAAATTATAAAATAATTATAAAATTTGCATGTAAAACCCCAGTAACCTGGCGTACAACAGAGCCATTTCATTTAGGCAATCGCTGTGCATCTCCATCTGTTCTGCCTGGCAGAGGAGTTACGAAGTAGAAATAGCTCCAGTAAGAGAGAAGAGAAATGCTTTCTTAGCAGGGAGACAACCAGGCTCAATATTTTGGCTTTAACATTTGAATCGCTGTGAAAAAAGGTGCATTTCCACTGTCTGAAGGTGCTTATGAGAGAGACATGAATGTCTTTTCAGTCCTTTCTACTCTCTTGCAGAAACAGAACACGCTCAGTTTTGGAAGAAGAACATCAGCGCTGTCGCTAACATTGCTCTCTATTTCTGCTGTAATTCAATTTAAAATCTCTTTCGGCTTAAAGACTGAGGCCGTAAACTAAAATAAATTTGCTCCTTGTAATGATCCGCATTAGTGTTCAACATAAAAATTTTCAGCTGTTAAGAACATGCCTGGTGGGTGAGGGTGTCAGAAGTCTCCTTGCCCGAAGCCCTGTTCTTTCTTTTTTTTTTCTTGATAGAGGTCTTTTCTTTTTCCTTCAAGAGTGAGAGGGAAACAAGATGGCTAGCGTCTAAAACACACTGAGCCACAATGGTTCTGATTCTTCTGCGTGACCCGGAGAAAAAAAACAGGGCCCTTTCAATGGAGTTTCTACCATTTTATTTATTTTATTTATGGACCACATCATCACACGCTGAGGAGCGACTGATTACAATGACGGCAGCAACTGTCGTTACGTTCACATCACACGTCTCAGATGGGTACGGATTTCAAGCATCACTCCTTAGCTAATTTCCTCATCAGCTTCATTAAAATTGAATTTGAAGTCAATTATTGTTTTGAAGAGTACTGTACAAATATTGCAGAAATGGCTTTATTTTTAAAAGATATTTAAGTTGATGAAATGCCATTCTTTTGAAAACAGGACCACACAAGTGGTGTTTGGGGTGAGACTCAAAAAGAAAACACTGCTTTTTTTTTTCTTTTTTTTTTTGCTTTGTAATGCTTCATAATAATTTCAATGGGACTTTTTCACCAAATTGTGCAGTTCCACAAAAAAAAGACAGTAGGACTTCTAGGGAGCACAGAATGGAAGCAAACTCTAAGATACAAAAACAACCAAATCGCTAACATTAGCCATCGCCTGCTGCCGATCACACTGGACTGAGATGGGCTGTCAAACTGTGCAAAAGTGTGTTTCAAAAGTGCTGGTTGATAAGCTGAATATTTCAACTTTCAAGGATGTTAAAAAAGATACGACAGGGTCTCAATGCTGCAGGGGTTTTTTTGGAGCTCATTTGAGTTCTCCTGTAACAGCCTTGAATGGAGCACAATCGTACAAAGTGTCCTGATAAGACAGACAGCGTGTGCAGCGTGTGACACGCTGCTATAATGGCAAAGGAAGCACACTGTATCTAGTTGATTGAAACGTTGTATATTAAAAAAAAAAAAAAAAAAAAAAATCAGCCAATAATCTCCCTCCTGCTCAACGCCTCCACTACACTGTAGGTAAGGCTGCACTCCCGACCTCACTGCCCTGGGATTTTGCATCTCGAAAGAATTGCAAGATGCATCGCAAAGGTTGAGGAACACCGCTCGAGGCCGTTTCTATCCTGAAATACATATGAAAAAGTTACAGGAAACAGAAGCACCTTCTGACTTTCTGCCCAGTCTTTTCAACAACACAAACACGATACACATCTACAACTAGGATACAAAAAGCGGCCTAAGAAGCATTCATTCGGTGATAGCTTCAACCAAGAGGAAAATGGAGGTTTCTATGGCAAAGTCCTGAATTCATGGCTGCCTCAATTAGCCAGAAAAGGATCACCGCCCACCAACAATTAAGTATCCTCCAGAGAACAGCAGCCTCTGGCTGTATAACGTGACTAATCTGGCAATGTGGGCAAAAAAATCAGAGACAGAAAGGAGTAAAACAACTCATAAGAGCACCTTTAGTATTTACACTGTAAGAGACAGGAGAGAACAACCGAGTGCTCTCCAACTCTAATGGCCTGAGAAAAAAAAAATCCTTAAAACAGCTAACACTCAGCCAGAGTTAAAATGGCTTCAGAACTTCCTCTGAAAACACAAGCAAATCCTGCACAGCTCCTCAGTGCATCAGTCAGCCTGGACTGACCACAAACATCTGATGAGACTGAATAATCCTCTAATGGCCTTATTGAGATAGAAACTAGTAGCATGTAGAGTTTGATGCATTAAAATCGTGGTTCTAGGTCCATGGATACATTTACCTAGTGGAAAAACATGTGTTCTTCCCATTATGTTGTTTTCCTTTGTAAACCCCACAAGCAGAAGGGGGCTGAGGGTGAGGCCAGGGCCAGGAGGCCACTTACGCCCTCATGCTAAGGGATGTGTAGTACCTCACTCAACCATCAAAAACGCGCATTTCCCCATCATTTCTCCATCTTGCTTTCGCCACATCAACGCTGCTTTGCGTTTCAGGATAGTGGATTTCTTGAATACTCAGGAAGCTGCGTACCTACTTTACCATTCATGTAAATTGGGAAACAATCATGGTCCAATTAAATGACCTACTAAACATCTTGAATTTCACTACCAGCGCTGATGAATTCCCCCTACAGTCACCTACTGTCAACAGTCCCACATCCAAAGTTTGCTTCCAGCCATTCCCACTAGCAGCTCCTCAATTCTGAAGGTCTCCGGTTCTCATGACAGAGCTTTGCCCTTCAACATATTCATACTCGTTCCTGCCACTGGAGTGTATAATGATGTACAAGAGTGAAGGTTAACTCTTTCAACCTCAATGGGCACAGAAATATTAGCATTCGTTTGTAGTCACGTTTGTGGCCAATTTAAATTAAGATATTTCCTCGGTATGTGAAAATGTATTGATTCAGCATTCCCAATGAAGGGATCTTGCCCTTAAAAATAAAAGCAGAGATGCTTTATTTTTTTTTATTTTTTCTGATTTTGTCAGAGATGGAATTAAGACCCTCATTTTGAACATTTCTGACCACAGGTCAGTCAATTCTGTTCCTAGCTCGTTGCTGGTAGTTCAGGTAACGCCACTCTCTGGTTTGTGCTACGTGCTGTAGATTTACACTACTTACTTACCCTTCTCCTGTTTTACTGATGTTGATTTTTGTTCATTAACACGCTGAGGCCAGTGTGTCAGAGTTAAAGTTCTTGTGTGGCTGCACATGTGAATCCAGATCCGAGACAGAGCAACAACAAAATTATCTCTAGATTTAGTCCCTTGTAGAGACTGATATTCAATGATAGTTATATGTGTATTTTTTCTATTGTCATCCTAAACCCAAATACGTGGATTTCTAAAGAGATGCTTGCTGGAGGGGAACATGCAGACACTTCACCTACCAAACTACCAGGGCTGCAGGTGGTTTCTGTGCTGGTGACAGATATACAGTAACACAAAGAGCCTGATCTCTGGACACAAATAATCACACACACAGGAGCCCAAAATACCATGAAAATCTTTTCAAGTTATTAAATCAATGCATCACAAAAGAAAAATAAGATTGTCCGGATTAGTGTTTATGTTGCCAGCTGTATTTCTAAGATAGTCATGATTGTCGTCATGTGCCACACGTCCCTGCGTTCGTCGTACTTTCGGCATCTTTATCCTGTTCTTATTTATTTAGTCAGGACAAAAAGTCAAGTTGTATAATGAGTACTCCCGCACGTACACTTCTCTGTTTTATTTAGTAGTCAACGTTTATGCCAATTATGGGTGACACTGCTGAAAAATTGTGGTTTAATAGTTGAAAATGTACAGGAAGTGTCATGGCATATCTACAACTACACAAAGAGGGAGAGGGGAAAGAAAGAAGAAAAAAAATAGATGAATGTTTTAAATAAAATACAAAAATGGAACAAATTAGACGAGGAAAAGGAAAATTTAAAAAAAAAAAGTAAATTAATGTGTAGAAAAAGAAAGAGAAAAACAATTCAAGAGTACTATTTTATTCATGTGTTTATTATGTTGCCATTATTTCTCAGGCTTCCAAACTGTTATTCTGGCCTAACCCTATTCGCTTAATGGAAATATTAACAGCAATTTGCCAAAATAAACATCAGAAATACCAAATAATGTAGAGGAAAACAATAACTTTTTTTTTTTTAAATCAATACATTCATCACTGCGCCTAAAGTTGCCCTATGAACAAAGAAGCTGTTTAAATCACCCTCTAATCTGGACTTTTTGAGGAAACTAAAGGAAAGTGTTTGGAGAGTGGGCCTCCCACAGAAAGTCAAGTTGTGGTCAAACAAATCTGTAACTGCTGCAGTCTAGTTTTAGTCGTGGAAAATTGACCTGGATGTCTTTGTGGTGAAGGGTTAGGGTCTCTGGTCTCTGTTTGGGATTTAGTTAAACCTTTTAAACTCAAAATGTATTGGTTTTGGTCTCATTTTAGTCCATTGATTTATTGTTCGTTTGTTGTAACCACAAAATCCGAACAAGTTTTAGTCAGTTTGATGCTTGTCGTCGTCAACAAAATCAATGTTATTCTACAACGACATCTGCAAACTGACAGGAAACTGTTGAACTTCTAACTAGCAATAACCCCGTGAAGCTCCAATATCCACAAGACATGATTACTCGTGAAAATTGCTTGCTAGAGAATTGATTGCTGATATAACGTGAGCCATCCTTCCTGTCAGGAAGCGACAGGGTTTTATGCGAGAAAACAACTCACTTGGAGATGTGAAAACGCTTCTCTAGCAAGGAGGAAAATAAACACTTTTTACTTTTGTTCCACTGAGTAAAGAAATATTGAGAGATTGTAGCGAACCCAAGGGGCCCAAACGCCGACCAGCCAGGCAGAACTTAACAAACAAAGATAAACAAGGATCTTCTTTGCCGTCGTCTGACAGCAGTGTCCATACAGGGCAATTAAAAGTCCCTCCAGACAACACGCATTTCCTTTTAACTAATTAGGATACAGACACAACTTCAGACGAGACTCAGTAGAATATCTGACACGCAGTGAATTTCTATGTCATTATCCAAGAAGAGCTTGTGCAATTTTCATTCATGTTTATTCAAGAGCAAAAGTCAACACAAAAGCATAATACGCTCACAGCAGATCCTTTAATGGAGTGACAGTCATCTTGTAGTGCCTTGTGTGCTCTGGTAAAGTTGTTGGGTTTTTTTCTCGTAAAGGCAGTATTTTGATGTATGTGTAGAAGTACAGCATTAGAAAAGGTTGACGGTATGGTTCAAGAAAAGTGTGTTTTTGCCTTATTTTTTTTTTAAAGAGTAGATGCACAAAACTGGAGTAAGAAACCTTGGAACCAATCTTTAACTGGATAACTGCCGACATATTTCTGACACCATCCAAGTATCACAGAACTTTGTCTCCCTCTCCAAACAGCATTCTGACTTGTTCAATACTACCGGCAAAAAAAAAACCCAAAAAAAACTTGTACAACTTGCCCAAATGAAAGGAAGTCTTCAAGAAATCTCGCCATATTTTGCTGGTTGATGGCTGAATATGGCCAAGGACACCTTCTATATATTCCATCTCCTATAACCTGCTCGCTCAAATGAGCCCAAATTCACGGCTGATAATCGACTCCTCTACGGAGAATAAGAGAGGGATTTTACTCTCACAACCAAGGTGAGTGGTTACCATTGAGCTCTATAAATGCGGCATAGCAGAAATGACACAGAGGCGAGAAAAGGTCATTCTAAATCCAATCAAACATACCTGAAGATTCAAACTGAGAAAACGCGAGTAGCCTCAGTTGAGGTCTAGAATCGAGACATTTGGTAGCCAAAATACCCCAAACCAGCAAACACAAACAAGTCTCATCAAATAAACTTCTATCACTCCTCAATGACTCTGTGTGTCTGGATCACAGAAACCTGCTGCTGAAGTCCAAAACATCCTTGAGGAGTGGTTCTTTATCGGGGTCTTTTGAGGTCACAGCCTACCTGCACTCTCCAGCAGAATGTGGTAGTCGGTTCCTCTTTGAGTGGGCGTGTCATCAGCTGACTTGGGCCTCTCCGACTCCTCGTAACGATCCCAGTTTGACTCAAGTGTCCGCCGGGAGAAAACCTCCATCGAGTCATCTTTGTCCTCATGACAGTTACCGCCTTCATCTTGATCCTAAAAAGACATAAGAAGAAACCCGTGACAGATTTTTGAAGTCGTTCTAAAAAAAAACGGGAAAAAAAAGAAAAAGTTTTATATATTTTCCATCTCTATAAAAAAAAAATTTGTTTACCAATAAATTAGTGCAGCTCACAACATATTTCTTTATAGTTTTACCAACTTCATAATGTCTTAACTGTTTCGGCTTCCCGTTTCAGATTTCCACAATAATAGCACAGCAGATGGTGCCAAGGTATTACATTTTGTTAAGTGCTAATTAACAAATAGCTTTCATTCACCATCGGTCGCTAAGATGCACCTGACTGTATGACAAAGACTAGACATCCATGCTGAAATTGTTCATTTAATATGTCTGAGTCAAGGATTTTTGTTTTCTTCCTTTTGTCTTGTAGCTGCACGAACCCTTTAATAACCCTGTGATGGAGATGTGCACGGTGAAATGTGTCAGAGATGAAGACAGTCATAAAAAAAAGATGGAGCGTAGAGCCCAGTTGTTTCTGACAATATCATTATAAAGACCACATGGTTGATACAAAAGCACCAAAGGAGATTTCATATATATATATATATTTTTTTTTTTAATTAATTAATTTATTTTTTTGGTGATTGCAATCAAGGACCTCCAATGTACCAAAAGAGATTTCTATGATTGCAATCACAGGGCCCCTAATGTTTCCCTTCTAATTCGGCAGTTACAATGACAGCGGCATAAATTGACGGAACATCAGTGTGGAAGTTCAATGGAACCCTCCAGTGTTGTTCATGGCTGAATCTATACCAGGATGCTGTTGAATTAGTAGTTTTCAAATATAGTTTTATAATTTATCTATCTAGATAAGTATCCATCTAGATAGAACACCGAATTCCTCCCGACTGAACCTTGCTTACTGACAGGGTCTCAAATGTGACTGATAAAATCGCCTGTCACAGATGTTAGGGATGCATGACATTCGATTTTTTTTTTTTTTGCCAGTGTCTATGATGATATTTCAAAACTTATTTGGCAGATAGCTGATATATACAGATGTTGATATTGTTAGCATAAAGAAAAGTTTATATGATATTCACATTTTCTAAATACCAAAAAACACATGTACACATAGTAAATTTGAAAAAAAAAGAAGTTTTTCTTTATGACCAAATATGGAAGTATCCATAAATCATATATCTACTGCACTGCTAATAAAAAAGCAGATATTTTGGTTATCATATTGATACAGAAAAATTACCAATGTCTGACGATAACTATTACTTGCTGATATTG
Source organism: Aulostomus chinensis (assembly GCF_037954235.1). Lineage (NCBI taxonomy): Eukaryota > Metazoa > Chordata > Actinopteri > Syngnathiformes > Aulostomidae > Aulostomus > Aulostomus chinensis. The sequence goes on along the minus strand of NC_141339.1, from coordinate 10,921,408 downwards.
TCCGGCATCATGACATATTTTTGTAATAACAATGTGTAAAAATATTTTGTATCCCTTAAATCCTTACTATAGTCATTGTGATACATATTTTGGTATATTAAGCAGTATGTTTTTGTATAAGCACCTATATAATAACCTTAAAAGGCTTATGTCCACGAGATAATAATTATAAATGTAACATTTTATATGGGCCTTTCAGCATAATGAGTACTTTCACATGGTACTTAAAGTACAATTTGCTGACAGTACTTTTACATAACATATATCAGCCAATATCCTCAATGTTTTGTTTTTTCTTACCACCGTATATCAGGACCACAATTGAATCACGGTTGGGCTCTACTGCGCAAGTGCAGTAGATAACTGATTTGGCGCACGCTTGTGTAAATAAACCTACCTGACGCACTGCATCGTGAAAACCTTTTTAATATGCTTGTTAAAACGTCTCATCAAGCTATTGCAATGCAAATGTGATATTATACTTTGCATTCGTGGGTTAAGTAAACGAAAAGTTACTGTCAACATATATTTTGCTACAAAAACAGGTGTAGCGACAATTTATATAATGCTGACAACTTGGCTTATGAAGCCATATGAAAGAAAATGTCCTTTTATGTGATTCATAATCATTGCAGGAATTGTAGCTTTCTCTGGCGTTAAAAAAAACAACACCAACAAACAAAAAAACGACTAAATTCAGCAGTATTTCAGTTCAGTTTGGCAGAGAGACCAAACTTCCTCGCTCCCTTACCCGGTGATGAAATTCCGCTACATGTGCACCTCCTCCGCGTCCACGGCCGCGGTGATAGTCTCTTTTCCCGCGACCTCTATGGTGGCCTCCTCTCCCTCTGCCACGGTATTCACCGCCATGACTTTCAATCCCGTTCCTATCCCGGCCACCTCGTTTCCAGCCACCACCTCTGCCTCTGCTCGGTCTACCTTCCATAACTGTCAACCCGGAAAGTTTAAAGTGTGACGCCGCCGGTTAACAGAAGTACTACATTGAATAGTGTCCTAAGGAAATAATTGAATTGAATAGTTCCGGCTATATTTCCGTCAAAATTTCAAACAGAAAAAAAAAATGTTTGTAGTATTTTAACGACTTTTAAGTCAACTATCTCGATAAGATAACAATGTATAAAAAATAACACAATGTAATATCTGGTCAACCATTTCATTGAGGGTGTAAAATAAAATATTAAATCTCAATAGCAACATTTCCCCCCAACATTTCAGATCTCTTCTAAGTCTATTAAAAGTGAATAAAATTCCTGTTGTCAACAGAGCTTATGGATCTTTTTTTCTGCTTTTATAAAAGGCAAAAAATATGAAAAAAACATCAGTCAATATGTTTGCAGTGCTACAGTGACAAATTATATCCTTAATCAAAAAGACAAATGTGACCATCATTTCAATCCAAAATTTAGTGGTAACATTGTTACAAAGAAAAAAGGCAACTTAATATGATGTTGTGGTTTGCAAAAGCTTAATGAAATATCACTAATTGTGTGCAATTACATCTCAACACTGTTTCTCTTTTAATTTGCAGGAAAAACAGAATTAGTCTTGGTGCCTCGGAGAATCCCTTCTTTCAGAGCTGTCAACAACAACACGCCATCATGGATGTAGATCCTCCAAACGGCACTTCCGGCAACACATCACATATCAACATGCTTTCCCCCCACAGCCTCTGGGAGGTTATAACCATAGCAACAGTCTCAGCAATTGTCAGCTTGATAACTATTGTCGGTAATGTTCTGGTCATGTTGTCCTTCAAAGTCAACAGCCAGCTAAAGACTGTCAACAACTACTACCTGCTGAGTTTGGCATTTGCGGACCTCATCATAGGAGTACTGTCCATGAACTTGTATACCACATATATACTGATGGGTTACTGGTCCTTGGGGAGCCTTGCATGTGATCTCTGGCTGGCAGTGGATTATGTAGCCAGCAATGCTTCCGTTATGAACTTACTTGTTATCAGTTTTGACAGATACTTCTCCATTACAAGGCCGCTGACTTACAGGGCTAAGAGGACTCCAAAGAGAGCTGCCATCATGATCGGCCTTGCATGGCTGGTGTCTTTTGTCCTTTGGGCACCACCCATTCTCTGCTGGCAGTACTTGGTAGATGAAAAAAAGGAGTCTATGGACAAGTGCCAGATCCAGTTTTTCACAGAGCCGGTGATCACATTTGTGACAGCCATTGCTGCTTTCTACATCCCCGTCTCAGTTATGACCATCCTGTACTGTAGGATCTACAAGGAAACGGAGAAACGGACAAAAGATCTGGCCGAGCTGCAAGGGCTCACCACTGATAATGTTCCAGAGGGAGCAAAACAACAGAAAACTATTATTCATTCTTGCTTTCATTTCACCAGAGAGAGGAGGGACAGATGCCAAGCCTCCTGGTCTTCATCAAACCAAAGTAATGCCACTAAAACTACCACCAGGTCAGATGAAGCTTGGGCCAAAGCAGACCAGATCACTTCCTTTAACAGCTACACCTCATCTGAAGAGGAGGAGCATCATGTTTCAATAGATACCCCAGAGGGATCTTTCAAAGATAAAGCTGGTGGACAAAATAATAAGAACGGGCAGGTGACTGATTACACTGAAGATCAGTACTTTTCAACTCCTCCAAAGAAGAACAGTAAAAAGTGTATTTCTTATAAGTTCAAACCTGGTTCAAAGGGTAAAAAGAGCAGTCCTACAATGGCATCTCCATGCCCCCCTGAAGTAGAGCAACCCAAAAATGCCTCCCCTACCTCCTCCACCACCTCAAAACCCATGGACCCTGCCCTGAAAAATCAGATCACAAAGAGGAAGAGGATGGTGCTGGTAAAGGAGAAAAAGGCAGCCCAGACACTCAGTGCAATTCTGCTGGCCTTCATCCTCACCTGGACGCCGTACAACATCATGGTGCTCATCTCCACATTCTGTGGAAAGTGCATCCCCACATCCCTCTGGCACCTGGGTTACTGGCTGTGCTATGTCAACAGCACCATCAATCCCATGTGTTACGCCCTCTGCAACAAGACCTTCCAGAAGACCTTCCGGATGCTTCTGCTCTGCCAGTGGAGGGGGAGGAGGAGAGGTGAAGATAAACTGTACTGGTGTGGACAGAATCCCAATCCCAACAACAAAATGACTTGATGTGGCCCCACAATGGCGTCGTAGACTTTAGCCCACATGTTGATTTCTTGATATAGTTTAGTGGTCATCTTCAACATGAAGTGCTGCATGAGATTTTTGTGTTAAAATGTATGTTGGAAAATGAGCCTGACGCAGCACTTTAACTGCTGCCCCAGAGTTAAAGTGTAGAAAACCTTGTTGTAACTCTTGGGTATGGAGGCTGAAATGTGCCAAAAACTTTGACAGTGTAATTACAGTTTAATTGTTATACATGAATATAGTAAGAAAAAAAAAACAACCTTTGACTGTTTTAAATTATGTCATTTTAATAACTTACAAAGTGAGTTAGTGGAATAAAAAATTGTACGATTACCATCACAGTCATTACAATTTAGAAAACGCACCCAATAATTCTATCAAATTATTCTGACTCTTGACATATTCATATTTGAAAAGCATAGAATAAATAAACTTTTTTTTTTTGCAATACGACAGACAAACACATTTGTGGAGGGTTTTATTTAGGTTTTAAAAATTTTCGATTTTCTAATCTTAATTTAGTGTCTTTTATTTTTGAAAGTACTTTTAAACTTATTGGAATACTTTCAAAAATAAAATAAATAAATAAATAAATAAAATAAAGGCGAAAATCACTTGGCAAATTTAATGATCTACTCACTTTTTTTTTTCAGTATATCAGTATTCGATTAATAGAACTAAACTCACTGTCACAAGATAACAGCGCTCTTATCTTGGGATAATGAGATTATGTGTTATCACAAAATATCAACATTGAAAAATAATTGCAAGTACAGCTTTTCTCAGCTACCATACTTACCTGATTCATGATGGTCAATATTAATCAGTTTATAACTGTATATGAATTATATATATATATATATATATATATATATATATATATATATATATTCATATACTGAATATGAATTATATATATTTACAATCTCTATATACATTTCCAAAAATTAAAGTGACACTTATATGATTAAAGACTAAACATCACATAAACTTCCTTTATTCTATTGCTCACTTGCACTGTATATACAAAACGTACTAGGCTTATACACACATACAAATTTATCCTATAGGGAAAATGTTTATTTGCATTTTACACCTCATACGTAAATTGCTTCGTGTATATCAGTGTTTTTTGAATGTTTAATCTATTTCTTTTCTATCTTGGCAGTTGCAGATAATTTTTTTTGTTCAAGGGCTAATCTGTTGTTCTACATTAGTTTCAAGTGGTAATATGAAATATGAGATTGTACATGGCTCACACCTCTATGCTTGTCAATATTCATATTACTGTTACAAAAAAATGGATGAAATGTCAAGTCTTAAGTTCTAGAAGTATATTTATAGCATCTCTACACGAGACTCACCTAACATCATGTCTTTGAGTTATCCAGTTGTAAATTATTGCACTTTTATGTCTTTTTTATGATGTGATGTCAAATGTATCTCCTGTGCCTTTTGTTCTGCCGGGGCAAAGGTGCTTTGTGAATGAATCTGTGCTCGTATGTTTTGTGAAAGTGAGTCTGTGTGTGCTCATATGAACAGTGAAATACAAACTCAAAAGAATTATAATTTTGTCTAATTTTTCTGGCGAGATAAACGAATCTGACAGGACTTGTTACCCCAGTGCAGCTGTTATACAGCATATTATTGTCATTATTACGTAGTGAAACTCTTAGTCTGGCTTTGAGTTCAACTGCCTCCTCTCCTCCTTCTCTGCCCGTCACTCCTTGGTTCTTTCCAATATTATAAGTCTCCCTTTTTGCCACTGTCCATTAAAGACATGAAAAGAATGTCGCTAAGTGCAGAGCAGAGCACCAGACATTACCCAGAGTTCATGGGTTACTTGATCCCCAGATGCCATGTGTGTGCAGTCGTTCCACAAAAAAAATCTGGTGCAACTCTCAACATCATTGCTACACGATTACATGAGCAGTAATTAAATGACGACTGGCAGCCTTACAGCCACACCTGTTTTCAAACTCACCTTTTTATTGATCTAAATTACACACCTGTAATGTTTCAGGACACACACACACACACACACACACACCTAAGATACCTTGATAAGAATCATTCACCTGCCCCTAAACCTGACATCAAATCTAACCATAATCTAGTTTTAACCCTGACCTTAAAACCAAGTTTCGACCGTCAGACAGCCCTTTGACGCGGTGAGGACCAGACAAATGTCCTATTTTTTTAAAAAAAAGAAGCTTCCTCACACTGATGAAAATTTGCTGTGATCTTCACTATGTGGTAGGAACACACACACACACACACTAACAATGAATATTGAAAGTTAAGTTCATCCTATGAACAAGCAGGTACTCAGTCTGTTTGATCAGCTTTAGTCAAGTATTTTGAATGAAATATACAAATTGTATATATATATATATATATATATATATATATATATATATATATATATGTGTGTGTGTATATAAATATATGTGTATATAAATATATAAATATATATATATATATATATACACACACACACACACACACACACACACACGTACAGAGAGAGAGAGAGTGAGAGAGAGCTTATAGATGTGTGTGGTTAGCAAGTAGACTGACTGGTTTTGGTGTTTTTCAAAGGTTTAAAGGGACTTGTCCTAACAGCAGCTTCTCTTAACCCTTTGAAGTTAAGCCAGGATTAAAAAAGTTTTCATTTAGGTTTTGTTGCACGGAGAGAAATTTTCATGACCATATATTCTTGGAAACAATTGTTTGCAGAGAGACCTGCATCAAAATGTAGCAAGGGACATTTAAAGGTGCAAAACATAACTATTGCTGGTAAACTTAATTTTTTAAAAAGTGATACACCAATATAACTTTAATCAAGTTATAGGTTGAAAGTCTAAATTGACCTGGGAAAATATTTTGGTGAAGTAATAATTTAAAAAAAAATCCTATCGGGTCCAAAATGTTCATAATAAGACATTCCAACTTCATCCTCTTAACAGTGTCATGAGGTTGTTGTTAGCGTGCGACAACATCACAAAACACATAGGGATGCGATGGATCACATGACTAGTCTGTCTTATTACTGCTATTCAAACTCTGACCTTATGTAGTTAGCTGTGTTTACAAGAATTTATTAGTGCAGCAAGAAGGAGTGAGACACCTGCTGACTGGGAGGTTGACGTGTTGCCCTGTGCACCTTAAAAAGAAATTTGAGAAGCTACGTGCCAATAAAACCAATATGCGTACTAAATATTGACTGATTTTCCTTCATCCAACCACATATAGTGTTCTCTATATTCAGGTAAAAATAAGCAGTATCACTAGGGAAAATTTCCAAACCTGACCAGGCTCTGAATTTGCTCTGGGCAAATTCTATGTCTGTCTTTTTTTAACCTGTCACACAACAGTTTAATGCTTCCTCAGTGCCTGAGGACAAACTGCTGAAGAGATCAACTCTTTCAGGTGACGCTCGCCTCAACGTCCTTGTCCGTCTGCTATGCTCCAACAGACAAGGAAACAGTCTGCAACTGCCAGACAACCAGGGTCACTGAACAAATCCTTACATTGGTTATGTAACCATTAAGTGTTTTCTTGAATTAACTGTCAAATGCGTTTCTGTAGAACTAGATGAATGCATTCTTTCTGGATACAATCTGATGATCTATCTTTATCATACCATCACATGGCTTGCAAAACTCAGATCAGCATTAAGATTCACTCGTGGAATTCATAAATAATAAATTGAGGCCACGTCTTCCCAAAATTATGACAAAAGCACCCAAAATGCAAGTGGTTGCTAAAAATCTTGAAAACGCCAGTAGATGGATTTTATTTCGTCACTGTTGACATATTGTCAATCCACGTTTCGCTCCTGTCAGCAGTTTTATCAGACACATTTTTTAAATTTTTGACTTTAATATGGACTTTACTGTCCGCTTTAAAAAAAAAAAAAATTAATCCATTTACACTCTGGAGATCTTGAACCACTTTATACAGTTTAGGCACGCATGAACAGTGTAATTTAAAACAAACAAAAACAAAGACAAGGCCATGCGCCACCTTTTAGATAAATAAGACTGTTTAAAATAAAAAACACGTTTTTTTTTATATACCATTTCAATTTATTCATCTAGGCTTTTTTTTTTTAAATAAGAGTTCATCAGTCTTAAAATTCAATTTCTCTTCATTCACAGTCGTATTAATGAACTTGGAAAAAAAAAAACTCTGAATATGTATATATGTTCTCTTTCAGGTAGTGGAATTAGCAGCAGTGGAAAAATGCACACTGGAGGGTTAGCACAGAAACCATTGATGAGTCACAAATAGAAGGAATTCAGCAAATGAAGAAAAAAAAAAACAGCTTTTGCAAGGATATTCCATCAGTGCAGCATGAAAAAAAAACAACACTATTTTTTTTTAAACTTTCCAATAGTTTATAATGAATCAAGATTTATGAACATCTGTTAATAAAGAAAACTGTACAAAGACCCAGAAGGAAAAATAAATGACACTTAAAAATCTTGCTTCCATGGTGTAACTATCAGCAGATGATGGAGGCGTGTGGTATAGTACTACCTCCTCTTAGCTGCCGGCCTGGTGCCCTTGCTGCTACCGCCTGCCTTGCTGGAACCTTTGGAGCCAGAGAAGAGCTTGGTCATGAGCTCAGAGACGTCAGGAAGCTCGGGGTTGGGGTTCAGCATGTTCATGGACTGCTCCATTTCCTGTGAAGGCGGCAGTGGTGAGAATTAGCTCTCAATAATTCAGTTACTGCATGATGGATTCAAGGTGCAGCTCGTATTTCTGAAATAACAAGTCACTCTTTTAGGTTTGTTTGTTTTTTTTGGGGGGTGGGGTTACCTTTCTCATTTCTGGATCGTTGGTGTTGACCACTTTGGGCAGCAGAACAATGATCAGCAGGGGCAGAACCATCATCATAACCTGCGGGAGCAATGACGCTGGTTTAGTTTAACAGGAGTCTGACTAGGAGAACAACATACAGGTCTGATTTTTAAAGATGGAGTTTCACGTGAGATGTGGAACTCAAGCAACGTCAACATCACCGATCCACTAAAACCACTCATGATGAATGGATCACCTTCAGGGCCGATCGAGCGCTTCCGATGCAGGCACGATTCATTTTATCAGATGTCAGACGGGCCACTGATTTGTGCTCTGAGATTTCTGACGTAACAGCTAGCAGGACAACTCTGTAGAGATAAACCGCTACCATGGTAACATTAGCTAGTCATTGAAATAGCTCTTAAATTCACATATTGCTATAAACAGAGGGACACAAAAAAAGTATGCTACATTTTGCATTTATACACATTCAGTTGAGCTTATGTGTCAACAAACATGTTCATCAATTATGTTTTTAGGTCGCAATGTACGATCTTGTGACAATCAAACTGCAGTTTCTGACCCCTAAATCCCAAATTCAGCACTGTTCACTTTATTTTTGTTTGAATCGACTTCCACGTTACGTGAAGCCAACATTACAAGCTGCACTTTTTTAATGCTATAAACTCTGAGGTCTACACCTTCTACCAGAAGCCCATATCGTGTTCTGTCAGTACCTCAGTTAGGATGTAGAGACATGAAATAGAAGGGAGTTGCGTCATCTGAAGTGCAGTGACAGGATATGCTGATCACCACAAAGGGCTTCTCGTCCAATGTGAGGGACTACTTTATCTCTGCGATGCCACCAGTGAACGACAAACATCACCTCGCATCCTTCACGGCTGCTGGGAAATCTCAGGGCAACGCTACACAACTGTTCTACCACCATGGGAATTGTACAGTAAGAAGCAATTATAAAATACAATTATCAAGATCCTTTATTAATCAAAACCACCCTACCCAGCTTTCAATCTTCAAATCTTGCCTCTAGCCTACAGAATCTCCATTTATGAGTTTGCCTGTCTTCACTGTTGATAAAGATCGGTCAATGGTAAACAAAAGGGCTCAGAGCAGCACAATTCCAGCTAAGCAGCAACCGAGAGCTTTGGCTAGGCTCCCTCCTCATGTCCTCATTCAGGAGGAACGATAGTCATGAAACATTACAGCCTCAGTAACTTGCCAATTTTCTACAAGATATTTTACTTGCCATGGCTGATCTTACATTCTTCCCCTTGGTATTTACTGTCATATTCACCAGTGTCATGCTTCAAACATTCAAAACAAATGGAAGCAGTAGCTTAATGCTCCCTGAAAAGTTCTTTATTACAGTTTGTGTTGACTCTGCAATAAGTGAGGTAATCTGAGACTACAATGGCCGTGAACTCCGAAGAACGTCTGAATGTCATGAATTCACCATTATAACTGACGACGAGCAGATACCAGCAGCTAAACACCATCAAATCAGTTGGAGCAGTGCGTGTTATTTCCCCAGGAAAGCAAAGCTGGCAGCTCATAGAACCAAGGTGAACAAGCAGGATAACAAGCATAGCGACTCTTCTCCCTTAGAGCCTGACTTTGGGTTTGTTCATCTCACATAAATGTCCTAACGAAATGTGTATTCCAAAAGTTCCATACAACTTCGGCATTTTTTCTTTTACCATTGGATTCATAAGGAAGTCTGTCCAGCCCCAGGTTTCCCTCTTCATGAAGTAGCTGTGAGGGCCACTAGCCCTGATCTGGAGAGGATACGGCTGGCGAATTACTTCTGAAGTCTTTATGTAGTTCACAAGACGCGCCCTGTGAAATAAGCGATGGTTACTTGATTGAAATGACATTAAACATCATTTAAATGTCAAAGCAAATAGTTTAAATAATAATCAGAAGTCTTACCTCATCTTTCCCTTGGATGTGATATCAACACGAACTGGTTCAAATCTGAATGTTGGAGTAACAACTTCCACGACGTAAGATCCTGATGGGACGTCATTAACCGCAAAACTCCCATCCGTTCTGTAGCAACAGATTATTAAAAAACACAGGCAAACAAAAAACACTGGTTAAGCTTTGAATACTTTTAATAGCCACATCTGTCTGTGCTCATGAATGCTAAATATATCAAGACTATTTAAATACGCAGGGCGGCACCTTTCGTAGTTGGGTCCTTGTTTAGGAAGTACAGTAATCAGAGATACTAAAGGAAGTATATTACAGTATTTGGAGCATATCTATTATGCGTAAATACTGCATCCAAAAGTGTTAAAATAACACCTATTTTTGCATACTGAAGTTAAGTAAGCGTGTGTCTTTCCAAATCTCTAATTCAACTAAGACGTTACCTCTCCATGGAGAAGTCCCTACTGGCCCTGTATTTACGGTAACTACCAGCTACAAACGCCGTGAAAGCCTTGGCCTGCATTCACCATTACATTGGCTGCTCAGTGACGAGTCAGTAATTGTTAAACACTGTGTTTTACCAGTTGACATGACTTAAATCCACGGTTAATTTGCAGAAAATGCTACTTAAGGTCAGAACCTACGCAGGAGCGCCAGTGTTTAGTTAAGCTAGCTGAGCTAATGCTACCTAGCATCGCTAACTAATTAGCAAGCAGGGTCGTGGAAGTTTCTTACCTCAAAAAGCCCACGTAGTCTTCACCGTCCACTAAAACCCGTGCTGTGGAGACCCAGTCTTGTGTTTTCACTCCCGGGACTATCGCTCTTCCCTCGATTTTAAACCGATCTCCGTTGGTCTGTGACGATAGCGTGACACCTGCGCCAGGCCCGGTCTCCATATCCGTGAAACACCACGCCACGGCGAGCGCAGCACTCACGAAAACCCATAACAGCGGTATTCTTTCACTGTGCAACATCTCACCTGTCTAAATTACATTAAAATAAAGTGAAACTGTTGGTACGTCAACATGAATCCGTGAACACCAGGGTGAAGAAGGAGAGGACGGCCAGGCTGGCTCATCAGCTGTCTCTGCGGAAACTGACGTCACTTCAAACTACTAACCTTTATTGTACCGACAGTTTTCCTCCTAGGACTGAAGCTCAAGCGTTAACCAATTTGCTAATTTAAATAAATAAATGCTAAAAAAAAACAAAAAAAACGTTACAACTAATTGTTAAAATCAATTAAGGTTGGGTATAACGACCTGTGCAGACAAATAAACATTCATCTCTAGCCTTGAAAGAACAGAAGGCTCCAGGTTGTCTTAGTTGGCGTCAGAGTTAAAGAGGCCGAATCCTGACGGTCATCTCAGACCCCAGACTTCAGTCTACTTGCATCCAGCTCAGAGTTCTTGCATTCATAATTTTATCCTGTCAGGCATCCTCTGTACTGATATCATCCAATCACCGTGCTTTATCTTAGCATCCATTCACTGATTAACCTGAGACAGCAAAAAATGGAGAGCTGTGGGGAAGTTAAGATAGGTCAACACACACGTGCAGGAGCCTGAGTCTCTCGCCTTGGAATGTCTCTTAATACTGAGATTCCAATCACTATGACATCTCTTTAAGTCATTATCTCTTAATGACAAGTCAGCCAAGACTCACTGACTCTCCCAGCACACTCAAAATCTCTTTGATTTAGTGAAAATGAATAGTAAAACAAAACATTTATTATCTAAGTAGGAATATTATCTGTAAAAATAAATAAATAACTGCAATGTGCCACTCAGAGTCCCATGACAGATCAATATTTTCTCTGCTGCAAAGTCCTTAACATTAAAATAAACATTAAGAACATTCAGAAATTCATATTTATCAAATTTATTTAAAAGAAGATTAAAAGAATCACTTGTTTTTACATTAAACAGTCAAATGTCATACATGGTGGCAAGAGGAAAATACGAGGAGCTCTAATAACTTAAGACTGTAGCAGATTCAAGTTCTGGAACCCAGGCTAAAACAACAAAACAGTGGGGCATTGGTAACATCCACAAGTGCATTTTGCATTCCATGGCAACAAGTGTTGTAGTGACAAAGAGCTTGGCACTACGACGAGCGACATACACCCAGTCTCACGGAGGTCCGCTATATGCCCCTTCAACAAGACAGTCCACTTCAATGTGAAGCAGTCATTCGCTGTGTTTCTTCTGCTCTCCCAGCCCTGCTCGAGTGTCTCCAGCTAGAACCGAGGGAGCTGTCTGAAGCATCAAGTTCAGTCCAAGTTAAGAGGTGCGGGTGGGAAGAATGAACCAGTCCAATTCTCTGGTACGATAGTCAGTTCAAACACAGCCATGATCTGGCAGTAGTGGTCACGTCCTCAGAGTGCTACGCTGACGACTGTCGGGGCAGCTGGGAGAGATGAGCCTCGATGGCCTGCAACAAAGGGCCCAGACACAATTAGGGGTCCTCCCTGCTCGTCCTGCAAACGTGTACGATCTTAGGTTTATGTACCCAATTATCAACACCATGAATAATTCACAATCCCAAACATGGTTCTGCTTGGAAATGTACTTGTTTTTTTCAAAACAAATCGGAAAAACATCGTAAATCTTTTCGTTAAAACTTAAAATCAAGTCTCTTTCATAGTTTGATGCATACCAGGGTGTAACGGAATGAAGGGGTGGGAACTACCCTGTTACAGACTTGAAACTGTTAATGCTAGTTAGCCTGCGTGCAGTGTAGCCCAAGTCTTTGGACTTTATGATTTTGGGTTGTGTGCATCGTGGACTCCAGTCTTCGTTAATGTTATGCATAATCAAAAGAACTGAAAAATATTTGGTGATCAAAGGTCAAGTTGATCTCCGTCTTCTCAACGCCATCTCAGGGAATGTCAGAATGACATCTGGGACAAACTGCAAGACAGCTTTTTGCAGATTATTTACTTTAGGAGCAGATTCTAATGTAGGATACAATTTCTTTTTAATGTTTAAATCCCCTGTTTGAAAGACTAATTCATAGACTAATATGGGAGAAAACATGACCTTGGTTAGGGTTTATTTAGGTCAAATTAAACACACTTGATTGTATTTCATTTCCAGTGAGGCACATATCGTGAAGTCATACAACCTCAGTGCACCCTTTCTAATTCATTCATTCAATTATTTAAGGGAAAATCAATATAACTGACTTTTTTTTTTTTTTTAAATTTCACACAACCTTAACACACATACCAGACTTCCATCAAAGCTTGACATGAGCATCTGAACAAAAAGATGACATTACCGGTACTCCCTAAATATTCAAAGAGCAGATTTTTCAGTTACTATTCACTATTATAAAACAATGCACCAAAATATCTATGTTGATGCAACGCGGAACAACAGAAAAACAGGGTTCATACACATAATTGACAATAATTTCCCGTGACATTTTCAAATTTGTGAGGGAAAATTTTCATGACTACTCTCTGGAACGTCTGTTTATATTTGGCACAGGAGACTGATCAATAATAATCAAATGATTATTATTATCCAGTTGGTTTTTGCACTCATGGAAATTGCATTGCTCGTCCAGATTTTTCACGTCACTATGGACCCTGACAAAACAAAAAAAAAAAGAATACTGCAGTATCGTCATCTTCTCACCTTTGCCAGGTCTCCTGTCGACCCTGGAACCAAACATAACTTGGCTCCGTCTTTCCACAAGTCCTTCAGACGCTGCTTCATGACTTCAACATTCCTGTGATGAACATTCAGCAAGCAAATTACACCTGGCTTGACCTCATAAATGCTGAAGGAAATGACATCAGGTGACCTGCCAATAGGCTCACATCGTTCGGTTAGCCGTGTTTGTATTAGTGGTACTTCGCTGTCCCGTCTGTCAGGGCTTGTAAAAGTTTGGGAGTAAAATTCAAGCACATTCAAAGTACGTGTCAATACCTTAATCATCACGTAGTACTTACGAAATAGTTCAGGGAATACCTTCATTTGCAAGGCAGTCGTCAATATTTTTCCAGCTCTTCACATGAACTCTTATTGTAGGCTTTGATCCCGATCAGTTAATGCTTGCCGATTTGAAACCAGCCAAATAAATATTCCAACGAGATTATCTAACTTAAATTCTAAAGAGACTCAAGAATGACAGTGTGGATTGAACTCCCAGATTAAGTTGAGAATCTAGCATTTTTCAACACACACGTTCAAGCACGCTTAGGGGTGGTGGTGGTGGTGGTGGTGGTGGTGGGGGGGGGGGGGGGGGTAACTGTCGTGGAGATGCAGTGCAATTCACAATTCAATGATTCAATCAACGAATGCAGAAAATGGTAGAATCGATTCAGAGCTCCCTCCAGTGTGATAAATGCAGAATTAACCCAATTCATTCGACCGGCTGCTTGTTGCCGACATGTTTAGTTACAAATGGAAACGGAGGCTGTCTCTAAAGCGCTCGTACGTTTGGCTTCTTTAACACGAATCTGAAGGCAAATTCATGTTAATGTCGTTGAGAGTCCTGCAGGGATGGAGCATTTCTGAGGACCAACCCAGAAGTAAGCATCACAGTGGGTTTGCCCTGAAAAGCAACACACGGAGGACAAAAGACTGATACTGGTGTCTCCGCTCTTTCTGAACTGCACTCCGTATTTTGATGGCGGGAAAATTACTTTAAAGCATTTTTCCAATAAGAAACCAATATTATTATTATTTTTTAAACTGTCTGCAATGCATCCACGTTTGATTTTGGCCTACATAATCCTTGATGATTTTCACTGAATGGTGAACCGTCCCACCCCTAAGCATGTTACGAACCCTGCAAACCCTGAGTAGAATGACAGGGTGCATCACAGGATGACACTTAAAAGAACAACTTTGTGTATTTTCAAAATGAATTATCTGAATCTGGATGTGCAAATGGTTGGTTACTTCCAATTTTACTATGCAGAAGGTATTTCCAGAGAAATAAAACTGGATATCAAATTCTTGTCAAGTAAGGCAGCAAAAACTAGAGGAAGTCGGCCAAGTTGGAAAACACGTAGTTGCCCACCTGTCTTCTGAACTGTCCCGCAGTCTTTTCTCCTTCCTAGAAAGTTCTGGCCACCACTTCCTGATGACGGATTGAACCCAGTGTAAACCCACCATTAAGTGTCTGAGAAAAGATGGGCAACCAAAAAGAGAAAATTCAAATATAATATGATTTTTGCTGTTTTATTCTGATGACAATTCATCAAGAGTCTACATCAGTTCAGACTTGTTCAATCTCTTTTCAGCATGGAGCATTTTATCCCAAACCAACACAGCAGTCGAGACAATCTCAGAGACAAAACACTACATATTTATAAAGATACTTGTTGGCACTTACTCTTCATAATTACTCGCAAGAATCACTTTCACTTGGGGCATGAGGTCAACACAGCATCCAAGTGATAAACATGGTGCTTCAGTTTGAAGGCTGTCAAGAAAGCAGAAACAAAGAAGAGAGAGAATGTAAGCAAGCTGGTTATTTGAAATCTGGCCAAGTCCGGAAAAGCAAATGTCAAATTAAATCTAAACTGAATTGTTTGGTTCAGAGCCGTGTTCTGTAATCGTTCACTGACGGATGTGTATGCGTTACCCCGTTAGCCCTTCCCATTCAAATCTTGTTTTAGAGACATGTTTGTGTTACAGGAAAGTGCACGTGTATCTTTAGATCATATGATATGATTGAAGATTTCATTCAACTGTAAACAGTTTTGGCACTACCTTTCTCCCTTACGCGTGATGTTTTCCATAGAGTTGCACGACGAATCAAAATTTAAGCAATAACATGAAACGGCCCGCTGCAATTTTCAAATTCTATGCACGATATTTTTTAAAGGGTATGTTTTTGTCAACACAATATTATGATGCTGCTGATACGCCAACCACACATCGTATTCTACAGATTAGAGCAGCATAAATCGGTGAAAAATTCATGTTGAGATTATTGTGTGCGATATTGCAAAAAAAACAACAACAACAAATGGTTTTGTGTGTGTTTGCTTGGTTATCGAGGACAATGAACAGAAATCATTGATAAAAATCATAAGTTTTTTACTTCTCAATGTAAGTAGCATAAAAAAAAACCCTGTGAGATACTGTTTTGAAAAGGAAAGCGTTACACTTGGTTCAGTGACAAACAATATCCATTACAAAAACAAAACCATTTCTGTCACATCTGTATGGCAGAAATGTGTGTGTGCGTGTGTGTAGGATTAAGTAATGTGCACAACTGATGTTACGATTCAATGAACTGTGCAGGATTAATTCAATCCCCACTAAATTATACCATTTCACTGTCCTGAAAGTTCACTGAAAATGGGAGTAAGATTTAATCATTCGTTTGATTTTTTTCCCCCCTCGAATCTTGCAGCCCTGATCCCACATGGCATAAATTTTGGTCCCTGTTTACTTTCACTGATCAGAATTTCCCCTCCATTAAACACTTTGATTTTAAAATTCGGGACAGTGCAAAATGCTTGTAATTTCTTCAAGCTCAAGATGGCATCTTCAGATGGCCTTTTTCCACCAGAAGGGATACACAGCTTCCCATCATATATGGCACATTTGAAACCAATGGTTTTAAATTTTTGTTCAAAAAAAGTGACTTAAATCTTTGTTTGTTTGTTCGGTTTTTTTTTTGAAAAAGCAAAAGATGGTCGGCCAAAATCATTGCAGCTTTACATATTCATTCATAGAGGTTACACATGACCTTATTAAGTCCAGATTGGTGCTGTTTTTTTAGTCCAGCAATTACAGGAGCTGCTAAATAAGTACAACTTCCTAAATATTCAAATGAGACTCACTCGTTGGTTAAGACAGGTAAGCAGTCGAGCAGCACTTCTGTGTCTTGAATTCTGCAAAACCACAAACATGAAGAAGTATTGTTATACTTTTGACAGTGGAAAAAAAGAAATAACCTGAATAAGGTATTAGCCGCCAGCCTTCTACCTTATTAGATAGGCCACCAATTCACTGGCATTTCTTTGCCATAGTGTTAGTGCTACTTTTAGTCGGAGATTCCGTCCAAAGAGGATGTGAGTCATTGCTTCGTGGTCCTTTGATAGCTGTGCAAGACAACAATGCAGACAGGGAATACTCTGTCAGTTGAGCTGGTTTTATCACCTTTCTTGAATGATTCAAGGGCATAAGCTCAAACACTGCACATCAAAAGCCATTGTGTTTTCAGCCACTCACCTCAGTAAAGTCACTATACTTGGAGCTGGCCCCTGCCATCTTGGAGGCCTCTGCAGAGTTCACAGGGAGCCCGCAGTTGTCCTTGAAGTGGTTACCCCGCACATCATCAGAGCATGTCAGCTCATTTTCTTTGTTGGCCATGCCGGGGTCATGAGCACGGCCTACATCTGATGCTTTGCGGTGCAGCTTTAAGCCCACCTCTTCCAATGGACAGCTCTTCCTCTTGTAAGATGACAACCGCTTCGCTTTGCCTGGACTGTGTACTCTGTAATGCACTTGAAATCTGCCAAGAGGAAAGTCACCCAAAGTTGTTTTAGTCTAGAGAATCATTGGGTTATAATGGCCATGGAAAAGTGCCTTGATTTTGAAGTGACTAAAAGGGATCATCTGTAGGACACAATAATCAGGGAACTGGATGAATCCCACAGATGTGGATGAGAGACTCACCTTTCCTTATCTAATTCTTCCTTATTTATAACATCCACCTAAAACAAAAGGATAGGGGATGAGGCCACCACTACATCTTCTACTACTATTACACCACTGCACTCGCACTTCACAGTTGTCAGAAAATACTTTATCGGACAACTGTTTACATAAAAAACAAGATATTTGCTATCAACTACATACCTGCTTCATGTTCTTATCAGCAGAAAGATGCAGGCAAGATAGGCCATTGGATTTATTCTGGTCGACCTCAGAGACTTCCTGTTGTCACACATGCTCATCAGCTGCCATAATAAGAGACACTGTTGGACAAACAATTGCAGGACAGAATTAGCGAGTGTCTTTTTTACCCCCAGCAAATGTGATTAGCAAGGGTTGACGCTACTTTCCGCTTTTAAAACATTTTACACAATGTCATGCTTCTCGCAGAGCATTGCGTTCCATGGAGAGACGCGAGCTAACGACAGACATTCACATATACAGAGAAACTAACCTTATTAAACGCATCGTTTTGTGGAAAGGCGTCGGCTACTAATGCTTACTAGCATTAATTAGCTAGTGCTGCAACAAATGTCTCGTCTCTTGAGTGATAGGTTATTTAACATGCTAACAACACACCCACAGGGGTGTTTCTAATGAACTAAAACCCTCTGTTTTGTTTCGTTGTTACGAATGCTGCTAGCTAACTTCAAACTCCAGTTGGCAAACTGCAACTGTTAGCATAAAGCTAAACCACCAAGGATAGGTCGCAAATAACCAGCAGGGCCGCTAGTGCGAGCTAACTAGCCAGTTAGCCTTTTAACTCAAGAACATATGGCTCAATAAACAATTTGGAATCATTCTCACAACTTAAACAACATAGTCAAAATACCAACCGAGCCATTACGTCAAACGTATTGAAGACGCATGAGGAGTGTAAATCCGAAACGTGAAAAACTGGTAACACTCAAGGACAACTACTTTCAGCAGCTTCACTGGCGTTTCTGAGTTTTAACCATTCAAATGAATACACCGCCGGTGAGTGAGGATTGTGGGATAGATTTTGGCAAAGTAACCTGGAGTTTCAGCGACGACTGCTGGACATTATGCAACACAAAGTCCAAATTAGTGTATAATGGCGCCATCCAGTGGTATTTATGATGGTATCGGTCTATGTCTGTGGGGAAGGCGGTGGTCTTCTTCCTCTGTAGTTTATTAGCAGACGAGACGCAACCAAGGTGATTTGCTGCCCTCTAATGGTTAAATGGAGACCTCCATTTACGGGACAACTTGACTACACTGCACTGCCATGCAGAAACTGCATCATAACTTTCGATTTGTTTCGAGTATTGTTGTCAGAAAACATTTTATCAGAATACTTTTCCATGTTTTTCTTCACAAATGCAATTCCACTTGTGGGAAAGGTAATTAATTGTTACAGTCATGTTCTTAAGCTCACTTTTATCCTATGCTGAAACCATCCATCCATTGTCTTCCGCTTATTCCTACATTAAGGGTCACGGGGGGGGGGGGGGGGGGGGTGAGAGGCGGGACAGGTCACCAGTCCATCACAGAGCCAACACATATAGACAGACAACCATTCACACTCACACCTACGGTCAATTTAGAGTATCAATCAGCCTCGTCCCCTCTTGATGTCTTTGGACTGTGGGAGGAGGAAGCTGGAGTACCGGCGAGAACCCACACAGGAACAGGGAGAACATGAAGACTCCACACAGAAAGATCGGGACTCGAACCCCGAACCTTCTTGCTGTGAGGCGACAGTGCTAACCACTGCACCACCATGCAGCCTATGCTGAAACCTTTTATTTCATTTTTATTGTTGCAGTTTTCACTTTCCACAAGTCAATGGAGATTAAGAGAATTAAAAAAAAAAAAATCAAAAATGACCCACCAACTTGTTACAGTTACATGAGACACCCATACTGTCAAATTGGCCACAGTATGGAGGGGGTAAAACGTATAAACAGTTAAAAAGACAAGAGAAAATAAAACAAGATAATGGGAAAAAAAATGTCATTGTAAAATTAAATAGCAGCCACTGGTACCTACAAATGATTTTCATCAAATAAAATCAATATTCATTTGCCACATTTTTGAAAAATCCAGATTTTTACATCTTATATTGCAGTTAATTGTATTTAATTGAATGTAGCTGGTATTTCTATTTAGCCAATGTGATTGTATTTGTAGTGAACTGTAATTCACTTCTTTGCAGCAATTAAAGCAAAATCAATATTAATTTTCTGAAATTCCTTCCAGAGGTGCTTGCCCCTGTGCTGCCGCTACCAGCTGACAACCTGGCCCTCACTGGGTGTACAGATGAGAACTGGAGGGTGCTGCAGGGTGGTAACCTGTCAAAGGCTGCTGGTCCCGATGGCATCCAGGGGAGGGTACTGAGAGGCCGTGCGGACCAGCTGGCAGAGGTTTTTATTACAATCTTTAACCTCTCACTCGCTGCCTGCACAGTCCTCAGCTGCTTAAAACCTGCCACTATCATACCCATCCCCAAGAAGCAGTCGGTCATCAGTCTGGATGACTACAGACCTGTGGCTCTTACGTCAAATGCGATGAAGTGCTTTGAGTGACTGGTGCTGAGGCACATAGAATCTTCACAGCCTTGAACGGCACCAATTCCCATACAGAGCCAACAGGTCCATGGGAGGTGCCATCAACACAGCCCTCCACACAGTGTGTAAACATTCAGAACAACCTGGTACTTGTATAAGGATGTTGTTTGTGGACTTCAGTTCTGCTTTTAATAACGTCATCCCGAGCGGACTGTTGTCTAAACTGCACAGTCGCCTGCAGATGGATCAGAGATTTTCTCTCTAACTGTGTGCAGTCAGTCAGATTGGGGCCCCTTCACTCCTCAATCCTGACAGTGAACACTGGGGCCCCTCTGGACTGTGTGCTCAGTCCCATGTTGTACACCTTGAATACCCATGACTGCGCATCCATTCAGCAACAGCAACATCCTTGTTAAATTTTTTCTTTGAGGCTGATTCAAAACAACGATGAGACAGCCTACAGAGAGGAGGTCCTGCACCTCATCACTTGGTTCTCCCTTGATAATGGGTTGGTTCTGGATTTTAGGAGGAAGACACACACATACACACACACAGGGGTGAAAGTGGCTTAAAAGTCTTGCCGAAACTGTAGCCACGCCCTTTGGGCACGCGCCGCTGACAAAGTTTTATGGTTTTTAATGGGTTTTGGGTGATTTTTATGACAGTTTTCGGGTGTCTATTCCCCACACAACTGCAGCCCCCATAGCCCCACTCTTCCCGCGCTAGCCCTGGAAATGATTTGAAAACTGCTTTTTACAGTAACTGCCCACTACAGTGCTAACAACAGGGAACAGGCAGACATGCATACATGGAAAAACAGATCATCAATATCACTCAATGATTTATTCTTCTTGTAGGTCCTCACTGGCAGACTCCACAGAGACAGTCTCTCCCTGGAACTCACTCTCATCAACGAGTGTCTCTGAGTCTGAATCTTCCGTGGGTCTAATTTTGCCAACTTTTTCTCTTGCTTCTTCAACTCTGTCACATTTTCGCTTAAACATGTTACATATTTTACGTTGCATTGTGCCAAAGCAGGTAGCCAGCAGCCGAGTTCTTTAATTTTGCCCTCTGTTTTGTTTTCTTTCTCTTTCTTTCGTTCCGTGAAAGCAGAACACGTGTGGTTTTAACCAATCAAAACGAACAATGCTGGTAACGTGACCTACAGGTCCGTCTGTCAGCCAACCAGAAACGCCTCGCATGCGGAGATGCGCTCATGGGCACAACTCTGTGTCAAGGCGGTTTCACACTGAATGCGCAAGGCGCAGGCTGCGCGGGGGAAGTCCATTCATTGTGTATGTGGGCACGCTGTGACGTCACATGAGTGCAAAACCAAGCCCAGCAACTTGGTACGCTGCTCGTGCTTGCGCCCCACCCTGCGCAGCGCGCCGTGTCTGCCGCGTTCAATGTGAAACCACCTTCAGACGTCGTTTTCTTTATTTAATATGGGATTTTGACAGCTCCCTCCTCCTTTTTTTAACGGAACTCCTTTACGGATGTGAATATTTTACCGTAACTGCGTTCCGGCCCGTTCCGGCTCACTTTCACCCCTGCACACACACTTCTCATCTCTGGGACACCGTAGAGAGGGTCAGCGACTTCAGGTTCCTGGGAACATAGTTTTCCCAGGACCTCACGTGGGGCACTAATACAGATGCCCTTGTGAAAAAGGCACAGCAGCATCTGTACTTTTTAAGGTCCCTGAAGAAGGTCAACCTGTCCCAGGCACTGCTGCTGTCCTACAGATGTTCTGTTTCTGTAGAGAGCATCCTTACCCGCAACATCTTGGTGTGGAACAGAAGCCGCTCTCAGGCTGACAAGAAGGCTCTGGAAAGAGTCAGGGAGTCAGCCCAGAACGTCATAGGAGTACCGCTGTCCTCTCTGTCAGACATCTATAACAGCAGATGTCTGCGCAGGGCCAGGGGCATCACCTCCTACAGTTCACACCCCGCACACAGCCTGTTCTCACTGATGGCCTCAGGAAAGAGACACTGATCCCTCCAGGCCCGCATCTCCAGATTCATTAACTTGCTTTACTCCAATACAAGTACTGAATATATTCCTAATGCAATATATTTATTCATCCCACCTCTTACTGGCTCTTTTTGTATATATTTATATATCTAATATATATTATATATGTAGTATAATATATTTATACATTCACACTTTTTTAAAATTTATTTTATATATCTGTTTTTTTTATTATATGCTTTGTATTTTAACCAGAAAGTTGTCTTTTTAACTTCATTGTACTCTGAGTACAATGACAATAAATCATTTTGATCCTGTTTTCAATCCTGATGGGAGTGATTTATTTGAGGATGACAGTACTTAGATCCATCCATAGGTGCTAAGAGTTGAATAGCAGATCAGAAATGATCCATCCATCCATTTTCTACTGCTTATCCTGTTAAGGGTCACGGGGGAGCTCTCTCTATCCCAGCAGCCTTCAGGTGAGAGGTGGGGTTCACCCTGGACAGGTCACCAGTCCATCACAGGACCAACACATAGAGACAGACAACCATTCACACTCACAGTCACACCTACAGTCAATTTAGAGTATCAATCAGCCTCGTCCCCTCTTGATGTCTTTGGACCGTGGGAGGAAGCTGGAGTACCAGAGAGAACCCACACAGGAACAGGGAGAACATGGAGACTCCACACAGAAAGATCCTGTGCTGGAGCCGGGACTCAAACCTTCTTGCTGTGAGGCCACAGTGCTGACCACTGCACCACCGTGCTGCTCCATCAAAAATCATGTTTGGATGTAAGAATTCCTGTCATGTTCAAACTGTCATCTGTTCTTTCTGATGTGATTTCACTTTCCTTTGTCTGCTCTGACAAGTGAAAAATTATCCGCTTAGAATTTGTTTCTTAGTCGTCAAATATCTTCACAGCAGGGCCTCGAGCATTTTGAATAAATCACAGATGGATACTGAATGAATTTGTTCGATCACGAAAGGAAGAACGATCCTCAGTGTATAAATTCTTCTCAGAGACTCTCATTTAACCAGCAGTGGAAAGAGATGATTGACTGAGACATGTCACCCTGCTGCAATAGCCAGTCCTCATCATCTCTATCTTCATGTTCAGTGGACAGAAAGGGAGGAAAAGAGACATGCTGCTTAAACATGACGTTCATTGATACAATATTATAACAACCCTCCATCTCTGTGTCATCACTGTTGGTCATCGTGTATGGATATTTTTTCTTGGTTGCCAATTTCCCCACTGAGGGACGAATAAAGGTTCATCTTATCTTTCCGAAGAGATCCCACTGAGATCAAGTCATTTACTCCTGTCGCCACAGAAGGCCAGTATGCACACTACATCCTACATGTTTTCCATTCCATCCATTGTCTTCCACTTATTTCTGTTAAGGGTCGCGGGGGGGCTGGAGCCTATCCCAGCGACTACGGGCAAGAGGCGGGGTTCACCCTGGATAAGCGGTAAAAGATGGATGGATGGATGGATGGATGGAGTTGTGCATAACATGTATTACAAAATAACAATTAAAAATGGCCAGACATAATTTAAGAATCGGACAAACAGCCAGAGCTACTTTCTTGACAATACTGCTGCACTAGGTAATTCAACGCAGCATCCACTGCAAAAAGAAGAGCGACTGCTGCCAGTCATGATGGCTGACTGTCTAAGAGAGGGTGATTATAATGACTTCTGGACAAACCAAGATCCTGAACCTCATCTTCTTGAGGATGTTTGACAGAGGAATGCTAACCCGTCCCTCCACTTCCATTTATCGCTGGCTGCTCTCTTTGGGTCTCAGCTCCCTGATGCACACGCAGAGGAGAGAAGAGCGTCTTTCTTGAGGACGGATTGAAAAGCGTTTTTACCTTGAGGTCGTCGTGAATATCCCTTTTATAACATAATTCACATCGCATTGTATATTTTGAACAAATTCCTAAAACTGAACTTTCCCGATGTGTTTATTCAGAACAAAAACGAACGGTACAACTTGCTTATAATTAGACCAATTATTAGAAAATTTGAGCTGGTGAGCGATCATTTCCACATTTTTATATTTCATTTGTTTTGTTTTTTTTACTTTACGTTCAATTGATGAATAGAAGACCAAAAAAAATTCAGTTTAGCAAATGTGGTTAAGTAGAAAGTACAGTTGCTTCATTTTAAATGTAACGGGATCGGAGTCAAAAGCACAATCCCTGCTAAATCTCTTGCTATACAAAAACAATCCTTAAGTAAAGTAACAGGCATCTTCCACATGTGCGTTCCACAAATTCTAGGAAGGAGTCTTGTATACTGTATATCCTCTGGAGAACTAGACTTGGAAGGGTCCCTCCTACCAAGGCTGTGAAAGAAAACAATGCTAATAACTCACTATTCAACTCAAGTTAGGGTTTTGGACACAGAATGTTCACTATTACAAGACCAAATTTTTAAGACAGCATAATAAAAGATGCCAAGGCACATGGAGAGATATCGTATGCGTTCCAAGGCTTAACGTTGGTCTTTTATTTAGATTATTTTGGAGCTGAAAACTTGTTCAAAATCATGTCTGCCTCGCTCCTCAGACAGCCACATTCGTGAAATTGACCGGTGGCTGTTTTTGTTTAGCGAAGATCCAAGAATCACTGAGCAGCTGAACATACCAATCTAAACAGAACAATTATTGTGGATTAAAAAAAAAAATCAAATCAAATCTAATACATCCTTGTGCTGTTGGAATTGTCTCTAAATCAACATCCAAACAAAATCTCCTGGTTATTTAATGGAAGTTCAATTTGATTTTGGTACATTTTTGGTACATTTTTCAGTGATGATCTAAAGAAATGAAATCATGTTTAAGCCACCTTCAAATGTCTGCTTTTCCGGGCCAAAACAAATGTTAAGTTCGGAGCTATGAATGAATATTTCATGCGGCGGCACATATATATCAGAATTTTAGCTGACACTTCAATTAGGGCCATGTACAAATCTATTATTTTGTTATACGGACCCCATCGCTGTCCTTTCATGCAGCAACTGATTGTCCTTGCAAGCCCGCAGTAAAACTGCCATCTCAAATTTGACGTATGAATTCAACATTTACTTCGAATATACTGTCAACCACGATTTCCACAGGTTTTTGTGAAAAGGACTGGCTTTATTCTCCTTGAAATATTCTACACTATGGGAACATGAAGGATTCAGCCTCTGGTGTGGTAGAATATACTGTCAAACAACACATCCCTGGAGGAGGGTGAGAAGTTTTTCAGACCTCAGAAAAGTAGGTCTGACATCGATTATCGGGACTGCTTTTGTGGTGGAGGTGACGAATGTTCTTATCTAGTTTGGGCAGAGAGAGAGACAGAAGAAAACATCACCTCAAAACACACAGTTATTCATAATAGTGCGTCAATCCCTCGTAGCCCACATTGCCGGCCAGCTTTGTAACGTCAAACTGCTGGACAGTCACAAGCACATTCAGGTTTGTACGAGGTGCCTCTTTTTACTTTGATACAATAAACAAACAATTATTGTCGGCTCATTAACTCAGATGCGGATTTACTGCAATTACTATAACTGAGAAACTGCAATGTCACTTAAACCTTCAGCAACCTTGCGTAAGTGAGAAAAATGCGCAAAATTTTATATCCAAAATATCATTCAAAATAGAATATCTGCATTTGATATCCTAAAGTTTGATAGTTTTTCTCCCATTAGCCTTCATGAGCTTGGTCCAACAATTCCTCCTCCAAACCATCCACCTGTCTTCTAGACCCCATCCCAACTAAGCTGCTTAAAAACTCTCTACCCCTCGTTAGCACCTCTCTTAGATATGATCAATGTGTCACTGCTATCTGGTCACATCCCACAGTCCTTTTAAGTAGCAGTAATTAAACCCCTTCTCAAAAAAACAACAACCCTGGATCCGCAAGTTTTGGCCAACTACAGACCAATATCAAATCTTCCTCTTCTCTTTCTCCACATCAACAGCTTATTAGAGGATTTCTAATCAGGTTTCAGGGTTCATCATAGCACAGAAACAGCACGGGTCAAAGTTACCAATGACATCCTAGTACATGTTTACACGTAGAAACAAAAATTTATGACGTATATTGCAAAACCTGTTTTGTGCAGAATTAAATATATTCATCTGTTTTGACTTGACATGGCAGTATAAATTATTCCTGTGTTGAACAGATTTCACAAATGGCTTTTTTTTAACCACGAACAGTGGATAGATTTATGTGACATACATGAAAAATCCACATGTGCACATATATTTGATTTCCATACTCTCAGCATGAAGTACGACATTTCTTAGACGGTGTAATTCAAATTCACTTCATTTGATTTATTGAAAATTGTCATCAACTCACAAAATCTTTTTTTTTTTTAAGTTTTTTTTTTTTACAAACAGACTCAAGTCCAACCTAGCAATATGGTTGATATGAAGAAAAAAAACTCTCTTTCTCTGACAAATGCAACCACGCACAAAGTCAATACGAGTATTATGAGATTTACATTAGCAGGGAAGGATTTACAGTATATGACATTCCTCCAGATAAAAACTGAACACTTTTTAGTGGGGGTTAAACTTTTAAGTCCTGTTTTCTCTCAAGTCGCAGGGAAATTCCCTTCATGTTGACACTCTCTTGGTAAGACAAGCTTATAACACCATGGCTGGAGTTTTCAAGTAAACCCTGTTATCAGGCAAACATCAGTGGAGCAGTGTGTCGAGACATTACAAATTAACAGATATAATTTAAAAAATCCAGTTTATTAGCCAGCAGCTTTTAGAGGTCAGGAAACTTTATTTTCACAGATTTGCTAAACCCTCACATTATCTCTTGAACATAAACCAGCGACGCCACAAACATGACAACATTTGGAGTTATGGCAGGAGTTAGACCAGACGTGCTGGAACAGGAATTAGCTGACGAAAAATCACGGAGACATATTAAATTGGATGCTAATAGGATTTCTAAACCTGCTAAAATGATGAGACAGAACATGTTATAAGCGAGTGCATTCTCTTGAACCAGTTAAAGTTGGGAAAATATTGTCTCCAGTAAGAGCAACTGGATATTATAAATGGGACTCGAGACCCATCTTCCAGTCATCCTTCTGCTCAAGTACACACCCACACATGCTGGGTTGGGTTGAGTCCACAATCCTTGTAACAAGGTGTTTCCACTGGCCAAAATCCCATTGACTTGCACAAACATTTGACTTAAAAGTTGATCTAAACGCATGAATGTGGTAATATATATATATATACTGTATACACTTCTGGGCCTGTTTGTCATCACAGCCAAACATACACCTGTGTGTATGTAATCACCACTGTTAACATCGCTAGACTAGTGTCATGCTGCTTTCCATAACCCATTATGTTTACAGGGCATTTGTGACATAGAACACGGTGCAAGGGAACAACAACAACAACCTGAATTAATTGAACCCCCCAAAAAAAACCAACAAAGAAAAAAAAAAAGGATGAAAAGACAAAAGAAAGAAGCAACATTTTTGCAGAAGGGAGACGGTCCGGTCCAATTTTAGCAGGTTCCAAAGACTTGCACGTTCAGCGGAAAATGACATCCTACTTTTTTCAGGGTGAGTGGAAACAAACCTAGAAAAGAAAACTTTGCAGGGTACCTCTTATGCGTAAATGTTAACATAGTTTTCTCAACATTATGCTGTTTACCACCACAACAAGCTGAGTTAAGATGCTGAACCTGGTGAACAAATTCTGCTGGAGTGCTGACTTACATTCAGAAGCTTTCTGGCCAGATAATAAGTGATCATTCGTCAGTCATGAAGGCTGCTGATTCTCTACTTTGGTTTCCTTCAGAGAAATGTTTCATCTGTATCTCTGATCTCTGAGAATCTAAAGAAGTCTACAAAGTGTGAGACAGAGGAAGCCACTAACAAGTGCAGAACAAACCACCTCACTAATATGACTTTCTCTTATCAGGGGATTGTGAGGACATGCTACTGAACTTGCTAAAACCAGTCAACCTTGCTGCCTGAGGGGCAGTCTATTCCCTGAACTCCCCAACCCCCACCTCCTCTTCCCCAGCCCAGCCCCCCACCCCCCACTCCTCTACCCCACTCATCAGATCAGGCAGTGTGAAAGCTTTGGCCTGCCGCCTTTGAATTTACTTGAAGCCATTTGAGATTAATGTCGGTAATTGTGTTGACATTATGTAAGCCTGTTTGGAGAGGTGTTTCACACACACACACACACACACACACACACGCACGCACGCGCAGCCACCAGGAATGAATTAGGGTCCTTGTATACAGACCACAAACCAAATGAAATCAAAGGGATGGCGGAGAGATCTCAGGAAGCGAAAGGTGGCAGCCATTTCTGCATTCCTGACGTACGATTTGGGGATGTCCCAGAGCGGAACTGAGGAATTTCTCAAATTAAGGGAGTATTTTGACTCATTCAGTTCTCTTGAGAATAAACATTCTAACCAATAAAATAACATCTCAGGGGTATTGATCCACAAACGGCATCAGCGTTAATGAATAATTCTATTAATGATGTCTAACATGTATCAGCAGCATATGGGAATGTTTCCATGTGTCAAAAACGTACGAACTCCAGGAAATCGCTTGTTTGGATTTAGGTTCGATCACATTTGTCTCCTATTTCCAGCTGCAACAGTTTCTTTCCTCTATGCATAATTATTGCTTGGGAAAAGGACAAAGTTGGCTTAATGCAGTTTGCACTCAGTTTCTCTGTTATTGGAAACCTCAATTTCACATTTATACGTTACAATAGATGCAGTGAAGGCTTCGCCTGAGCTGCAAACATCCGCAGAGGGCCACAGAGCTGGGGCTGAATGTTTACTTCATGCTGTGAGAACGACACAACTTTCATCTGTTTTCTGCCAGTTTTGTTTGCAGCTGCGAGCGGAGGTGCTGATTTTTTTGAGCCTCTTACTCACAGCGGAGGTACATTTAGATGAGTGGCATATCCAGTTTTGTTGTACTGAATAAGGACAGACAGATCTCCATGTAGGTGGCCCATTTACAGCAAACAGATGCTGAGGGGAATGAACTCATTACATCCATTATGATGTGATTCAAACACTAGATGGCAGTGTTTTCCTGTGGCTGCTGCACCTCTGTATGGGTGTCCTGACAGAAGGTCTTGCAGGCATTAGTTGAGGGATGCAAGCTCAAGGCCGCCAAAGTCTCTATCCCCAAGTAGACTCGAAGCTTCACAAGACATGCAGGGAAAAGATGACCTCACATTTCTTCATCGTGTCTGAACATTCTATTTTCAATGATCTGAGTTTATGAAATGGGAGTGTCTGCTCCTTACCTGTCTGATATGCTACTCTTTGAGGGTAAAAAAATCATAACTATCAAAAGTGAAAAGTAACGAACATGGAGAGTTTGGAGTGATTTGTGTCATTGCTTTTAGCCCCTGGCACACCAACTTGTGTGCAGAGTTCATCGTAGGCGACACTTTTGAGGAGCAGAAAAGAATGAATTTGTTGACGTTACCAAAAACTGTAGGTAGTGGAGGGAGGTAGGAGAAAGAGGAGGACAGAGGAGGAACAAGTCACAGAAGTGGTGGCAGTTATGCTGCTGAAAATAAAACCTGATATCAAGATTAGAGAAGAATGGTTTAATTCAAGGTGAATTATGTTTGAACCCCCATTATACAGAATATTTGTTTATGTTACCTGCTGCTTTTTGGCCATTAACACCAGTAATAGATTGACTGGTGCAACAGGAGAGCACCTTTGTTAAAAGTTTCCTTTTTTGGGGGGTGAACTGACCTTTAAGGTAGACTAACAAACATTTTATTTTATTATTTTAGTTCCAAGTTTCTCCTCTAAATGTGGTCAGCCATCTCTTGGCCCCAAATATCATAAATAACTAAGTGTGCCACAACAAGGAGTGCCAGAGTGCCCCCTCATCTGTCTACCAAAGCAAGTAATTGCCATCTAACTGATTGTCTGTCTGCCTTTCCCTCGAATATCTCAGCTGCCGTTCTTCCGAACACTGTCAAACTTGGCCTGAGCATCACTGGTGCCTCAAGAAAAGTTCATTGCTGAGTTTGAGGATGTTTGGATGAGCAGTCCCAGCGAAAATTTGTTGTTGCTCCTCAAATAACACTTTACTCACCATTACCTGGTTACTGCCTTATCTCTCTACTGAAGCATGAATCTCTGTCCGTGTGTCTGTATACATGCGTGTGTTAGGACTTGAACTGCATCTGTCGGTGGAGTTAGGAAAAGTGCTGGGGGACGTGGTGATAACATAAAAATGTGATTGAATAGTTTGGAAGTTTCCTGTGCAACTTGGAGCAACTATTCTGAGAAGAAAGTCAAAGATTAAAGGGCTTTGATGCTTTGATGATGGTCATCGCATTGGTGGAGAAATTAAAAAAAAAAAAAAAGTGATGTAATAAGTGTCATTAAGTGTGTGTTGCGGATTTTCGTTAGGCTTTAATTAAAAAAAAATAGAGCCAAGAGAGTGAAATGTGCAGGAAATCTGTACTGCGTCTTGGTTTTTCTTTATTTATCTTTCTTTTATTTGATTCTGCTGCCAAAATAAATCCCATTTTTTTCACACCCTATGTTTATCTTTTTGCTTCATTGTTGTATGAAATCTTATCTGTCAGGTCGGGGAAAACCATATTTTTTTTTCACCGAAGCAGTCAGCACTTTATATTGAGAATTCCCCACATGTTCTCTTGCCTTTTCCATCACCTCCTCTGGACTTTAAATGTATAGTTTTGTAAAAATAATATTTGTTTAAAGCGGTCTTAAAGCCATGTTTGGTTGTCATAAACTTTGAAATTAAGAGCATGTGTCGAACAGACTTAACAGGCTGCTTGGATTTCCTTTTTTTTTCCTAGTTGTGGATCGATTTTCCAAACTCACAATCAAATACAGAAAGCAAAGAGACGTGTGAAATGGCGAGGGGTTCGGATATCTCCAATTATCTTTTACAACCAGGAAGCAGGGGCAGTAATTCAATTATACCACAGCCCAACATCAGAGCGTGACTCAAGAGCAGCGCCTGGAAAGCGATAACTCAGAACCAAACCTCTGTCAGACCCTCACAAGCACCTTGGCTCTCTTTTGACCTTTGACCCTGGATCATTCCAAATCGCTTCTGCTTTAAAACAGACCATGCCACTTGGAGCCCCCTTACTGATCCTTCATCTGCTTGTTCTTCTGTACATAATGCAGATACATCTCGTTCTGGCTACTACTGGGGAACTCCTGCAATACTCACGATGACCTTTAGAATTCAGGATGTAAAATACAGGTCTGGCCAGTAAAAATACACCATGTACCTTCACGGCGTGCGCACAGACCAAATGATGATAGAGTGCTCTCTCAGTGAAAGCTGCAAACCACATTACTTAGGATGTATGGAACATTTGGGCTGTACTGAGGATCTCCTTATATTTACATTTTTTTTTTAAGCTGAAGATTTATAGACTGAGTTTGTTAAGTGTTTATCTTGGCTGGACATCTTTGAAAATGCTTTGTATTTCAGCCTTTCACAGCATAGAGCATGAAAGTGACAGGATGCATGTATGTGCTTTTCCTCACAAATCTTTGGAGAGGCCAAGTTAGGCGGACCCTTCTGTTTGGACACTCAAACCGCTTGAACTGGGCAACTGCATGTGGTTTCTCAAGACACTGAATGACTCACTCCTGCCCCCACAATTGATTTAATATTCCATCTGAGTGCTGTTGATTTCAGGAAGGGGGAATTAGCTGCTAAAGTCTCTATAGAGCTCCAGGCATCACGTGACCTGTTTTATTTACGCCGCCATGTCGGCAAGAAAAGCTTGAGGAAAAACGAACAGGGCCAAAGTTGAGTTCACTGCACAGTTTAAGTCCACAATTACTGAATAACTAAATTGCAAAACTCAATCAATTATACATTACGGACTCTTATAATACCCCCCGAGGTGCTTTCATGTGTACTGAAACTACCTGATCAGTGTCCCTTTGTCCCAATCAAGAGAGTCCCTCAAAGCCTACAACAGCTTGGAGGGGTACAAATAGTCTTCCACCTTTGAGTCCACTGGCTACATAGCAGGATTTTTACTTAATCAAGGAATGGAAGTGTATTTTATGCCTATGCAACCTTCCTCAAGATTATTGAAAAGCCACATGAAGCTGCAGGTTAGGGGGGTGGTTAGATCCAGCCAACACCAGGCTTTGCAGCAGGAGGAGTTGGCTTTTCAAGTCCTGTTTGAGTCTTATTTAAAGTACGGCGTTTAACAACTGCGCCGCCGCATTGTCCTGATCAAGTGTTGTTTTGAGCCTGATTGTAACTTTGTGGTACAAGATGAGAGTTTCATTCAAAACAGCACAGGTGAACTTTAACCTACACCGCAGTGTTTTCATAAACTGAAAGGGTTTTGTGCTCCTTTACCTAACTAGACATTAACTGTGTTTGAACACTGTAAAACAATATTGGATGTCATTTCAGGAAGCCATCAATGAATAACGGTAAAATACACTTTCCTAAACTACAAAACATGATTGAACTAGGGACTTTGTGTGTTTCCATCAAAACACACGCACACACACACAAACAAAAGAACCAAAAACACCTGTGAGACATTCTAGAGATGAATTTAACTGACTGTACTGATGATTCGCACCAGTGAATACTCGCACATTTTAGAGGGTGTTTATAAGTCTGAGCAAGAGTACTGTTGCATTGCCAGGTAAGATTTTTCCTTAGTTTGTTTTTGGATGATCATGGTGTCCTGATTAACAGTATGCACTCAGACAATCCTGCGCGCACACACACACACAAACACACACTTGCATATTCATAAAGTTGCAAACTGTTTGTTGCAAAAAGTTTGATTTTTGGAAAATTTGCTGGAAATTATTATTTTTTTTACACTTTGATGTCATATTCCACAAAATCTATATTCATTTCTAACAAGATTTATGCCACCATTTGAGTAAATAACATTTCGCTGTGTCTGCGTTAGTGTGTGTGTGTGTGTTTTACATGACAGTCTTGTACAGCTGTTTCTGTGAGAAGTATGTAAAAGCAATAATGAAGATTCATGTTTGAAAGACATTTTAAGCTCTGCCTGGTACCGTCAGGGGTTTCACCTCCATGAAACACTACACTCCTCCTCATGTGGTCTGTGTGTGTGTGTGTGTGTGTTAGTGTGTGTATGTTTCCTTCATTAGAATCCGGTTGGAGAACATTTCCATTTGGATACTTTCAGGACACCACCCACCACCCCGCTTGGGCTACGCTTCACCCGACAGCTTCACTTGGTCCCTGGAGGGAGCATAACCTGAACCTTCAGGGGCTCATTGGTTGAGTCTCACACTGACGTTGAAACAAGAGTACAGGAAGGTGGATAAACTGCCTTTAGAGTCAGTAACCAGTCCGGTCACTCATAACGCAAGAAAAACATCAGCTACTGCAAAAGAGGAAGAGATTGTGCAGGAGGCAACCATAACCTCAGATATCTTTTTATACCATCACAGTGTCACAGTCATTCCCTGGGTCTCACTCGTCTTTAATCTGTAAATAAAGAGCTTCACCATCCCAAGTAGAAAAAACAGACAAAGGGTGATTGATCAATTATCAAAATAGTTCGCATTTCAACACAATTCATTTTCCTACTACTGACCGAACGATATCTAGCTGCAGCTCGGCAGCAGACACTTAACTTCCCATTCCTTAAGGCTTGCCCACATTGGAGTGGAGGGGTCGCTCATGGTCATGAACTTTGAGTTGACCTGCAAGCAGACACATTGACTAATGGTAGGGTTTTTTTTTAGCTTCTTTCAGCTCCTTGTTTTGATTTTACCGTCCACCCATGTGTTGACGCTGTCTGACCTCTCAGCTGCAGGTTATCTTGAGTCATCAGTGAATTGTTTAACGGTTAGTAAAAATACTCAGCACAATGTCCCAGAATTCATGTGGGCAAACCCTCCATAATATTACACTAACAAGGAAATAGGAAACAGAAAGAGCAGCAGCTAGAAAACAATCTCTGAAAAGATCCAGAGATGAAAAAAAAATCTGTTGTAGTTTAAGTGAACTGCAGCTTCAAATACATATTATCTCAAAAAACTTTAGCTGCACTGATTCAAGCCCCTGGAGTAGAATTAACCTGCATATTGTCCTTAGATGACATAAGAACTCTGTATTTCATTCAAGGCTTCAGAAATGTTTGGTGGACGACGACTTACAAATATTTTCTCCCTCCCCCCTCCTCCTCCTCCTCCTCCTCCTCACTGCTGCTACTCCGTACCACACGGCCACAGCTGGACTATAACAAGATTTCCACTGCTCTCTCACTCACCCTGCAATTCTCAATGAGGAATAATTGGACAAACCTGGTGGGAGCATGAATCACAGACCACTTAACCAAAAAATATCTGAGTTAAATTCAAACCAAAAGGCAGTGATAAAGAGAGTAAACAGCTGAGGGGAGAGGGGGCACGCAACAGCTTCCCATGCAGAACTAAACAGCTCTGTCAATGAACCAAATGGAAATATCAGGAACAGAGTGTAGCTTTCCTCCTGCTGGATGGCGTGTCCATCAGGGTGAATAACAAGAAATATTTATACATGTTTGGGCTGACTGTGTCCTCTCCAGCAGACCAGGTCAGCTGCACCGGCGCATCTCTCCACAAGTGCCATCACTTTGTGCTACTGGTCAACATATGGCTCAGCCTCCGACTGGAAGCAAGCAAAAGGCAACATGCTGAGCAGATGTGAGCGAGCAGCCCAGAGGTTCTGTGCTGCTGGAATAACATTCTGCACATGGCCATGTGGAGAAGAAGGAAAAGAAAAAAACACACACACACACACTCACTGATCACGTTCTCTGCAGCATGCCGGAGTCCTGTCCCACCGGGTGGAAAGGTCAGCTGAGAGGGAGGCAAAAGCAGTCAAAGCACCTGGCTGTTGGGATAAACGTGATTCCTCTCAAGGAGGTCGCCGGTTCAGGTTACAACAGTATACAATTTAATGGAGTGATAATAACCTCAGAAAATATCACAATAACAGTCATTGTTTTCTGTGTTACTAACCTTTTTTTATAGATACTCTTAAAGGATTGAAAACAGATCTGTGTTTGGTTGATAAATGCTATGGAAGGACATTGTTAAAAAAAACAAAGAAAAAAGGCCCAAACTATTAAAACTTAAAAAAAAGTTAGTGTCCTACTTTGTCTTGAATGAATGCCTGAATTTTAAGTTGTTATTTCAGAGGACGTCACAAATTTACCACAACTTGGCTTCTCATGTTACATGAACTTAAAATTCCAAGGCAACCTGGAGGCTAATTCTTTTTTGCTAGAGAACGTCATTGTCACAAACAGGTTTGGGCACAGGACAGCAGGTGCAGGGTTCAGGTGTTTCAACCAAAGCTTTATTGGAGGTTTCCAGGCGACTCCCAGTTCGAGGAACAGAATTTAGGCTGTGAACCTATCTTTTTAGATCACCCCTCTTCTGTGCGGGAAGAAGCGAGGCTATGAAAAATATCACAAATAAAAACCACTCCGCTAAAAGGAGGAATAGACACAATAGGCTAACGTTAACTAAAGACTGGTCTCACAGAGAAAAACTTACAACAACAAAAAAAACTCTCACTTGGAGGAAGGAAAACACAAACCACCAATGGAGCCGTGGTCAAAGGGCAGGGGTGAAACACTGGCACAAGACAAAGGCAGAGTCAGACGCACGGTAATGGGAAACAGGTGGAAACGCTTAGCAATCAGACCAAGCCACATAAGGAACGGCAAGAGAGAGGAGAGTATAAATTTCAAAATAAAACAGGAAATGACCAGATAAAACATAAAGACAGGACAAAAAAAACCCAACTTGACTTCACTGCAGTGTGACAGTCATTTTTAAAAGCGCATATCCAAAACATGATAGGAGGAAATACAATATTCATTTAAAATACTTTTGACCACCAATGTACTTATTATGGTAACTGGCATACATACAACATAGTACACGGCTGAATTGTGTTTTACTTATACATTTTGTTTGATCATTAAACTAATGCATTGGAACCGAATATTTGACACATTTAAATGAAACCAAAACTGATTTCCTCTGAATGAAACAACAAAAAAATGCGATGAAACAAAGGGACCCACATAAAAACACATAATAATGTTGATCCAGTGCAGTAATTGTCCAAATATAATCCAAACCTGTGTTTTTTAGTAATTCCAGCTGAAAAAAAAATGCTTATAACAATCTGGTTAGGTTTAAGAAAAGGTCATGGCTAGAACAAGTCCTTTTGGATGAGATGAACAATTATATACCACTTATAATTGCCCATTCTGAGTAAAAATGCCTCACGTCACCACCTCAGTCAGAGGGGGTGTAATGCACTGATTATCTCTTTGAAAATAACCATGTAAACTCATAATCGTTTATAATTGTTTCTCTCTGATTGGAATGAATATCCCCTTTGTACATGTTTGACCAACTCTGGTCCAGGTCAGGTAACATGAACGTGTTTTTGGGAGAGTCGGGGGAAGAAGGTGAGTTTGCGGAAGGCAGAGGATTGTAGCAGGAGCAAAAAAACTGGTCTGCAGCTTCCACGTCTTTTATATTAGAGACTTTAAAAAATTTAAGAACTGTTGAACACCGCAACGATGATAATGAGTTGTTCAAACAAGTGTTTTAAAAGTTGGATGAAGCAAGAATCCACAAACCATTGTCCAAATCCACTGGAAAAGTTGGAAGCCGTCCTGCAACAAAGCTAAACCCCCCCCCCCCAAAAAACGTTAAAGTGGTTCAGACCCGTTCATTTTTCACCATTTGGTCTCATTGATGAACATACGAGAGAGCGACCATGACAGAACTGTACTTGCTACTGCGTGGATGCTGGGCTGGAGGTTGCTGGGGACAGCAGCATTATTGGTAATAATAAATTCAATCTGTTTTTATCTTCGGCAGAGTTGATGTTTCACAATAGGCCGAACCATTTCTTGCATGTCAAAAAGTCATATTCTGATTAAATGGTTTGGGGCATGTAAACATACATAATAATCAAATCATTTTATTTAGTGTCCATGTAAACAATGAAAAACTCAACCTTGAAACCTCTCATTTGAAAGGTAAAACAGAAGTTCTTTGCGCAACAGAATCAGAGGAAGCGCTACTCGCACTGGGGAGTAGAAATTTGAAAATTTTTTACACTCTACTGGAACTTTTTTTTTTTTTAAACAGGTGCCACCAAATGAATAGAGCTAGGAGGGCTAGTGGGACCGCAGAAGGGGCCACAACACCACAAATACACTGATTCAGGTTCAGATCTCACCAAGATAAATGAGGAATTCACAGGTTTTTGTCAGCGTGTTTCTGAGTGTGCCCTTGCGTTTTAGAAGGTTAAATCAGAATATCCAATCAGAAATGTTTGAGCTGGATTGGAGAAATACTATCCATGTAAATGCACCTGTTGATGGATGTTTACCTTTTGGATTAAAAAGACTACTTCCTTAAATGCAGCATTTTCTTTGCAGCAGTGACCTCTGCTGACAGAAGAGGTAATTACAGATTAATTTTATTTGTAGACATCGGAGCATATTATTCTGAAGGGAAAATGATTTTAACGTCAAGACTGGGACATCTTCCTCTTGCTTCGGCCCAGCAATGAGTCAGTTGGCTTGATAGAGAATGATACAAATATTGAGATTTAGCAGAGTAATTGTGGACCCAGGGGCGGCACGGCACGGAGGTAGAGTGGCTGTCTAGCAACCGAAAGGTCGCTGGTTCGATCCTCATTTCCCCTGGTGACCTGTTGAAGTAACCTTGAGCAAGATACTGAACCCCTAACTGCTCCTGATGGCCTGGCGACCCATCCAGGGTGAACCTCGCCCAATGTCAGCTGGGATAGGCTCCAGCCTCCCCGCAAACTTTAACGGATAAACTGTATAGAAAATGAATGGATGGAAGAAATTGTTGATGCGTCACCTGTATGAGCATAGCACTGCAACGCACAGAATGTGAAACGTAGCATGGTGATATGTGTCCCCCCCCCCCCCCCCCCCGCAATGGCAAAGTGTGGACACCTTCTGATACTTCACCATCTATAATTGTCACAACCACATGTAAAACTAGCCTCTTCATCATTTAGTGTCAGGTGAAGCTTACTTAATGTACATGAATGTAAGAGTGTATAAAATAAAAGCAACATTCTAGTAAAAGTAGAGGTAATTTCAGATTCATGCAATAAATCAGTCAAAATAAATCAAATTTCAGGACACTTGGAGAGCTCATACCTGACATCTTGACTCATCCCCTTTGTCACGATAATCCAGGTTCTGGATCAAATACTTAATCCAATCAATTTAATTTCTGTATCCTAGCAAACTTCATCACAATCCATCACCAACATTAGGAGTTATCCTACTAACAGACAGACCAAGGCCAAAAAAAACACAACCTCCATCGTGGAAGTATAATGAATGAATAAGAAACAATGAAGACAATTAATAATGAAAAGATAATAACTGTCACTGGCAAACTGTATTTCAGAGAAAAAAAAAACACGGCTTTGACATCTCGATTATGTGAATAATTAGTCAGACTTATATGATTGAACTTGATTAAAAAAAACATTTTCAAAGATCCATCGCATTTTTATTCATTTCACGGAAGAATTTAATAACCACCTCAAAACAATATCAGTCTGATTCAGTATTTCAAACTGAGGTTCACGGTCACAGATGCACTACAGTCCCTCTGAATTCTGATGAGAGTAAATCATTTGATTTACATATTGTCAACTTTTCCATACTGTTTCCTGTTTAAAGCAATCTAGACTAAATATAGGCACAATTAGGACATAAATACAAGCGGAATGGAAAGATTGGGAGCTCTGATGTCTTGTTTGTCACTCTGACATGTTTTCACGTAGTTGGAGGCCACATATAGAATAACAAACATCTGACTCTTTGAACCGTGGTAGGAGTGCACCTCTCAGCAGCAGAAACCTGACGACAAAAACAGATCACCTATGTAAGTGTGTGTCAGTGTGTTTACGAGACGGAAATATTCACTGAGTAGGCTACTGTACATAAACCCTGTAGCAAACACCACATCTGTCAACCCTCATGAGCAAGATTCCGATTTGAGTTAAACTGGAATCAGGACGTCTTCTTGAGACGGAGCCTTTTCATGAGTGCCTTTGAGTTCTGAGTGGGGATGTGATCACTAATATGTATTTAACAGGCTAAGGAGATCCCCTCCATGGAACCTTTTTGATTCTCTCAGCACTGATTTGGTCAAAGTGTTTTCAACTAGTTCCCTTTAAATGCTCTTACATCTTTATTTCGGTTGTAAATTGACAACAGTGAATAAATTAGCAGTTAAAGGGCCAAACACTGTGATTAAGTTCATGAAGGACACCACTAGAAAGAGGGTGAATAACAATAATAATAATAATAATAATAATAATAATAATAATAATAATAATAATAATAATAATAATAATAATAATATTCTTGTGGCCATTTAAATGTTTTCAAAGGAACTAAAATGCATGAAATAACAAAGACAATGACTACAACCTCTTGACACCACGTTCCAAACATGATTAGCTCAACAACAGAGTTCTGCCCATTAGGAAACCTAATATATCTGAAGATATGGAATATACCTAAATGTAATTAGCATTGTATGCATGTGGAGTAATAAGGTATATATGGCAACCCTGCACCCCAAAACTATTATACTGGCCTATATGTCAAGCCAATAAGAATATGTATTTCCATCTATGCTCCATACAGGTTTTGATATGTATTCACATACTGAGGTACATTTATGTATATGTCTGTGAAACATAAATTGCACAGGCATAGCACAAAAGTATGAATACATATTCCATACTAGTGCATTTATGCCTGTTAACATGCATTTGATCCAGTACAAATATGGGTTCTCATATATGTTTAGTTCAGGTTTTGACATATATTTTATTCGTATATCACGTCTGTCAATATGCAGTGGAGTGTTATCACCCTGATTGGGAATCTGTGTGGAAATGCACACCTATTTCCCAGACTTTCTGCGCACATTCCCATCTTCTGATGCAGGTACATGCTTTATTAGATTATTTACTCCAAACCAGTTGAATGGAAACTCATCTACAGTAACTGGTGTTTAAACTGTGAAACATGGCGTTATTACTTGAACAGTAATCTAACACCAGTCACCTGCCCGCTGATGCAGACTTAACCATTAACTATTGTTAAAAAGTAACCACCGCCTGTCATGTGACCTCGCTGAATGAAAAAAACCCCCAGTCATTTATGTGCAAATACACACGTATTTGCAAGCCTTGCTGCAATATATACTGCAGTAAGTCAAGGCAGTGCCTCACCATCCCGTAGAAAGAATGTGTGTCCAGAACAATCTGATTCAAATTTCTATGGCCAAGGTGCTAATTTGAACACATTACCATCACACAAGGCTGAATTAAGAAGTTGTGGTTACTTCATGTATTTGCAGAGAGGTTGCCCTATCTGTGGCGGCTGGATGTGTAAGAAAGCAACAATTTGTGAACATGGCAACTCGGCAAATGAAAAAATATCACAAAGAAATTGGACCAACAAAACATGCATGAGAGGGAGCAATGCCATCTAAAAATCCTTCATTGATAATAATAGCATCAAAGTATCGCTATAGCAACAGATTTGAACACAAATCCAAAGCACACAGTTCTGATGTTGATGATGAAGATCTTGACAATAAATCGATTTACTTCTCACAAGAGAGAGATCCTGTTTACACTCTCACCCTCTCGTCTCACTCTCGCTGTCCTACATTCCTGCTGGCCCTGATTAGTCACTAAGCCTTTCACTCTGTTATTACTGCAAGAGTATCTCAGGTCATGAGACTTAAACACCAGCAAATTCCTAGCCTCTGGACCCCCCGGACCTCCTGTTAGGTGCTGTCCATTAACGCTGTGAATTACCCAGCCATCCCAGGCATGAGTGGAATGGATGTCCAGACGTGCACCTTGTTGTCAGCTTTGTGGTTTACAGGCTGCCATTAAATGATGCATGCTCTTACTGTGTCTGGTTACAGGGTTTTGCAGGCTGTTGGAATGCTTGGTAGTTTGTTGATAATTTATTTTCTTGATCAGTAATTTGTAATTCCTTGAATCTTGACAGTTTTCCTTGGAGCTGCTACGCTCCTCACAGATCATTTTCCCCGTATCGTGATATTTTGGTTCCTAAAGTTTAGGTAAACAATCTTTTCAACTTACCGACTGAAGACAGTCTCCAGATTCCTCAGCACGAATCCCTTGAATACAATAATTCAAATGTTTTTTTTGCTAAAGATTGACTGTCAGCGTGACTGGGGACGCTGACAGTTTGTTGTTTCCTCTGACAAATGCGCACTCTTGCACACGTGCAGAGAAAAACACATGTACATGCAAGACCAAAGTTGTCAGACGGACAGCATCAAAGCAGCCTAATAATTAGCTTCCAGGTCGCTAAAATACTGGGGAATGGGCTCCGACTGAGTTATCATGTGTTCATCAGCTAAGCAGATCTCATGTTACGCCTGTTCCTGTAGGTTGAAAACACACATGACTTAATCAGTGACATTCATGGGATCTTAGGAGTCGGGTGGGTGAGTGGGGGAATCACATTACCCAGGTAAGGCCCAAAGGAATGTGGCCTATACTGTAAGTTTTATCAATTCATGACCGGGAGCCGATGAAAGGTTGACCTTTTTGATGATTAAACATGATGTAACTGACGACGGGGACAGTCTGGACGCCACGTGATGCCATGGAGCGGTAAAAGCAGTGGATGGAGCGACCTGGCACATAAAGACATAATGGCAGTAGCTGAAAGAGAAGAGTTAGAGTTGCTTCCCACAAAAAGCAGAAGCTAAGCTGGTGACAGCGTTCTTAATCCCACGGATCTCCGATTTGTATTGCTATGGTAGAATGTCTAGTGTTGCACTGTTTCTGCTAGTTGGAGGATCAACTAACCAATCAGACCTGGGCGATCGCGCAAAAATACATTAAATGATATGTGCTGGAACATAATATGTTTAAAAAAAACAAAAAAACAAGTGTCACACACTCCTGCTCCATCTGTAGTTTCCTTCAATGCAGATGGAGTTTCCACCCTCGATATCCCCGAACATCATTTGGATTGAAGAAAATGATCTGAATCGTCGAAAATTACAACGAAAATAGAAAACTGGCGCTGTGTTGAT
The DNA here is from genome assembly GCF_037954235.1 of Aulostomus chinensis. Classification (NCBI taxonomy): domain Eukaryota; kingdom Metazoa; phylum Chordata; class Actinopteri; order Syngnathiformes; family Aulostomidae; genus Aulostomus; species Aulostomus chinensis. The sequence continues at coordinate 10,879,037 of NC_141339.1, read as the reverse complement.
AAACCAAAGTTGTGTCCACCAAAAAAAAAAAGATTTTTTTTCTTACTTCTTAGGTTACTTCACACTATTTTAACATGTGATGCTTTACCACCTCAGTTAAAGTGCGGCATGTTTCAGTCAGACCTACGAAGGTGCATATCTTAATGCCACAATCATGAACAAGGGAGCTACAAAACGTTGATGACCGTGGATGACATCATTGCTGTTACAAGTAAACATGGAAATAGCAACTCTTAGATGGATTTATTTGTAACTTTTGTGATTTTTTTTCCCTTTCAATACTCCCTGAGATTATTACAACAAAACAGAAAAAAAAGAAAGGGAGGAATGAATCTTGAAGACTTAAACTTGTTTGTAATTTCCCCGTCATACAGAATGACATACTATACTAAAATTCACTGGTGCAGCATTGTGGTTTACTTTGTTTAGAAGTAGCATGCTAACTCTCAGCCAAACATTGACTGATCCTCATATGGTGCCCATGAAGGAGCCGGGGCCCCTGTGCCACTGCAGAGGGAGAGGAGCTTTGACTCCTCTCATCTCTGCCTGTCTGCAGGTTTAATCCTCTCTGTCTGTGCATGAATCAACTCAAAAACCTTGCTTATTTGCCAGCTTTCACTGTTTACCTTTCATAAAAGATTACACATGTGTCTGCAAAGGTTGCACAACCACCTCATCAAAGACTTACTTCAAGCTCCGGGCTGATCACAAAAACACTATACTCTTCAGGCGTTTTCTTATGTAAACATTCTAGTTGCGGGTTGTGCGCATCACTCCACTGACTCTGTTCGTTCATTAAGTCGAAAGAACATATCCTGAGAGTTGTTTTGTCAAAACAAAGCAGGTTCAGAAGAGCAGGCAGATGCATCAGTGAGAGCTACCAAACAAATAGAGCAACCAAAAATGAAAATCAAGGGTCACATCAAGCAGTAATTCAATGAAAATGGGCTTAAACACACCAAAGCCATTGTAGGGAGCCGTTCACTGTGAACTTGTAACAGTATGGATCATGAAACAGGGAACCAAGGTGTTTTTATATCATCTAGCGGGGTTACGCTACACGAGTCACATACCAAAATGAAGTCACATTGAGATACAGAAGCCACGAGAAACAAGTGTGACTGAAAAATGATCCATTTTCTGGAAGTCAGAGCAGAAGTTCTTTAGCATGAAAAAAGGTGTTGCCTGGATAAAGATCCTTAACTCTGGTCTTATACTTGTAACGGTTGAAAAAAAAAATTGCATGGTTCTTATGATGTATCTGTAATTTTCAGCAGTGAACATAAGTGAAAAAAAGTTTTGGCAGGTCATTTTATTTTTAAAGTGAAATAAAATACAAAAATAACTAAAAAACTTTTTTTTTTCTTCTTAGACACAAAATTAACAAAGTGGAATGATCCAGGCGGGTAAAAGTAAATTCTATTCTATTTGACTTTCAAAAAAGACAAAAAGGTTTGTCTTTTTGATAGAATTTACCTGAAGGGGAAAAAAATAAAACCCTGCCTTGGCTCAACACAGTACTAGAATAACTTTAATTCAACCCTTTTTCACAGACATAAAAGTAACAAAGCCAAATGATCCAGGCAAAGTTTTTTTTTTTGTTTTTTTTTTCACATGCAGTCATTAACACAACTTAGAAAATGGATCAGCAGGAAGGTGTGTCACTTCCCTCTCTGGGATTCTGTATGTGGTACAGTAGAAATGAACAAGTTTACTTGTTCTATAAAAGTGAAGAAGTTGTTTTCATGTAACCTGCATGACCACAAAAATTTAATTTTTCACGTCAGTCAAGTACAAGCATATTTGTTTTTGCAACCCCACAAGTTATATAACTATTCTAGTGGAATGCAGTAAGAGGACTTCTACCCACCCAGAAGCAAGACTCATCAGAACAAACTGAGAAAATTCTGGTAAACCGAAAACATTTCCATCCCATCATCTCCAGAGTTTACAGAAGATGTTCACAGTTCTGTTTTCTTTCACGAGGGACTGTGTGCAACAGGTGTCTGGCCTGATTCATGGAGGTCAGGCCACAATATTTACACGTTTGACTTGACCTTAACTGACAGAAATAGATCAGGAACCCTATACTCAATGCTTTCATAAAATGTTATATGGACTTAATTGTTAAATATGTGTATTTAGCTTGTTATTATTACATCTGTGTCATCCTCATCTCTGCAACACTAATTGCTCTTTAATAATTATATCATTCAAGCTGCAGAGTGCAACCCAGAAGTTAGAAAATTAGTCCCTTGGTGTATTATTACATCTATATAACACATCTTGGAGGGAGGAAATAATAGGCCTGTCTGACTTGACAGCTCTGAAAATTAGCAAGAAAGGAATGAAACGGAACACTCACCAAATCAAATCAGTTTGACGGACAGCTGGATCAGGTGAAGTGCCATTGTAAAATTGGAGTGAAAAAATGAGACTTGAAAACAAAATGAAAAAAAAAAAAGAGTAAAAAAGCAGCAGCAAATTGATGATGCCAGAAAGTAAATTGTTTGCTGGGCTCATGTAAATCCAACATGGCAAGAGCTCCATGGTTGGTAACTAGCTGCCACGCAGATTTCAAAGGTCTCATTCTGGACTAAAAAAAAAGCATGATTCTTAGTTTCAAGTGATTACACACCAAGAAACACACTGTGTATGTTACATTAATATTGAATATGAATAATATCTATGAATGTTATATGCCATTTCTACCAATTGTTCATCCAAAATTTCTACACACTGTACCTTTAATTTACCATGAATCAATCAAAGACACTCCAAGAACCAAGTAAGCCTCTGCCTCGGGGATCAAATGTGGTTTTGATCAGTTTTGCTTTCACAAAAGATCTTTTTTTGGCAAATTAGGTACTTGCACAGATAAAAAAAAAAAATAAAAATCAACTAACATAACAAATGTAAATTCATGTATTTTCATGAGTGAGAACGACAAGGCAAAAGTGTCATATGAACAAAAGTTTTCAAATTCATGAAGTCTCTTGTTCCAACATTAGGATACGTCTGCAATTACACAATGATATAAAATACCTTTCTGTCAATCATGTTGGCCAGAAGTGCAGTTGGCAGATGGAAAGTATTTGTAATTTGCATTGGAATGAAAGGGAACAAAACACAGCAGATCTGTGGGGCTGAATATTTTGCCTTGAATTTTAACTTACAGACCTCCAGACGCAAGTGTCGGTTGGTTTCCAACTAACAGCTGTTACGGAAAAAACACAGATAAACTCAAGATAATCTGAATATTGGTTGAATTTGTCACGTGTAAGAAGCAACACAGATGTAGTCAAGAGGCAGGATTTTGTTCTGACCAGTAACTTTATGAAGGGATTGGGCACTTCATGCACCAGTTCATGCACCAGTTCATGCACCAGTTCGTTCCAGAAGTAATAAAAAAAAAAACAGACAGACAGACAGACACGCACCAAATCAAGAAACTAAAGTTGACAGACGGGAACAAAATAATGCTCGGGAAACTAATTGGGGTATAAATGTGCGAAATGTGATGAACTGATCAGGGGGCAGGAAAAAGAGGCGGAGCTGAGAAACTGGAGGGAGGAGCTGTGGGCAGGTGGAATCGCAAGTGGTTAGGAACAACGAGAAGCACACAGGCAGATAAACACGAAGCAGAAAAACAGATGGAGAGACGGAGGGTGAGAGAGAGAAGCTGAAACGGGATGTTCCGACAGGGTTCGTGACACAAATTAAACGCCTAATAAAGCCAAACTTGTGGCTCAGAACGTTGCAATGAGATTTTCAAAAGCTGCTCTTTGATTTCCAGAGCTGATCAACAGATTGCCAGGCAGCGTGATGTAATCCTGTCAGGATCGGCCAGTTACGTCACATGAGTCGCAGTCGCCGTCTTGAATCATCTAGCAGCACAGCTTCTGTATATAAAATTTGCAGCCGAGTCTCTCTGTCCAAACCCAAGGGTTGTAAAGGGCTGCGTGAATTCTCAAGATTGAGGATTTAATTGTTCAAACACGATGATGGCTCCCTGATCATTACCATCAAATGGGTACAGAACTTGGTTTTCTGCCACTTGCTCTGAGTTCATGAGTCTAACTGACCTCTATCTGCTCAGGTGTTCCAAAACAGGATGGGACATTTTTTTCAAAACCAATAAAAAAAGACTCTTAAATCATAATGTCACCCAGTCAGGTCTGGGGGGAAGTTGCTGTTTATTTAAATAGAGGAGTTTGGTGATACATAGACTGAAGTGGATGTAAGAAGAAGGGAGGGACTGTTAAGACAGGACATAGGGAGGTTGAGTATGAAGGAAAACTGAGAAGGAAGACAGGAAAATACTTGAAAGAAGCCTAATTTCCACGTTTATTTTACACTGAATTAATGTTATCTTGTGTAATGAAGAGATGCCAGACATTGAGGCACAGTAGGAGGGAGAGCAGGAGGGTGTCAGATGGTGTGTGCGAGTCCGCTCAGAGCGCCTCATACAATGCCCCTCTCTGTCTGGACCGCTCAGCCAGCTATGGTCCGATACTCTCTCACATACCCCGTCACCATCCCCCCCTTACCGCCAAATATGCTCTGGGGCTACAGAAATAGGGGGGCTCGGGTGTCTGCATATTTCTTTTTTTTTTTTTCAAGCTGAACTCAGTCTCCTCAGAGAAAAGAGCAGGCTAGTGACCTTGTGGTCAAAGCTCTTGCACTGGCAGTGAAGTCCTTGAAAAAAGCGGACATTATTCACCTGTATGGTACAGAGGGGCACAGCGGCGTGGATGGACACAATCAGGCTCGCCTGGCCACACGTCACAGCAGCCAGTCATTAAAAAAAACATTAAGGTATTAATGCAATTTTTGGTGTTTTGTAAGAATTCTATACAGTATTTATAGAAGTTTTTTTTCCGATCTAAGCTAAGGGTCTATGGATAGGTCATCAGCATCCTATTCAAATTCAACAGTTTGCCCTAACATGATTCTAAATACCAAAATATCTTCATGAAATATTTGTAACTTATGAAAGTTGTACAAAATTTTTTGTCCTTAATTCTATGACTGTCCAGCATTACCAGGAATTAGTGTGCCATCACAAGCCCCTACAAGTCTGGTTAGTTTTATGCACAAAATACACTTAGTTAGGAGCCTTAAAGTTATAAATAAATTAAGAAAATGGTTGTAAATACCTAGGGATCTCACTAAAAACGACTTGGTTCTATCACCACATCAACAGCTGCAAACATCCCAACATCTTGCTTAACGTTTTTGACGCCGGAACAAAACCTGCCATTATTTGTTCAGTGACATTTTAGTGCAATCAGTTTCAAAATGACTTCCTGTTCTATGCACTCTTCTTCAAAAATGTTAATAATTGTGTGTGTTCTGCCCTAAGAGAGCCTTGATTGAATTAGTCATCAGTTTCAGAGCGAATCCATTTAATTTTCAGCAGTGACCAAACAGATATGCAAACTTGGCGCATTAACTCATCACCAAAAAGCTTGAAATATTCAAATACATACAAATGAAATGTTTCCAAAGGATATTAAGTATTAAGTTACTAAATCCCAGAACTAGCAGGACACTTGTAGAGGGCGATAAAAACGTGGCTGTAAGAAGAAGGATTTCCAACGTCATGCCTTGCAGGAGCACGCTAGAAATGTGGAGGCACTAAAGTGCTGCGAGGATGTCTACTTTTTTAAGTTTGAAATAGTTTTATTATTGTTACACTAAAGAAAGTGCCTCGGTGGTGTGGCAGCCAGAGCACATAGTGACGACTCTCTGTCACAGTCAGTAAATTATGTTTTGCTTCTCTCCTTTCTCCCCAATTACAAAATTACTACATTTTCTGTTGACCGCAGTACAGTCTGATTTTTGTTTTTTTCCTCGAGCCGGTATATATTTATGGGCCATTCGAGGATTGCCACCTTCTCCAGTGACGTGATAAAACCAGACATGGGTTTGAACTCAGAGAGATATTTTCACCAAACCAAAATAACAAAGTTTCTTTTTTTTCCAAGCGAATTTAACTTTCTTTATTGACACAGGCTTTAAGGTACGGTGCAAGCTGGCGTTCAGCAGGTGTGCAAACCTGAAACCGGCTTAACTCTCACCAACCTATCTCACCCGGCACCTTCTGTGTTTTTTTTTTCTTCTTTTTTCAAGCAGCTAAACTAAGGATTTCACCTGTGCCTAGAATGCTCACGTACCTCGATGGGGCAGGCTGGTCGGCCACACCTCAGCTACTCAAATATCTTTCACGCCATCTGACAATCATTTCTGGTATATAATGAAGTTGTTTCCAAGGAGCTCAGGTTCATCTGAATCATGTGGTTCAGTAGAAAACGTGGAGACGTAGGTGATGCACCAGGTGAATTCCCCCGCACGTGCTTGATCGCGAAGGAATCATGTGATGCAACTGTTCCAGGGGCATCCATCAGTGTCTATTAGAGAAGCAGCAGAGCTCGGTGAAAGGACTGTCACACTGAGCATCTGTTGAGCCCTTACGTAACTTTTAATGAGGCTGCGGTTTTAAGGTTTGGCTTCTAACAGAGAGCAGTGCTGTGCTCAGGGTGGTGGAGGAATACCGCCCTGTCATACCTTCCTCTGTAACTTTCAGAAGCTTTCTATGATAGATGAGCACAGATCTACAGACACACACATTTTGAATGCCATCATGAAAAGTGTCGTTGACTCAAAGATGAACAGCTCCTTTCACGACTGTATTATTATTTTAGAAGAAAAGCCTCCCTGCACACGTCAGAATGTGAAGATGCTTCTCACTGCGGTATAAAATGTGACACACAGCTTTGGCTGACAAACATTTAAAACTGTAGTTTGTGTGTGAGAGGTGTTCAATGAGCGTGCTGGCTGCATTCGTACACGTGCGTCCTGTTGATGTTCATGATGAAAGACGGAGGAGACAGACTTACACCAGGGTGCAGTAAGCCAGCGGACAATATGGAATAACAAAACAGAAAACCCAGCTGGTCCTATGCAAACAGACACACCAAAGACCACTCACTTCATTCCTCTGTAGTCTTCTAATTGACACCTCCAGAAAACACACCGTCAATGTTTGTCAGTTTGTGTGTGTGTGTGTGTGTGTCACATGTGTGCTCAACTCCTGGAGCTCTGAAAACAGACTGTGGAGGGGAGTCAGCTCAAAGGTCTCCGAGAGAAAACAAACATGAACGTCTGGACTCCACAAAATGAAAGATTAGCACAGGAAAATGGAGCTGAAGACATCAGAATTTAAGAGTGTGATAGACTGCATGAATATAACAGAAAGGCAACAGATTACTTTCATTTAAACTATAACCAGCAATCCTAAAGTTTGCTTTATGTTACCATGGTAGTATAGTTTCTAGTGTTCCAGAGACTTAAAGAAAACAGCCCAGGATCCATGTGGCAATGTTCTGGTAGATATTCCCTTGCTTACTGCATTTTTTCCATCACTTTAGTTCACCCTCTATTGCTCTTACCCCTTTTTTTCTTAAATATCTTTACAAAGTTGTTCATGACTTAAGTAATTAAGCTTCAGAACAAACCCAGGACTTGATCGCCCTCAGCAGGGCTTTCCTCAGGTGAGGGTGTTGAGGGACAATGGCCAAAACACCCAATGAGTCTATGTTATACTACTGATGATGTACAGTCAGATAAATCCGATTTTATCTGATTTTATCTGTGGCCGGCATGGCTCAGGGGTAGAGTGGCCATCTAGCAACCAAAAGGTTGCTGGTTGGATCCTTGACCCCGGTGACCATTTCGAGGTGTCCTTGAGCAAGATACTGAACCCATAATTGCTCCTGATGAGTAGGTAGGCACCTCGCATGGCAGCCTCCACCATCAGTGTGTGAGTGTGTGTGTGAATGAGATGACACCGTAAAAGCGCTTTGAGTGCCGCTAAGGTAGAAAAGCGCCATATAAAATTGAGTCCATTTACCATTTTATCTATAAAGCCCAAAATCACAAATCTAAATTTCCCATCCTTAGATGCTGAATAAAAAGAACAAGCATTTAAAAGGAGGCAAAAAGACAGAATCCTCAGGGAGAGTCATGGAGGACGGATCGTTTTCTTGGACAGACATGCAATGACTGTTGAAAGTACAGATCAGATAAACATCACCCCAGAATACAAGTTGACAATCGATAACTAAAAATTGTTACTAGTTGATGATATAATCTATAATCTTCTTGATTATATACAGCATTTTCTAATACTGTGGACCGAGACCTGTCGATGACATCGTTCCCACGCAGCTGATGCAGATGATGCGCCACACGTCATTGGGGTAACACTGAAGCTCCCATCCCTCCCAACTGCCGATGGTGTCATTGGAGCGATTCATTGAGATCTGGAAGCACACAGAGTAGATGAATCTGACTTTGAATGTGCACTTGAAGAAATTAAAGTTAAGAAATGTAATCAAACATCACGTCCTAGCCGAGCTAGCGCTGGTGGTGCCGGATGAGCTGGTGGTGCCGTGATCCAGCACTCGTTTCCTCCCATTTCTCCCCAAGATACATTTTGGTCTTTGCGCCACCTGCTCAGTTACAGTAATTGTACAAAATACAGTACTGCAACAGGACTTTACTTGATATTAAAAATCCCCCCACATGCCTTCTGATGTGGACGTCAACAACAGTAATCACTGCTGGTTGTGTAACTTTGTTGAACCGGATATTTACACCCATCATGAAACAGGATCTCAAATGACTGACATTGGCATGCTTCCGAGAGGTGGTTAAAACCACCCTTCATTTGGAGCAACACCAATCCGTCATTCTTGATTGTAGACATACCATGTAAGGTTTAAACAAGTGATAAGACTTAAAGGTTTGTTTGTTTAGATCAGGGCTGGGCAAAAAATCTCTACAAAAATCTGAACTGTGTTAGAGGGCCAAACAAACGATAACTTGAACTTAATTCTGCTCAATATTAATTTCCTCCCATTGTAAAAAGCTGTAAATTATATATTTTGATTGCCTGCCCAGGGATATACTTTGATTACCCACTGTTTCATTTTATTTTTAACTTGTTAATCTTCACAAATAATGAAAAGGTGTTTTGTAGTATGTTAAAGATAAGCAACTGATAAACTTCATCCAAAAAGCAATAAGTGCTTTTGATGTTTCCAGTTCAGTTTACTTGTTCAGTGGGAAACTCCAGTCCGTGGCGTAGTGGCGATTCAGATTGTAAACCTTAAACACAGTGACTTCTGTACCAAAAACTAAGCACATGGCTTTACCTTTTGACCCCTGTAAAGAAATACAGCAGTCCATGTCTTATTGAAAAAGAGGCATTCGGAATCAACTTTTCTTTTGTTAACATGAGCCAACATTTTTAGGGGGCCAAGGGTAGCTGGCTAGCATCATGTGTCGCTGTGCAGACAGATGCAGATACTAGCTTCCATACGTATATTTAAAAAAAAAAAGGCTTTTCAAAATAAAAGCAACACAGTTGTATTGCATGCACAGCATAAATGCTTGTTTGTTTGTGTTTATGATTGACATAATGCAGCAGGACAGGGATGCCCAACGGGCCAGATGTAGTCTGTGGGCCATAAAAGACTTGGTCTGGTTTAGATGATCATTTTCATATCTAAATGGTTTGTATAACATCTGAGTCTCCAGTGTTGCAAGTGGTGTGTATTACCTGACTAGTATGTGTGATGTCACTGTCAGAGTACGAGAGAGGCTGCAATTTCTCCAAAAGATAATAGCAACAGAAAATAAGAAAAACATTGGCTGCAGAATTTCCAGTGCAAATTTACCATTTGGTTTAATATAATTAAAAATAAATGTCTGAATGTGTGATATATCAGTTGTGCACCACGTGTGTGTATGCATGTGTATATGTGTATGCTACGGTTTGTCATTGGATGCTGTGGGTAGCTGACTGTAGCTGATGTGGGGGACCAGAACAACACGCCCCCGGTCCAGGCTAGCAGGCAGGTCAGGACCAAGCCATCAGGGCTCCCATAACCCCCAGACCACAGGGAGCCCCAGTTAGCGGGGTTTTTCCACATCAATTAAGGTCGCTGATATTCCAAATAATATCACTCAAGCAAAAAATTTTCAAGCAAGAATTTAGACTGCTTTAGTAAGTACGACAAAATATTTCAAGTTTGATTGGCCACAGGTGCTGCCAACTAGTGGCAGAAGAAGTGCCAGGTTTGTTTGTTTTTTTTTCCCCTTCATATAATTTAACCACAACTGGCCACAACCAATAATTCAACTTCAACTATATCTTTCAACATTCAACACATTCAACAGACTGGAAAAATGTACCTGAGTCATAGCTAGCTTGGAATAACTGACAACAACAAGAGGGACAGCCACCAGTATTAGCTCTGCATTTATTATATTACAGTTTGGCTGGGAGGAGTTCTGGAATCAGATTACACACTGTGGTCCAACAGATGGACCTGGCTATGAAACTCGAAATAAAAGGATGGAGTGAAACCCGTACAAGATATGACTCAAAAACAAATCATTCTCAAGAAATCAACTTTTACATATTTTCAGCAAGAATTTCCCAACACGTACAAGTTGTTTTGAATAAGATGTCTGAATTTCCATTGCAATGACTTTAATTTAGTATTCTGATCAATACATCCAAAGTTCATTCTGATTCTCTTTTAAAAATAATCTTCAAATTAACAGTATATTCAACAATTTCTGGTAAATACCTGTTAATTTCTTGAAACCAATTCAACAAAAAAATACACCTGTTAAGCTGCACCCACTTTCAGTTTAAACCCCACCCATTGCTGGCTTAAGCCCCTCCCCCTCCAAGTACAGCTATGGAAAGAGATCGTTGTGATGGTTGTTGGTGCCCTTGCTCATCCTTACTGAACCTAAATGGGTCTATACACGTCCGAGGCAGAGTTCAGGGTTCTATTGAAAATGTGCACAGATGAACCCGCCATGATTTGTCCCTACAGTTGTTTCACCCGTTGTTTTACCAAAGGCACCTTGTTAAAGCTCAAGAGGCTATGTATCCAACCACTTGAGTCACTCTTCAGAAAATAGCTGTGGTTTGTTCACCCCCAAAGCCCCCTCTGTTGCAACTGGTGACAGTTGCTATCGCCCGTGATTTTAGCTTTCTTGCTAACACATCTGCCTACCATGCCATGGCTGTTAGCTGGTTCACTGCAGAATGGTCCTTGTCTCCACAACCCAAGTTTACAGTTGTTCCATTCCTCAGATAGCCTTCTTTGTTGTGAAGCAGCGTCCCACAGCCTGCTTTTCTTCTTCATGCCGTTTCTTAAGGAACTCCAACGATGGCAACGGGACACCAAGAGTGTGATCATTTTTGCCTTTTGAGAATTGTTTCTCTTTCAGCTTTGGTTGAGGCCGTACCGGAGGCTTGGGTAGGGTCTTTGCATATTCTAAAGCCTTTAATCTGGGACCCTTCTTGTCTTCACCTTTTGGTACCTGGGCTGGTAGATTGGGAACAGTACTGATCTTTTTTTTCCTCTGTCGGCTCTGATCTGCCAACAGCTTCTCTTCTTTCATTTTAACAGCCCGCTTGTGAATCTCCACGTAGGTAGGACCCAAACACCTCAGGTTTCCGGCCTTCCCCCTCAGTCCTTTGTCATCCTTTAGATGGGATGGCTTGTACACACTCTTGACTTTTTTCTCTTTGTCCATCTTTGGATTAACAGTATTCACTCTCTGAATACGGTTCAGTTGAACAACTTCTACTGCCATAGGTTTTTCAACTGGTGGCAATGTAATTTTAGGGCTTGAGCCCACACAAGCGCTTCTCTTTTCTAGCGTATGATGATTCTGGAAATTAAAACAGAGGATTGGTTTGTAGATCATTTGCTCCATTTCTGCTTTTCACAGGATTAAGTACTGATAGAGAAAACATTCCTGCAAAATGTCATTCTGATATTGGTACATTTCTAGAGAAACACTAATGAGACAAACCTCAGCAGCAGGTTTTTGGAAGACTGGTTTTTGGTGTATAACCCTCTGTTGAGAAGTTTTATACCCTGGCTGGATTTTTTGGATCAGCTTGGATGCAAGTGGGAGCACAGCCTCCTTCTTCCCGCTCACGTCTTTATGGTTTGGTGGCTTTGTAGCATCCATGCCCTTCTTTAGGGTACGGTTATCCTGAAAGTTCAAACAGACGGTTGGTTAGTACATTGTTCTTGTGCTTTTGTCCCAACTTCATCTTTGTGCTTAGGTTCCATTTATACTATACAATACTATTTATACTATATCCATTTATAATAGGATTAAGTAATGATTAAAAAAAATGTACAGCATAATATCTTCATGATAAAAGTACATTTATAGAGAAATACTGATGGGACAAACCTGAGCCAAAGGTTTCTTGCTGATTGGTTTTTGGCGCACAACATTCTGGTCAACGGTTTTACACCCTGGTTGTATTCTTTGATTCGGCTTCGAGGCAAGTGGAAGCACAGCCTCCTTCTTCCCACTCACGTCTTTATGGTTTGGTGGCTTTATAGCATCCATACCCTTCTTTAGGGTACGGTTATCCTGAAAGTTCAAACAGACGGTTGGTTAGTACATTGTTCTTGTGCTTTTGTTCCAACTTCATCTATGTGCTTAGGTTCCATTTATACTGGCTAAAACAGTATAGAAAACCCCCAGATCCTCAAAGCTTGTGAAGGAAGTCTGTCGTCTCATTAAACAGCTCCCCTCTGTCTTCTCAGAGGGTATCAGAATCTGTCCTTTCCTCATCCTACACATTTTTTCTATTTCCTAAACTTCCTAAAAAACCATCAACACAAGAGGCTCAATTAACCACATTTGCAGAGGAATACACGGGACAAACCTGAGCAGTGGGTGCTCTGCAGATTTGTGTCTGACGCGGAAACTTCTGTTGATTCATGTTGCGTACAACTTGGAATATTTTCTGAACTAGAACGGCTTCAAAACAAATTCTACACGCTTCTGAATATGTGGCAGTGTACAATGAAATTCTCAACAGTTGAATGGCAAAACTACTTGTGATACATAAACAGCTGACATCCCAACCTCTCAGTGACATGACCGACTCCTGTGTCAGTCATCTCAGTCACAGTGACTGAGGCCTCGTGTGGGTCAGTCTGAGATGACTGAGAGCTGGCTCTCAGAACGCTAACGTAATGTTAGCATGATGCTAACCTGTTAGCATGCTAATATTTATCAATGATATAATGGGTAAGTTTGCTGTTAGTTGAAGCATTTTTTGCATGCTAACATGCTCACAGCATGCTGAAATCTGGGAGTGATAGCAATCAGCACGTTAGCTGCACGGTTTAGCATTTTAATGGGTGACCCTGTATCTTAATTCAAGAACATACTACGCTGAGTACACTCACCAAACTGCAAGGCCATTCAACACTTCTTCAGGAATTTTCTAGTTTTGTTTACCATTTGATCTTTCTGGACTCTCAACAAAAGATTCTCAAACACCAGTCATTGTGGATGCTGGATGCTAATGGCCAGACTGCTGTCAGATGGTCACGGGGGGGCATAATGCTTTTTAATAGAGCTTTCAGCAGGCAGGTATCAATACTTTTTAACTTGCATGGCTGCAATGCATCACAAAACTAACAATTTGTATCACAATTTTTGAGTCACATATTGAACAGCTCTAGGTTTAGATGAAAGGGGGAGGGGGCAAATATTTCATCTTGATTTTTTTCATTGAGCATTGACATGCCTTTGGCACTTCATGATAATAAAAGCTCAAAGTAAGATTAATATGTCCATAAATTGTGCTTTGGTTTGAATTAATATGTAATTGTGGATGGAATGATGTTGATGAAATGAGAAATAAAAATCTAAAGAAATATTTAGCTCACTGGTCCACTGAGCATGTCACATAGCAATGGCAATACAGACACAGTGTTAAAGCTACTTTGATACTGTCCATCAATTAGACTATGTATCTTTTAACTTAAATATAAATAACTGAGGCTGCACGGTGGTGCAGAGATTAGCACTGTGGCCTCACAGCAAGAAGGTTCCCGGTTTGAGTCCCGGCTCGGGCACGGGATCTTTCTGTGTGGAGTTTGCATGTTCTCCCCGTGCCTGTGTGGGTTCTCTCTGGTACTCCGGCTTCCTCCCACCGTCCAAAGACATCAAGAGGGGACGAGGCTGATTGATACTCTAAATTGACCGTAGGTATGAATGTGAGTGTGGATGGTTGTTCGTCTCTGTATATTGGCCCTGCGATGGAATGGCGACCTGTCCAGGGTGTTCCGCACCTCTCTCCCGTAGATGCTGGGATAGGCTCCAGTGACCCTTACTAGTAAGGAATAAGCGGAAGATGATGATGGATGGATAAATAACTGAAGTATTGTCAAAGTAGCATGTTTATTTACCCTCATACAGTATGAAAGGGGTGGGAACAAGAGATTTAAATGAAGTACAGCCCCTCAAAGAGCTGATTGTAATGTGATAGACTGAACACTAGGGATGAGGTGGACACTCGGATGATACAAGTATCGTTCAGTCACAGAGTCCCTCACCTAACATGGACACACACAGCTGAGCTCGCCGCAGCTTGCCTCCATCATCACAAAGACGATGGATGAGTGTCCATCTTTCTGAGTTCAAATACAACTTTTGTGTCCAGAAGTCACTTCTCTCATCGCTGTTTGTTCACTGTCTAGGATTTATTCCTGCATCAAACCACTTTTGTTTGGAAAATCAATAAGTAGAATACTGTAGGTCATCGGATCATGTATTTTTACATGGCTGAATGACGCTCTGCTTTTTTTTGTGTCTAAATCTGATCTTGTGAGGGGCTTGCAGGTTGATAGAAAAACAGACACACACACACACACACACACACACACACTCTGTGTCTAATTTAATTTAATTTTTATTTTATCTGAAAAACTTATATTTCAGGACAAGAGTAATACGGAGTTTAACTTGTCTGACACTGAGCCAGCAGTCAGCTGCTCTACATTACAAGGCAGTCAGCGTGAAGTCAAGTGACAGTACACGATCAATGAGGCTGTTTTGTTAATAGAACATTTAGTTTGTCATTTAAATGTTATTCTTTTTCTGAGTCTTTTTTAAATCATTTTCAAATAAATAATACTTGTAGCAACATCTGATAAGCGATGCCTCCCATGCCATGGTTGTGAGGTGAAAGTTCAATGAGGAATGTTGCTTGTCTTCCCAACCCAAGTTTACAGTTGTTCCATTCCTCAATAGCCTCGTTTGGTGTCAAGCGTGCCACAGCCTGCTTTTCCTCTTCATGCCGTTTCTGAGGGAACTCCAGTGATGGCAATGGGATACCACGGTGGCCTCTTAAGCCAATTGTGATCAGTTTCACCTTTTGACTGCTGTTTCTCTTTAAGATTTGGTTGAGGCAATAAAGGGGACTTAAGTAATTGTAGCTGCCATAAAAGGACAGTAAAACAATTATAAATTGGGCAGACAATGAATACAGTTCATGACAATTGGACTTCATCATTTGCATTGCACCAGTGAAATTCGTATCTGTCATTGCTTGAGACTGGTGGAAGCAAACTGTTTTGTTCGCAGCTCGTCTGTGATAGCCAATGACTGATAATATCACATGAGCAAAAATGGGAACTTAAGCTTACTGGTTGGCAGGTGGCTCTGTGGACAACACCAACAAATATCACTGGGGAGAATAACACTCCTTCCAGCAGCCGCTTGCCTGTTAACCCCAGCTGTCTCCAGTGAAAGATTTTAAAACTGAATGTGAAGTGGTTGCTGCAGAGATTACTGTTCGTGGGGATGCTAAACTCCCCATCAACGTAGCTCCTGACAAATAAATCTAACTCTCCTCCACCACATCCCCCTCAGTGAGGTGAATAAGGTGACCAAGGTGCTCTGCAAAATGAAAAAATGTACCTGCGAGGCATTGCTAGCTTGCAAAAAAGGATCTGCAATGATATACATCCAATGACAGGATAACAAGCGGGACAACCACCGATGTTAGCACTGCATGAACCGTTTATTGTATTACAGTTTATCTGGGAGGAGTTCTGTAATTAGTAATCAGATTACACACTGCGGTCCACGAGTTGGACCCACTTACAAAATCCAAAACAACAGGATGGAATTAAACACTTAAGATATGACTCAAAAACTAAGCATTGTATACAAACAAATGTTTTTACGCATTTTCAGCAATAATTTTCCAACATTTACAAGGTGTTTTGAATAAGATCTCTGAATTTCCATGCAGAGACTGTAATTTTGTATTCTGATCAAAAGCATTTTGACGTTTGTCATTGGATGCTGTGGGTAGCTGACTGTAGCTGATGTGGGGGACCAGAACAACACGCCCCCGGTCCAGGATAGCAGGCAGGTCAGGACCAAGCCATCAGGGCTCCCATAACCCCCAGACCACAGGGAGCCCCAGTTAGCGGGGTTTTTCCACATCAATTAAGGTCGCTGATATTCCAAATAATACCACTCAAGCAAAAAATTTTCAAGCAAGAATTTAGACTGCTTTAGTAAGTACGACAAAATATTTCAAGTTTGATTGGCCACAGGTGCTGCCAACTAGTGGCAGAAGAAGTGCCAGGTTTGTTTGTTTTTTTCCCCTTCATATAATTTAACCACAACTGGCCACAACCAATAATTCAACTTCAACTATATCTTTCAACATTCAACACATTCAACAGACTGGAAAAATGTACCTGAGTCATAGCTAGCTTGGAATAACTGACAACAACAAGAGGGACAGCCACCAGTATTAGCTCTGCATTTATTATATTACAGTTTGGCTGGGAGGAGTTCTGGAATCAGATTACACACTGTGGTCCAACAGATGGACCTGGCTATGAAACTCGAAATAAAAGGATGGAGTGAAACCCGTACAAGATATGACTCAAAAACAAATCATTCTCAAGAAATCAACTTTTACATATTTTCAGCAAGAATTTCCCAACACGTACAAGTTGTTTTGAATAAGATGTCTGAATTTCCATTGCAATGACTTTAATTTAGTATTCTGATCAATACATCCAAAGTTCATTCTGATTCTCTTTTAAAAATAATCTTCAAATTAACAGTATATTCAACAAATTCTGGTAAATACCTGTTAATTTCTTGAAACCAATTCAACAAAAAAATACACCTGTTAAGCTGCACCCACTTCCAGTTTAAACCCCACCCATTGCTGGCTTAAGCCCCTCCCCCTCCAAGTACAACTATGGAAAGAGATCGTTGTGATGGTTGTTGGTGCCCTTGCTCATCCTTACTGAACCTAAATGGGTCTATACACGTCCGAGGCAGAGTTCAGGGTTCTATTGAAAATGTGCACAGATGAACCCGCCATGATTTGTCCCTACAATTGTTTCACCCGTTGTTTTACCAAAGGCACCTTGTTTAAGCTCAAGAGGCTATGTATCCAACCACTTGAGTCACTCTTCAGAAAATAGCTGTGGTTTGTTCACCCCAAAGCCCCCTCTGTTGCAACTGGTGACAGTTGCTATCGCCCGTGATTTTAGCTTTCTTGCTAACACATCTGCCTACCATGCCATGGCTGTTAGCTGGTTCACTGCAGAATGGTCCTTGTCTCCACAACCCAAGTTTACAGTTGTTCCATTCCTCAGATAGCCTTCTTTGTTGTGAAGCAGCGTCCCACAGCCTGCTTTTCTTCTTCATGCCGTTTCTTAAGGAACTCCAACGATGGCAACGGGACACCAAGAGTGTGATCATTTTTGCCTTTTGAGAATTGTTTCTCTTTCAGCTTTGGTTGAGGCCGTACCGGAGGCTTGGGTAGGGTCTTTGCATATTCTAAAGCCTTTAATCTGGGACCCTTCTTGTCTTCACCTTTTGGTACCTGGGCTGGTAGATTGGGAACAGCACTGATCTTTTTTTTCCTCTGTTGGCTCTGATCTGCCAACAGCTTCTCTTCTTTCATTTTAACAGCCCGCTTGTGAATCTCCACGTAGGTAGGACCCAAACACCTCAGGTTTCCGGGCTTCCCCCTCAGTTCTTTGTCATCCTTTAGATGGGATGGCTTGTACACACTCTTGACTTTTTTCTCTTTGTCCATCTTTGGATTAACAGTATTCACTCTCTGAATACGGTTCAGTTGAACAACTTCTACTGCCATAGGTTTTTCAACTGGTGGCAATGTAATTTTAGGGCTTGAGCCCACACAAGCGCTTCTCTTTTCTAGCGTATGATGATTCTGGAAATTAAAACAGAGGATTGGTTTGTAGATCATTTGCTCCATTTCTGCTTTTCACAGGATTAAGTACTGATAGTGAAAACATTCCTGCAAAATGTCATTCTGATATTGGTACATTTCTAGAGAAACACTAATGAGACAAACCTCAGCAGCAGGTTTTTGGAAGACTGGTTTTTGGTGTATAACCCTCTGTTGAGAAGTTTTATACCCTGGCTGGATTTTTTGGATCAGCTTGGATGCAAGTGGGAGCACAGCCTCCTTCTTCCCGCTCACGTCTTTATGGTTTGGTGGCTTTGTAGCATCCATGCCCTTCTTTAGGGTACGGTTATCCTGAAAGTTCAAACAGACGGTTGGTTAGTACATTGTTCTTGTGCTTTTGTCCCAACTTCATCTTTGTGCTTAGGTTCCATTTATACTATACAATACTATTTATACTATATCCATTTATAATAGGATTAAGTAATGATTAAAAAAAATGTACAGCATAATATCTTCATGATAAAAGTACATTTATAGAGAAATACTGATGGGACAAACCTGAGCCAAAGGTTTCTTGCTGATTGGTTTTTGGCGCACAACATTCTGGTCAACGGTTTTACACCCTGGTTGTATTCTTTGATTTGGCTTCGAGGCAAGTGGAAGCACAGCCTCCTTCTTCCCGCTCACGTCTTTATGGTTTGGTGGCTTAATAGCATCCATACCCTTCTTTAGGGTACGGTTATCCTGAAAGTTCAAACAGACGGTTGGTTAGTACATTGTTCTTGTGCTTTTGTCCCAACTTCATCTATGTGCTTAGGTTCCATTTATACTGGCTAAAACAGTATAGAAAACCCCCAGATCCTCAAAGCTTGTGAAGGAAGTCTGTCGTCTCATTAAACAGCTCCCCTCTGTCTTCTCAGAGGGTATCAGAATCTGTCCTTTTCTCATCCTACACATTTTTTCTATTTCCTAAACTTCCTAAAAAACCATCAACACAAGAGGCTCAATTAACCACATTTGCAGAGGAATACACGGGACAAACCTGAGCAGTGGGTGCTCTGCAGATTTGTGTCTGACGCGGAAACTTCTGTTGATTCATGTTGCGTACAACTTGGAATATTTTCTGAACTAGAACGGCTTCAAAACAAATTCTACACGCTTCTGAATATGTGGCAGTGTACAATGAAATTCTCAACAGTTGAATGGCAAAACTACTTGTGATACATAAACAGCTGACATCCCAACCTCTCAGTGACATGACCGACTCCTGTGTCAGTCATCTCAGTCACAGTGACTGAGGCCTCGTGTGGGTCAGTCTGAGATGACTGAGAGCTGGCTCTCAGAACGCTAACGTAATGTTAGCATGATGCTAACCTGTTAGCATGCTAATATTTATCAATGATTTAATGGGTAAGTTTGCTGTTAGTTGTAGCATTTTTTGCATGCTAACATGCTCACAGCATGCTGAAATCTGGGAGTGATAGCAATCAGCACGTTAGCTGCACGGTTTAGCATTTTAATGGGTGACCCTGTAGCTTAAATCAAGAACATACTACGCTGAGTACACTCACCAAACTGCAAGGCCATTCAACATTTCTTCAGGAATTTTCTAGTTTTGTTTACCATTTGATCTTTCTGGACTCTCAACAATAATGCTTTTGAGTAGAGCTTTCAGCAGGCAGGTATCAATACTTTTTAACTTGCATGGCTGCAATGCATCACAAAACTAGCAATTTGTATCACAATTTTTGAGTCACATATTGAACAGCTCTAGGTTTAGATGAAAGGGGGAGGGGGCAAATATTTCATCTTGATTTATTTCATTGAGCATTGACAGGCCTTTGGCACTTCATGACAATAAAAGCTCAAAGTAAGATTAATATGTCCATAAATTGTGCTTTGGTTTGAATTAATATTATAATTGTGGATGGAATGATGTTGATGAAATGAGAAATAAAAATCAGAAGAAATATTTAGCTCACTGGTCCACTGAGCATGTCACATAGCAATGGCAATACAGACACAGTGTCAAAGCTACTGTGATACTGTCCATCAATTAGACTATGTATCTTTTAACTTAAATATAAATAACTGAGGCTGCACGGTGGTGCAGTGGTCAGCACTTTGGCCTCACAGCAAGAAGGTTCCGGGTTCGGGTCCCGGCTCGGGCGCGGGATCTCTCTGTGTGGAGTTTGCATGTTCTCCCCGTGCCTGCGTGGGTTCTCTCTGGTACTCCGGCTTCCTCCCACCGTCCAAAGACATCAAGAGGGGACAAGGCTGATTGGATTCTCTAAATTGACCTTAGGTATGAATTTGAGTGTGGATGGTTGTTCGTCTCTGTATGTTGGCCCTGCGATGGACTGGCGACCTGTCCAAGGTGTACCCCGCCTCTTGCCCGTAGATGCTGGGATAGGCTCCAGTGACCCTTACTAGTAAGGAATAAGCGGAAGATGATGATGGATGGATAAATAACTGAAGTATTGTCAAAGTAGCATGTTTATTTACCCTCATACAGTAATGAAAGGGGTGGGAACAAGAGATTTAAATGAAGTACAGCCCCTCAAAGAGCTGATTGTAATGTGATAGACTAAACACTAGGGATGAGGTGGACACTCGGATGATACAAGTATCGTTCAGTCACAGAGTCCCTCACCTAACATGGACACACACAGCTGAGCTCGCCGCAGCTTGCCTCCATCATCACAAAGACGATGGATGAGTGTCCATCTTTCTGAGTTCAAATACAACTTTTGTGTCCAGAAGTCACTTCTCTCATCGCTGTTTGTTCACTGTCTAGGATTTATTCCTGCATCAAACCACTTTTGTTTGGAAAATCAATAAGTAGAATACTGTAGGTCATCGGATCTTGTATTTTTACATGGCTGAATGAAGCTCTGCTTTTTTTTGTTTCTTAATCTGATCTTGTGAGGGGCTTGCAGGTTGATAGAAAAACAGACACACACACACACACACACACACTCTGTGTCTAATTTAATTTATTTTTTATTTTATCTGAAAAACTTATATTTCAGGACAAGAGTAATACGGAGTTTAACTTGTCTGACACTGAGCCAGCAGTTAGCTGCTCTACATTACAAGGCAGTCAGCGTGAAGTCAAGTGACAGTACAAGATCAAT
This sequence comes from Aulostomus chinensis, assembly GCF_037954235.1. NCBI lineage: Eukaryota > Metazoa > Chordata > Actinopteri > Syngnathiformes > Aulostomidae > Aulostomus > Aulostomus chinensis. Next base: position 10,857,788 of record NC_141339.1, on the reverse strand, counting down.
GAGGCTGTTTTGTTAATAGAACATTTAGTTTGTCATTTAAATGTTATTCTTTTTCTGAGTCTTTTTTAAATCATTTTCAAATAAATAATACTTGTAGCAACATCTGATAAGCGATGCCTCCCATGCCATGGTTGTGAGGTGAAAGTTCAATGAGGAATGTTGCTTGTCTTCCCAACCCAAGTTTACAGTTGTTCCATTCCTCAATAGCCTCGTTTGGTGTCAAGCGTGCCACAGCCTGCTTTTCCTCTTCATGCCGTTTCTGAGGGAACTCCAGTGATGGCAATGGGATACCACGGTGGCCTCTTAAGCCAATTGTGATCAGTTTCACCTTTTGACTGCTGTTTCTCTTTAAGATTTGGTTGAGGCAATAAAGGGGACTTAAGTAATTGTAGCTGCCATAAAAGGACAGTAAAACAATTATAAATTGGGCAGACAATGAATACAGTTCATGACAATTGGACTTCATCATTTGCATTGCACCAGTGAAATTCGTATCTGTCATTGCTTGAGACTGGTGGAAGCAAACTGTTTTGTTCGCAGCTCGTCTGTGATAGCCAATGACTGATAATATCACATGAGCAAAAATGGGAACTTAAGCTTACTGGTTGGCAGGTGGCTCTGTGGACAACACCAACAAATATCACTGGGGAGAATAACACTCCTTCCAGCAGCCGCTTGCCTGTTAACCCCAGCTGTCTCCAGTGAAAGATTTTAAAACTGAATGTGAAGTGGTTGCTGCAGAGATTACTGTTCGTGGGGATGCTAAACTCCCCATCAACGTAGCTCCTGACAAATAACTCACTCTCCTCCACTACATCCCCCTCAGTGAGGTGAATAAGGTGACCAAGGTGCTCGGCAAAATGAAAAAATGTACCTGCGAGGCATTGCTAGCTTGCAAAAAAGGATCTGCAATGATATACATCCAATGACAGGATAACAAGCGGGACAACCACCGATGTTAGCACTGCATGAACCGTTTATTGTATTACAGTTTATCTGGGAGGAGTTCTGTACTTAGTAATCAGATTACACACTGCGGTCCACGAGTTGGACCCACTTACAAAATCCAAAACAACAGGATGGAATTAAACACTTAAGATATGACTCAAAAACTAAGCATTGTATACAAACAAATGTTTTTACGCATTTTCAGCAATAATTTTCCAACATTTACAAGGTGTTTTGAATAAGATCTCTGAATTTCCATGCAGAGACTGTAATTTTGTATTCTGATCAAAAGCATTGAAAGATTATTCATTCTTTTTAAAAAATAATCCCTTATCCCCCCCCTTTTTTAAAAAAAACTTTGAGTATGCATAGCTTAATTTATTTATGTACTCTGAACATTCGGGTGAGCCACACTTAGTGCAGTAGTAGTGTATATACTCCCATAGGAGTATATACACTCCTATGGGAGTGACAATGCAGACGCACTGTTTAAGCCTCTGTGATATGGACAATAAATTATAAGACAATGTCTCTTTTATTCAAATTTAATGTGATTGCTTGAAATATTGTCAAAGTAGCATATTTATTTACCCTCGTACAGCAACAGTCGCCCCTCAAAGAGCTCATCATAGTGTGGTCGACACGAGGGATGAGGCGAGCACACTGATGAAACAGGTATTGTTCCGTCACACACAGAGTCCCTCACCCAACAAACACCCATAGAGAAGTCCCTCACCCAACAAACACCCATAGAGAAGTCCCTCACCCAACAAACACCCATAGAGAAGTCCCTCACCCAACATACACACAGAGTTGGGAAGTGTGGCTCACTCTGGCTACCTTCATCATCACAGAAGATGGATGAGTGTCCTCCTTGCTGACTTCCCCCTCTGATTATGAATATGGGAACAGATCATTATGGCTGTTGTAGAGACACAGACACAGATGATGGTGCACTTGTTCATCCGTACTCAACACAAATGAGTCTATAGTCTGTGTGAGCTCTATAGGCTATGTATCCCACTATTGGAGTCACTCTTCAGAAAATGGCTGTTGAGGTTCTGATCACCCCCAAAGCCACCCTTTAGCGATCAGTGACAGATGTTATTGCCTGTGATTTCAACCCCCTTGCTAACACGTGTGCCTAACATGCAGTGGTTGTTAGTTTAGGGTTCGGTGAAGAATGGTCCTCATCTCCACAACCCAAGTTTACAGTTTTACTGTCACTCAGACAGCCTTGTTTGGTTTTACACGTGCCATAGCTGGCTTTTCTTCTTTATGCCATTTCCGAAGGAACGGATTGTGGCCTCTTAAGCAGAGATTTTGATCAGTTACAGCTTTTGACTGCTGTTTGTCCTTTACATTTGGTTGAGGCTGTACAGGATGCTTGGGTAGGGTCTTCGGATGTTCGAAGGCCTTTAATGTGGGACCTTTCTTGTCTTTGCCTTTTGGTACCTGGGCCTGTAGAGGGGGAACAGTAATAATGTTTTTGTTCCTCTGTTGGCTCTCATTTATAATCAGCTTGTGTTCTTTCATTTTCACAGCCTTCTTTTGAATGTTCATGTGGTTACCACCCAAGCACCCCACGTTTCCACCCTGCATCTTCAGACCTTTATCCAGGTGTCTGGGGTGGACTCCTGGACTCTCTGGGGTGCCTTTGTCCTGAACCATCTCAGACACCTTTGTCACACCCAGGCACTTCTCCTCCTGCCTCAGTGCTTGCACAATCAAAGAGGAGCCAGGCAAAAATGATTGCTGTCCTGGGGCTCTCTTACTCGCCTCGATTATGTCCTTTTTCCTTGCGTTTCCTCCTTTTCTGGTTGGCTCCTGTGATGGACCCTTTTTTGGGTTAGGGTTACATTCCTTATCACTTTTCTTTCCTCGGGTATTAGGATTCTGGAAATGAAAACAAAAGGCTGGTTTATATATCGTTGACTCCATTTCTGCTTTTCACAGGCTCAAGCAATGATACTGAAAATATTTCCAGCAAAATGTCATTCTGATATGGGCACATCTGTAGAGAAACAAAAATGAGACGAACCTCAGCAGCAGGTTTTTGGATGACTTGCTTCTGGTGTATAACCTTCTGTTGACCCACGATGCACACCGGTTCAGTTCTTTGCATTTGCTTGGATGCAAGTGGGAGCACAGCCTCCTTCTTCCCTCTAGCACCTTGCTGGTTCGGTGGCGTACGCTTCGTACTGCCCTTCTTTAGGGTACGATCATTCTGGAAATTAAAACAGACGGTTGGTTTGTGAATTCATGCTTTTGTCCCAACTTCATCTTTGTTCTTAGGTTCCATTTATACTGGCTATACTTTGATTATCATAAAGGGAAGAGTAAAAAAATACTATTATATCCATGAATACTATATACTATTACCTACATTTCCTGAAAAACCCCAACATTAAAACAAATGCTAACTTAACTACATTTACAGACGAATACTAATGGGACAAACCTGAGCGGCTGGTCTTCTACACATTTCTCTTTGATTGCCGACCTTCTTCAGATCCATGTCAAATCCAAATTGAACTTGTTTCACTGGTTTACAAAAACGTGATGACATAGATTCCACTTTACTTTTTCGTCTTAACAAGAGTTAACTGTTAGATGAAGTACAGCGACTTCAATTCAAACTCTACACGCTTCTGAATATAAAGCAGTATACAGGGAAATTCTCAACATTTGAATGCCCAAACTGCTTGTGATACATAAACAGCTGACATCCCAACCTCTCAGTGACATGACCGACTCCTGTGTCAGTCATCTCAGTCACAGTGACTGAGACCTTGTGTGGGTCTGTCTGAGTTGACTGAGAGCTGGCGCTCAGAACGCGAACGTAATGTTAGCATGATGCTTACCTGTTAGCATTCTAACAGTTGAACAATGCCAAAATTTATTAATGATATTAAGGGCAAGTTTGCTGCTTTTTGTAGCATTTTTGTATGCTAACATGCTTACAGCATGCTGAAATCTTGAAGTGATAGCAATCAGCGCATTAGCTGCACGTTTTAGCATTTGAATGGGTGACCCTTTGGCTTAATCCCAGAAAATCTACACTGAGTGCATTCACCAAACTGCAGGGCCATTAGAAAATTTCTAATTCAAGAATTTTCTTGTTTTATGTAACCACTTGATCTTTCTGCTAAATCATAATTTTAGGGTAGTTATTCAGTAGGCAGTGTTTCAATGGTTATTAACTTGTGTGGTTGTATGTATCACAAAACTCTTGGTTTGAATTGTATCAGGATTTTTGAGTCACATATTGAACAGTTCCAGAATCACATGAAATGGGGAGGGGGGAAAAATATATTTCATTTTTTATGGCAACCCGTCCAGGGCTTACCCCATCTCTTGCCTGAAGGCAGCTGGGATAGGGTCCAGCCCTCCCGCGACCATTAACAGGATAAGTAGTAGAAAATGGATGGAAGCATTTATTTCTTTAAAAACTGACAAGTGTCTAGTGTGGGATACATGAACAGAATAAGGGAGCCCCCCCCCCCCCAAAATTGTTTTGATTTCATTTAATGTGTTTGATTTCATTGATTTAATTTAATAAGAGTTAAAAACGATATTGTTAAAAGCACTATTAGTAATTGTCATCAGATATCAATATGTTTATTGTCAGTAACCTGGTAGAAGCTAAGAAACAATCATACATAAAAAGGGTACCAATTACAGTGAAGCACAGAAGACAGCGGTCACAGATAAAACAGGCAATAGCAGGGGCAGCTATACGTGCGATGCTGGGCACGCGCATCCTCGCCCGGTGGGCGTCCTTCGTAGTTGAAGACCAGCGCGAGATGGGTAGAATTGGGAGCGATAGCGAGCCTTGTTTAAAATATTGATGTCTGTGATAACAGGTGAGTAGAGGTGGGCCATGAAGAGTATGAGCAGGTGTGGTGTGACAGGAAACTGTGGACGTGATGCGTATTTGTGATAATAGGATTTAACAGTGGCGAAAGTGCGCACCGCGGTGCTGCAAGAGAGCAAAATGCGTCTGAAGGTGGGAGTCCATGATGAGTGTGTAGCACCACTTTCTAGCGACCAGGAACTGTGTGTTGGAAGTTGGTTTCAGAAGTGTAATTTCTTTGATAGTGTGTTGTTTTAACATGATTGTTCTTTTTTTTTTTTTGTACCATGTGTAAACAGGTTTTTGAGGTTATGTACCAGAAGTACAGAGAAGTTATGGGTCCTTCGTAGTTGAAGACCAGCGCGAGATGGGTAGCAACGGGAGCGATAGCGAGCCTTGTTTAAAATGTTGATGTCTGTGATTACAGAATAAAGTGGATCCTTCAACCATATCCCACTGGAGACCCCTCATTTCTTCTCATGGGTAACACTGGCACTGGGTAACTGTGTGTTCACACTGAACGCGAATTCGCGCAAACAGTTACCATTCTAAGTCTATGTAAACGCGTGAATGACACGAATTTTCAGTCGAGCGGCGCGAAATTTTGCCATTCGCGCAAATTGAAAATATTAAACTTTGGCGAAACATTTGCATTGCAACAGCCAATCAGCGTTGAGGATGTCCCGACGTCACGGCTGACTGTGAAGATGGAGGACAAGTTGATTGTGGCTATGTGTGGGAACCCGGTTCTATATGACACTACGTGTCTAAATTACAATAAACGGTTTAATAAGTTGGTGTCCATTCATGAAATTCTGCCACCGGTCCTAGCTAGCAGGTCGTGAAACTGGCCAGTCGTCATCCAAAAATACCGCTGAAAGCGGCAGTTATCCAGACGCAGCCCCTGGAGGAGCTCGATTCACCGAGCGGTAAAATTCACTGAGCTGAGCTCGCCTCTAGATGGTGTTGTTAACCCAGATACGACGGCGTTTAGTTTTCTGACGTATTTCGGCCTTCCACAGCAGGTACAACGCAACAGTTATTTGAATACCCATGGTGAAATGGCGGATAGAAAAGTTGCCGGAAATACTCGCTACTCGTAGTGAGCGAATTTGCTAATCCGCGCGAATGACACAAATGGACACGAAAATGATCCGGTGTCAAATTCGCGCGAATAACGCGACGGCAAATTTGCATTCGAGTTTGGTGTGAACACAGTAAAAGCTCAAACCGATATGTACAGGAATTGTGTTGTGGTTAGATTTAATATTCTGACAAATAGTGGATAAAATGATGTTGGGGAGATGAGAAATCAATAAAAGACAAAATATTTTGCTCACCAGTCCACTGAGTGTGTCACATATACTCCTAGAAGAGTGACAATGCAGACGCACTGTTTAAGCCTCTGTGATATGGACAATAAATTATCAGACAATGTGTCTTTTACTCAAATATAATGTGATTGCTTGAAATATTGAGATTGCATGTTAGCTTGCTGCTAACCTAACGGTTAACAATTTTACATGGCTAACGTGACTCACTTTGTCCGTTTTAAAAACAAGTTGAACCGCCTGAAACAAACATTCAAGCGAGTTTTATGTCGACTATGAACATTTAACCCAATGGCATAGAGCTGAGTGCTAATGTCGCTTCCTTCGGTCAGTTGGTCTGTTCCCGCTCTACTCCCGAGTCCTCCGCCAGTCCGCCTCGCTGTCCTAAGAGGAAGTGCATGCAAATGCAACATAATAAAATTGGGTGAACACTTCCGGGGAAAGGTGTGCATGTGTAACCTACACAGTACAAATCCATCTGATGCAACGGATTTATTCTTAAATGATTCTCCGTTTGATTTATTCATGTTTAATAGATACGTTTTTTTTTAGAAGTACTGTAACTATGAGTTAATTATTTTAAGTAGGTTACACAAATCTGCAAAAAGTTCAGATTAATCAAAAATTACAAGTTTAATAAACTGAAGAGACAGACAATGCTACTGGCAATGAAAATTTATAAGCAGAACTTAAAATTTTTTTTAAAGTTAACTATACTTATACCAGGTATTTATTTTGAGCATTCAGATTTACAGTGTATTAAGTTGTATGTAAGCTATGTTTTTAAGTTTACTTAATATAGCCATTGTTCAATTCAATCAAAACATATTAGTGAAAATAACTCAAAATGGAACAAGATGTTAAATGAACTCGACATAATTAAGTTATTTGAACTTTTTTTAAAAAAACTTTGAGTATGCATAGCTTAATTTATTTATGTACTCTGAACATTCGGGTGAGCCACACTTAGTGTAGTAGTAGTGTATATACTCCCATAGGAGTATATACACTCCTATGGGAGTGACAATGCAGACGCACTGTTTAAGCCTCTGTGATATGGACAATAAATTATAAGACAATGTCTCTTTTATTCAAATTTAATGTGATTGCTTGAAATATTGTCAAAGTAGCATATTTATTTACCCTCGTACAGCAACAGTCGCCCCTCAAAGAGCTCATCATAGTGTGGTCGACACGAGGGATGAGGCGAGCACACTGATGAAACAGGTATTGTTCCGTCACACACAGAGTCCCTCACCCAACAAACACCCATAGAGAAGTCCCTCACCCAAAAAACACCCATAGAGAAGTCCCTCACCCAACAAACACCCATAGAGAAGTCCCTCACCCAACATACACACAGAGTTGGGAAGTGTGGCTCACTCTGGCTACCTTCATCATCACAGAAGATGGATGAGTGTCCTCCTTGCTGACTTCCCCCTCTGATTATGAATATGGGAACAGATCATTATGGCTGTTGTAGAGACACAGACACAGATGATGGTGCACTTGTTCATCCGTACTCAACACAAATGAGTCTATAGTCTGTGTGAGCTCTATAGGCTATGTATCCCACTATTGGAGTCACTCTTCAGAAAATGGCTGTTGAGGTTCTGATCACCCCCAAAGCCACCCTTTAGCGATCAGTGACAGATGTTATTGCCTGTGATTTCAACCCCCTTGCTAACACGTGTGCCTAACATGCAGTGGTTGTTAGTTTAGGGTTCGGTGAAGAATGGTCCTCATCTCCACAACCCAAGTTTACAGTTTTACTGTCACTCAGACAGCCTTGTTTGGTTTTACACGTGCCATAGCTGGCTTTTCTTCTTTATCCCATTTCCGAAGGAACGGATTGTGGCCTCTTAAGCAGAGATTTTGATCAGTTACAGCTTTTGACTGCTGTTTGTCCTTTACATTTGGTTGAGGCTGTACAGGATGCTTGGGTAGGGTCTTAGGATGTTCGAAGGCCTTTAATGTGGGACCTTTCTTGTCTTTGCCTTTTGGTACCTGGGCCTGTAGAGGGGGAACAGTAATAATGTTTTTGTTCCTCTGTTGGCTCTCATTTATAATCAGCTTGTGTTCTTTCATTTTCACAGCCTTCTTTTGAATGTTCATGTGGTTACCACCCAAGCACCCCACGTTTCCACCCTGCATCTTCAGACCTTTATCCAGGTGTCTGGGGTGGACTCCTGGACTCTCTGGGGTGCCTTTGTCCTGAACCATCTCAGACACCTTTGTCACACCCAGGCGCTTCTCCTCCTGCCTCAGTGCTTGCACAATCAAAGAGGAGCCAGGCAAAAATGAATGCTGTCCTGGGGCTCTCTTACTGGCCTCGATTATGTCCTTTTTCCTTGCGTTTCCTCCTTTTCTGGTTGGCTCCTGTGATGGACCCTTTTTTGGGTTAGGGTTACATTCCTTATCACTTTTCTTTCCTCGGGTATTAGGATTCTGGAAATGAAAACAAAAGGCTGGTTTATATATTGTTGACTCCATTTCTGCTTTTCACAGGCTCAAGCAATGATACTGAAAATATTTCCAGCAAAATGTCATTCTGATATGGGCACATCTGTAGAGAAACAAAAATGAGACGAACCTCAGCAGCAGGTTTTTGGATGACTTGCTTCTGGTGTATAACCTTCTGTTGACCCACGATGCACACCGGTTCAGTTCTTTGCATTTGCTTGGATGCAAGTGGGAGCACAGCCTCCTTCTTCCCTCTAGCACCTTGCTGGTTCGGTGGCGTACGCTTCGTACTGCCCTTCTTTAGGGTACGCTCATTCTGGAAATTAAAACAGACGGTTGGTTCGTGAATTCATGCTTTTGTCCCAACTTCATCTTTGTTCTTAGGTTCCATTTATACTGGCTATACTGTGATTATCATAAAGGGAAGAGTAAAAAAATACTATTATATCCATGAATACTATATGCTATTACCTACATTTCCTGAAAAACCCCAACATTAAAACAAATGCTAACTTAACCACATTTACAGACGAATACTAATGGGACAAACCTGAGCGGCTGGTCTTCTACAGATTTCTCTTTGATTGCCGACCTTCTTCAGATCCATGTCAAATCCAAATTGAACTTGTTTCACTGGTTTACAAAAACTTAGTGGCATAGATTCCACTTTACTTTTTCGTCTTAACAAGAGTTAACTGTTAGATGAAGTACAGCGACTTCAATTGAAACTCTACACGCTTCTGAATATATGGCAGTGTACAATGAAATTCTCAACAGTTGAATGGCAAAACTACTTGTGATACATAAACAGCTGACATCCCAACCTCTCAGTGACATGACCGACTCCTGTGTCAGTCATCTCAGTCACAGTGACTGAGACCTCGTGTGGGTCAGTCTGAGTTGACTGAGAGCTGGCTCTCAGAACGCTAACGTAATGTTAGCGTGACGCTAAATGTTAGCATTCTAAATATGGACAATTGTTTGAGACAGTTTCTCTTCGTAGCATTAGGATTTGTTCAAGGCGCTGAGGTGTCCTTTTCACTGCAGATAGAAAACATAGCATATTGGCCTCTCATTCACTGTTGAAAAGTACCGTTCTTATTCATCCTACATGGTGGTTCAGTGTGGATTTTATAGCAATCTAATCAGTTATGAATGTTAATTATGTGTAACTTTGTGTAAATATGTCCATGCCTTGAAGTTATTTGTTTTTCAATGTCTTTCAGTCTGAGTGAGGTTGATTTTTTTTTTTTCTAACGGATTTATTCCAACATAAATGTAGCATGCTTGTGATCCACAGCCCACATTGACTGGAGAAGTTACCCACTGAGAATTCATGGTTACACTCCATTAAAAATTTAACTCAACTGGGACTTCAGAATCACTTAGAATATGCTCCAAATGTGCATGAAAAACTACTTCTTTGACTGCTCCCATTGGAAAGGTAAATGAACATTTTTCCATCTCCTCTCTTGTATCCACTGTCCCCTCAGCACCTCTCATGTCTGGGTGAAGGGAACAGAGACCTACCTTCAGGCTGTCTCAGTGAGGCCGTTGGCTGGCTTGTATCTCTGGAGGCCCCCTGGCCCACTGCTCTCTTTTCCTCTTTTCCAAACGAAGTGGGTAAAGTCAACACATGTGGAGGGAGAGGGCTGCTGGGGACAGCAGAGATACAGGACCGTGGTTGTCAGAGGGCAGCTGTGCCAAACAGTTGCAGGGTGTGAGTGAGCAAATGTCACTGAGTGTGAGAGAATAAATGCTGCAATCATTGACTATATATCTTGCCTGAATTGTGATGATGAGATGCACACAAATTTGCAGCTAATTTCTGGTAGACAAGTACGCCAGTTGGTATTAGATGAACCTTTTGAACCCACTTTCACTGGCAAAGTCCAATGGGCGAAGAGCAAGCAACTGCAGGATTTTTATATTTATTTGAATCTATTAGTAATTGGGAATCTAGTGATTTAGGCAAGGCTGTAGACCAGTGATCTACACTATTTTTTTGCTCAAGACTCATACCAATATACTGTATTGAAGTAAATAGGAGAGCCAAAAGCCACCCGGCATCAGCGCCTACGGGTAAGTTTTTATTCAGTTTCCATCATAACAAGCATAAGACACAGAAAAAGCTACTGTAATTAAGGGTTACCAGTTTGGTGGCAGTTTCCACCATCAGTCGGCGCTCCGCGGGCTGGCAAACTGGCAACACTACAGTGAGCTTGTGCAGTTCTTTGCAGGTTTTGACAGTTCCACGTCTGTTGGCTATACTGGCATCTGAATGGTGTCGCTGTTTGAGTATTTTGTCAAATTTTGTGCATTTTCTGCAGTTTAAGCTCGCAGAGGTGAGCGCTACAGGACAAAAGGGCAATGATATGAACACAGGGAAGCCTTGCAACTGCAGAAATTAACTTATGCTTTGCAGACTGATTGCAGGAAGAGAAAGTCGTAGACAGCTGTCGAAAGCCTTTTCTTCATCTTCTACTGTAATTGTTTGTATGACTGAAAGGTGAATAAATTGCAACACAAGTAATTACATTTTGCCAGCCAAAAAAATTCGGTTTGGACTAATATGGGTTCTGAAATGAGCTTTGTGGAGCATAGCTCTACGCATAGCTCACCTCAGGTTTAATTGAAACTCTGATCGTCTGCTACTAGTTTGTTGGACAGTTCTCTCTGAAAATAAAACTTGCTGACATCACTTAATTGGGAATTAATTGTAAATCTCTTACTGGCCATTAAAAAAAAAAAATCCCAACCAACGTGACAGATGATAGCATCATGCGCACTGAGGGAATCGTGAAAACATGATGAAGAAACTGAACTGTTACGAGTGACTTTCCTCACCAGAAAATATATAACCTTCATTATCCAGCACTCATTAAGGCCAGTGAAGGAACAGCGAGGCTCAGCTGATCAAAATTTAATGATGAAGTTATATTAGGTTTTATGACTGTTGACTGGAATATATTATAGTTTAATTTGCTCAGTTTTATCACTCAAGTATGCTCTGTCAGTGTCGATATCGTGACAAGTTCATCTGAGGAAATCAGATAACATTTATTTGGAAAGACAGCCTTCATAAGGAAGGAGCTGTGGTGGTCATGGCTGACGATGAGAAACTGCTGTTCCGACCACAAGTTTCACATTTGCAACTGTGATTTAAAACTTTAAAACTATAAACATCCCCTTAGCTGGTTATTATCGTAACTCGACTGTGTTATTTTGTGTCAGGACAAGACTTATGCCCTAAACTGGTCGTGAAGCAGGTCTTAGTTATGTACTGTTAATATTCCCCCTCTGGTTTACTCGTAGGTGCATCTGAATCATGAACATTTTTATGATTTAATCTGAAAACGGCCATTTAATGGACCACAGAAGCCTGCAGCCAGTCATTCCTGGACGTCTCAATACAAGCAAAGCTCTCCTAACTTTCACACACATCTAACAGAAGTCCCCCCCCACCCTCCTACTCGAGTTATCGGACCCCCTCTGAGACTTGGCCTCAGCTGATGCTGGCGTGTTGCACTGAGAGCAGCTGCTGCTGTTTGACAATTGCTCAGCTTGTTCACAGGCACTTTGAGCTTCCACAGGCAGCTCGTGAGGTCCTACAGTTCCTCACCACTGAGTGCTGATGGAACACCTAGCAGCAACGTACAGGCCACTGCACATTAAATCGGCCAAATCAAAGGCTTGATTCTACTGCATGGCTTCCCTACAAAGCTGCTGTTGATGCACAAGAGCCAGAGCTCACTGGCTAAGATGGATGTCTGGCACAAGGAGAAAGCAGAGCTCTGTCTTCTCTTATACACCATTTGATTTCTAGATTACATTTTTACTGTTACAGATTCCAGGTGCAGGGGTAAATGTATGTATTCTCCTTTTGCAACCATCCAAAGAGACAACTTGGAGTTCCATATAAAGGCTCTCTCAAGTCCAGTCTCTGTATCATTTGCATTAATGTGGAAAATCTTCAACAAAGTAACTGCTTGCAATGCATGACTAGTTTTCTGTTTTCCTTGTCCTTAAATCATATCAACATCTGTTAAAAGTTATGATGCATAGATAACTTGGTCCATGAAGAAGCAATACCGGTTTCAAACCAAATTAAGTGGTGCAAAGGCCATCCAGTTGTGTGGGTGTGTCATTATGTGGCGTGGGTGTGTCATTATGTGGCATGTGTGTGTCATGTGTCGTGTACTGTAACAAGCCCCCCCCAGAAGGTGGCAGTAATATGCACCTGAAAACAGTTTGCAAACTGCTATGAAACAACAAGCAAGACCCAATACAGATCTGTCCTTAGATACTCTAAAAATCTCTATAATTGCCTCTCAAAGGGAATACAAGCGACATCACTAACATCCATCCTTCATGACGACATGCAGTGTCACTGCTCCTGTACGTACAAGGTTTACTGGAATCTAGATTTTGCATATTGAAGAGGAAATTTCAATAAACCTCAGTTAGCTTGTACATTCAGGAACATGAACCCGTTCCCCTGCGAGTCGTTTTTGCCAGTCAACAGCATCGATGACTCATCTTCAGCAACATCTGAACTATGCCTTTGACACCACATTGAAGGTTGTGGCATGTAATATGTTAAAATTCCATGCCAGAGTAAATCACTTAGTCGTTTCTATTATTTATATGCGATAACGCTGCAGCTTTGCATGCACAGTGCGAGATCAGCTTGCAGCTAATGCGATGTAGCTAGCAGCCGTTAACGAGGTGGTAGGAATCGTAACGAAACTTACTAAACTTAACAAGCGCTGTAAGAACATAGAACTTGTCTTGGAGAACAGTCATCTTAAATAAGTGTTTAATGTGTTACACTGTATGTTCTGCATCTACCCCCATCAAATCTCACATTACTGGTTCCCTCATTTTGTGAAGGTCAAACTCTAACATGTCACTGCCAGTTTGTGGGCTGACCCAGTTCAAAATAAGTTACCGTATTTTTCTGTACATTTGAGCATATTCAGACAAAGAGACAAAATGCTTGCAGCCATGGTATTCAATTCCAGGGTGAAGTTAATTTGTGGTGAGACAAATTGCCGAAATGAATTTCACATCTCATCCCACAGTGCTTTCACCACAGAGAACTGGGCTGTTTCAGGTTAGTGTCACTAGAAATATCACAAGCATGTCTGTGCTGCATAGAAACAATACCACCTCCTGACTTCAAATAACGTCCTGTGACCATAACGCTGTCTAGTGCAAGCAGGCTGACCTCTAAACACAAAGATATGAATGTCTACACGCATTTTATGTACAGTATATTGGTGGGTGGAGGAAGAAAAGCCACCTCAGCCTTGTGTGTGGAATCAAAGGGTCTCTACCGGATGGAACCCCCAAAAATGGTACTATTATTCTTAATGTTGGCATCACTGAAATTCAACATTCATGTGTGCTTTGTACTTTGTAAAAAAGGTTACAAAAGAGAGTCAACTAATTCTGCAGAAAGAAAGCATCAGTCGAATAAAGGAAAGAATCGCTTACTGTTCTAATGTCTTTGTGTTGATTATGTCAATAATTGTTCCGATGATCAAAGTCAAACTTGCATGCGTCTTTTGGATGAGTTGCTATCATTTTTGGCTGATTTTAATTATTTGGTCACATTCTGATCGGATGGATGATAAGATCAGAGCTCAGTCCGATTGTCTAAAATGGGAATTTGGAGTGTGGAGGGAAGTTAGCTAAACATTGTAAGTAAAAAAAAAAGAGAAAGGAAAGCATCACTCTCAAAAAAGTCTGAAGAGGAATGAGAACAAGACATCCATACGTAAGAATGAAAACACATGGACGCATCTTCCTACCTTGTCTCATGAACGTAAAGCCGGTGTGTCTGCAATTAAACAGCACCCCCAAGATGAAATATACCACCTTCAAAGTGGCAATTTTGCTCCAGACGGAGGCGCAAACATGCAAACTCAAAACAGTGATAGTAAGCTAGCACAGCGCCGCAAGCTTCGACTACGTGGCCTCCCATCTCAACAGAAACTTACCAGTGTGTCACTACAGGTGTCTTGGGCGCTCGCTTAGTAAAGCAGGCCAGTCGCTGGCACAGAAGTTATTAAAGAGAAAATGGTGACAGTTCTGGAGGAAGTAGACAAGTCGAAACAGGTCCGACTTTCTGCGAGATTTGCTAACTCCCCCATTAAGGTACTGCGGGATGGATTTTAAACCAGACCCGGGATGCGGGCTATCTCAAGGTTTGTAAGTAGGCAAGTAAAAGAATCCGAGCAAGCCATGCATGTCATATAATGCCCTCAACATACTGCTGTATTATTTTCCTTTTCCATAATGTGAATAATAAATGTGTATCATTTTAATTCTAATTTATTTTAATGACTTAATCACTTATTTTAATCAGTGTGTGCTTCCTGATTTTTGGGAAGTGGAACAAGTGAGAAGAAACAAGCATTTTGATGACGTCAGTTTGTGCTTTCATTTTTAATGTCCATCAATAAACGGCAAACATGGAAAATCTTTCTTTCTGATCATAACCCATGTATCTATGAGCCACAAAAACTAGGAAGTTCAAAGGTAGAAGCCTGGACACATTCCTGACAACAGATTCAGCTCTGGTCAAAGTAACAGGGCTCAGCCACAGACTCGACTCTCGGAACCGTAAAAACTGCTGCCTTGGGTTGAACCACAAGCTGGAGAGAAATGAATATGATCTATTTGGACATTTGTGCCCCCTTGTTTTAACCACAGGATGTGCTGGACAATGAAGAGAAAGAGCTTCCCCGTAATTGGCAATGCGCTGACACGCAAGAGGCAGTTTGCGGAGGGATAAAGGTGTCACTGCTTCTGGTAGCATTAATATTTACTTAACCTCGCTTTGTTACGGGAATTATAGATTTTCCTGTAAATTTGCCCATCTTCTTCCCAAAAAATTTGCAACAGCGGTTGACTTGAGCTAAAATACTCAGCATCGTCCTTCCACAAAAAAAAAGAAGAAGAAATAAAACATGTTTGTCCAAACTCATTCAATGTGGGTCCTGGAATGAGCGTGTGTTTAGTGCTGCTGACAGGACGACTAACAGTTCCTTTCAGTTACAAGTTGCTCCTACAAGATCCCCTCCGGCCACCATCTCCTTCTTTCTCCTCCGCACCACTTCGCTCTCCCCCGGATTCACCTCTCCTCAGCCGTGGCTCTCAGCAGCCTATATGTGACCGCCCGTGCCTCTCGAATCTGCTTCGTTAGTTATTCTGTATTTGTAGCCCGCTGTCAACTTGTCTTTGGGCTGAAAGCCATTTCTGTTAACTTGTACGAGGTACTTCTTTTGCAAGGTTAAATTTATTTTTACCAGGGAAGAAGGTGCCCGCGTTTTTGTTTTCCAGATTTTTACATAGACACAAGAAAATCCTGTGTTATCATCACAAGGCCAAAGAGAGAAAAGGAGGGATGTGAAAACAAAGAAATAGCTGGTGGACAGCACTGCGTTCATTTGTGACATGCATCCAGCTCTGTCACAAACATACGCTGATGCACACCGTGAACTGAAGGACTCGCGGGACAGACAGTACAGCAGGCAGACATGTTGTGAACCCGCTGATCCTGACAGAGGAAGTCTTGCTTTTGTACGTGTAGTGTGTGTTGGTCACTCTACAGTCAGTGAGTACAGCATTGGATATCTAACTGAATAGCTTTTTTGTTTTTTGTTGTTGTTTTGTTTTTTTAAAAACGAAATTATGCACTTTTAATTGAGGATTACAAAATAGTTTCAATGTCATAGTTTAAGTTTGTGATTTTTATTTTAAACCTCAAGTGTCTGGTCTTCAATGTTGAGATGTCGACAAATTATTCAATAATAATGAATCAATTAGGACAATTTAGCAAACCCGCCAGGATGGAGCAGAAGTAGCACTAAAATGAGTTGTAGTTAAGAGAAATTTAGAGCATTCATTCTTTAAATCTATTTTTTTGTTGGTCGTGCTTTCACCTCTGTGATTGTCTGTCTGTATGGAAGCAGAATCACAACATTTCTGCAAAACGTGGTGGAGCATTAAGACCGTAACAACCTGCACACTGACTACTTCGAGTTCACTGACAGGCAGAGGCCTGTGTTTGACTATGATTTGTACATAGGTGGCGCTACAGTAATAGGGTGGATAGAGTGGGAACAGGGAGGGGGACTGGAGTTCATGTAGTTTCAGAGCACAACAAGAAGGTTCCCGGTTCCAGCCCCGGCTCCAGCCTGGGATCTTTCTGTGTGGAGTCTCCATGTTCTCCCTGTTCCTGTGTGGGTTCTCTCTGGTACTCCAGCTTCCTCCCACAGTCCAAAGACATCAAGAGGGGACGAGGCTGATTGATACTCTAAATTGACTGTAGGTGTGACTGTGAGTGTGAATGGTTGTCTGTCTGTATGTGTTGGCCCTGTGATGGACTGGTGACCTGTCCAGGGTGAACCCCGCCTCTCACCTGAAGGCTGCTGGGATAGGCTCCACCCCCCTGCAACCCTTAACAGGATAAGAGGTGGAAAATGGATGGATGGAAAATGCTCTTAAACTACATGAACTACAGTCAGTGAATTCCAAGTAGATGTGATGTAATTCACAGAGGTGAAAGCACAACCTTTCACCCTGCAGGAATGGCAAAGGTAAAAAATGGTGATAATGCAACACTTTTCTCACAGTATAAGCCATTGTTACATTATGAGCTGTTATTACATGAGTCTCTACATAGTTGGGCTCATAATGTAATAAATGGTTACATTATTTCATTATGCACAAAGACGTTATTACGTTATGCGCTCATGATTTTATTACATTATGAACTTTTATTACATGTAAGTTATAACATTATGAGCTGCTACAGTACATCTTTTTTCATCGTCAACTGTTTTGATCGAATTGTGTCTTTAAAATCAAACAAACAGAAAAATTGTCCATTTGTTGACATGAAGGTATTTAGGGTATTCACTCACTTTTTGTCTCTCCGATGACATTAATCCGTTCTCTGCTGTATTAAGTCCATGAAATGTAAATTACGTATTATGCAAATTAGTTGATGCTGTCATTTCGTGACCTTTGGGGTCATAACACTTTTCCAAGTACGGAAGAATACTTTAAAACTCTCCTGACTGTTGCAGTTACTATAATTAAAACATAAAATACATAGTGAATTTAATTACCACTAAACTTTGCAGCAGGTGAGAGGTATTTCTGCCATCTCCTTCCACATTTTTGGCAGAAATGAAGAAACAAATCATTTTGAACAAATCTTTTTTCGTGTCTGACGAGTAAAGTGTCTGTCTGTCCAACACACACACACACACACACACACACACACACACACACACACACACACACACACAAACATGAGTTTCTCATCCTGCTCAAAACTGCACTTGACCGTTTGCTGTGTGCTCTACTGCATGTCTGCTTCATCAGTGGTCCATGCATGGCAAGCAGGATAAACCAATGAACGGGGATATACTGAGCGAGATCATACGACGATTGAACCCTTAATTCGAAGTACAACGTCAACCACCGTCGAAGTCGGTCACATTTCCATAACTGTGCTGGGGCCAAATCTAAGAAAGCTGCAATTCTTTGTTTTTCCAAGTGTCCCCCAGTTTTTAATATACAAGTGAGATTAAAGTAAAGGTAGTGAGACGCAAAACGTGCAGATTATCTACAGAAACATGGCACGATGTAACGTAGCACACATCTGTTGAGAGGTCTTACTAAAACAAAAGGCAAAGGTAGTCGATATACTTTAATGCAACGCTGACAGATGAAGCATCCGTTTGTCTAAATGTTATTAGAAATTGTCCGGTTGTAAGAAAAATCGGTGCATGTTCAACAACCAACAGCGGGATAGTGCTGACAATGCAGAACAATTAATCCCTCATAATATTAGCTTGAGTTTTCCCAGCGTGTCTCGAGTGGAGGACTTGCTGGACTTGAGACCAGATCAGCGTCTGCAGGTTTAGCCTGATCCTCCAATGGCTCAAACCAATCTCAGCATTCCAGTAGGAGCTGTTTCCCCAGTGATCCGGAGGAATCCATGTATAGGCCCTGGAGGAGGGGGCCGGACATTGAAGAATGTCCCAGGACACTTTATCTGATGGGCGCTGGGTCTATAGAACAACTGCCTGGTAAACTCAGCAAAGCTGGACCTGGCCTGAGGGAAAGTTTATGCACCTGAAGGTCTCCTGAAGACTTGGCTTGAATATGAGTCTTCCATCCCAGCACCAGTCAGACTCCGATAACGATCAGAGGGGCTGCGCAACTTAAACAGTTCACACATTCCCACCTGCAGAAGGGGCTTCTGCACTTGGGTCTCCATGTTATGTAACCCAGGGTTTAGGGATATTATGCTATAAATCTTCTTCCTCGCATGTGAGGACAACAAGTAACGATTATTTTCGATATCAAGTAATCTGGTTTGAAAAAACATATTGGGATTCGGCATATGGACCAGAATTGTCTCTTTTGCAACAACAACAACAAAAAAATACAATTAAATGTGATGATAACCAGAAGACTTTGTAATGACTGCCATAATCTTCTTTCTGAAAGTACTGTGTCTGCAAAATCTTTGACAGCGTTTTCGTTTGTCTACCATAAATCTGATGATACAACATTCACATGCAAATGAAGCACGTGAGAATAAAGTGGAGGGAGCAGGTGCGAACTGGAGCAGGGTCTGCAAACTTAACTATTCAGGGGGGGTCAGGACTCCACAAGTTTGAGAGCGAGTACAGATCTGAATGATACGTGTCTCAGTCAGGCCTCATGATGACGTCACACACTGGGTCCCAATGTCAAAGGGCTTTTGAGACTGGCAGGCTGTCTTTCCAAACGGAGTCTCTGGTGCAGTTCAGCTTGTTGGTGTTTTTTACTGTGAGTGTGGCTCAGGAGATGCACAAAACAAAGTTCCAGATAACATGTTTCCGCGCTTAAAAGGAGACAATAATGTTATTCGATATAATCCTCACGCACGATGGCTGTCTCCACAGGAACAACCTGATGAAGTGCTTCCTCCTTCTCTATGTCAACTACCCCATCACCTCCCGCATGTCCGCTCCACTTTTACTGAGTGAATGAGACAGTCGAATGCATCCACTGGCAAAACCATATCACACAGTGCAGAAAGAACTTGAACGACAAGAAACAGCACAGTTCCAGCATAGAAACTGCATTGAAATGGGACTGTTAATCATTTAGGGTTACATTGTCGAGAGAGAACGCTTATCCTGTTAAGGGTCGTGGGATTTTACTTGATATTCAACTCAATTTATTGAGTTTAAAATAGAGACAAGACATATTGAAGAACATTTGAACATAAATATGCAGGCTTATATAGTTTAAGACAATAATTTCATTGATCAAGCAAAACTGAAAAACTATTGTATACTGTGTATATATACACACACACACACACACACACACACATATATGTATATATATATATATATATATATATATATATATATATTTTCATTTTTCAAAATCCCCTCCTGTCTACACATTCATCTATTTGAGAAATACTGGTCCAAAAGAGTGCATGTCATTTCACATTCATAAAACTGACTAAATGACAGAACTGCAAAGTAAACATCAAACCTCATATTCTGTGTCTGATTTGACAAAAACTAAAATCATTTGTCTGAAGCTAAACATGTTGAAAAGGTGCTGGTTTTGAGGGCCTATCCTACCCACAGTTTAAATTAACAATTCACTTCCGAATTGGAGAAACAGTTGGAGGACACAGCGAGGGTATTAATGTGAGTACATGAGGTTTTTGTGACATAGTGAGAGTTGTGACACTTAATCTGATTTTAGCACAATTTGCAAAGTTGTCTCATCATCACTGAGAGAATAGCAGCATGTTCCTTGTGTATCTTATGGCCGTATATCTTCACCAAAGCAAATAACTATTTCATTAAATAAATCTTCAGACTTTGCTGTAGACTCCAGGCTTGTATTTCTTGCCATATCCACTGACCCAGCTGAGACCCAGTCTCATTACGCCCACTCACCAGAGGACCCCCAGAGGGCCCAAGGGCCCCCCCCCCCACACACACACACACAGAGGAGTTTAAACTAGTCTGTGATTGAATAATCATTCATGAAATCAACCAGGGCTGCACAGTGGTGCAGTGGTTAGCACTGTGGCCTCACAGCAAGAAGGCCCCCCCACCCCGCGACCCTTAATAGGAATAAGCGGAAGACAATGGATGGATGGATGAAAATCAACCAGTTATTCATATGCACAGACTGCACAAACTGTCAACGTCCCCCTTCATGTTGCCGACACTAATTCGTGAAGAGCTACGGTGCCATGGGGGATGCCATGGGGAGGCAAACCCCTGCCCCTGAAATCCCCCACAACAGGAAAGACTGCTGCACCCGTTACTGGAAAGAACCTGATGCTCCTTACATGAAGTATGACCCATCGTAGAAAAGCTGGAGGTGCTCTTTACAAGGACATTTGAAGCACCAGTGGCAAGAGGGAACCAGGGGTCCTTCATGGGATACATGGCTGTACATTTTCCAAGAAGGATCAAAAATAAATATCGTAGTGCCAAAAGGACTCAGTGTGGCACAAACAGAAAATTTTGCGTCAAAGATAGTGTCCTTCATAGGATATTTCGTGAAGCCCACCAGAGGAAACATCATCGCAACCATTATTGGAGATATCAGAGCGTAAACAGGAGATGGCATGGCAAGGATGACTGGGAGGATTGTGGTGTCCTTTGTAGGATATATCATTGTTACAACAAGGCTCATGTTATCCGTTACATGAAATATCTTAGCACCAAGAATAGGCACTATTGTGGCATCTGGTGCAATGCTAAAGTCACTTTTTACCTGAAATAATCAGATGATTCTTTCTGCTCCTGGCCACTAAATCTTTCCTTGAAGGACATTTGGTGGAGAGCTGCCCCAGAAATGATTGTGCCTGGCTGTTTGAACTCTGCAGAACCTGGGCTGGTTCAGCTGGGTTCAATCATCAGAGTCAGAATAAGGAAGTGAGACAGCTTGGCCAATATCCTCGCCAGAAGCTTAAAACAGATTTTAGAAATCTTTAGAATGTTGAAGCACTTCTTGGTACTTTGAGCTCTGAATTTGTTTTTTAAGAAATACTGTTTGGTACATTTAACTTGATTGCATTTCCCACCTTCTTTGCATGAAAATTTCAAACAATTCCCCAAAGGAAAAAAAACACTTGTGAATACACGGGATACAGCAGTATTTTGATGTGGACAAATGCATATTGTATTTGGAAGTAGCCAGTTGTCAGATTTCCTATTTGATTACATTATATTGTACTGAAAAAAACAAAGACAGATTCGAGTGTCCTGCTTTTTGTGAATAAACAGAGGAGAGTTCATTTTTGAGGTGTGAGATGCCTGAGATGAAACAACAGGTAACGTCTATGCGAGCTCAACACAAAATTTTCAGGTTGTTCCCTTATCATCCAGTAGAGGGCGCTCTCAAACTTTATCAGCTTCACCTGTTGCCTCCCTTATAGGTAAGCTCGGCTGATGTTTTGTTGGGTTACCTGCTACCGTTATCTTATCACGGAGTTTAGGTCGCAGGCCCCACAGATGGGCAGATGAGCGCGTCGTGTTTTTTGGAACTAAAAACCATTTGCTATTTAATTTGATTGTGGATTGCATATAAAGTTAAAACATTTCTAAATGAAACCAATAATGCTATTAAATGCTTTACTGAATAATAATGTTTCAATGCAGACAAATACATGTAGTGGGTGAAAATTGAAGCCAGATGCTCCATTGATTACATTATAATTTGCGATCTGAACATTGATGCAAAGCACTAGCCGATTTGAGTGTCCTGACTTTTGTGAATAAACAAAAGATGACGGGTCACTTTGTGGTGATGTGACTGAGTTGACACAAGAGCCCCACCTGCAGAACATCCAACTGCATCTGCCACAAATCGACAAGAATCAAATGCCTAAATTGCTCAAATAGTTGTTCAGAAAACGTTAAAGATAAATCACCAATCCATCCATTTTCTACTGCTTATCCTGTTAAGCGTCGGGGGGGGGGGGGGACTGTGGGAGGAAGCTGGAGTACCAGAGAGAACCCACACAGGAACAGGGAGAACATGGAGACTCCACACAGAAAGATCCTGTGCTGGAGCCGGGCTCAAACCTGGAAACTTCTTGCTGTGAGGTGACAGTGCTGACCACTGCACCACCGTGCCGCCCAGATGAATCACCCAAAAATGAAAAAAAAAAGAAAAAGACAATGCAGCTTGTCGCTCTAATTCAACACAGTTTCATTGAAATAAATTCATTGTGGATTGTGACTGGAGTTACAGTTTTCACCATGTGTATCCAAGGGTAGGTGTGTGATTGTTAAAGCTGGTGTAAATTTGAAGTCATACTGGAGGGGAAAAAATAATCTCATTTAGCCATCATTCTTAAATAATGGTCAATATTTACGTGAGCGGTGTTGATATAAAAATGTGATGTGTGTGTGTCTTGTGGGGCATGGCTCAGAGGTAGAGTGGCCATCTAGCAGCTGAAGAGTTGCTGGTTCGATCCTCACTTCCCTGGTGACCATGTCAAAGTTTCCTTGAGCAAGAAACTGAGCTCCTATTTGCTCCTGATGGCCCTGCGAAGGACTGGGGACCCATCCAGGGTGTCAGCTGGGATAGGCTCCAGTCCGCCCCCATGACCCTTAACGATTAAGCAGTATAGAAAATGGATGGATGAATGTATGTGTGTGTGTGTGTGTGTGTGTGTGTGTGTCTGCATGCGTGTGACTGGTTTGACCAGACAGACCAGTGAACACACAGTCACATGTGTTTTCAATGTGCTGTGCCAACATACAGTGTTGCCAGCTCTTCAGTAAGGAAAGTAGCTATTGGCCGTAACGGACGCTGTAGGAGAGAGGAATAACATCATGGGAGTGACAAAAGAATAGTAAAACTAACACATTAAATATGTTTCGATCTACAAATAAACTTGCTCCTGTCGATTCTTGTATTTTTGAATGCCCGAACCCAAGTTTGGCAAAGAAATCAGCTGCCCAATCCAGGCAGCATGCCTGCGTATCATCTGCGATTACAAGGCTTCAACCGGCCTTAAATTCTGGGTTGGATTCCTACTCCTTTCTGAATTTTTGAGACATGATGAGCGAGCCAACTCGATGTTTAGATCATGTCACAGAGAGGCACACACAAAGTGGATGAGCTGTGTGTATATCTCCTACTTTGTCCTACTGTAGCTGGGAAGGGATGTCTGCTGCGCAACGACCTTCTCCCTGTGAATGCTTTAAGACTTGGTAGGGGCCCACAGAGGCATCAGATGCTCACTGAGAAGATTCAGAACGACACATGCTTTCACATCAGGGTCCCAAAGAGTCTCCAATAACACCAGGAAAAAAAAATTGCTTGCTTTGTCACTCGTTGCATTTTTCAAAGTCAGTCACTAGAGAGGTCTGTTTGAAAAACCTTTAAAGGTATCATCCAGTATATTCCAAGTTTTTCCAAAATGACTTAATTTTAGCACAAAACTACCCGACTAAAACAGCTCAGATATTAGTATTCAATTAAAAGATGCCGTACTACCCACCAGGTGATACAATAACCCCACTGTATTTTTTTAGTAAATGGTGAGAATACATGCAAAATGAACACATCGCTACATTTACATTGACACTACACATTTTCATAGCCATTTCAAAAACTTGAAGAAAAACAGAGACGAAAACCTCAGAGGGTGGTGCAGCCCAGCTTTGTGACAAAAACAGCAAAAAACCCTGAGGAACCATTTGACTTTAACTTGATGCATATACTGTGGAAATTATTTTGGCAATGATGAATCATTTTTCCATTTCTGACTATAGTTTCTCCCCGTCATTTGTCATTTGGTTGCATAACATATGCAGGCCCGTGCTGTAAAAAGAAACCCCCAACTCAGCTGGTGCCAAAGAAAATCAAGTCGAAGTGGCCCGAGCAGGTAAACGCAACCAAAATGCACTTCATCCTGATTCCATACATGAAAATACGTCTTGCGAGGAAAGGGTGGATTAGTGTGATTAAAACCAGTTTCCTAAAGGTTTAGATGAAAAATATCTACAGGCGTGATGATGGCAACATGGATTTGTGGGGGCCCAGGTAAGACCCGTCCCTTTCGCGCTTTGATACGTGAAAGTATTTGCAAGCCACACATCCAGGAAGGTGCACAGATGCTGAATTCTAACTCACAGAGGCAGCATTCTGTGGGTGCAGTGAGAGAGGCAGTAACACCCAGGGAAAGTATGACACTGGAAGTCCGAGCAAACATTTCCAAGGTAGCTAAGTTTATGATTTTATGTAGTCTACTGTGAGCTCTTCCTCGCCTCCCCTCTTCACATCTAATGCTCAGAATCACACACTAAATGGAAGAGATGTGAGTGGATTTGATTGCCGGGCGTTGGTACATTGCGGTTTATTTTCCCTCTTTGTGAAAACATTCCACAAGAGGGTGAAGGCAGATGAGAGACTGGGGAATGGGGCAGAATTTAAGGGATTGTACAGCTCAGGGGGGAGGCGTGAGAGACAAAAAAAAAAGTGAACGTGCAGTTAGTGGTATGTATGAGGGTTGCACGGGTGGGAGAGCAGCGAGCGTGGAGTGGCAGACCGCGAGTGCTCCCTTTGCAAACAGACAGCTGTGTGTTTGGGGGGGGGGGGGCAGCAGGGGCCCCCTTGCTCATGAAAGCTACTTCATAAATTGGTAAACCTAGAAGACCGGCCGCTTTTCCCTAACAGCACTTATTTTTTCATCTCGATAGCTGAATGATGAAACGGGCAGAGGGAAAATATCTCGCACACAGACATCTCTTTATGAAGTCTATGCACACCTGCTGAGGAGAGACACTGTCCATCAGGGGAAGTAGGTGGAGGACTGGGGTCAACATCACGCCACAGTGGACCTGTATTCGCTCACTGCAGGGCACAGGGGCGGCTACTGTATATGGCCCAGGTGTTGCTCAGTCAGGGACGGCAGTCAGTTCAAGAGGTGAATTCATTTAATTACCACATTTTTTTACCTTCTTTGGCTCTATGGACATCAGTGTTGTCAGGCACCATCCTTCGGCCTTGGCTGGGAATTGGCATAACATCCTGTGCAGACGTGAAATTGAATCGCTCTAATTTTGGTGTTCTAATATCTGTTCCTCTTGTTCTACCGACTAATTTCAATTTAACCCCCGAAATATACAGTTACAATTTCTACTGAAATGTATGATCCCAAGTAGGGACTTTCAATACAGTCTCACAGTCTGGTCATGTTTACTGAATATTTCATAGTTTTGCTCTTATCTGTTACTGATTTTTTTGTGAGCATAATTTCTAATAATTCTGCACTGCAACCCCAACATGCAGATGATAGCGATGTCGATGCCATGTCTACTTCAATGTCGGATTAACTGAGAAATAAATTCAATCTCTAAGTAGCTAAAGGCTGGATGAGGACTATGTCAAAAAACGACATGCATCTTGACAGTGGCGTTCTATTATTGACATCCACTAAATAGAGTGAATGTTGTGTGCTGCATATGTGTTGGCTGTTTTCAAGTGAGCCTGCCACATGTTGAAAGATCCTGGACTTTGACAAGCATTGTTGTAGTCCTGGCCTCGACCGTGAGGGAGTTCTTGGCAGCTGCACAATATCACACGCATTGGCTGAATCAAGTCCTTGTTTTATGGAAAATATGATGTGCTGCCCCAACCCTTCTGACCGTACCACTGTCTTTCGCTAAAACTGAATGACAATTAGAAACATTCGGCACGTTACGGTGGCACATTGATTAGCGCTGACTGTTGCTTCACAGCAAGGAGGTCCTGGGTTTGAGTCCCCGGTTCCATGTGGCGTTTCCGTGTTCTCCCCGTGTGTGTGTGTGTGTGTGTGTGTGGGTTGCCTCCCGTTGCAGAGCGCTGTAAGCCACAGCAGTGAACAAATTTCACTGTTAAATGTACCTGTGACAATAAAGGAGATCAGTGTCTATCACTTCCTGTGGGAACAGCTTTTCTCACTCTAGCTAGCTTACAACAGTTTAGCATTCACTTTCAAGCTCCGTGTGCAAGATGTGTAAAGACAATTTACAAGAAACATGATCATGAAAACAGGCTTGAGGTGTTTCTAGTCAGCGGAGCTATTTTAAAAAAAAGTAATACCATAAAAAGCAAACATGTCTTCCCTGAGGGAGTAGAATATAACCCTATCTTGTGAAATTTACGAGATGGTAGGCCTTTATATCATTATTACAGCCAATTGCTCCCTCAGTTGTGAAAAGCCACTGTCAACCAATGAAAACACTTTTGTCTGTTTACTTCCTAGGTGTGATTTTCCACCCCTAAACAGAGATGAGCTACGACGTGCTCCATGGCCTCTGGATTATTTTGGAGTTGCATGTCAATTTGATGAACATTTTCCTCAACACTTCAACTTCAACCAGTGGCTATATCTCAATAAAATAAACCTCCCTTTATCTGCTTGTTATCTATCAAAGCTGATGGTGTTGTTCATCCTTCATGAAACATATTACAATATAGTTCAAAATGTGCTCTTTTTCAGACCACAGGTTCAAATGGTTCCCACTTTCAGAGCTACAACTATATCATTTCTTTATCAATTTTCCTGACATGAAAAATATTTCCATCAACACATGCTCCATCTGGGAATACACATGACTTCTCTGTAAGCTGGCTACTGCATTTACTGGAGCGACAGATACACAGAAACTGTGGCCAAAAAAGATGACAGCTATCCACGGAAGAAACGCCGTCATGGGAGAAAGGAAATGAATGAAGAATGAATGAGAGAAACAGTAAACTAGATTTCGGCCAATAAAAAGGCAGACTCTGATCTGATTTGTTTGGACGGTACGAAGAGGAGACAGGAGGAGGAAAATGACCTGTTGAGCGGATGTGTTTCTGCCAGGATCTTACCACCGGTGCCACCTCTCGTACAGAGGTGAATGAGAACTTGTGTGAGGCTAATCAGAGGAAGTAGGTCAAACCTCATACATCCATATGGATATTTAATTTGTTCAGGAAGACCTCCCACAGGTATAGGAGGAACTCTACCTTGAGGACTCCTCAGAGAGGTTCTAAATTATTTCTGGAGGGAGGAGAGGGGCACTTGTTGAAGGTGACACAGAGTTTTCAGGTCTGACCAGGAGGTCCGGATCTACTATGTGTATGAATACATGTGTCTGGCTGTGGGCTACTGGCAGAGCATAGTGGAACTGCTGCTGTACACGGGCGCCCAGTCGATGCTGTCAACGCCAAAGATACCGGAATACAGGGAGGTTGTGTTTAGTGCGGTTCACTGAAACCGAAAAAGTTGCACGCTCACTGTACCTGGCGAAGGAAATGGTGCAGAAAGTGTGAAAGACTGATTGAATTGTAAGCTGAAGAGATGCTTGGTGTACAATCAAACACGCTTTTCTGGCTGAGAAAGAACCAACAACTGGCCAGATCAACAGAAAGACTTGAACAGTTGCTCTCCGTACTTCTCCTTCATTATTTGTTTGGGTAGGAATTGTGTCCTCTTTTCATTTGCCTTCCAACTTTCCACTCTCACTCACTCTTAGCAAGAGCAGCCTGCAAGAAGGGACTTGGTTTTTTATGTATTGGTTCCATTGCCTGGACCTGTTTTTTTGTTGTTGTTTTTTTTAGGCCACACTTGATCTTAATTCAATTTTGGTGTTTATAAATTAAGAGGTTTTGGGAGTGGAGTTCTCCACCTACAAAAATATGAAGATGGCCAGGTAGTTGCTGAAGTGGTGGTAAGAACCAACAGCCGTTCCGCTGAACTGATGAATCATCTGATAAAAGATTGCTTTAACTGTTTGATTACAAACTTCAAGGGAGTTTTCCTTGGTAACTGTGCCTTGACCATCCTTGAATATCGGCGTTGATGATAGGACAGTGTTTACGTGTACGCAACTTTTGCATTACTAATCAGTTGCAATGCAGCCATGGCAGTGGTTACCATTCACTATTGCTAACAAAATCTGGTAGATTGTCCTCAGTTGACTGGAGAAATCCATGTTTGAAAGTAGGACATCACATTCTCAGCTCAGGAATTCTCAAGGTTGAACATGACTATTTGCTCAGAACACAAGCATCCTGGATGTTTATGGCTTCTGTCACAAATGACAGAAGGGTTTCACATCACTTGAAAGTTCATTTGTCGTTTCTCTTTATGACCCATTGGTGCAATTCAGGACAACGTGACATCACTGCTACGGTAGGCGTGGTTACGGGAGCAGAACAGCACAGTTGAAACACATTTGATTTCACTGCTTGTGTGTGTGTTTATGTACTTTCACTTTGCACCGGAGACCCAATCACTGGTGCGTGGGGGTATTTCTTCATTCAGGTTTTAGTTTCCGGCTGCTGCAAGTGCAGCGATCGCGTAAGAAAGTAGAGGAGGAACAAAACAATGTTTTCTTTGTTTCAGTGCAGCTGTGTAGTAAAGTTGAAATAAACTGTAAATCCTCCAACTCGGCATGCGGTCATCCACTCATTACGTTCAAACAAACAACACAGTGACTGGGTTGGTTTCTTCTGTTTAAATCATGAACACACAAATGCTGCTGCTGGTTTTTAACAATTTTCCAGACAGATTTACTCAACTTTCACAGATGTGGAAGCAGATTCAGGAATGTCCACAAGCCACAGGACCTTTAACACGCTCTCATTAGACTGTAAATGTAATAATAGCAGTAATGAGTAAGTCGTAGTAATCGGAAATGTTGTCTGCCTTGTCAGACATGATCCTGGATCAGTTGCCCACAAAAAACACTTCCAGTTCAGTCATTTTGCTTTCATAAAAGAAGCAGCAGTGCTTTATAATTATTATTATTATCATGGATTAATCAGGGCTGGCTTGAGATCCTTATTCTGGAAAAGTCTGAGTCACTAAGCTAATTGCACTCTTCTGCTTTAATGCGACTCCTCCTACAATTACAACCTGATTGATTTTCTTGTCCTGAGAAGTGGAATACTATTATTTAATGTTTTCAGTGAAAATATAGCAACCTTTTTTAAGCTAACCAACACGCTGGTAAATGTTTAGAACATCAGGAGTGTTACTCTACGCAGCTGGGTTACGCTCCGATAATTTAAACCAAATGCATGCAGACTCATAAAGGTCCACGAAAACTTAAAAAGCCTCCAGATAAGAATAAATATTATATGGCGTAAGATTTTATCACTGGAAAATGGTGCTTCTATATGCAAGATGATCAGCTCCATTCTTGTGCAGTTATATAAAATAATAAACTCGAAACAAACCCGCCCTCGGAACCTGTGTCATCACTTTGGAATAACCGCACGGCTTCTTGTGTACATGCATCCCTCAGGGGCATGGTTAAAGGCTAGATTCAATCATTTCATGATCCTTTAAATTAAATGAAAACGAACTTTGCTTGTTGAGTAGATAAATATACACGGATAGATGTCGGAATGTCTAATTATTCAATCGTATCTACCGTTAGACTCCGGGGAGATAGCTGCAAGATGTTTTCCAGCAGTAGCCCCTCTCACACACTATCATCTCTGTCCTACTAAACCTAATGTTTGGAAGTTAAATTCACTCTTGCAGACTCTGTAGAGTTCCCAGTCAGATGCACAGGCGCCTCTATTTGCAGTTTATGGAAGGTATTTTGTTAACCTTCTGCAACTGTTTTAAGTAAACATTTCTTTCCAGTCAACTTGCAAAGCAGGTTTTCACTTAAGACAATGATAGTTCTGTTCTTATCGCCAGGATGCTAAATAAAAAACAGCCACATGTCCATCAGGTGGTTTGACGTAGTTTCAGTGTGTATGTACAGTTGGGATCATATACTGTAGCTGAATCAGTCAGCCAGGCAGATACACTGTGCTCACTGTAAAGAGACATACATGTACGCCCTAGAAAGTCAGTTGATGCCCATGATTTCATTCAGCGATCACCATTAAAGTTTTATAAAGCGTATTAATGTTATTATTTACCCCCCAGTGTAGGAAAAAACGCTTAAAGATGCAACAGGGCTTTGTTGTTCTGGTGTTTAGCTAAATGTCTCAGAAAAAAAGGGATGTTAATGCCAAACTTAAAAAAAACAAACAAACACCAAACTCTAATTTGCAAAAAAGTTCGGGCATTCGCTTGAGGTGGTTTTGACTAATGCGAAAAAGAGTGATTAAAAAAAATGAGGAGATCGAAACACATTTGTTGATTGAGTTTTGAATGAACCATCATTAAACTCGTGATTGTTTCTGCTGACAGCATCTTTCCAGTTTCCTCATACAACACGGCTGGTAAAAACAACAGCAGGACGGATTAGGAGACCGAGATAGAATACCGAGAATATTCCTTGGTTAAGCTATGAAAATATGTATTGTAAAGTATATGGTTGCCAGTTGTTTCCGGTTTGTAACCTCGACTTCTTCTGCATTTTACAGCCGTGGTAGGGTATGTTGCCTGTACCGCCATCTTCCGACAAAACTAGCGTAGTGCATCTCGTACAACCAGTTAATCGAAACGCACCTAATTCGGATGACTTTTTCTTCTGAAACGTCTTTTTTGAAGATTTGCTTCATATTTAGATGGAAACGAGGCTGGCGTCTGGTGAAATACTAAAACAGGCGTGGTTGCAGACTGCCAGCACGCTATCTAAAATAGCCTCTTGGTCTGGTAATCAGTGTAAAATTCTCAAAAAATTGCAGCGCTGTTTGCAAAACCCTTGTTACAGATGTGCTGTTGCGAATTAAAACAAAAATGATGTTTTCATTTGAATAGTTTTGTGGTTTGACGAGGTCAAATTTTCTCTATTTTGAGAGAAAACTAAAAATGACCATCATAATCGATCCCTCAGTATTACCTTGTGAATCCTGCATTGACTGAGGGGAGTTTGACTTGCTGATTTCTGGCCAGAATTCTTAAGAATCCCTCTGCTCAAATGCTCAGGCAGGTTCAGATTGTCCCCAAACCCCTGTGTGCTTTTTCTCATTATAGTTACAGACATTGCGTGTGACAGCATGACAGGGTTTAGCAATGCCATTCCATTACGCCTGTTGCATAGCGGAAAATTATCCCAAGGACCCAACTGTCATGGACAATGACACACACAAAAAAAACCCAAAAAACGACATGTTATACAATCTACAAAGTGGCTTCATTTTCCACCTGGGATCGTTGATTCTCAGAACGTTCCGTTGGTATGTTATCTCATTTCTGATGTGCATCAGCTGATTCGGTGTTATGACTCGGCAGAAGCGCTGTGGTCTTGGTGAGGAGGGGTAAGAAGATGACAAAAGGAGGTTTCTGCGTGTGAATGAAACACAAAGGGATGGCTGGGAATGTTTAATTCAACATCTGGAGTCTATTCATCAATTTCTTGTTGATGGTAATTATTGTGTGGGAGGAACGGTGGAGAACCTCTATCATATGCAGCCAGGCTGATAAAACGAAGCCTTCTTACCAGTTGTTTTTGCTCTCACATTCACAAGTGTTCCTTTTTGTTCCCGGCCTGTCCTTGAGGGACTTTGTTGATGGAATCTGCTTTTGTTGGTGGTATAAAGTTCCATCTCTATCAAAGGACGAGAGCAGGCTTTTTCAAGATTCACATCTTGCTTCAAAAGGTCACAGGTGAAACGGGAAAGCTGAACTCATTTGCAGAGTTTATGGAGCCTTTAAGGCTTAATAAATTTAGGAACTGGCTCAGTACTGCGAATGATTATCTTGATAAAAGTTGGAAATTGCAGCTCATTTATAAAATCGTCTGACATATGTCTGTACTCACAGGCTCATGAATCCAAGATGTAATCCGGTGTTATTTCAAAATTAAAATGACAACGCATGACTAAAGCTGTTTCGTCAGTTGTCAGCAATGCTGATCTAATATGCTTCCTGTCAAATTCAGTGAATATCTGTTCACGGTCTGCTAGCTGTCTGTTCAGTGTGTGCGCTAGACCTTTACTTGGGAAACAAGTAGTTATATCATTTGCAGTATTCCAGTCAATCAGCACCAGCGGCATCTACACTCAGGTACTGCTACAGGAGGAACAGAGCTACCCCATGACAGTCATAAGAGATATTACTGAATAAACTTGAGACAAAAATGTTCTTTTCTTCTTTCCCAGGTGGACCTCACATTCTTCCCTAGGAGCTGTTGTGAAAAACCATGATGCCGCCTCTCTGTTATGGTTTGTGTCGATTCTAACATGGTTCGTTTTGCAGTTTAAATTAGTGCATACTTAGGGCCAACTCACACTGGGTGGTCTGCAGCGTGCCCAAGCATATTTATCCACCAAAAGTTGACTTCACCAGTGTGATCAGTCCATTCTTGGCCCTGGCACAGCTGGGAGGGGTGAGATTCAGGATGGTACAGTTGCGCGCTCACGGAACATGGACATGATGTCATGTGGCAGCTCAGCGGACAAGAGGGAAGAAATTCAGAGACAAAACAAGTACGGAACCTACAGTTTTAGAATCTAGCAGCATCTGCTCTATCGGTTCACACTTGTGATGACCTGAGACCCTGCTGAGGAACTCGCAACGTTGGTCTACGTGAGCTTTACGTAAGATAAGATAAGATAACTTTAGGGGAAATTTGTCTTGGGCTGTAAAAGTGCATTTGCTGTAAAAAAAAAGAAGAGTCATACATGTAAGGCAACATTCTCATGCTCTTGCATGTAGGGCAACAATCACAATCACACATAGGCCACGTACAGGACAACACTCACAAACATTTTAGAACATGGCCCTGATACAGGGAGAGAAACAAACCCTTGACCTTTTAGAAAGGCGTAACTAGAGGAATGAATAATTTGCTAAAAAAGACTTACTAAAATGCATGTTTCCTTCCCTCCCTTGACTTATTAAA
This sequence comes from Aulostomus chinensis, assembly GCF_037954235.1. Lineage (NCBI taxonomy): Eukaryota > Metazoa > Chordata > Actinopteri > Syngnathiformes > Aulostomidae > Aulostomus > Aulostomus chinensis. The sequence continues at coordinate 10,824,333 of NC_141339.1, read as the reverse complement.
TAGAGTCACCGATGCCTCACAGTGGCATAGCACTGTAACAACTGCAATGTGAAGGTGCAGCGTCGCTTTTACAACCGATCTTCTACTGCAGAGGGGACTCGAGACATAAAGGACTCATTCCAAGCAAACAAAAACAATTAGTTGATTGTTCAACTTCCATCCATCCATCCATTTTCTTCCACTTATTCCTGTTAAGGGTCGAGGGGGGGCTCTCTCTATCCCAGCGGCTACGGGCGAGAGGCGGGGTTCACCCTGGACAGGTCACCAGTCCATCACAGGGCCAACACATAGAGACAGACAACCATTCACACTCACAGTCACACCTACAGTCAATTTAGAGTATCAATCAGCCTCGCCCCCTCTTGATGTCTTTGGACTGTGGGAGGAAGCTGGAGTACCAGAGAGAACCCACGCAGGAACAGGGAGAACATGGAGACTCCACACAGAAAGATCCTGTGCTGGAGCCGGGACTCGAACCAGGAACCTTCTTGCTGTGAGGCAACAGTGCTGACCACTGCACCACCGTGCCGCCAATTGTTCAACTTATGAATATGAAATTGAATTCGTGACAGAAGATTTATTGAACTTCTACACACCGCTCCTTCAAGGTGATGAAATAAAAAGGTCTAATCTACAGTACAGTTAAGATCAAATCTGTATGGGTCTTTCGATACATTCAGATGGTAAATTAATATTTCACCCATTTCAGGACACAAATGCGGGATAATTTTGTGACACTTGTGTTCCATGGTTAATGTATTAAGCATGTACTCATAAGATTGTCTTCACTTAGTAATAAGTAGTCCCCATCACCCCCCCCCCCCCCCACGTCGGGGTTCAAACATCTTTAAGCTTGAGGATTTCCATGCATCTGCTCCGTCTCTGCTGCCTGTAAATTGTCCCCCGCTACTCTTTATGTTAAAACAATATGGATGAGGAGTAGACCTCATAAAGTTAAGGGCTCATCCCCCCCCACCGTTACCCCCCCCCCCCCACGTCTTTCTAATGGGAACCTGGTGTTTGTTCAAAGACCAGGACAGAAAGCCCTGCCTAACCAGATTCTTTAGGAAAGCCTTGACTTTATTATCAAAAGACAGCAGCAGCAGGGTGAGTAGGTGTGATGGTCATTGTCTCATCAACATCGGATCAGGCCACAGCCACTGAAAAACATGGAGGACGGTGGGTCTTAAGTGTCTGAACAAAACATCTTCCTCTCGGGTTTACGATGCTGAGCAGGGAAATTGGAGGGAGTGGGAATCATGTGCCCACAAACTTGCTTTGATGTCTCTCACCACCCTGGCTTTGAAACGTTTAACACATGGAAAACACCATTCCTCATCAAAATAAGGCTTCAAAGAGGAGAGAACACAGGAGGCACTGTAGGTGACTGGGCCTTGGGAGAGAGGAAAATGAGTGTCAAAGAGGGGTCGGGTGGGACCGGAGAGGCAAAATAAAAACAGCATAGTGTTCATTTATGAGCGAAACTGTTGGCCCTGGTTTATAAATGAGACAAGGGACATTTTACTTCTCTACGGTGTTGTGATGCCATGAAATTATCCCCATAAAACGCTTGAAAAAGTCACTATCTCATTAGGTTGGCATGACTAATTTTGGTTCTTCCATGTAATTTGTCAAATTAAATTGCTTGGCTGCGTATCTTGTAAAAGCCCGCTGGCAGAATCTCACCTCAGAGGCAAATAAATATTTCCTGGCAGTTAGTAAAATGTAATGTGCTGCACCCAACAATGTCTTCACCCTCGGTCAAATCGTGCTGCTTCTCCTTATCCTTGCTGTCAGTCCACCATTTATACCGGATTCTCTTTTTTAAAAAGGCCGGGATCTGCAGAAGTGCGTTGAAGGCTTTACTGCTGATAAAAACCAAACTGAAGCTCCTGGTTGAAAGAATTAACCTGCCGTTCACGGACCTCTGGGTATCCGGGGATGAAGCTACAGACTCCAACAGTTTGAGATTGTAAATAATGCATGTTTTACCTACAGTACATGTGAGAGCGCAAAAGTGACGACAGCTTATCAAGTGGATTTCTGTGAGTATGAGGAGCTCAATTTGAGGCCGCAATAATTTCCTCACGCAAAACAAAACCCCTTGAGACGAGAGATTCGCTTTTAACTTTTGAGCCGTCTGTTTTCTTCTGTATTCCTCTTTCTCGGTTGCAGTTCAGTTGCACACAAAATCAAAAATGTTGAATTTCTTCAAGATTTCATCAGTCTTTTAGATCAGAAAACAGAAGCCAAGAGTATTAACTCCATGTGGTGTGTTAGCACATTAAAGACAGTGTGTCAGTGTAAAGTGGTAATTTTGGTAATTTCATTTATTCCTTTGAGATTACAGAACGGTGGAATAAGAAGAGCTTTCCAAGCAGCCATCAGTGTAATAATTTCCAAAGCTAGTTTCATGCTTGACATCTCTTTGTTTGACTGCTGTTTCACAAGGAAATTACTGCTCATGCCAGATATGACGCGCCGCGTACCGCTGTGGCCCTCATCCTTCAGCAGTATCAGTTATTGTGTGTGAATCAGCTGTCAGGAATGTCACACCCCCCCAGGAGCAGACACATAATGGGTAAACGCTGCGTGGGGTCTACCTGCAACCGTGTGTGTGTGTGTGTGTGTGTGTTTTAAATTTTAGTTCAACTTTACCTTGAGTGAGCTTTGACACGTATTTTTTTTAAATAGAAACCCAGTGATCTGAGAGAGCGTTCGCATCTAAGCCACTCAAACATTTTATAACCTTCAAGGGGAGAAGCCTGCCAGTGATGAATGTGAATAAACACATTTACAAATTGTCATAAAATTCAGCTGCACAGGTTTACTTTACTGTCAGTTTCACTTTGAGTCCTGCTGAGTCTCCACTTACCGTATGCGTTCGTCCAGTATGGCATGCAAAGCTCAGATATATTGGGGTTTGTGCGACACGCAAATTGACTCTGAATGGTTAATGTACTGAGTGATTGCAGGGAGAGAATAACTTCAAATGTGGTGCAGCAGCAGGGCTAAAAGCGGGACTGAATGTTGACTGAACGTTGATGGAAAATAGGTTTGAATCAGTGAGTCCTCACAGGTTTGCGAGGAAAATGAGGGCAGTGGCAGCTTCTCCACATTCGTCAGTGCAAGCTCCAAGGTCACCTGGAAAACGACTTTAAAAAAAGACTGACTGCGCAAAAACCTGACATTATGCACAACTTTTTAAAAGGTACTCTTTTCTGTAACGTGTGTAGAGCAACCGGATGATAAGGCAACGAAAGCACTTGGCTGAGGTTACGTTAGGTAAGAGTCAACGTGAATGCAGGACTGTGAAGGAGCTTCTTTATGTATTGGCACAGAACTTTGAAATGTGATGTAGTCATTTCATGGGAATTGCTAGGAAAAATCAAAGAATCCAAGACTTAGGGAGCTGGAAAGATGCAAACCCATAAACTGGTTAATATGCAAACTGTTGTATCAAAGTGGCTTGAAACAAAGAGAGCACATACATACTGTACTATGTAGATGGAAGAGAGAGATCAAGTGACTGAGGGTAAATCAAAAGTCTCTGACTCATTTAAAAAGGAGGCATTTTAGACAGAGAATTATAGAGTTTTTTCCCCCCAATACTGTGAAACGTGTCAGAAAAATAATTATGGAAATAAAAATGATATGATATTGTCATACATATAAATTCATCAACCGAGAGATCAACAGATCCAGAAAGAACGACAGCTCTCGTTAAACCAAATCAAGGTGTGAATGGGCGTCTAAAATAGACAATAGAAAGTAGACGTTTCCAGTCCAGTGAACTCAATAATGTGCTGTAAACAGCAGATGCGAAGAAACAGAGTCAAAATGACAAAATGATGAAGCTGTAACAAGAATAATGACTTTCAACTATGAGCACATTTTTACTTAGTAAGCTAAACTGTACATCAGTCACTGCTCAACACACGCTACATCAAAGTCCTCCTGGTAAACGCCATCTCAGCTGAGAACACGCCCAGCAACCACTGACGCCGCCCTTATATGGACAGCATGATTTCCAAACACTCATCCTGAAGAACAAGAAGTATGTCAGGGTTGTCAAATAAACAACATCAGCTTCACTGGGGAAATGCTGTTGCACTTTTTACATGTCATATCAGTCGTCTCACATTGTCCTCAAGAGATATGATGAGCTCTTTCTCTGACCACAGATGCACACACACACACACACACACACACACACACACACACACACACACACACACGGGGAACTATTTCTTTGTAGGTAAAAAGCTGTAAGAGGCCAAAAAAAAAAAAAAAAAAAAAAGCCAGGCACTATCTTTTCTCCATCAGGCTCAAGTCCAAGAGAATTGTTTCATTCATTATTCATGAGCCTGTAATTTTATGACTGTCAATCCCACATATAGTCTCTATGCCATTTTAATTGGCAACGCTAGCTGTGCTTCCACAGTGTACATAAGGCTGTAGACATTTGTAGTGTAGACATTTGATCCAATGTTAATTACAACAAAATCATCCAAACTCTTGTGTAATCCCAATCCTCTGTCCTGTCAACTGCAGACTAGCAGTATGCCAGGAATGCCCACAAAACACAACCCCCAGGAGGTGACCAAAGGAACACAGTGAGTCTAACAAACGAAAGCAGAGACACAACAGCACTTTTGTTCCCTCTGGCAGTGATCCTAGCTGCTGCCTTCCACACTCCTCACGTTGTTTTGGAACAAACTGAGGGTACCTCAGTCAGGGGCACTGTTGTGGGGACATTAGGACGAGTCCAAAGGTCCCGAACTTTACAGGGACCATCAAAACACACCAAGAACAAAATATCAGTGCTCAATATAATGTTGACATGTGGCTCAGTGCCTCTGTCCTCTGTCAAAACCCCAATTATTATTCATCATCATGTTGGCACTGATCCCACAAAAGATCATCAAACAAAACAATTTGTTTCACTGCTGGCTTTGAGCCTCATGTTGAGTAACAACACAAACAAATAATCTGTCCAAACCTCTGACCGCACTTTCTTCTTTTCCCTTATAATCAATCAGTTATTTTTAATATTGAAAGTATTAAAATGATTTATCTGTGGAAAATGAAAAAAAGGATCATATGCCCTTCTATCGCTTTTATGAGTGGCCTTTTTTCCACACAGGGTCAACAGAAAACTGAAAAACTGATGGCTGTCAAAATAAAAATGTTTTTAAAAACTCATAAACTCTTCATTGGAGTGGTGCACTCAAGCAGATGGAATAATCTCACAGCCCATGAATGTAGCGATTGCTTGAGCTTGCCTACGTCAGGGACATTCTCATCTGAAACCGTTTAACATGGTGGAAACCTCGCTTCCCATCGCTGCTGTTGCGCTGGCAACGGAGGCTGCCGGGAGCTGGGTTGGTTGAGGCTGATTAGCAGCTGATACTCGCAGGTCACTGGGCCTGAAATCTGACCTTTCTCAGTGCCAAAGTTAAATATGAGCCTACATTTTTGTTGTTTCTCCTGAGAAGTCACTATACAGGAGGGAAATTAAAGGGATACTTTACCCAATAGTGTATTTTTTGCCCTTAAAGTAGTAGTAAGTCAGCTTATGAAGACAGCAGGAGCCAGCCAAGTATACTGAACTCTAAGCTAACAGAACCCCGTAGCCATCAATAACAAACAACAACGTCCAAAAATGTTCGTTCACAAACCCTCAAGTACATTCTCCAGTGTAATTTATACTCTGCGTTACTGCAAACAAACTGGAAGTATTACAGTTTGTTGTCAGCTTCAAGTGTTTGTGGATTGCTGAGCATACAACTGCGTCAAGAAGATGTAATTTATTTCGGCAAAGGTACTGAGGTGAGTTAGACATTAAGTTACTTTGTTGTTCTCACACAGTGCTGATTCTGGCCTGTGCTATAAGCTATTGGTGGTTGCAGAGATTGGCAGTTGTTCGCAATTACGCAATATTCCACTGCATTTCCTTCATTTGAGTTTGGGAAGACAAGAATCCAGTCGGGAAAGTTCAGATTATGTAACCCCCTCGCTCTGCAGGATCATTTCTGGCAAACAATAAGCCTCACCTTGTTGAGAGGGACAAATCTGACCTAAATTTAACCTCATTGTCTCGTAGAGTTCACCCAGTTCAACCACTGTAATATACAGTCATGGAATTCTTCGAGGAGCAGAGGTCATCGATAAATTACCCTCAGTTCCAATCTGTGCGTATAAAAACAAACAAAAACATAAAGTTGTCTTCTTTTAGTTGAAAAGCCAGTCAACAACATGATGCTGGCTGTTGTATACTGTACATTGCATGATGTGAATGATTTATGGGAACGAAGTACACACTGGTGTACATAAGTGTTTGGTTTACACTCTCCTGCAACACTTTCAGTGCACTAGGAACTTTTTAAAGACCGTTCCAGAGAAAACAACATTCAGACGCGACGGTTCATTCAGTGACTTCATCCTCTCATCATCTTTGACAATGTTCCCGTCAATATGGTCTGCACATGCTGAGCTGTCTCCCTGCACTCAGCCCTTTAGCACAGCGGTTCCCATCCTTTCTTTTTCTTCCAGCCCACCTACTTGCATCTAAGAGAAGCTGAGCCCCGCCAGCATGCACACTCATACATCAAGCAACTGAAAATTACATCAATTATAATTGTTTCCATTCTTAAAACCAATGCCTTCAAATTTGAATGAACGATGAGTAATGACAATGTGTTTTATTTGTAGTATAGGATAATAATTGATTTACAATCCAATGGGGAGGGCAGACAAGTATCAGCTTGGGACAAACTGCAGGTGTGCAGAGACATTCTGATGCATATCTGATCGCCAACAGTGTTATCTGATTGTGTATCAGGATAGCAGACTGGAAGTGGGCATGGTTTATGAGAAGTGTTTTTGCTGCAATCATTGTGCAATACAAGTTACCAACACAGCGAAGATTAACATTGATTGAATGTCACGTGAAATTTGACCGGTGTTGTTTACTGTAGTTTTGTCCAGAGTGCCAGGCAAGAGGGTAGATACCCTTCTGCCCTCTGGGTGGAACTAAGTCGTATAGAGAACAGCTAACTGCTAGTTAGCTTAGAGCATAATAAAAGGTAGGTGATCGAAGTGTTAACTCCCTCATCACACACACTTTTCTCCAAAACCGGTCTTTTCCTGCATTGATACAGCTCGGGTTAGGCAACGCATCCTTTAGGAAACAAATGACCCACACCCTCTGAAGAGCCCCACTTTAACTTCAGCTGGCAAATCAAAATGCTCATTGATGACTAGAAGACGTACTGCTGCTATTAGTCACGGCTGACTATTACCTTTGGACAAACCAATATCTTGAAACGTATTCATTTGAAACTGAAATACACAGCAGAGTAAATAAAGCTTTTGTAAACCGAGTTATGCCAACGTGACAATCTACTACCTTCGATGGTGCTAAGCTAATGGCTAACTGGTCTCTGTCGGTCTCGGAACGGTATCTGTCTCCTTGTTGCATGTTTCCTAAAAAGTTGTTTCTTTAACAAGTCAGAGTTCTTCTAAAAGTATATAATCTACCTAAACTAGGAGTCGGGTTGAGACATTTCAGCAATCCTCAACTGCTGTCTTCAGTCTGCTTTTGATTCAGCCTTGTGAGTCTGTTTATTTTGCTTGTTTCCAAAAAATTATGTTTTTGGTTTATTTAGAAGTATTAAAGTATCTCAGCTCTTCATTTCCTGCCTGCCAGCTGTTTTGTTGTGTGTTTGCATCCACCTGCGGGTGAATCTCATCCAACCTACGTCTTGATTTCATACCCTCGTGAATCTGCGACCACATGGTTGAGTTATAAATGCTATTTTAATAGTCGTGTGTATCATATTGAGCTCAAATTATACACATCTTAATACTGTTAAAGTGGAAATTCAAAGCATCTGTGTGTGTTAATGGCATTTCAAATAGTCATGAACCTGAAGTAAAAATCTTGGCTTCTCTGAATGGGGGGGGGGGGGGGGGGGGGTGCATAGTTACACAGGAACATTTTTCAGGTTTTGCCCCAATCAAATATAATGACATTTAAATCGGTAATGCAATTAGATGAGAACTTTTGGGGGGGGGGGGCATTTTGGCTTTATTTTTGATTCGCTACAATTCATATAACTTAACAGCAGTATAAAAAAAGCACAAAAGTATCATCATTCACCCTCACATTGAAAATAAAGAGAATTTGTTTTGTCAAGCTCCTACAGTTACTGCAGCGGGACTTTTGCAGCACAGCACGCAGCTGCCTTCATGTCAAACGAGGGTCCTCATACATGGGATCCGCTGATCAGCTTATTGAAATAAAAACGCATAAAAGCTCATTTTACACTACCCCGGTACAATAAATAATAACCAAATTAAATGTTAGATGGCCGGGGAAGCGTCCAGATCTAGCAAACTATCCAGCACAGACAAATGTATGGATGTCAGTGAGATTTGCTGTTTAAGGAGGAACAATAACCACTATTCAATGGTGGTAACCTAACGCTGTGGTTTAATAAAGCCCGCGCAACGTTGATGACCCTGCGTAGTCATCACCTTTGTATAGAAGTAAATGGAACGTATGTTTGTGTGTGTTTGTGTGTGGGAGTGATGCTCCATTGCAGGAAGAACCTGGCTCTTTCTACTTGTGGTGTTCAGAGACTGAACTCACAGATTTAGACTATTATTATAGACTTGTTTGTCATTCATTCAGAAATGTAATTGAAGTAAATGATGAATAAACTTTATTGTGCTAACATATAAACTAAAATATAAATGATCTCTCCAGCGTGTCAGAATGGGAGTGCAAGCTCTTTAAGTTGCCATGGGGAATTCAAGTGTCACGGCTCCATTCGAGAAGGATTCTTTTTCTTTCTCCCGCTTTACAAAACAACAATTTATTCAATTTATTTTGGCCATTTATATTAAATGCAGCATGTACAGAATGGATATCTGCCAACAGGTTGCCAGTCTTGTCAGCGAGCGCTTCCTCTAGCACTCATCTCTATGGGGCAGGAAACCAGTGTTTCCTGTTCACGCTGCTTTACAGCGAGACGTGCCACAAGCACACGCAAACTGCACATGACAAATTTCGTACTGTCAGAAGATAAACTCTGGACGATGACTGAGGCCTACCCGCGCATGGGAAACACGACTGTTTTGGCTGTCGTTGATGGCTGTTGCCAAATAGTTTCCTGCTTTTGACTTATAAATGTCAAGTAGCCCACTGCCACCACGTTCCCTGGAGGAAAATAGCGCAGAAGTAAAAGTGAACCAAACTTTTATGGAGAGTTATTGATCTGGAACCAGTGCTGGACTCCTTTGGAGGAGACAACACCTGGTGACTCCATATAGTTCTGCTTACTTCAGTTCTCAGGAAGACTTTGCCTGATCTGACCCTGTCCGGGATATGCAGAAAAATATGGAGTGAGACCTATTTTTTTTTTTGTTCTTCTTTTTTTACGTTCTTGCAGCAGTCAAGCATTGACAGACAGAAGCGACCGAGCCAACAAATGATGAAACCCTATCTGGTCAACAGGTTTTCTCATTAAATGACTAAAATAACCCTGATGAATCATGTCATGAGTAGCAGGTGTGTACTCTTGCTTGCATTCAATGATGACACACATGCACTGGGTTCTGCTTGGTTTCAACTTTATGTATGGTGATAAACACAAGAAAATTAGTTCTTCACAGTCAGATCACATAACAGTCCAGAAAAAAAATACAAGCCACAGTACTTACTCCTGAAAGTAATATTTATTGTAAGGAGTAATTTTTAATGACACTTAAGAATGGAGGGAAAAAATAAAGTGATCATGGTTTGTGTAGACGCCGAATCTACAGACAGGATTAGCTTTTGTTGCATGTTAATTGAGAAACATGATATCAGTATGAAAAAAGATGGCTGTAATGAATGGGAACTTGGTGGTGATTGCTGAAGCAGTGTGTGTGTGTGTGTGTGTGTGTGTGTGTGATACCATTAACATATGTTTGTGAAGTCCATATGAGGGGAGGACTGCTATAGTTATATTGCCCTGGGCGCCAAATTGCTTTGCTCCAGCTAGACCCAATTTTTATCGAGTGAGAGAGAGAGAGAGAGAGAGAGAGAGAGAGGGAGAGGGAGCAGCGCAATGATACTTTTCCTGTGCCTATTGATCAAAAATTAAAAGCAGGAGTGGGGGAAATCAAAACAATTCAGATTGGATCTGTTCTCTGGCATGTTCCTGGCAAAGCAAACCATCTAAGATGTTTAACACACTCGTAATGGGCTTTTCATAATCATCAGATGTTGAGTAATAATAAAAATATGCCACCGTTTGTGCTGAATCAGTAATTATTTCCACTAAAACAGGACATCAGCGGATGAACTCATCTGTCAATGAGGCACAGGACACATTCGTGTTCACAGCGCTGAAAGAAGGTGGCCATACATGACCCGAGCTCCCTGTCGTCTCAGGCCCGGCGCACACCCAGGGTTTCAATCTGTCCTGACGAGTGTTTTCACATTTGGCTTCAAAATGCATCTCCACATGAGTTCACTTCCTCACTCTGTGTGCATATGAACACCAACATTACCTGCATTTAATCAGCAAATTTACTGGTCAAATCCAGACTGCCCACTTATGTTCTTTACCAGACCACCTGGAAACAGACAGGAGACGTCCTTGTCGCTCACACATAACAATTACAACAATATACATTTCAGAGCAGGTTCAACAATCACAGGACAGTCAGTGAGTGGTATCACTGTCTCTGTTACACTTGGATCTATGGAATCAAACACACACAAATGTTATTCACACCCACACAAACCAGAAACCAGACCAAACAAATCTACAACAATAAATTGACTAAGACAGACTGTTTCTTTTCAAGCCCTCTAAACATGATCATGGTCTAGACACCAAAACCATCCAATGCAGAAAGTTATTTCTTCTCTGGCAAAAGAACAAAGTGGTTGAGGTTTGAGAAAGGTTGCTGCTTTTCTTTATTTGACATCTTCAACTGAGGCTAGGTAAAGTCTTGTCTTCCACTCAAGGTTAATTCAGTCTAAAAATACGCTACAGTTTGGGATCTGTGTAGAAAAACAACTTCGGTCTCTCAAAAACACGTGAAGGCTCCATGCAGGCTGCTGTAGGGACTCGTGTGTTTACTCAGATGATGGAGCCCTGCACAATCTAATCATCCTTTCATAAAGATAGAGCTCCCTGCATTTACTCAGTAAGCAGGGGAAGTCTGCTCTTCCTTTCTCCCCATATCTTTGATCTCTCTCTTCTCTGAGTGAGGAAAACTCTTATAGAAGCAGCAGTACACCAGCCTCAAACTTACCCTGCGAGTAAAACCGGTCCCTCTGAAATTTATCACGTGAAGTGAAGAAATTGAGAGATGTATGACGCAGTCCTTGTTTTATTTTGAAATTCGCTGACAATCTCAAGAGGTTGTCAGCGTGGACCTGTCCATTTTTGTCAGCGAGGGGCAGCCAAGTGCAGCGAGTGGAAACCGGACCACATTAACGTCGCTGCCAATTTCTGCATAACCTCGCAGGATGTTTGAAAAAAGTAAACAGACCTTCATGTTGTCACGCGGTGGAGATGAGACTTGAAAGTGCATCTGGGGAAACCAGCAGACACTCAAGGACATGCAGGGAGTAAAACAGGCGAAGGATAGTTCTCATGCATGTAACTACAGAAGAGTAAAGACATTGAGAACACAGGGAGACACATGAGAAGCAGAAGAACCAGAACAGTCACACACACTGCTACAGGGCAGCGCAAAGTTTGACTCATAATCTGAATGACAGAGGATCCACTTTAAGTTTGACGAAAGCATCTGCTGACACGATTCGTGAGCTGTTTATGACTTTGTATCCACAAAATAACTGAAAATATGTATTTTTGATAGGAAATACGAATAAACCAGGTAGCTTTCGCACCCATAGATTCAACACGAAGAGGTGCTGAATATATCTTCTGGATTGAGCCTCGAGCAATTTCTTTGTTTGCCAAGAGATGGAAAATCATCCATTGCAGCTAAAATATCAGAATCTCGTCAAGGTAGTTTCATTTCCAATTACTTGTCGATCAAGTTTTAAGGGACCTGCGTGAATATTACTAAAAAGCAATGCGCATGAGGTGGGTGTCCATTAACGTCTGAAAATGGCGGTCTTGGCAGCATCACATCTGGCTGTTACAAACATAGAGGAAGAGGAGGTCATCTACATCCATCTACCAATGAATAATTAGTATTTTGAGGAGTCACTTTTGTTGGATGAGTTGGAATTCTTTTGTATTAACTAGTATTGCACATGTTGCTGCTGTCTGACGATGAAGACAAAGTTCGGAAATATCCGGGAAGATACTGGCAACGGAAGCAGCTGGTCAGTCATGAGGGATTCACAATGTCAGCGCTTATTCCCAGAGGGAGTTTTCATCTCCTATCTTTCCAGGTTTTTTTATTTTCAAAGACAAAAAAACACCTTCAGGAAGCACAAAAGCTTTATTCTGAGGAAGATTTTATTGTTTCCAACAACTCTTTCCAAAGCCGTACTTCTAATTTTGCACCAAAATATGATGACAGAAAGCCAACATGTCACAGGATCATAAGACCAGCTGTCATATCCCACATGTGCAAGCGCTGTACAATGATGGAGAAGTTCATGAACCCACACCTGAAAACACCTCCCTTGTGGTTCAGCCATTATTTCATCTTAAGAAAAGACTAGAGGAAGCGATAGTAGGGTGCAGTGGTCAGCACTGTCACCTCACAGCAAGAAGGTTCCTGGTTCAAGTCTCGGCTCCAGCTCAGGATCTTTCTGTGTGGAGTCTCCATGTTCTCCCTGTTCCTGTGTGGGTTCTCTCTGGTACTCCAGCTTCCTCCCACAGTCCAAAGACATCAAGAGGGGACGAGGCTGATTGATACTCTAAATTGACTGTCTGTCTCTATGTGTTGGCCCTGTGATGGACTGGTGACCCGTCCAGGGTGAACCCCGTCTCTTGCCAGTAGGCTGCTGGGATAGGCTCCAACCCCCCCGCAACCCTTGACAGGAATAAGCGGTAGAAAATGGATGGATGGAAGTAATAGTAGTGTAGAGCGGTAGTACGTCCAAAGACCTCTCAAACAGCTTGACAAAGTCAGTTTCAGGCCCCTGAACTTGTTTTGACTCACACTCGTGATATGTTTAACCAATTCTGGTGACTTACATAAGACTGGAGTATCAATTTGTATTTATCTATCTGGCTTGTCTATGAAAATATGGACTGAAAACTACTGGTAATGTTCAGTGACCCCCCCCTCCCCACACACACACACAGCTTTGCAAGCCACTGAGTCAGTTTATAGGCATAATTTCAAGCAACATGGGTTTATTATTCTTGAAAAATAGCAGGTTGGCTAACATGAAAAATGAAGTAAAACAAATTCGCAATGCAGTCATGGCATGCAACTTCAGAGTGTGAGAACCATGACAGTGTGTTCACTATTCTCCACACACACTCACACACACACACACACACACACACACACACACACACACACACACACACACAGAGTTGAACATTATTGCTAAATGCATTACTTTCAAGTCACGCTATACTTTCTCCTCTTGGCGATTGATTGTGTGAAAAATAATGTTCATGTGTATAACCAGCAAAGAACTTGGCAGCAGAGATTTGACAGGTTTCTCCGGACATTTTGTTTCATTGATGGATTTGTTTATTATTCTAGGTCACCACAGGAATTCATTCTGTCAAGCCTATAGCCTCTATTTCAACTCTTTATTCGGAGTTGATCTGAATCATTTCCCATATTCATATCACGATGACTCTACCATCAGACCGTCTTTTTCAGAAAGCCTGAAGAGCGATCTATCATCTGCCTCAAAGCACGCTTTTAAGGACTCTGTGACCTCATGCACTCATGATTTGTCTGGACATACAAACTTATCTCATGTCTGTATTGCTTGGCAGTTCCCTCTCATGCCTCGGAGCTCAACCCTCACTGGCCGGTCCTCTGTTACGACCTGCTCGGGCCACCCACCTCACCGCCAGACAAACCCAGCTCTGTCAGCTGTAGTTAGCGGGGTGTCGGTTTCCTACTCTGGGCTTCATACAGTGAACCCACAATCAATTATCTCAGCATGTGGAAATAGATGTTTGGTTGAAAAGCAGTACTACTGCGTTCTCACTGCAGGAAAGGATACACTGTAGCTGGAAAATACATTAGTTTACTTTTACATCAAAAGGCAGGAAAGCCAAAGAACTTCAATGATATTTTGGATGTTTATCCATTTTCCAGTATGTGCAACGTGTGTCAGCGTTAGAAATAGTTGCCTTTACAGTGTGTCACAGCTGTCAGATAGTGGAGAACACAGTTAAAGTTTCATTATCTCGGAGAAGAAGAAAAAACTGCCTCTACAATCTAAAGACTACAGGGCAGTTGATGTGCGTACCTCCTTCAAAGAGGATATGATGTCATCAGATACGGATAAAGCTTTGTGTAAAGACATGACCTCTTTTCCTAAATGGGGCCTCTACTGTCAGTTTCTGTCAGCTGTGATGGATAAAAAAAAATCCCAAATTAATTTGAAAGCTTTTGTGAAGCTTAGTCTGAAAGCCAAACTGGGTGAAGACTGGGCAAATTTCACAAAATTGAATATGTTGGAAAGTTAATAGTCATACAATCCATAGGAAGCTCATTTTTGAAAAGTCAGGCATGCTTTCCCTATGGTCGCGTGCAATTCTGAACCACTGGTGACGCTAGGGTGCTCTGGTCACATGCGTGTAACTTGTTGAACTGTGTGAGGGGACTAACCTCAATAGGGTTGTTAAGTCTGGGCAGTAATTCTAACTACACACATCCGGGGGCTGCCTCCCTCACCTTCGCCAGCAGAGGGAAAAGAACAGTTTCACAACCCAGCCTTTAATCTTATCGAGACTTTGTGTGGTTCCTTTGGGTGCTTGTGAAAGCCTTAATTGTCTCTGGTGTACACCAAAACAAGTGGTCCGAGACCACCTCGAACTGAGCAGTCTTGGTCCATTTTCTGGCTAACCCTAATGAGGTTCCATTGTAGTGAGAGCACAGCCCAACCCTGATATGATCAGATTCCAGAAAGTGAACCAAAACCCAGCTCATTTGTTCAGCTGGAAACAAAAGGACAGGGGGAGGAATGGCTTGAAATTACGCAGAAATCCAGCGTTTACTAGACATCTGCGTGCAAGACTGCTAAATTGCTGACCAATTAAAGATATTTGAGTGCACAATTCTGCCTCCAATTCCTACACTCTCCCCCAGCAAACGTATTCTTACAAGCAGGTGCTTGAAATGGTTAAGGCCCCTAGTGTTGAATTTCTTTTGTATGTTTCTTGGATCAATAACAGCTGAACTGGATAAAATTGTGATGGAGTTGGAGCTAATAAATATTGAGTTATGTCAACTGAAATGTATCTAATTCTGAAAAGGTTTGCGTCGCCGTGACAAGAAGTTAAAATTCTATGAGGGTGCATGTCAGGTGACAAGTATCTCCACTCCGTGCTACAGAGCTGATCAGATGCAAAAGTGTAAATTGGCCTTTAACCGCCAATAATGCATGTGTCACAACACAAATGGGCGATTTATTCCTCACCTGCACGTTTAATAACTGGTTTTAAAGATGTGTTTCATGCACATTTGATCTAAAGCCAAAGAGGATTCACATTTGACCTTTATGTCCCTCCTGCTACCCCCTGCTTGGTCCACATCAGACGCTCTGTAGACTTCCACACAGCAGCTGTTTGTCATCCTTGCACATGAGCTGGAGGCCATTTTTACCTGAGGCTGTTTTTAGGAAGAAGGAATCTACCAGATGGAGAGTGATGACAAAAAGAAATGAGAGATTCAGGATCAAGAGCAGCGAGATAAAAGACGGCGGTGCTGTTAAATGGTACCGATGTCTTCATCCATAAAGGGGTGCAGGCACGCAGGGTAAGAGCAACGTGAATGTGTCTGACATCTGTTGAACCTCTCTTACTCTATGAGACTGAGCATTACGGCGCAAGTGCTAATTAACCCCAATCTCAAAATATTCCCCCATCTCATTATCACTCCATAAGAGTGTGATGACAGCACCGCAAAACATTTAGCTACGGTCATAAAGCACAAACCAAGAAAAACCAAAACAAAACGCTGAAGTCATGCGACCGTCACTAAAATGGGAGCAGAAGAGTGTCGTATCCAAAAGGCAGATGTTGCGAACGCCTTGGATGTGCACAAACAACAACACATAGTAACTGAGAGCCAAAATCAAAACAAGTTTCATTCATTAAAGGACATCTGCGAAAGAACATTTTTAGTTGAATAAAAGGAAAGTAATGCAAACCAACTGAAAAAAAGTTTATTGATGTTTAATAAAGTCTTATTTCCAAGGGGCAAAAAAAACCCTGCCAACATCTGACTGGAGCAGAGGATATAAAAATGGAAACCACAAAAACACAGTCGCTGTCCTCCGCGCTGCTTTTTATTTGCCAAAAAAGGCGAAGAGACGAAACTCTGGTCCTTTTTTTTTTTGACGACCGCTTTAACTTCTCCCTGGTTTACTGTGTTTGTGACATCAAACACAGAAAGAAACTCCTCGTCTACCTCCAGAGGGAACAGGTCGATCGGCTTTGACAAAAAACTCGGTTGAATGGTTGAAACAAAGTCATTGCAACATTTTTGGGGGGGGGGGGGGGGGTTGGTATAACAACAAAAAAAAACCAATCATTCTTCAAATACTCTTAGTTTCATTCCATTTACAAAAAAAACCCAAACATTTTTCAATCCTCAAACCAGGTACAATTATGCCATTGGTTATTTCATCCTGCGAAAGCTAAACAAACCATTTCTTATTCTGTAAACAAAAGTCCGGCTCCGCTCCCGAGTTATTCCTGAGGATTCCTGAGAAATGCGACTTTTGCGATCACAAACAGCAAGAGCTGTGGCGAGTGGGAGCAGGAGGTGCTAGAAGTCACCGAATTAGAAGGAAATGGACCAGAACCTTTGAAAGGAAAACATATTACAGTTGTCCAAGATTTACTGCAGTGGGAAGTGAATTTTACAAAAAAATAAATAAATAAATAATGCTGATGATCTGCAAATTTGCCAGAAATAAGTTTCCGGATGGAAAGATTTTATGTAACACTTGCTTTTTTTGGTTCTTCTTGCTGTTTTGTTTTTTTGGGGGGTTGTTTTGAAGCAAAGTGAAAATAGAGGGGCCCTGCGTGGCCCCCCGGGGTCTGCACGTATCCATTTCTGCTAAGAAGCTGTGACTGAAGTGGACGATAAAGAAAAAGGTTTTGCATCCTCGCTGGAGACAGACCTCTCCTCTTCATCAGGGTCGGATCATATTTATTGACAAAAACCTGAAGGTAGTTAAAGACACGATGGCCATTTTTTAAAATTTTTTTATGTGGAATTCAAAATACTTTATCATTCCCTCGAGGGGCAATGCCAGGTAGGCGGTGTGCTTGACCGCAAATACATGTACGCATTTCATAAGACGAGTGTAGGAGAGAAGAAAAGCTACACACATATGCAAATAATTTAAAAAAATATAAATGTGTAAAATGTCAGCATGGATTAATGGCAAGCGGCCAGCCTACAGCTAGCGAAGATCTCAGCTGTCAGTAGCTCCAGAGCAGCTGCATTGCTGTATCAGAGCCTGACCTTTGACCTTCCTACCAGAGAGAGATGGACAACGTATCAAAGACTGCCTCTGCTGTGAGCTGCTTGGCAGTTCTGAACGTGTGTCTTGGTTTACACGTGTTAGTTGTTGGCTCTGTGCTGACAATGGATGAAGAGAGAAATCATGGTCATGTTCCTTCTGGCTGCGCTGACACACAGACGGACACTTTGATTTAATACGGCCCCCATCTGTGAGGGGACCCTGACATTTCACACACATCTGGTTGTGGAAGGAATGACGTGGATTTGATCTATTTAGAAGTGTACGTGCAGGCACACACACACACACACGCACGCGCACATAGATACTGAAATATTAGTAAATAACACAGGAGAAAATTGCTAAAGGGAAAATAAATAAATAATAATGGGAATTTGTAGACGAAGGGAAAATAATATCAGCGATAAAAACATAAAAAGGGGGGAAATTTATTCAAAATAAATAAAGAGGCAAACTGTGACAACATGATCCATTTATATCACACTTCATTGTCACTATGGGGTGCTTTACTGAATGATGTGACATTTGAAAGCTCACTGATGTACAATAAATGTTATTTTACTCAGAGGACGCTAACCATGTCGAAGTATCCTTGAGATACTGAGTCCCTAAATGCTCCTGATGGCCCTGCAACAGACAGGTGACTCATCCACCTCTCGCCCAATCTCAGCTGGGATAGGCTCCGCCCACCTCCCCAGCGACCCTTAATGGATAAGCGGTATTGAAAATGGATGGATGGATGGAGACTAACAAGTTATAATCACACCATTTACAAAGTAACAGACTAGGCTGCAACACTGTACTCAGTTTTCTTTAAACTTATTCACGATCTTCTCCATCTGCTTGAGATAGTTGTTCCTTTTGGTCTAACAACGAAACAAACAAAGGCTGTTGGTCTTTCCTCACGACACTACTGGTTTACCCTAAAAGGAGGAGGGTGATAGCACCTCCAGCATCTCCTCCATACTGATCACCAGCTCAACTCCTGGAACTTCTCAGGAGTGATGTCATCCAGGATGGTGCTGAAACATCAGTTCTTTGGTCTCTGGCTGTTCACGGTCCTCAATGGAGGAAGTCGTCTTTGCTAAGGGCTTCTGTGGATCCTCCCTCAGCTTCACATTCTCCTTTAGCCCGGGCATCTGGACATGACGGTCGTCCAGACAGTCTAGTGATCCCTTTGGAGTTTTGCTCTGTTCTGGGACCTCAGCAGCAGAAGCTCTCCTTGAGAAGGTCTTCCAGGGATTAGCAGCCATGTGTAGCTGCACATCTTCATCATTCTGTTGCTTTTGGTCATCAATTCCACTTCATCCCTTGAGCTAATAAACAGAAAGACAACTAATCAGGATTCATACAGCTTATTTCCATTTAAGGCAGCCCAAAGAGAAACAGTGAAGAGATGTTACACATCATTTTGACAAAGCTAACTGACATAAAGCTGGGCTAACTAGCCTTTTTGCTAGCTGGAGGCTCCAGGCCCTTCTAAACTTTATTAAACTGCCTTTCAGTGCTTCGATGGCAGTATCGCTTTTTTTTTTCCCCCTGCTGAAAACAGCTGCTGGCTGCCACTGGCGACAGGGTCACTCGGAGTGGAATTTTCAGGCTGCAAAAGCAAAACAATGAGCTAATAGAGGATAGAGCGCTCCATAGAGATTAAGAGCTGGGTGTCACTGTGATTTCTAGGGAATACCAGACCGAAAAACAGCCCATAGGCAGCACTGGTTGAGTTAAAAAGAAAGCTTGACAGCCGGTGAACTTTGTCACAAAATGCTATGGCAGCAGGGGCACTGTTGCATAACCGTAAGAATTAGAGTCTATGTGGGGGGTCAAGTTATCAATTAACAAATGCACACTGATACCCACCCACACACTCATTGAAAATTCCTCTACACCTCTCACTCTGGGAGCAGTGTGGTTCCACTGGTTCCTCTGTTGTTCAAAGACTTTGGTAGGCAGATTATAAGGACCAGCTTTTATGCTTGATGTCCACTGGGTTACACAAAGAACATGCCATCTAAAATAGACCAAAGAGGGTCATTGTTCTCCTGTAATCCAGCTTCAAGATAAAATTATAGGCAAGTCGAGAAAAAGAGACGTTATTGTTTTCTCATAATCCCCAGACATGTAATAATTTGGCACGGGGATCCATTGTTTTGGATCTTTCGTGCAAAGAGGTTCCACAGCCTGTTGTGCTTCAGGTGTAATGTCAGATGTCAAAACTAGAAACGATGAAGAACGGAGGAGTGAGACAGAGATGGAGTGACGTGTTTTGTCTGTGTACAGTATAAATGTTTTCTCTGGTTTCTTAGCTGTTCTCCACAAAAACCAAACATTGAAAGAAGGTCTCATTTTAAAAAATCAAAAGACCGTTCGATGAAAACTCTATCGCTTGTTGAATCACTGTTTTGTGGTATCATGGTCCTACGTTTTTCATATATAAAATATAATATCTGTCAAGGTAAAACAAAATGGGCTGCACGGTGGTGCAGTGGTCAGCACTGTGGCCTCACAGCAAGAAGGTTCCGGGTTCGAGTCCCGGCTCGGGCACGGGATCTTTCTGTGTGGAGTCTCCATGTTCTCCCCGTGTCTGCGTGGGTTCTCTCCGGGTACTCCGGCTTCCTCCCACAGTCCAAAAACATGCAATTTGGGGACGAGGCTGATTGATACTCTAAATTGACCGTAGGTATGAATGTGAGTGTGAATGGTTGTTCGTCTCTCTATGTTGGCCCTGCGATGGACTGGCGACCTGTCCAGGGTGAACCCCGCCTCTCGCCCGTTGACGCTGGGATAGGCTCCAGCCCCCCCGCGACCCTTAATGTGTAGGAATAAGCGGAAGATGACGATGGATGGACGGATGGTAAAACAAAATGAAACCTTCATGGTTTCCTCAAACATGTTTCTAAAAAAAATTAGAGGAAGAGAAATGATTTAAATTGTTCTTGTGTTTGGGTCAATCTGACCTCAAAACATAAGTCACCAAATCAGTTATGCTTCATATGACGCTGCTTCTAATAAATAGGAATTAACAGGTAATAAAGCATCGATTGGTCCTTACACAATATCTTACTAGTATGTGTTATTAAGAAGACACGTTACAATAGCTTCATCAACACGTTCTGTGAGATTATCAGACCCAAGGATAATGTACATCATTTTTGATGGTTTGATGAAAGATGAATAAATATTTTATTATGCTTTCATTCCCAGTTTCCTAAGCAATTAGTCAATAAAGCGTTGTTCCCGCTTTTGCTCTGGTAGCTGCAAAAAGCGACACTTTTCAAGAGCTCGTTGTTCTAAAAAACAAAACAAAACAAAAATATGTCTCATGATGATCAATTTCTGTCCTTTTTTTTTGGATAACATTCCATAACTGTCACCACTCTAAATCCCAGATGAGTTCAGCTCACGGGGATGAGGCGGTACCCGCCCAGGACCTGATCATGTGCCACATAGCTTGCATGCCTCAAGGGTCCCAGGTGCTGGCTTACATAAGACACGTCACCGATACCGGCCATTCACCAACCCAGTTATGCCTGGAATGGACCTTTTAATTAACTCTGACTCAGTTTTTTTGTCTCAGTACTTCTGTCACTGTCTCAAATGTATGGCACAAGAGGGTGGGGGTTGGGGGTGGGGGTGACCAACAGATGAAGAAGAGGGAGACAGAAGATGAAAGAATATGAGCTTTTCACATTATTGACTCGACGGAGATGAACATCTTGTTCATTCGTTGACCTTTTGGTTTGCTCTTCTACGTGATGAGTGGTGATGAGCAGTGAGCGCTAGTGGGTGGAAACGTCTTGGACGGTACGATCTCGTCGTAAGATGCTTTAAAACAACCTTTTTACTATTTCAATCATCGTGTTTCTATTTCATGAACAAGTTTATTTAAATCAAATTGATCAAGTTGCACAAAATGCTTATTTGGTGGGTGTCCACAGAGTGGTTTGGAACAAATAAAATCAACTACATAACACCATCAGAAGATGGCAGTGCAGGCAGCGTTACACGTGAGTAGAACTTAAGTAGAGCACAGTGGGAGCTGTCCATCACTGAATGATGGGAGGACATCTGGAGCAAAGACATGCAGGTTGAATTGGACGTGTAGTTTTTCTGGTGATGAAGACAAAGTTCTGAATGTCCATGAAGACAACGATGGCACAAACAGCTGGTTGGTCGTGTGAAATAAAGGTTTGACATGTCAGAGTTTAATTGAAAAAGTTTCCATGCCCTGTTTTGAAAATTTACACTGTTTTGAAAAAATTAAAACCACCAGTAATGAGGGTGAAAGAGAAACCTTCCAGCGAAATTGTCCAATTTTATTACATTTTTTCTAACGGTGTACTACAGTGTCATGATCCCTGTCTCGTGCTCCTGTTTTACTTTGTAGTAGTGTCCTGTCTTCCTGTGCTCCCTCCCTTGATTACCTCACGTGTCTCACCTGTGTCTCATATCCCCAGACTCTCTGTGCCTCTCTGCTCGGCCCCAGGCCGTCCTCCTAGTCACATCTTTTGGCTTTGCTTTTTTTTGGCGTTGTCTTGCCCTGCCCCTCCTCCAGACCCCCACCACATCCCAAGTTTGTCTTTGTATTGTCTCCTGTGCCTGTCCCGCCTCCAGACCTCCCCCGGTCTTTGCGCGGTTGGGCTGTCTGGGAGCCAGCCCTAAAGGGGGGAGTACTGTCGTGTATCTTGTCTCGTGTTCCTGTTTCACTTTGTAGTAGTGTCCTGTCTTCCTGTGCTCCCTCCCCGATTACCTCATGTGTCTCACCTGTGTTCATTGCACCACCCCTGTCTCATTTCCCCCAGCGTATTTGACCTCTGTGTTTCCTATTGTCTCTCATCAGATCATTGTGTTCGTGCTTGGTTTTGTCATTGTCATGTCTTGGTGCCACGTCATGTTCCCAGCTCCTCAGTGTGTACAGTAAGTTTAGTTTTCAGCCTTGTCTTGTGTTGGTTTTGTTGTTACTTTGTACTTGTCCAGGACTTGGGCCTGTTGACCCCTTTGTTTCATACTTTTTGTCCTGTTAACCTTTGTACGCTTTGCGTTGTTCCGTTGCCTTTTGACTAAATACCTTTTGTTGAGCCCCTGCTGTCTGCACTTGGGTCCGGTTCCCAGCCTACACCTCCTCGACACTCCAGTATATGTTAAAGGAACCACGACATGCTGCTCAGTTTTTAATAAGAAACCACAGACAATCACACCAAAACATTTGTAGCCTCTTTAAAATGGCTCCCTGTTTATTTTAGGTATTAATCTAAACCCTACCACTTCCCTCCACAAAAAAAATGTTTGTTTGCCTTTTAGTCTAAGGCAGTTAATCTCAGCAGCAACAAATTTCACATCGTCTCGTTCCAACTGCTGTTAGCCGCTAACAAGTCCACCTAAACCAAGTAGATGCGTCCCTTTACCTGCCCGCTTGAAACATGTTGGGCACTCTTCAGTCACATCAGAAAGCTGTTGACTTCTGGGACTACATTCCGTCACTGCACAACGTCTGTACCCTTACGTACAGCTGCAGCCGTATCTCCTGTGCACTGTATGGATGCTACTGTGAATGAATACGGCCGGTTAAGGAATGTAGTCCCTAAAGGAAACTACCGTCTGACGGGAATTCAGTGACAAAAGTTCACCAAGTGTAAAGAAATAAGCAAACTAACCCTTTAACAGTTTTAATAATTATGAGTCGTGTTGAATGCAAGAGTTTCCTCTTCATTCCTCTCCTTCAGGTTTTCATGACCCAGGTCAAATTATTATTATTTTTTTTAATGTGAGACAGTTCTATCTCTTTGGTGAACTCCACTCCGCCTTAGCAAGTTTCTCTTCTCAGTCTCGTCCAGTACGTACCTGTGGTGGGTCCGCAGGAGACCTCTTTGTGTTTACTCTCAAAATTCATACATTCCCAGACAGAAGGAAGCAGTGCAAATTAAATACACTAATAAAGTCATGTGTAAAGTAGCCGGTAACCAGTTCTAACTGGTTTCTGAAAACCCAGAACAGAAGCCCAGCATTGCCAGCTGTGATTATTTTTCTACTTCCACCAAGAGGAAGAGTCAGTAGCATGTTACAACGCTGGGATTAAACCCGTGTTATCTCACTCTTTTTTAAAAATTTTTATTACATTTGAAGCTTACACTCACGTTTATTTTCCCCAGCTGACAGGCTGAATTACATAACACACGACACAGCAGAGGATCTGTGACCCGGCTCGCAGGACCACTTGTTTGGTTTCCCCGAACTTGTGGATTCCAGTGGAAACATCCACACATCAAAGAACTTCTGTTAAAAAAGAAAATAAAAAATGGAGAGTGACTCTTCCAGAAAGAGCCTGAGATGGACAAAGAGGGGTTTTGTGTCGTAAAAATGGTCCATAAAGGCCCGCTTAAGAGCGCAGAAGAGAAATAAATGTGAGATGATTGACGGAGGCTTGTTGTGACGGGACGGAGGATGTGTTTTTAACAGGTCAGCTGTGAGATGTGCCGTACCAAAGGGTTTGGCATCTCCAGAGACCTGTGACAGGAGTCACAGAGCCAAAAATCTTGAGGCAAATATGTGCGTGCGCGTGTGTGCACCGCGAACGGCCATGTGGAAAAGTTAAAAGTTGTGTATTTGAACTTTAAACACGAGTTAAAAGTCACTCTGTAATTTGCAGTGGGAACACAAGAGTACAGCAGTGTTATGTGAGATTTGTGTAAAAAAAAAAAAAATTATAAATTGCTTTTACATGAACAATTCTTACATAATAGTGATAATAATAATAATAATACAGCAATAAAATGAACAATTACAGAGGCTGCTATATGAAAATAAATATTTTAGAAGCTCATACAGATTTTCACATCACTTTGGGTCTAACATTTTTATTACTTTTTCTTTTAAACAAACTCTAAATGTCAGACAGATGAGGAACGTTGACCCAAATGCAGAGACGGCAGAAGCGGGCAGGAAAGGATGGAACTTAATATTCATCGTAGTAAAAGCAAAGAATCCGGGGGGGAAAAAAAAAACAATTAACTAAACGAAGAAAATGAAATTCATGTGGGAAATTACAGGGAAGGTAAAGCAGGTGACAATAACTGGCCAGTAAAATTGAAAAAAACAAAGCAGATGATCGGACAAAGACCGACCCAAAATACAAAGTGAAGTCATCGCACAACAAGAACAAGGTGTGCGAACGTGATGGCAGGGAAACCGTACAGGTGATTACTCTAAACAGGTGGGAAACAGACAAAGATGTGACCTAAAACAAGAGAAGACATGCCAGGGATAAAATAAAGCCATTAGATGGAAACGCGAGGAGAACACAAACCAGAGACACGGAAAGAAGTACAAGGAACTCGATCAAAACAAACAGATGGAAAAAACCAAGAGAATACAAACTTAAGAGTCCAAAAATCAAGACGTAAAATCTGAATAGTCCAAATGGGACTGTGACAAACAGAGTTTACGTTTCCAAATGAGTTAATTCCAGTTGCCAGTTGAAGAAATCCCCAGAATCATTTCAGTGTGTAAAACATAACACGCACAACAAGTCCAGTCGGGTGTCAACAAAAGCCGGAACGTCAAGCTCGTGCCGTCGGAACTACAAGAGGCACAAAAGAGCAGCCGATGACGGACGCGGATAGGATAACAGTCGTCTTATACGGTAAACGATGCACGTTACCTAGGTAACCGCTGACCAGCTGCAGCAGCAATGGCTGAAATTTGCAACTACTTCAACAACTCTAAATGAGTGATGAATTACTTTATCAAGGTTTCAGATTTTTTTCAGGCGCCATTTGCAAAATGTGCACTACATTTATTATAAATGGTGTGATCGGTTTTAAAGTTTTTTTTCTTCAACACAACCCTGTCAGAGAAACACCAACAATTCCACCTATCGCCACCACCCACAGTTTGCTGTCCATCCTATCACGGAGATGGCGTTCCTTTCAACTCCTGGTTCCAATGGAGTGCCTCCGAATTTTGGCATCTCAATCGCTTAGAACATTTTAGATTACTTAGGGAAATAAACTCTGTAGTGGGAAAAAAATGTCTTTGACACTTACAAATTTTGCTCAGCAAAATAATCTTCACAAATAACACCACTTCCATGATTTCTGAATATTAAATGCAACCATTTGAAGTGCAACGCTAACATAAGAACTGCACTGCAGCACTGCCGATTGTTCTTTTGACTCGCCCTGAGTTACGGGGCCTTCAGGTGGGGTCCTGTTTACTGGGTTCATGCTTTTGGACACTCCCCTCTATTTGTATTCATGACGTTTTAAGTTGTGTTTGCTAAGACGTTTTTCAAAGCTCAGAGTTAACGGCTTGTGACGTTTTTGATGATGTTTTCAGGAATTCCCACGGATGAGGTTTTTTTTTTATCTTCATTGTTTTATGTTTTTTTTCTGCTGTAAATGTTCATTAATAATGGGCTAATGCTGTTATGAACCTTCTCATTTGCTTACAATTCTACAATTTCATTTAGCTGACGCTTCTGTCCAAAGCGACGTACAACACAAGCAAGAATTTAGACTTAATTAAGGAAAAGTCCATAGGAAGCGCAAAAGTGCTTCATTTGTGATTTGGTCACAGGTACTGCCATCTAGTGGCAGAAGAACTGTCGCGCCCCGCCCCCCCCTTTTTTTTTTTTTTTTTTTTGGACAGACATACAACATCACACAACACAGTTAGTACTACATAATCACTAAGTGCTGGGTCTTGGACCCACTGACTTATTCTACCCCAAAGAGGAGAAGAGTCAGGTTAAGTGCCTAGGTGCTCTCTGAACAATTGAGTCTTCAATTGTCTCTTAAAAGTAGAAAGGGACTCAGCAGAACGCACAGAGTTCGGTAGTTCGTTCCACCATTTGGGAACAACAGAAGAGAAGAGTCTGGCTAGGGATTTGGAGCAGCGCTGGGCTGGAAGCACCAGGCGTCTTTCGCATGCAGAGCGTAGTGGGCGAGAAGGAGAGTAGACCTGGATCAGGGATTCCAGGTAGGCTGGAGCCGTTCTTGTGATTGTTTTGTAAGCCAAGAGAAGTGCCTTGAATTTGATCCTGGCTGCCACTGAAAGCCAGTGAAGAGAAACCAGCAGCGGGGTGACATGTGCCCTTTTGGGCTGGTTGAAGACCAGACGTGCTGCTGCATTCTGGATCATCTGCAGAGGCTTGAATGAGCATGCAGGGAGGCCTGCCAGAAGAGAGTTGCAGTAGTCAATGCGTGAGATGACAAGAGCCTGAACCAGAATCTGCGTGGTCTGTTGGGTCAGGAAGGGTCTGATCTTCCTGATGTTGTAGAGGGCATAACGGCAAGACTGAGAAACTGAGGCCACATGAACCTTAAAGGTCAGCTGGTCATCAATCATGCTTAAATTGTGATACAAGCTAGTTGAAGCGGTTGCTTCTCGAAGGCAAGAGGAACTTTAGCCAAGTGGCCTATTATACCGTTAGCCAGTGGTAAAAGCCTTGTCACACTCTAAACTGCGTTCCATCTGGTAACCACTTGGACGTCAAGCCTTTCCTGTTCACAGCTTCAAAACTGCATTAGCATGAACTGCATCATCCCATTCAATGATGCTAACTGACTTGCTGGAATTAGGGAACACAGACCAGAGCCTTTCTCCAGTTTCTTTTCTGAGATTCAGGGGCTGGACGTCTTCTCTGCATACAGACGGAAGGTGCAGTTTAAGCAGTCTCAAGTCCAACTGAGCGCTCGTGCTGAGGTTACAGCAGCACACGAGTTTTCGTGTTGTACCTCAAGGGAGGATATCAGGTGGGATATCCGCAAAAACCCAGACAGGCAGGTTTGACAGAACACCAATTAAATCCAGACTATGGCACTCGAGCTCTATTGTTTTACAGTATAGAATGTACACTTTTTTCCTAATTTAAACGTATTGTGGTAAGATACAATAACAATTCCTATGCAAATGTGCTAGAGAGAAGCTTTAAAATTAGCATCTGAGGACGTTTCGGTTTCATACACGATAATGTGCAGTTAGCTTGGCAAAAATAACATCCTAGTCGAGTAAATAGAAGGAAATGATGATTGTTCAAATGTTGTTTTTGTTCAAATAACCCAGCTTGAGGTCTGCCCTCGCATTTTTAAGTCCTTATCAACTCGCGGTCTTCGCCATTCAAAGACGTAAAGCTGCAAGCTGAACGTCTTAACTACATCCACACATGCTGCAAACACAATAAAAATACATTCGGTGTGTGCTGACTGATCCTGTCAGAATGGGGCCTGCTTCACCACAGACCAAACGCCTCAGTGGGATCCATTCAGAGGAATCAGTAGCAGGAAATCAAGTGCTTTCCAACCATTTTATTAGCCACGTGAGAGTATCTGTCATCCCCATCCTGTTGCTCTCTGATGAGAAATATGAGAAGCTGAGGCAAGTGGCTGCCCTCCATCATCTCATAGGGTTTGAAGCCAAACTATACACTCCAGAACAGAAATCTGAGTGAGTCCGACAACAGAGGCAGGAAATTAATGACATTCCCAAAAAGTAAGTGGCTGCCTTCTACTCAGATTGAAATGTATTCAGTTGGCCTGCTGCCCTCACTCATGCTTTGAATAAAGATATAGATTTAGTGCGCCCTTTAATGAAATTTACCCTGATATCCCGGATCAAGGCCGATACATGCACAATAAATGCTTTAATGTGTTCTTTTGAAATAGGAGCAAGTGATAATGTATCTTCCAGACTGTCTGGTTGCTGTAGAGTTGTGTCTAATGCTGTTCATTCATTCACTCAATCATCCACAAGAGAAGAGAACAAATCCACGGCCACGGCTGAGGTCAAGGGGTCTGAGGCATGCAGAG
Source organism: Aulostomus chinensis (assembly GCF_037954235.1). NCBI lineage: Eukaryota > Metazoa > Chordata > Actinopteri > Syngnathiformes > Aulostomidae > Aulostomus > Aulostomus chinensis. Next base: position 10,795,845 of record NC_141339.1, on the reverse strand, counting down.
GGGCCAGCAGACGGAGCATGACCTCCCTGGCGGGAATGGGAAACATTTGACAGGAGACGTAACTTCAAGGTGAAGACGGATGACATCAGCAATAACACACACACACACACACACACACATTATTCCACTGGACTTGTACTTGATACAAGCTCAAAGGCCTATTTGTCTTCACCTGCCAAACAGTTCGGTGTTACATTTTAACGCCGACCCCTGATCAGCAGCTACGTTCACGTCTTCTATTCAAGCGACTTGAAATGTTTGCACAAGTCTTACAAAACCAGGTTTTTTCGAACCTTTAAGATACTTTGATTTATTTCAATTGTTGTTTTGGAGGCTGTAATTTGTGGCACAGATGCACGAAGCTGAGTTAAACACAGAAGTTTTTCTTTGACAACCCTGATTCTGATTAATGCAACAGACCAAATACTAGGAACACCTCGAAGTGGAACAAGATAATTTGTCAGTCATAGGTTTACATGCACAGTTGCACACTTGTCGTTTAATTGAATAACTCCATGTTTCAGAATACAACAATCGGGGAAGGATAAGTTTTATTTTTTAAGTATGTCTGCCAACGGAATGGTACAAATTGACTTTCACTCAGGTCACCTTTTGCATCACACGCCAAACAAGTTCGTCCCTGCAAACAGCAGATTTTAATTAAAAGACTATTAAAGAAACTCCTCAAACTAAGACATTAACAAATGATTCTCTTCTCCCTCCAGAAATGAACTGTTTTTACCCGAGGACCCACCGCGATGATCCTCCCTCCCCTGAACACTGTAAAATTTACAGGTTAAATAGCGTAGCAAGGCCGATAGAACATTCACATATTTAAATTTGGGATTGACGGAAGGAAATACATGCCTGAGGGAAACGATCCACAACTTTAAAATATCGAGATACATTATTTCTAGTGAGATCAACACGATCAATCCTAACTCCTCCTGTAATAAAGCACACATACTGAGTGCTAACGTTATGTGTAGTTACGTTTAGAACAAGAGAAATGTCATGGTTTAAGTTATTCGATGACATCATTAAGGTGACGCGTCACTCCGTTACTACGTCTTCTTTTACGACACATTTGCATTGTAAAAACTTCATCTGCTGTGGTTGCACTGGATCACATTTGTCACGTATTTGAATTATTATTAATTACATGCTTTCATTTGTTTTGGTCCATGGCCCACCATTAAGTTTCCATTTTGCCTCTGAGGGACTCTTGGCATAGATCTCCAATATCTCTGTAACTGAAATGACGGATGCTCTACTTGAGATGCATTTGAATTTTTGATTTCAAATAAAGCTTCCACCAGATGTCCTGGCCACTCTTCAGCAATGGCAGTTTTAGTATATCAGTCACATCGTCAACTGGTTGTGTTATTGGACCCTATTTAAGTGATCTATGGTGCCGGGGGGGGGCATGATCAGCCTCATTCTGGTGTTTAGAGGGTGAGTAATCAGAGGGTAAACCAAGGCTAACAGCACAACATGGCTACTTCAGTGGTGGACGCATTTCAACTCGGGAGAAGCGAGCACTTTCATTTCCTCCACCCGTCAGTAGAAGCACATTTAGGTGTCATCTGCCCATCTGATTGATGCGCCTTTTAAATTTCACTGATCACATAACGCCATTGACCAAAGACCAGAAATGAGCCGCAAACATTATCTGGTGTCCCAAAATAGCAACGTGCCATGGATGTGCCGGACCAAACCTCATTAATATACATAAGCATCTGTCAGCAAAGGTGGAGCACGACTTCACTTGCTAGTAGAATGGTGAAGGCGTTAGCCATGAAAATGTTGGTTGCGCTGTCATGAAACTAGCAATGACAGGGTGCCAGCTTGCCCCATGCCTAATTGTGGGCAAATAGGGTACATTGATTTTCTACTTCTTCAACTGTGTTTATTTGTGCGAGTGACATGGTGCGATGCATAATAGTCCGATTGTAGCCTGGACATAATCGAACCAGAAATAGTACTTACTTTGAAAAACCTCCGCAGATTTACTGAGACAAACACAGAAAAGTATGCATGGTTTCTGAAACCTCCGGCTATGTGTGCACTAAAAGCTCTGTTGTCAGTAAAGGCAAATTCAAAACACCATCTCTCCTGTCCAGTTCATCCTCGAAATAAAACACTGAGCACCAATGCTAGGAGCTTCGGATTATGTTCAGCTCCTGAGAAAGAGCTTTCCTCTTCTCTGCATCCTAATTTAAGATCTTTCAGTGATTCTTAATTCATCTGAAATAATTAGCTCCAGATTCAAAATAAACTTGATAGGATTCAAGTAAAATTACTACATCTCGAGACAAATGCAGTCTTTGTATGTGCTTTTTTTCATTGATGTGTTAAAATTGAAATGACTTGCAACGTTCCCTCATAAATTAGGTGGTTAAATTGAATCTGGACTATAAAACAGATCATCAGTAGTTATCAGTATCAACAGAAATTCATCCTTAAATCACAATATTTTCCCCCCATTTTCATGCAGTGTTACAACTGCTGGTGTGGTCAGCACCAACTCTTTCACTGCCAAGCACTTCGAGTTGGGATGTATGAACTAAAGACTGTGAATTACCCAACCTTGTGTACATTTTCTCATGTTTTTTGTGTTTTTTAAATTTTTTTATTAATTACTGCTTCCAAATCATTAATCACACAGTAAAAGAAGGTTTTTTTTTTTGTGTGAGTGTTCCTGCTCTTATTCTCTGACAGGACAGGATCATTTGCCTTCTTTTGATTTGCGCTCTTTATTTCTTCTTAAGAGGAAAATACAAAAGATTTATTTCTAATGAGACAAAGAAAAGACTGTTGTGAGCAGCAAAATCATCTCCAGGGACCACATTATTCAAAACACATTTTCAAGTTCAGATAATTGATTTATTGCTATGCTATGTGGTTAGCTGTCTTTCTGTATCATATCATAGCTGCCCGTTAGCTAAAAACTTGAACTATCGCTGCCCACACTTAATAAAATCCACAGCTGCAGAGAAAAGGCCCCTTTGTTTTCAGCATTGTCGTAACTAATAACGTTCACCGTCCGCATGGTGTTTGTTCTGCTGTTGCGAACACAACCCGTCATGTTTGTAGCAGTAATGAAAACCACTCGAGTGAGCTCTCGCAGAAGAGGAAGAGGATTTGTTAATGCTGCTTTGACATTTCATCTGTGAAATGTTAAAATGTATACTTAGGAATTAATAAAGCTCGACTGTGTTGTTCCAGAAGTTAAAAATCCTATTTGTGTTTTGTATGAAATTGAGGATTTGCAATAATCTGGAAACCACCTGAGTTCAACACAACACGAAGGAGCAGGTTATGAGACGAATGTATTCGCTCTTGCAGAAGCCTCAGGTTTTTACTGTGTGACGATTCCAGTGAATAAAAGTTTTCATCACATCATCACAACACTTGGTGGAAACTTGGCGGCTTTTGCGATTTCAAAACTGATCACAGACCGGACAGAACGTAGGTGTTCAGGGACCCGGTCGCAGGGTGGGATCTTAGACTCGAGTCTGAGAATCAGGCCTGTCACCTCACATAAAGCTTTCCTGGAGTCTTTGATTTCGGAATGCATGACATTTATTTTGGGGTTTGGAATTAAATATTTTCATGTTGTTAGTCAGGAATCAGCCTGTGCACTGACCCTCGAACAGATTCCGTCTCCAGATACACCCAGAAACAAACTGGCAGCCTGACTGAGAAGGCTGAGGTGGCCTCAGTGTCACTGCACATCATCTCATGTTATTTAGTTGGATACATTTGGGGTCCGTTAGCACTGGTGGCCTCCATGTGCTGCTAGCATCGCACGCAAGTGAACTAGCAACATAGCATTGAGGAGAAATGTGAGCAAAATCAGACAAAGCAGGTCAGATTAGTGCACGGTGAGTTGTTACTGCAATTTTGCTGCTATTTAAGAGAGTACGTTAGCACACAGCAAGCAAGAGGAAGGCAGATGAAGTCGAAGCTGCTGCAACTTTTTGCTATTAACTTGAATTACATTGAACCCCTTCACTCCTCCAGCATCGACCGAACACCACGTACAGGCCAGCGGCGACAGCCAAGAACACTACTGGTCGTTTCTCCATCCTGTTTGAGATCCACAGGTTTGGGCTGTGAGACTCATGTTTGGAGAACAGAAAATCATCAACCATGCCAAAGAGTCAAATCATGCTAAATTTGTTTTGATACACATTTTTTACCTGTAGGCTCCAGTGAGGAATCCAGTCAGGATGGCCAAGCCTGCTGGAGCAGCTCAGATGCTGGGCCCTGAGGAGCCCAACATCATCTGGAAGTGCTTCACAACTTGTTCAGGGAGTATGAGGCCAACACCCACACACACGCACGCGCACACACACACACACACACACACACACACACACACACACACAACTTCACCATTGCTTTTATGACTACATATTCAAAGGACACATAACATGATAACTTTCTGCAATAGTGTTTCTTTTTGTAAATTCATGTATTTTTTTTTTTAATTTCTCATACGGTGACACAAGAACTGAATCTCATCCTCTGTCAGATGTTAAGTGTTTAAATCATGTTTACACTCACACTGCTGGTCAGAAGTTTTAGAACGCCTCATTTAGTTTGTTTACTTTTTGTGGTTTTCTTATTTTACCCTTCTAAAGTTGCATGCCAGAGCCAAAATCATCCAATCATTCTGGGTTCCGAACATTCCCTCCTCTCCCCTGTGTACAGGAACTTTGCCCTGATGTAATTAAACCGCCCCGCCCCCTTCTCCCTTCCAGAAGTCTCTTTACAAGGCAGTTGTCAGGGAGATCCAAGAGTCCCCGTTTTACCCTTGTGAGTTGGATTTTAAGTCCAGTTTAGTTTTATGGGGGGGGGGGGGGGGGGGGTGTCCATCTTCATCATTGACATCTTCACTGTGTCATTTTGGGGATCTCATCAGAGGCAGGGACCAAGCACAACTGAGACAAGGATTGGCTAAGGGGCTGCCATAATTTTCCTAGAATTTGCTGGTGGCTGCATCTGTATATCGCCCCCTGTCTCAAGAATCGTCAGAGTTAAAGCCCCTTAACGCATCACAAGGGGCTTCATTGAAATTGTAACCGCCCCTACTTCTTTGTTTATGCTTGCTCCACCCACAAGGGCTATTTATTTTCAGGAGCCTTGGGAGGCAAACTCTGGTTGTTAGGAGGTAGCCAATCACAACAGATTGGGAGTTTTGGAGGCGGGGCAAGAGACCAGACAGCCTGTTTCTGATATAGAGTGAAAAGAGAGGCTGTAGTCATGAGCTGTGGAGATCTAACAGGAAGCTTTTGAGCGTAAAGACAAACTGATGAATGTAAATGTTCAAAAAATAAACTACTGAACTAGGAAATGTGCATAATATGACCTCTTTAAGGTAATTCTATTCACAGGCTTTCAATTTCGTGTTTTTGTTTTGTTTTTCCTGTTTTCTTTTAGTACCAAATCAAATATGTTTTAGTCGTGATTCATCTGCTCATTGGCTGACTTGGTTCAAGATTTTAAACGCCAATTGAGAAAAATTAAATTTACTTCCAGAACCAGTGTCACATAAAAAAGTGGGAAGTCACTTCTGAGTTCTATTTCATTGCCAACTAAAAATGCAACAATATTTCAATTCCTAGTGTGGAAAGACGATGGTGAGCGCCCCTTTAATTGAAAGCACTAAACTGTCACAAACGGTTGTAACGACACATTGCACAAATATTTCTGGCCACATCAGAATCGCTTCCCCTCTGCCATTCTTGTGAGTCTTTCATCCTCTTTTTAGACATCGTTCATCAAAAACAGCAAAGAGAACGTGTTGCCAGGCTGAGGTTTGATGGTGGCATGCAGCGCAAAACTGGATTCATGGTGTGAAAAACAAAAACAAATAACGATTAAAACATTTTAACCTAAAAGAAAAAAAACAAAAAACAAACATCTGTTAAGCAGACCATGAAGTTTTCGTTCATCCACTGTGGAGGAAGATCTGTCTGGATAAAATGCTACAGCCAAGAAGAAGAGGTTTATTGTGTCGCTTTGTGTGACGAATAAAGGTTGACTCGGGTTTTTTTTTGCGTCTTGTCCTTCGTTGTCGTCCGCTTATTCAGGACTGTGTTGGGATAAATTGGCCTGGTCTAGCTGTTCTACAACTAATTAAACTTCTTGTTAATTTATTGCCCAACAAATGTATTCCACCATTTCACACCATAATTCACATTCCTGAAGTCTTCACCTGTGTTGCGACTGTAGTAATCATAATAATGATTGGAAAAAAAAAAAAAAGCACGGGTGAGGCTGTCCACGCCGAGTCGCACGTTGGTCCCAGACGCTCTGCTGGTGTGATGCTCGGGGCTTAAGTTCCATCTGAAAATGAAGCACTGAGGAGCAGCATACTTCAGTGGCAGGGCTGGTGCAGATAAAGCTAATAACACTGGGCAGAGAACAAATAACAGCAGCCTCCAGTTAGGCTTCAGACAAGCAAACGTGCTGGAATGTTGGCTTTTCAACACTCCCAGTATGATTCCATTAAAACCAAAACAGCTACCAGTACTGGAGCAGTTCTCAGGAGCTGTGTTCTCCAAGTTCAGTGCATTATTTAAAGGAAATCCTATAATTAAATTTAGACTGGAGGAAAACGGATGTTGTTGTTGTTGTTGTTTTGTTTTGTTTTTAAAGATGAATTCTGAAAAAAAGATCATGGCAGTGTTGTTTTTTTCAATCAAGTAAGCAGGTGAAATAGATTCCATCGATTCTCTGTCAGCTTTGTGGAGGCTTGTGATTAAATTATGCTTTTGAGAAGTACAGACATAAGAGGGAGCATAACAGGAACAGGCAGAAACACACAGCTTACAAGATTTGTGCTTTTGATTCATGTGGCAAAATCATAAATGCGATGACAGTCGCCGAAGCAGCTCTGATTTCGCGTGCTTGGAACTTTTCAGATCAGTTTCAAGTCCAGCTTTTTGCATCTTGATATCTTTTCGCTGTTGAGACGGATTTCTGTAATTCATGTAAAATATAAGATTCATGCAACAGTACAAGATTCATGACGGTGATATGCTTTGTTGGTGAGGGTCATCAATGGTTCAACAGTTGACAGTCCGCCACTTCCTCAGCTTCGCTCGCAAGAAACACCAACTCCACGCAAAGACAATCCAGTGTGATGTTTGTTCACAAAGTGAATGTTTACACTTTCAACTGCAGCGGGAGCATTGATACATCTGCTACAATCATGGGAACAAAGAGTCTTTAATATTGCTGTCTTGTCAAGTTTGCAGTATTTCAGACATATTTTTCTTTTAGAAGAAAAAAAAGCTTAAGTCGAGAAAGGATCAAGGGTCGCTCACTCGCCTGTCTCCAAAAATGTCAACTTTAACTTCCTTTGACCTGATGAGTTTTCCACCTCTCGAAGCATCAAAGACTGCCTCTTGCTTTGTTTCAGCCTTCATCAACATCAGTACAGGAGATTTAATTTTAAAATGCTTAACTTTTTCTCAGTGTTTAGGCCTCACATCCACTCTAGTCACACATGATCCAACTATTAAAACAGAGACCTTTGCAAACTGTGTTGACCCTGAGACTCCAAGATCTTGTTGCTTTATGGACAGGCGGTGACACAGACCTCTAAAAATGGCATCCTGAATGAATCTAATCAGTCAGGATTGTTATTCCATTACAAAAACTTTCTCACAACCCTTTCCAAAATGATTAACCTTCGTATTTTATTCAATGTGATTAACAAATGACAGGTTGTAGTTTTTCTTTGTCATGCTGGCATTATTTATACGGTTCAATTATGCATGTCAGTTAGTGCCTAAATGAGGAGGAGTCAAGCTGTGATGAGCACCTCCAGAATGTCCGGATCAGTCCGCAACAAAAATGAGGGTGCCGGTTCATTTATATACAAAGCTAGAATTTTCCGACAAGCTGCTCCAGTCATCGGTGGACAAGCCTGTGACGCCATCTTCCTTGGTCAAGATGACATCATGGTACCAAGCCCGAAGTGCAAAACCTTGTTGGTCTATCCAACACAAACTAAGCCCCAACACTTGGAACCTCTAGTCTTACCTCTGAAGCACTGTCTGCAAGCAAATGACCAGAGAATGGGCAATCTACTTCCTGTTTACACGAGCACGTCATGTGACATTGTCATCTTTAGTTTTTAAGAATGTTTTTTTACCTTTATTGAACAGCAATCAGACAGAAAACAAGGGCATGACACGCAGCAAAGGACCTGCGGCCAGGATCTGAATCAGTGTCAGCTGCGTATGGGACATCCGCTCGAACCACTCATCCACCCAAGTGAGTCATCATCCTCTTCTTAAAATTATTGCCTAAATTGTTTTTTGGACAAAATTTTTCTTTTTGCCTAAAACGACTCCTTATGATGTTTTTTCTCCATTTTTCTTTTTTGTGTGTTTTCTGTAAAAACTTGAAAAGTGCGATTATTTCAAGAAGGCAGCGAAATGTCTTTTCAGGCATATTAGTACAAACAGATTGAGTGTGAAATGGTGATAAAGACTTGTGTGGAGGACAGTGTTTCTGTTGTAAAATGATTTAAAAAAAAAAGATTTCAATGTAAATGTAATACTGTCCCCATAACGTTCCATAAAATCATAGACTGAGGGATGGTTACTTTTCACAGGTCCTTTCTGTATTAATCTTTACATTTGTTTTTTGTTTGTTTTTTTTTCTTTTTTTTGGGGGGGGGGGGGTGAGGGTGAGGCCGGTCATATCGCTTTCATCATTTCACCATGAACCATTGAGTTAGCGGGACGTGCTATTTGCCCTTCAGCACTCCAAGACTTCAGCAGCAGAGGACGTCTGGCAGAAATAAAACCCAACAATAACCCTCTAAGACGGAGAAGGCCAGCGATTGTGAAAATAGATAAAAAACAATGTCATATTTTTAATGAAGGACTTGCGTGACTGTGTTCATATTAGATCATCTTGCTGGAGTTACCGTGATCCTTGAGCTGCTCTTTAGAAGACTTATGTAACGTCTGGACCTGTTTTCATTTGAAAGTGGCCGATGTGTCATTTTATATCACCATTAAATCTCTCCTTCCATATCCGTCAACATATCTTTTCCAAAGTGAGCTGCTAATTGCCTGAATCCTGATGTTGGAGAATCACATTATACATTCATTAGTATAAACAAGATCCAGAGTCTGAAACCACCTTGATGAGAGAGAGATTGATTTGTCTAACATCTGTGGGGAATGATCTGATGTCAGGTGTAACAATTTAGCCAAGTCATCCATTAAATGCAGCCTATTTCAATTTATCGTCTGCCAGTAACTCAAGAGGTTCAAAGTCTTGCATGAACCTCTTGATGTCAACAAATGTATAGTGTCCACACACGACCACATGCAACATTGGATGAGAATCTCACTCGATAAACTCAGTTGAAAACCCTGTTCATTCATTTGAGGGAAGAAGGTGATTGTTATGTAATTTTTAGTGTGTAGAGATTACATAATGAGGAGTGGGTCAAGGTTTGGTGGACACACTTCTGAGATGAACCAGATGCTGGATCAGTTTGAGAACACACTGGATTCATTCAGGAGGTGCCACATATCCCGTCCACTGGGACTGCTTGTGTGGTTTCGATCTCAGCAGAGGGAGATTTTTCTCTAATTTACCAACTGAGAGTCGTTTATAATGTGGCTTCCTGGGATTATTTTTGCTTTGTTGTACTTTGGAATCAAAAATGTGTTCACTGTTTCAGTCAAGTGATGCAGGAATGAGTCCTGAAACTCGGAAATAACTCAGCACTATAGTCCATCGTCTCAAAGTCTATGAGATGTAAGATATTTTAACGGTCTGTTCTATACACTAAAATGAATACCACACCTGTGAATTGTTGATGTATCTTAAATCCAGATAGCAAAATTCTTCTGGCCCATATCCGGCCCACATACCATATGAAATGATGGCACTTGGGCGCTCCACTCCTGTTTGCCAGAGGTGGGCCACAACCAAGCCATCACATTGCCAGATTTCAACCACTGTGGGCCACTTTAGGCAGACGTCCAGATCATCTGGTGTAAACTTTGCCATATTTCAGCCAAAACTGGCCAAAACATGTTTAACAAAGGTGGGACAAGAGTGCTGAACAATATGTGGACCAGCTTTGGTTCACTTACAGAGTGACCATTCTGCCACATATTTGCCAAATGTGGGCCATATTTGTTTTGTGATATTTGGGCCGAATGTAGCAGTTACTATGTACATGGGCCGGTTTAGGTTCACATCAGTTTTGTCCGGGCCAGAAGAACGCACTACAGTGCCGCATTGTTGCCTGAAGTGGCCCACATCTGTATGCTATCTGGGAAATATGGCAGTTGCTAAGCAAGACTCCCAAAAAACACACAAGTCTCATGAACATTTGTTTACTAGAGATCTTACTGTCCGTGATGAAGTAAAATCCAGTGTAATAAATCTTGCTGTTTTATGGTGATGCTAACTTCACAGTTGCCCTATAAAAATACATATATCATCCCTGCAGCAGTCTTTTTATGATGTCTTCAACACTACAAGTCCAGAAAAGGTAGGTCCTCAGTTTAATAGGCTCTTAAAGAAAGCTAACTGGAGATAAACATGTCCTGTTATCAGGTGTAACTGGCTGGTCAAACCTTCTTGCTCACAATGTTTTTTCATTATTAAATAAATACATACACAACAGAGAATAATGGGTACGTTGACGCACAATGGAAAGCAATATATTATACGTTGTGTGCATTGAAACGTTTTCGTGGATTAAACTTTAAATTACATTTTGGCTACAAGATCACATCACACTCAGTATTAATAATTACATGCTTGTTTTGTTTTAAACTTCGGCTTGATTTCTACTCAAACTATGGTTGGATTTCTCCTTTTTTATCACTCTTTATATTCTGTATGTTTTCCTCTTATTTCAAAATGTACCTTCATATGACTTCTAAAGTAAAAAAGATCGATCTGTGCATGTTGGCAAAGTTGCATATCTTATAGCATAGCATATTGGCCTTATTGCAGTGTGAATTTAGGTGAGGAGGAAATCGCCGACAATTCCCAGGCTCTTTTCCAGAAGCCTCTTGTGTATTTGCATGGCAGGCAGTCCGTGAGCGTGAGCGTTAATTGCAGGTATAAACAGACGTCAGCTGATAGTGATGGCTAACACATGGAGAACTACTCTGAGCAAGGCAGCGCTGCACGTCACAGTACAGTGAGCGAGTGTTTGACAATGTGCAAGAACTGTTATTTATGTACTCTTGCATACCAAGTCTGGTCTTGATTTTTAAAGGTTAGTTTAATGCTACATGCTCCGCGCACCTATGTCTTCGCCTAAAGCGTATTTGTCCAACTCTACTGTTGTAATATGAGTGCAGTGCCATGACACTTATCAGAAGTAGCGAAAAGCCTAAAACTGGAACATGTCTCCCAGTAAATCCACATTCTCCTTCAATGTTGATGCCTCATCCTGCAAAAATCCAGTCCCGAACTAGAAGCTTTCTATCTTTTCCCCTTTGGGCAGAGTGTCATCTGTTTCAATCTGCTGCAGGACCAACATCAATGATGACCATAAATCTACCAAAATTGCCAACCAAGATCTGCTTTCTTCCTTTTTGTGAAGTCATATCTTTAAAGCTTCTTGCTCCAAGACAGGCTCACATTAAAAGTGACTTTCCCTCCCACTGAGAGGCCCAGTGATTTGGGCTGTCAGGAATGAGGAGCAGATGCTGGAGGGGCATCAGGTGCTGGACAACCCGAGGGCGGATGATGGGACGTCTCTTCACAGCTCTCAGACAGATAACACTTCCTTCAGTGCCCTGCCTGTCTGCTTTTTTTTTGAATGCGATCTGTGTGAAAATGTTGGCTGACTACTGCTTATGTTGGCGACTAAAAATAACGTGAGGAAGGTGGGATTTGGGGTGGAATTTGATTTTGAACATTAAAAAGCATCAGTTCTCGTGAAGCAGGTACAGATAACACTTTCTTCAAAGTGAACAGGTTGTAGTCTGCTACCCGCTTTAATTTGGGGAAACAGAATAATATCATGATGGATCCACTCCTCCTCCTGCTCTACCGTGTTTGGTGACTGTAGATTATATTAGTAAGAATAAGGGGTGGCAGTTCACAAATCTATTGTTGCGTTATCTCATAATATTAGGGTTCTGTACATCTTTGTTGTTGCTTTCTTACTATCCCAAAAATACTAAATATCATTACAAGAAATATAGCCCAAAAATCCAACTTTTATGGTATTCTGGAAGTCAGTTATTGTCCAGGACGTTTTGCGGAACACGAAACCGAAAGAACGAGATGGTTTGACATTAGGGACATATGCAGGATTCTAGCGTGATCATATTTGCAAAGAGAAATAATTGCTTTAACGCGCAATAAAGATATGAAATGTGTGAACCAAGATTTTAATCTTTGAGTTTGTCTGAGTTTAATAACTCAGTTTCCCCAAAGAGATAAATGCCTGTGAACAATATTATTCATATTGCAAAAAGCATTCATTTTTGTTTGCAACAGATATTGACAGATTATAAATAAATCTATCCCTCAAAGTCTTTTTTTTTTCATTATTTTCAATAAATATTTTTTATTCACTTTTTTTGCATGCACTCACTCATTTTTGTATAGCATCTTTCTACCTTAGCGGTTCTTAAATCGCTTTAAACTGTCAGCTTATTCACACACACACACACACACACACACACACTGATGGTGAATGCTGCCATGCAAGGTACCAACCTACTCATCAGGAACAATTTGAAGCCTGGTATCTTACTCATAGACACTTCAACACAGTCATCGGGGAAGTGAGGATCAAACCAGCAACCCTTCGGTTGGTAGAATGCCACTCTACCTCCAAGCTGTGCTGACATCAGTAAAATCTCTTGTTGCTTTCTGATTCTCTTTTCGATGTAAAATGTGTTTAACCTGAGAAACTTCCAAAGCAGGGCTGAGAGGATTTAATGATCTAATTCAGTAGTTTCAGCAGCATCTGAGAGGAATCATCAAAGATTTGGATGCAGGCATGGGTGGGTACATAGGTAGTTTTGAACAGTCAGTATTTCAGGGAGTTCATCAGTCTGGTTTTTGTTTTGTTACAAGAAGTCACATTCAATTATTTAAGATAATATACTCTCAGATCTGTTGCCCGTTTGCAGTTTCTCCTGACTCATATGCCAAGATGTTACACAACTGCTTTCCTGCAGAGATTACCACACTTTATGAGACTTCATAAAGTATTGCATTAAAACACCAAGGAGCTTGTATCACTGCAGACACCTGGGTTATGACAACATGCATTGCAATGTGCACGGAAACAATATCTGAAAAAAAAGAATCTTTATTTTCATGCTTTCCTGGTGTGTTGTTTGCTGAGATTAAGTCTTCCCTGATCAGGGCCTAGTAAACGAAGAGAAGCAAGGTTTTTATAAACACAGCCAATGGGATAATTCAATCGCCATCCAGCCGTGGTTGCCCAGTCTAAAAAGAACATTTTCTAAAGCACAACACATGACAATCTGAGGTCTCATAATTTACATCTTCCTAAATAATCCTTGCCTTTCCCTATTTTTTTTTAAAAGTGACCTTGTATTAATATTCCCAGTATAAATATATAAATAAATAAAGAGCAGCTCTTTTACTAGCGGAGAGCATGAAATTAGAAGGGCACTAGGAGAATTATTACATCACCAGGTCTTACACAATTCAAGAGTTGGCAGTAATTTAAAAGCTTGTAAATTAGCTGATTAGATAACCTGGAAAAACATCTGCAATTAGGTTATAAGGTACAACAGAGGATGAGAAAATCGATGCTTTAAATGGAAAGAAAAGTTCGATGATGACACTTTGCATACAAGTAACACAAAAATAATCTATTGCGCTGCAGATGTTACCAGATTCAGTGTTACAGACGTGCATACTGAACAAAAATCTTTTGACTTAGCGGGTGATAGCTTTCAGATTTGTTTTGCTGAGAAGAACTACAAATAAGCAAAATTTGAAGGAACACTTCTCTCAAAAAGTGTAGTTTGCCTTTCAAGTACTCACAAACAGTTGTATTGGTGTCATGGAGATCTTTAAGATGTGATAACTCCATAATGCAGAATAAGCCAGCCACAAGCATTTAGCTTAGCTTAGTTTAGCTTAGCAACATTATTTTTAAGGGGTTTGTTATCCTATACAGTCTGAAGAACAAGAATCTTTATCTTACTGAGATGCTACCACTAAGTACTGTTTTCTTAAATTAGGTGTAATAAGATCATTTCGATTAGAAAGACAAATTCAAAGACTTTTTACAATGCAGCCTCTTATTTGGGGATGCTAATGTGCTAACTCTCGCTAATTAGCAAACAAACACAAACACGCAAACCTGTTGATTAAAGTCTTTGAATATGACTGTCATGTACAAAGTGTGTGTGACTGACCTTTTCCCTTACAACCTGAACTGTATAGGCACCTTTCCTCTGGCTCACTTCGGCTTGGGTCGTGTGTGGTTGGGTCCATACGGGCCGGTATGGGTGCGTTTCCACTAGCACTGGGTACCACGTGAGCGTGGGTGGCCGGTGGCATAATGTGTGTGCGACACAACGACAACAATGGACGACATGGAGGCAGTGTGATGCCTGTAACCCGGTCAGTGGTTTTTGCTTAAACTAAAAGTAAAGGACAGACAGGAAAGGCTTCAAATGACGAAACAGAACACCCAAAAAAAGTCTAGAAGACTTTACACAAGGATTCCGCCAATGCCAAGATGATACGAAATAGACGATGGAAGCAATAAGTTACCCAATCAGTGCCCCGCTATGTGTTTATGTCACATTTTAGTCCTCGCTCAGCTCGCTTGGAACCCCAGCGGCGCAGGGACCAAAATGATAACGGTTAGTACCGTGTTGGGGCCAGTGGAAACAGGGCCAAACCAACCTGACCTCAACTGACCCGAGCCGAAGTGAGGCAGAGGAAGCGAGTCCAAAGAGGCCAAGGGTTGGTATTTCCACTTATAATAAATTCTACAATAATACTCATTAGTGCCTTTAGTCATTTACAGCGTAAAACCTACGACGTCCAATGGGCAGGCAGAGAAGCTAAAATTGGGTCCCACTTCCTTACTTTTATATGTGATGACTGATGAGTGTTGAGCGGTTTTTGACAGCATGATGAGCGCCAATTTATGTAGATGGTGCTGCACCTTCCTTTGTCCCGGGGTAGCTCATTAGAGATCATTTTCCAGGGACTATCTGGGTTTATTGCAGGACGTTTCATAATGTCACTTCCCTTGATATTTGAATAAAACTGAACACTGAGCCAAAGAGAGACTAAAAGCCAGGAGACTTTCTAATTAGGTGGCTGTAAATAGATGAGTGAGCTTGTAAGCAGAGGTTGCTCATTGTCATCACACACAAAAATAAAAAAAAATTGGGAAAACTGTCATAATGTAAAGACTTTTTGTTGGTTTGTTTTCCTTTTTTTCCATTCAGGCCTCACAGTTTTTCTTGGAAAACAAATTACGTCCTAGGCTCACATTCGGAAGTAAGGCCGTATAATGACTCATGAGATAAGCTGCTGGATGAAAATAAGCGCTCACTTGTGAATGTGTGTTTTCCATATGTGTGCACTATCTCATAAAAGCAAGCGAGGCAGGAACAGCGAGACCCTGACGGAGGAGAAGGGCTTACAAATATTGACTGTGACGTCAGAGCGCCCATGCAGGGTCAGACCTCACAAAACCCCGGTGCTCTCTTAAAAACCCAAAATAGCCCACGACTGCATTCCTGTCTCTCTCCTGAGACACACACAGCAGACATAACAGCCCTTTGACTGTGAACTGAGAGAAAGCGGTGGCTAACACCTTATCAGTCCTGTGTGTGTGTGTGTGTGTGTGTGTGTGTGTGTGTGTGTGTGTGTGTGTGTGTGTGTGTGTGTGTGTGTCAGCTTGGCCACATTATGGGTGTGCATTTGTTAAAAAAGAAACGACAACAAAAAAGACGATATGATACTGATTTAACATTTAAAAAGAAGCAATTAAGGCAACCATTGAAATAAACATGCAGGTTTTTTGTTAACATCAATGCAGCTCAAGAAGTATTTTTGTCCTTATGTAATGTTATGTAACTATAATTAACAATGAACAAAAAAAAATCGGAAACCCTGTTGTCACAATGTGCTCGAACCTGGATACTTCTTGCTGTGAGGCGACAGCGCTGACCACTGCACCACCGTGCCTCTGTGTGTTCAAAAACCTCCAAATATTTTAAAAACAAAGTACACATAGGCAGTTTATTTAGATTTTGACGAACAATAGCTGCCCCTATTAAAGAATCTGATCTAACGTGAAAGCATATAAAGAGTATTTAATATATTTCCTGCAGTACTCCTACTAAAGTAGCACATAAATACCTCATAAATATAATGTGCTAATTGATGGATTAGAGCTTTAATTTAAATTTGACTTAAATTGTTGTTAAAACAGTATTCTGAGAAAACCAGCAGAACATGAGCTGTAAAATAATAACAGAACACATTTAATTTGGGCAGCATATTGGCAACCAAAACCCTTCAGGCAGGCCACAAAAATGAATACAGATTTCCAAACACCAGCATAAAAACTATAAATACCAAAAATCAATGTGATGCTGTATTTTTTTCTGCAAGCAGACAAAAAAAAACAAAAAACCCCAAAACTTAGGGACATCTCTCCACAAGTGCACAGCTTTATTTATTCCAGGTTTCAGAGAATGTAATTAATCTCAGAATGAAAAGAGTTCCTCGAACACACTGGTATTCTTTCCTCTTCATTTTATAAGAGAATAAACCAACATTACACTCCTCCAGGGTGTGAGCGTGTTGACAGAGAGAAACATTGATTTAATGCCACATAAAGTTCTCTTTTCGGTAAATAACTAAAGCAACCATCATTTTTTAGTTTCTGGTTATTAAACTACTTGTGACCTTAAACTGACACACTATTAAAAGCCTTCAGAGAAAACAAAAGGAAAAAAAAAACACATAAAACTTTTCACAAATCTAAACTACTAAGGCTCCATAGTTTGTTGACCAAAACACAGCTAGTTTTTATTGTCAGGGCAATGTTGTGTTTTATCGCTCTTATCTAAAGTAGTTTCTTGCCAGTTCGATGCATAAAAGAGGGCTAACGGTCCAGATTTCCCTGGATGTGGTGGACATTGTTGTGTTGCATTCTTGTCAAAAAATGAGAGGAATAATTTCCTGCACAATTATAGTCCATCTACCCAGAGAATGTCATTGGGGCTAAACCGTTCTGTTCCATGAGACCATGCGTTGTCCACGTTATTCTCGACTCTGCTGAGGAGTCATCCCCAATTTCCACTCGGCGCGGCTGAAATTTCCAGCAGCAGTGTTTCAGCCACGTCACGTTTTGCCCACCTGGTGGCGCACCAAGCATCTTCTGGGATGCGCCTTATACACGCCGACGCACATCTGGTGGAAACCAAAGCACTGACTGGCTAGAATGGCTGCGATGAGCTCTTGTTGTGGTAATGAAATGTAGCCTCGTTTGTCAGTCCGAGTTTTAGAACCAAAGAGTGGAGTATCTGCTCGCCGTGACAGGGATGTGTGGCGTCAGCCGAAAATGATGGGTTTCCTCGGTCAAACATTTTTGCACAGATGAAGAAAAAGTTCTTTCCTCAAACGAATATCCTGAGGTGTTTAACTTTCACAAGAACCCTCAAAATCAGCTTCTGTGCAAATTCTTTGGATGAAAATTTGAGTTTGGTGTGATGCAGCTTTGTATTGAGAACATAGTTTAAAAAAAAAAAAAAAAACTTCAGGTCAGGAAGACAAAGGAGTCAAATGTAGCCTGACAAATCCGCGTCTCTTCAGTCAGTCCCAGAAGTCTGAACTTGTCAGATCCTGTCCACTTAGAGCTTTGTCTCACTCACGTCATACAACATAACAAACATTTCCTTGAAGTCGTTTTTACCTGAAAATCATTAGCATACTTTCTCTGTCTTTGCTTGTCTCTGGTGTCTTTATTTGGGCGTTTGTGACGCCTGTCAATCTTTGATGCTCATTGTTGGACACTGCAGGAGTCTCTGTGCCTCCAGGGTTAACATATTTCTCAGATTTAATATCTCCCTCAGCATCTGCAAGACAAAAGGTTATGATGGGTGAAGCAGCTGGGAGATAATCTCCGACACCATCTCTTCGCACGCTGTTTATCTCTCAGGGGCATCACATCTTGGCCGACTGTACATGCAGTGCAAATTAGCATGGGAACACTCAGGTATATTGTGTAATTGTTACTTAGCAGCTTTGTTCATCACAATAAAGCCTCCTTTAAGACTGCTCAGGGTTCATTAGCAAGAGTTTTATATTCCAGTTTGGAAGCTATATCGTGCTGTGTGGGTATGGATGTTTTATTCAAGTTTGTCCGGGGGAAACTGATTCTTCCCAGTCTTTCCTCATATTTTACAAGAGTGAGGAGTGGAGTTGTCTTCGCATTATAACTGCAACACAAACAAGCCATTGACAATTATGAGAGTTTAGAAAAGTTGACTTTATGATTTTTTAATGTCGTTTTAACTGCACAGACGGAGGATTATTTATTGCTATTGGATACAAGAATACAACAAAGCTTTTGCGGCAATCCACTCCAAATAGCAGGAAAAAAAATAGACAAGGTTATATTAGTCAATATAATAAATAAAGAAAATTCAATCGTAAAATTAGAACCGCCTGTTGAATACAGATTGATCAACAAACAGCCCAACAGTTGTGTTACTCCAGCAAACATGAATTACTATCACAACATCTTCTATCAGACAATTGTGAGAAATGTCATTGTTAGTACGGGGATTCTAGATTTATTGCCAAAAAAACACATTTCATTTTCATCATCTTAACTTTTGACCGCCAAAATTCGTTTATCTTGTCGTCCAACTTAGCATTTGTGCTAGATTTGCAGAAAGCTCTTCAAGGCCTTTCTTAATTAGCATTTCACAAGACCAGGCGCAACCTACGGCCAACAAAAAAATGCATCCAGTCCATCCTGGAGCCCGAATAAACATTTTTATAATTTGAAGACATTTATTTTAAGGCATGAGATTTTGTGAGAATGGGGTGAACAAATGGATAAACATCCTGAAAACATAATGCCTTGGAAGATAGACACTAAAACAACTGATTAGATTTCAACACTTAGTGAAACATTATGGTTTGGGTTTAAGTTAAGCGAACTCAGTGGATAAAATGTTGGAGAAAACTGCAGCTGTGTGACCTGGTTAGTGGCAGGGCCTCCGAAGCCCACAGTCTCAGAAGTGCAGTTTTAGACCTCAATATGTAGCTCCTTCTCTTCAGCCCACCAAGAAAAAGCACTCCCTTGTGAAAACATTGGAGACTTCTGGATAGAGGAGAGGGACCACCTGTTCATTTACCTGTCCATGTTTAAAGATCAGCCTTCACTTTAAGTTTATAGCTCAAAAACTCCAAAAAACAAATAAAAAAAACCAACGGTAGCAAACGACAGTACCTTCAGTGGGAGGAGTTATAATTGTTCCTGAGGATCAGCTGGTCCTGGCCCTGTTGTCCAGCCATAAAGGCAAAGATTAGGACTATCGGTGAAAACAAAGGTGGCATAAACAGCTCAGTTTACAGAAGATATAAAGATATAAAAGGGGGCTTCCACCCTCTGTAACATACATTTACTTTTTTTTAAAAAAAGCAACAAAAAAAAAAAAAAACACCACAAGCAAGCAGAAAAACTGCTCTGGTCAAATATAGCGAGGCTTTTCTGGGGGATTTCGTCAGTTCAATCAACCTTTACAAATGTGATTAATTCAAAATACGTCGATGGAAACAGCGCCTCAACATACACATACACATAAACATACACCAGTCGCTCTGGAAGGTGCCACCCATCTTTGACGTGAATGGCTAAGTTATGGGACATGTACAATCAAGAAGTTGCATCCCGAATCACTTATCATCGTTCTGAACTGAGACGCCAACGCTGTTGTTTGTTGCTAGGTAGCTGGTGCACACCGTGTTTATGAAGGCTTTTGTTTTGAATGGCAACATGCTGCATCTGGAAACAACACTCAAAGTGCTGAAAGTGAAGTTGCAAACCATAAAACCAAAATAAATGGTGAAGGAAACAACAACAGCGCTGTTGCTGTGGATTTGTTGAAGGACAGGAAGTGATCCCTTACAACATAGAAGAGCCAACTCTGGAGGACAGGACTCAGCGGTTTTCCTCCACCTCAAGGAGGAAAGCCACTCCTTCCAGGACGACCATGTCCAAATCCTCGACAGACAGGACAGATGGTTTGAAAGAGGAGTTAAAGAAGCCATCCACGTCAGGATAGAGAAACCATCTTTGAACAGAGGAGGTGGACTGCGACATTTCCTTTCACCTATTTACAACCAAGTCCTTTCAAAGCTTCCCCAAAGAGCTCAGCTGAAAGACCCATGTGGAACGGCTGCTGCCAGCACAGCCCATTAGCATCTGAGTGGTCGGTGAAACTCCCTAACGACCACCCCTGAAACTCCCTGACACCGCACAACAACTGTCGTTTGGGGAGGCCAGGTGAGTCTCGGGGGGGTCGTTTCCACCACAATAGCACTGACCACTCCCACATAGGTTTATAAGCTGGAGTTTCCACACTCTTCACTAGAACTGAAGAAGCCTCTCGGATGAGAGGTGAAACGTCTTCAAGATAAACTTACGTCCAGTTGACCAGATTTTACTTCGCTTCGATCTACGATGACCTGGATGAATGAGAACCTACACAGACATCCCTTTGACATTACGCAATAAGAATTAGTTTAGATGAAAGTACGTTTTAGCCCGGTTTACAGTGAAACTACCATCTTTCATTTCCACCTGAATAAAAATTGACTGTGATATTTCCCACTTGGACTGTCATGATTTGATATGAATTGAGTTTTGGCATGTCATTTTTCATTGGTGGGATCTTTGTAATGCTCCTTTGCAAGGTGGTCAAACCGACACAGTTTTAGTTTGGTAGCTTTTAAAAAAATTTCCATTACTTTTTAAAAAAAAAAAATGAGTGTGGAAATTAGCCTTTGACTGGATAAAGAATGACAGTGGGTAAAGTTTTGCTGTTGCTAGTCGTTGGTCTCCATAGGCTTCCAGCAAAATTATGTGGTGTTTTTTGAATTCTGGATTCACCAACAAGTCAAGCAGAATACAAAAAGAAGAAGAAGAAGAAAAAACACAACTAAAACGTCGTAACTTATTCATGGATTCAAAACCTTTAAAGATCAGATCATTTCTAATTAAATGATATTTGGGTGAAGTATCGCTTTAAGTTCTGGCCAACCTGTCAGTCTACATTTCGGACCTACTTCCTGGACTCTAGATAGCATTTATAAATTGTGACACATCTGATCACGTATTTTGTTCTTCTTACCTTTAGTTTTGCTCATGCATGTCAGGGCATGAAAAGCCTTCGAGGCAATCATCGTATAATTGATCTCAACCGTGAAGACAATGCTCTTGCTATTGATGATGCTAATGGAAGTTTACAACCCACTGTGACCATGGAGAACCTCCCGCCCCTCCCTCAGTATAACTGAAGACAGACTCCCTGCTCTTAAACTCCATTGTAAAAACTAATATCTCTATTTCTCACACATTAAAAAAAAAAATCAAAGACATGTTTTCCTATTAAGTGACACTAATGTTTGTACGATCACGTCATCTGAAGACTGCTTGATGCTACATCAGGACTCTGATTCTTAGAAATTAAAGCCGTTCCACCCTGGTTCACTTTTATCGTCAGAATGTCCTTGGCAATCCTTGAATATTTCCAGCATCTCATGACGGAGTTCCATGAATGAGTGTCTTTGAAAACGTGCCAACAGAAGATGGAAAATACAGTTGCATAACTTCTTGTTTTTCCCTTTATCCTAGATACTATATATATATATATATATATATATATATATATATATATATATATATATATACATATATACATATATATGTATATATATATATATATGTATATATATATATATATATATATATATATATACTTTTTTTTTTTTTTTTTTTGGTATATGGTATCTTATCTGTGTGTGGAACCCAAATGTTCACAGGGTGACAATCCTGTGCACAAAAAAAAAAGAGCTGAAACACAGATGTCATGATTCACCTCTGTGTTCCGTCTTGAGGTTGGACCACACTTGCACGCGTCATTCTGCTTTGTTTTATGATTAAATGTAAAAAAAAAAAAAGAAGAAGAAGAAAAAAAAAAAAAGACACCGGCGCAGACAAAAGCAGCTGTTCACCTCGGTTGACTTCATCAGTGCCGGCCATCCAGGAATCCTGATTTGATTAAATATTAAATGCTGTAACCTTGATTTTTTTTTTTACATTAATGTTTTTTTTTTTATGTTTTCCAACCCGTCTCAGCTCATTTCATCCGTATTAATGCCTGCTTCTCATAGAATGCTTGAGAGAGGATACTCATGGGAATAGAGGATCTCCCGCAGATGAAAAGCACGGTGCCCCAGTGGCGATGCTCAGACTGTCTGGCTCTGTCTTTGTCCCGCTGACTCACTGTCATCACAGTCATCGAGCCTTTCCTGATCTACTGTCCCACTCCAAGCTTCTGTCTGGAGGTCTGCACCGCTAGGACTCATTTCAGGGCTGTCACCACTCACTGGAGTGACATACACTGGAATCCAGGCTTTGACTTCCAGTTAACAGTCACATTTTCCCATCGCTCGAGCCAGTAAACAAACATTGTGGTTGAGTTTTCCCAGATGGAGCCAAAACTTTATGCTTTAAGTGCAATGCCATACAAAAAAGTAATAAATAATCAGAAATAAAATCTTGAACTTATCTTACCTTTGCCAAAGAAGTTATGTTTTCATGCCATTTATTAGTTTGTTTGTCTGGCTGTCTGCTGGATATTAAACTACCTGGCTGATGGTCATCCATCTTGTTGAGAGGTGGGGCATGTAACATTGCATTTTGGGACTCTAATTTCCCAGGAAATCCTACCTTAGTGGGCGTTTATGAAAAACAATCAGGCGTATTTCCAGTGATAATATCTATTCAAGGACAAACCCATACTTTTCAACCTGGGGCCTATTTTCTCATGGTCAAAATTGTTGATAGGGACCCAAACTTTATGTCATCTTGGCCACAAATTCAAGCCGTCTGTGCTCAAGAAACTCTCGAACTGTGCTGCAGAGTTAGTAAAACAGAATTTGAGCAAAGCATATAAAACAGTAACCTCAGAAACACCATCACTGGACGTTGTGTACGAGAATCGTCACTAGAGTGCTGTGTTGAAACACACCAGAAAAACCTAAAACAAAAAATATGCAAACACAACGAGAAAGAAATGGTACCTGAATCAGCTACCATCACCTACCTACACCAAGACCAAGTCATGATGGCGACTTTGAGAGGCCCCCCCCCCCCAATTTTATTTATATGTGGAATCTTTATGGGTTTTGTTGTTAAATTAAATTGTGGATGAATTTGCAGACAACTTCCTTAGGTGCACTAAGCGTTGCTGCCTGATGTCACTTCCGTTGACGTTTTTACCCAACAAAAACAGAGCATGCTCACCCCCCCCCCCCTGCTCCTTTCATGAGCGCACGTCAACATCAAAAGTGGATCAAACTTCAAGTGTT
Organism: Aulostomus chinensis; assembly: GCF_037954235.1. Taxonomy (NCBI): domain Eukaryota; kingdom Metazoa; phylum Chordata; class Actinopteri; order Syngnathiformes; family Aulostomidae; genus Aulostomus; species Aulostomus chinensis. Next base: position 10,772,196 of record NC_141339.1, on the reverse strand, counting down.
TGCTGAGTAAATTTATATTCTAAGCCTTTATCCAAATATCCAAATATTAAGTTATGAGTTACAGCTGATATATTTACAACTATTTAGTAAGGTTATGAGTTCACTGCTGATGTAATGAAAATTATTTTATGAGCTTATGCGAAAGAGACACTTCTTGTCGAATTTGTAGCTAGCTCGAACTAGCTAGGACCTATAGAGTAAGCTAGGAACATTGAAAAATGGCTTACCAGTGTCACATCGACTACGCTACTCAGTCGACTCTGCTTATTCCCAAATATATGTACGCGCCCTAACCCCCCCATCCCCAATCATCTTGTCGGTGATTGACTGGACCGTGGTTTGTTATGTTTATGTGCACATCCTGTGCACTCAGTGTGTGTTTGCTGTTTGTGAGCCCTGTGTTGTCCCCAGAGACTGGACTTTTTCAGGGTATATTCAGGGGGCAGGCAGCTGGCGGATCAAGGGGATGCACCTACGATTTGAGACAAAGATGAAATCGCGCTAAAACCATGCAACAAGGCTTTAATAGCAAAAATTCTAGTCATGTTCAAAAGTAGCAAGTCAAGTTATTGGTTAAAGGTTTTGCTACATCCAATCAAATAATGCCTGGCACTTTACCAATATCACCACAGTTGCGGTTTTGAACTCAAACCTTGAGTCCACTACGTCTGACACCGGTCCAGTGGACTTATTTTTGGAATTTTTTTTGCCGCTGGGATAGGCTCCAGCCCCCCTGCGACCCTTAACAAGGAATACGCAAAAGAAAATGGATGGATGGAATTTTTTTATCCCCATTGATTGTTTTCCAAACAAAGAAAAATAAAATCTATGCTGATAAATAGCTGAATTATCATCTATCATGAAGGATTCAGTGCAAAAAAGTTCTGAGGCAAAAAGTATGACACTTCATATATATTTATATTTCATTAATATTTTCATAGGAACCGATTCAAACTCAATCACAGTAAAGACTGTCACCACTGTGTCCCTATTTGAGAACATTTTTGGAAACATATCGACATATATGGTGTTTTCAGTTGTGTATCTGCATATAAACAGAAGAGCGGTGAAATGGCCTCCGTCCCTCTGGTTCTTTAATGCAAAAGTTTCTCAGCGTGCGCCCAAATAATCCACTTGAGACATGAGATGTTGTCAATGTTTGAATTTTTCGGTGTAAATCAGAGTGAAATCTTATAAAAAAAATTTCCTTACATTTCCCATTAATCCTTTGAATTTTGACGCAGTCTTTCTCCATCTTAAAGTGGAACAATAAGTCCTGTCAACTGAAGCTGCCGTGGAAAAGCAAAGCGGTGATGATGCTGCTGCAGAGGAACCGCTCGGTCTCCTTTCTGGTTACAATTAAGTGATTTATAATCTGGCTGTCCCTCTGCTGGGTGTCTGGGTTTCTTCTTCTTTTCTTCTCATTCTTTCCTTTCCAGACTGTAAAGTGAATATCAGTTGATCTGTGTCTCGGTTTCCCTTTCACACAGACTTGTTTGTCGAAGTAAACACTGGAGCGCTGCACTTTAAAAAAAAAAAACACTCCAAGTTGGCTGGAGAAGCAAATTGAATCGGGACACCAAATGAGATGCACGTGACAGCAGGAGGAAGCCGATAACACGCAGCCTGGCCCTCCTCCTCCCCCTCTTCCCCTTCCTCGAGTTGAAGACAATCAGTTCGAGTGTACCATCTCTTCTGACCGCCACTCTTTTTTTCCCCTTTAATTTAATAAAGACGCACACATTTCTTTTTAGATGTTGGCAGCACATAATCCACAGCAGATAGTCGGGATTCTGAAACACTTTCCGTCTGATGTACGAGTCTAATAGGGGTTGTTGTTTTTTCCCATTCAAGCATTTGAATTATTCCATTCTTTGGGTGGCATTTGTTGATGAGCGGGTGGAGGTTTGAGGTTTCCTTTTCCGGTATTTCGTATATACCTCCCTTCCAATAGTTTCCCCTTTTTATGAAGCTGCAACCTGTAAAACTTGCATGTCACTTGAAGGATAAGGGGGTCATAAAGGTGTTATCTTAGATGCAAATTAAAGTGGTCTGGCTTCCATGCATTTTTTCCATACTCCAACAGTTTAGTTGTCTGCTATTTAGTCAAGACGGAAGCACTCTTCCTTGATCATGGCCAGAGCTCAGAGTACTTAGAGAGTGATAAGAGATACTTGCTCTCTATCAGATGCAGCCTAATTGCTGGGGAGGTTATTATTGTGTCTGAAGAATAACTGCTGTGTCAAGTCATACCCAACCCAAGATATTTGCACAGAAGCTTTTGTCGCAGGAATGTAGGAATGCATGACAGAACGATGACGTATTTCATATCTCAAATGTCATTTTTAGGATAGTGAAAATGGATTTTTCACATTTTTTTTCGGGGGGGGGGGGGGATTGACCATTTCTACCTGTTTCTGTCAATTAGGATTACCTCTGGCTTGCAAATGATACCCAGGGAAGTAAAGAGGCTGCACGTTAAAACTGGGTGAAATTCCCTTAAGCAGTCACAAGTGTTACATAACGAGCCTAATGCATCACAGGAGCTGGAGAAAATCGCCGTATTACTGGCCAGATTGGACAAGTATGCCTTTGATCCAGGGAGGCTGCGTCTGAGAAGAATAAAGGCTCCAGGCACAGTCAGCAGTTTAAGCGAGACTTCCTCAGTGGAGATATCCTCTTACCTTTGTCATTGTAGACTCTCAGTTTCTGCTTTTATAACAATATGAGGGCAGTGAAAACATCAACGTACTGTTTCTTCTTAATTAGATAACATGATTAACACGGTGAAGTGACCCCGCGTTCGAGCTGCGCAACGTTAATCCAAAAGCTGTCTACTTTTCTTCTAAAGGGATTTAGCATCTGATCTATGGAGCCTTAAATGATTTATTGACCTGCAAACTGAAAGGATGTGAAATCTGAGATCCTATAACACCCTTTGTGTGTGTGCTGGTGGTCTGTTTGGTCCACCATCCTGCAGTCATATTGATATTTAAAATGTTTTTTTTTCATCGATATTGAAGCTGAACGTGTTTGCTGACTGATTCCTACTATTCCTACTACAGTAATGTGCGCGCGTGTGTGTGTGTGTGTGTGTGTGTGTGTGTGTACATAGACGTGTTTTTTGTAAACAATTAGAGACCTTTTCAGTTAGAGACACTGACCTTATCAGAAGCCCTAGGATTAGAATTTGGGTTTGAGGTGTCCAGGCAGGCACAGTGGTGCGGTGGTCAGCACTGTCGTCTCACAGCAGGAAGGTTGCAGGTTTGAGTCCCGGCTCAGGCACTGGATCTTTCTGTGTGGAGTTGTGACTTGTGTCCCTGATAGATAAAATGATAATTAGGTAAGTAGGGGTGAAGATGGGTCTATTCTGCATCCCTTGTGGATTCAACCATCGGATTTCATCAAATTTGGCCTTTTTGGTTTACAAAGCCAGTGAGGGTTTATAGCAGGATGACTCCTCTAAATTTAGACATAGCTGGAGCTGTTTTGACGAGTCAAAGAAGTGAACCATCCATCCATTTTCTTCCACTTATCCTGTTAAGGGTCGGGGGGGGGGGGGCTGGAGCCTATCCTAGCAGCTACGGAACAAGAGGCGGGGTTCACCCTGGACAGGTAACTCGTCCATCACAGGGCCATAAATGGACTCAATTTTATATAGCGCTTTTCTACCTTAGCGGCACTCAAAGCGCTTTACAGTGTCATCACATTCACCCATTCACACACACACACACACTGATGGTGGAGGCTGCCGTGCAAGGCGCCAACCTACTCATCAGGAGCAATTATGGGTTCAGTATCTTGCTCAAGGACACTTCAACATGGTCACCTGGGTCAAAGATTGAACCAGCGACCCTTTGGTTGCTAGACGGCTACTCCACCCCTGAGCCATGCCGCCCATAGAGACAGACAACCATTCACACTCACAGCCACACCTACGGTCAATTTAGAGTATCAATCAGCCTCGTCCCCTCTTGATGTCTTTGGACTGTGGGAGGAAGCTGGAGTACCAGAGAGAACCCACACAGGAACAGGGAGAACATGGAGACTCAACACAGAAAGATTCTGTGCACAACCACAAAAGTAAAGTTTGGATTGTCAAACCAAAACAATGAGAACACCAATATGATCAAGGCATGGACATGATATAGTTACGTTGGTGGGTGGTAGTCAGCTTAGCATGACACCACTTGCTCTTCATGTCGACGGTCAGAGGAAGAAGCAGCTGATCCCATTTCGAGGATGCTGCTCTGGGCTATTTCATTATTTCTAATGAAGTGATCTTTGTGAGCTTCTCTTCCTTCAGCCAATCAGCTGTAAGGACCTGTTTTGAAGCTCCCATAAAGGTTACAGAGTACTGACAGAGAGAGGAAGTTTTTCTCTTTCTCCTCTCCTCTCAAACTGTCTCCTTCCTACTTTTCCTCCCATCGTCTCTAAGCACAACCTGTCATTGCGGTCCACATTTTCCCAAGGATTACTGTCACTGGCCTTTTCCTTTTGGCTAATCATGGCATCACTCACACTGTCCCTGATTACAGTGGCTGGCAGGTCATCGTGGAGGTAATCACTATTCATGTTCTAATCCCTATTCTCATATTTGAGTTCTTCTCACCACCCATCACTCCACTCACTGCCTCTCGCCTTTTATCTCAGGTCAGCGACACAACAGCTCCTTTCTCCTCGCTGTCCCTCTCCCGGTTAAATGCTCAGACAGGCCATTAAATGCTTTAATGGGGCACGGAGGCGTGAATGATTTCAAAGAGATGCAATGTCACCTTGGAGGCTTGTGAATGTGTTTAATCAAAGATTTAAGTTATTTTAAACCCCTTTGACAACTATATTAAAGTTGAATCAAAGGTAAACTCTAATCCCGTGTAAAAGTCTTTAGTGGGATCAAAAGCGTGCCACCATGGGAGTCGAAATAAATGTCTTATCAAAGCTCTGATCTCATTCCAGAGCTTCTGTTACTTTGATTACAGCTCCAGGAGATATTGGAAGTCAGAATGTTAGGCAAGATTGTAATGCATGTTCAAACAGAACAGCATTGTCTCTTATTTTTGCACGTCTCATTATTCACTCCTTTACAGTCTATTATATAACCTTTTACAGACAATGCAGCGACTTGTCTTGACTATGAATGGATCAGGAGAACCAGGTACAGTTTAATGTAAGACACTCCAAGACAACAAGGAGTCCGATCACTGATGAAGCGACGCTTAACCAAAAATGGATTATTTGTTAATCATTTACTCACTTTTTGATGTCTGGAAATTATGAAGAATTTTTTTTGTATCGTAACTTCTTGTGTAGTGGCCACACGGTGGTGCGGTGGTCAGAATATGCAACTAGCATCAGCAAATGTCTCTCTCTCGCGTGGACATGACAGATAAAACACAATCCCAAGCCTCTCTTGTGTTTTTTTTTGTTGTGAACACCGTCTTTCTATGTATTGTTAATTTCGGAAGCTATTTTTTATTTATTTGTTGTATTAAAGGGGGCGGCACGTGCCTGTGTGGGTTCTCTCTGGTACTCCAGCTTCCTCCCACAGTCCAAAGACATCAAGAGGGGACGAGGCTGATTGATACCCTAAATTGACTGTAGGTGTGACTGTGAGAGTGAATGGTTGTCTGTCTCTATGTGTTGGTCCTGTGATGGACTGGTGAACCATCCAGGGGTCCAAAAGCTGCTGGGATAGGCTCCAACCCCCCGCGACCCTTAAAAGGAATAAGTGGAAGAAAATGGATGGATGGATGGATGGATGGAACTTCTTGCAGAGCCAGAATTCAGAAAACCTCAGTCCCGTTCTTACTGCTGGATCCTAATGGAGACCAAAGAGTAACATTATCAAAATGATTCAAAATGGCTTTTGACAAACTCTTGAATGCATCGTCTGCACCTTCCATATACGATCATATGCTTGATAATCTACAAAAACTTTGACTAGAGCTAAAAACTACACAGCTAAATACACGGGCCAATTCACAAAATGTGCAGTGGAAATTTAACTTTATTGGGATATTTTGTGTTCCAATTAAAGGGTTTTTAGAGTAGTGATGATAACGCTGGATAAAGAAGAAAACAAAACAGCAGAATCCAGAACACAGTCAATAACGAGTTAGGCTAAAAGAGCCCAAATCATTTTAAAAAGGCTACTTTTTCATTTTTCTCTGTTTAATTCGGTGTCACTGCAAGAAGTTAATATTGAACACCAGGTGTTCATCCTCAATTAAAAATATTTGCAAAGCTGTAGTATAGCATAGCGCATGTACACTTTTGTACTGTACTGCAGTTCCAAGTCACACTTGGTTCACAGCGATGTTTTTTTGCAGCTGTAAATGTTTCATAGCCTGTAAAGATTTTAGTTCCATTTACACGTGGAACCTGCTGAGCATTTGACATATTTTGTTGTTTTATTTTGGGACATTTTGTTTCACAAGAATAGTCCACATGTTATGTCAAAGCTGTCTGTATTTATACTTTCTTAGGGCTGATAGACTTATAATAATAATAATCATAATAATTCAGACATGTGTAAACGGCATGCAAAATATGTCTGTAATCAACTCCAAAGCAAGTATTTTATACTGTTCTTTTAAAAGCTTTTTTTTCCTCCCAATCTGTTGAATCTTTAACACATTGATTTCAGGCTTTCACACCACAAAACATCATAAACATCAAGATGGATGAGACTTTTGAAGTTTCTCTTCAAGATGTTTGGCTCCCTTGAATCGTTGTCTGATTCATTCGAGCAGGATTTTTGATTTAGTTGTTTTTCTTTTGTAAAGCAGGATTGGACTCAATCTGGGTAGGATCAAATAGAGCAATTGCAGTCAATTATATATGTACACACACACACACACACACACACGTATATAATTGATCCTACCCAATGTGTGTGTGTGTCATGTGTGTATGTGTTTGTGTCAATTATTACCTTTTGGCACAAGAAAAATATAAAAATAATAAAAAAATATCCCAAGTAAAATTGATTAAAAAAATAGAAAAAAAAAGTAGGAACTGGCTTAATTTCTTCATGGGAAACAGAATAGATGACAACAAGACATCTCAGCTCCTCAAGCAATAAAACTACAAGTACGAAATAAGGGAAGAACTTCTATAAATAACAACACTAATTATTAACAATAACCTCAATAATGACAATAAATGACTCAGAACAAAAAAAATCCTCCTTCTGATGATGTAATATAGTTTATAGTATCTATCTACAGTGCAGCATGCAAGCCAAAGATACCTGTGATTTATTGTGTGAAGGCATTCGTTGTGGGGGTGCAAGTTAATTTAATTTGAACTGCTTTGATAACAAAAGTCTCTACATCATTCCAAAATTTCTTGACTGGAGGGTAATCCCACATCATGGGAAGACATGTCCTCACATGCTGGAATGAGCAGAGAGTTCAATCTGGAGAGACCGACTTCCTCGTCACCTATGTGCTTTCATAGGAGTTCATTAAAAGACCTAACAAACCAGACCCTCGAGGGCCGAGGAGGCAGTCATAGTTTGTCCTTCCATTGTTAGGCGAGTTAGAATGCGCTCTTCAATTCACGTCTGCATGCACATGCTGTTGTGTCAAGAGCTAAGCTTGTAGCACATGTCGATAGGGCTAACCCTAACCCTATGCATGGCAAACACTTCCTCAGACGTAACCGCTTCTATGTGATGTGGTGAGATTTCTGGATGCAGCACGGCAAAATGAAAGGTTTGGAGATTGAGAAGGAGGCGGAGGGGGAGGAGGAGGAGGAGGAGGGAGAGGAGGAGTGTGATGGCAGACAAAAGAGGATTACAAAAGGTGAAAGGTGGGAATGAAGGCTGGTGGGCAGGCAGAGGGAAAATAAAGTAAGGAAAGGAAGGTACATGTTGAGAAGGATTAGTTAAAATATCAAACCAGCGCATGAGTTCAGCTCAGAATTCAAAGTGGACATGATCGAACCTGCCGGCTGAAACAACGGCCCGATGAAGAGCAGAAGACCAACCATGGCTGATGCTGCAGAGGTGAGCGGGCTGATCAGAAATCAGGCATATGTGAGACTGAGTGGACACATGCGCACACACACACACATACATAAAAAAAAAGTAATAAAACACACACAAAGGCTCTTGTCAACGTTTCCCAAACCCAGTGACCCCAAGCCAATGAGTGGAAGCGAGTTGTAAAACTCTCACAACTCTCTCTGACACTGATGTGACGGGTTCATTTTTACCAGCACATTTCCATGGCTTTTTCATGACATCCATGCACTGAGGGAAATTTTCTTGACCATATATGTTCCTTCAAATGTCTGTTTACGCATGAAAAATAAACAGAAACCGGTGTCAGGATTTCCCAGATATATATTTAACTGAGAGAAATGATTGGGGTTTTTTTTTTTTCTCTGTCGATTTTAACCAAACCACATACGCTCTTATATGCAGATATTTGTGAAGCAACTTTCCATTACTTTTCCTACATTTTCTGGCTTTATTTATGTTTCAAATCTTTTCCTGGCCTGGAAATCATTTTTCCTTCCCTCGACTATGTAATATATTATATAATTACATGATACATTTGAACATATTGTATTTACAGGCGCTTTTGTAAGACTATAACAGACATAGAAACATTGTTAATTTCACTGATGGGACCGTGACGAAAATATTTCATCAACTTTTTTTCACGAACAAAAAGAGACAAAGACGAGCTGAAAAAAAAAATAGAACAGTGGCGGTGAAAAAAATGTGGCGAAATAAATGTTGGGACTCACTGAGATGTGATAAACTAGGAATTACAGGACATGTAAAAAAGGAGCGGTTGTGCATCCTGTATGTCTGTCAAACTGGAATCAATGCACCAGTTTGAAAGAATGAATGAATTTTGGATGACTCAAACTGGACTGAAATTAGTTTCAACTTAAACTATATATAATAAAAATGACTAAAATCTGACTAAAGTAATCTACATTTTCATCTTAATCCTACATCCATCCATCCATTTTCTTCCGGTAATCCTGTTCAGGGTCGCGGGGGGGCTCTCTCTATCCCAGCAGCCTCCCCGCGAGAGGCGGGGTTCACCCTGGACAGGTCGCCAGTCCATCACAGGGCCAACATACAGAGACAGACAACCATTCACACTCACAGTCACACCTACGGTCAATTTAGAGTATCAATCAGCCTCGTCCCCTCTTGATGTCTTTGGACTGTGGGAGGAAGCTGGAGTACCAGAGAGAACCTACACAGGAACAGGGAGAACATGGAGACTCCACACAGAAAGATCCTGTGCTGGAGCCGGGACTCAAACCAGGAACCTTCTTGCTGTGAGGCGACAGTGCTGACCACTGCACCACCGTGCCGCCCCCTTTAATACAACAAATAAATTAAAAATAGCTTCTAAAATTAACAATACATAGAAAGACGGTGTTCACAATAAAAAAATGCCACAAGAGAGGCTTGGGATTGTGTTTTATCTGTCACGTCCACGCGAGAGAGAGACATATATCCCAAAGCTTGTTGCCATAAATACTCAAAAGTAGAAGTGTGTACTCATAAGAGTACTCTTGTGACAGACAATTGTGTATCCATCAGTTCACTTTGTAGCCTTTCTGTTAATCCAAACTGGAGACTGTCACGTAATTACAGTGACATCCAATTCCTTGAGTGCAGAGTGGATGAATACAACAGTTTTTATGAGGCACAGTCATTCTGGATTATCAGGACTCTATAGAAATACAATTTCCAGAACCAATTTAACATGCAATTGTTTATACATTTGTCATATCACAGCAGATAATACCCAGCAACCCGTTGCTAAATATTGCACGTACCAACCCCTCATGACACTTTTGAGCCTGTTAGCAGAAATGTCACACTACTCTGCGTGGCAGCATGGAAAGTCCTCTTGAAAGATTGTGGTAATCACAGTCCTAATGAACAGCTTATCCTGCATTATGTAATCACTGTATAAAGATTCAAATGTGAGAGAGGGGAAACGGCCTAATGGGGAGCAGACGGGGAATCCACTCCCGATATTAAGATGATGGTGATGTATTTGTGTGTTTGGAACAACAATAGTCGGAAAGACCCTGGGTTTGTTTCCTTCTGATTGTCTGAGTGTATGTCTGTATGATAATTCTTTATTTGACTTTGTGATTCTGGAAAACTGCTTACGGCGAGAGCAACATCTGTCTCTATTCCAGATGTAATCCTTTGCTGCTCATATTCATTGTTGTTTTCTGATCCCAATTAGGAAAACTGTGCTTCAGGCTACTCGTTGGTGACCAGTAAAGTTCACAATGCACGTTGTCCAGGTGTCCTGCACTTCAGAAAACTGTTGGACATTATACAGAAAATGACGACAGACAGCTATCGAGTTCAAAACAACAACCAAAATGATTTCAGTATGAATTATTTCAGAATTAATAAACCCTTTGAGCAGTACTTCTCCCTATATGTCATGAGTTTTTGAAACATCACCGACCAAGAGCTCCAAAAAGGATGAGAAAATGAATCTGTTTATGTAATGGACTGTAACAAGGGAATGATAGTATGAGCCTGGCTGTCAATATGATCCTGTCACTTATTACCTCCAGTCATTGGTAGCTGTGCAGATGCCTTCCCCGCGTTTTACCCACTGCCCAAGAGGGTTTGAACAGTGCCTTCAAACCGTCTACTTCTCTGCTGCTTCCACTAAACGCCAAATTACACGCCCCTTCCTTCGCCCTGCCGCTGCCAGTTGGTCCACATCCAGGGTCGGCTCAACGCCCCCGTCTCCTTCTGCTGGCTAGGTCTGAGCCCTGCTTGTTGCTGGACTCTGGAAGGTAGGCTGTGCCAAAATACTGAGACACTGTTAAACTCAGAGATGGCTTATTTCTGCGACGATATCCTGTAACCGATTATTTTATTCGGTAATAAAACTTTAAAGTCTGTCATTATCTCCTGAATCGACCTGGTGGTCTTTTTGGAATCCAAGTTTGCAGTCAGACAGAATTCTTTTAGTAGACACAGAACTTTTGTGTCTTTAATTGTGTATCTCTTAAAGAACTGAATGTCCACAACATCACTCTTCCGTGATGTGTGCCAGACGACAGGTATAACAATTTCTAGTCTCCAGCTCATCTCTACGTTGCATGGGGTTCATATCCACTGCATTGTGGCTGCGCTGCAGTTGCCAGAGCTGATCAGAGCCATTCTAATCAATGACTTGGTTTACACCACAATGCCGCGGCGTGTCAGGTGCGCCCCGTAGGCAGCTGGACACACCAACTCACAAGGAATATGTGGCGAGTGTATATGTTTACATACAGTTGTGTACTCTACATGCTAGTGACATAAACACATAAAGCCATTGATAACTACAAAATCTGCAGAATCTGAGCAAGTTAACAAAGCCAGTCAAGCAAAACGAAACGCTGCTGAAACGCAACTGTGCGGAGGACGGATGTGATCGATGTTGGAGCTGGAATGTAACGCATCCGCGACTGATGGGAATTCGTGGTTATTCGTAGGCAAAAGAGCAACTAGAGGTTAGTTTCAAAAGCAGGTTAACACAATACCAGTTATTACCTGAATACAATACAACATACAACGATGCGATGAGGTTACTGATTTGTGTCCCTAGGTGGCATAGTGCCTGTCAGTCGTTTGACTCCGACAGAGTGCCAACTTGTGAGGCACTCTTAAGACAGCCGGTGTTTAGTTTTATGTGTCGCCTGGACAAATTGGAGAACCACATAATTGAAGCTCTAGTCAGCCCTTTGAAAAGCTGCTACAGAGTCGCTTCTAGGCTAAGGTGGCATTGGCACAACAGCCTGTGTATTTTAAAAAATCCACTTTTTGTATTTTTGTATCTGTACTGTATATTTAATTATTTATATTTTATGTTGTTGTTGTTTTTTTTATATGGACCTGTGTCTGTAATAAAGCTTTATATCTTGGATCAAAACAGTCAAAAGTTGAACTAAAATCTAGTGGGGGTGCAGATTCACAGATGCGCTGACATGTGGCTACATCTATTCACACAGCTGTACATGCTTTTCAAATCAGCTTGAGATGGTGGTCTCGGCTTCAGACCCCCAGAATCAACGCTGATACCGGGATGATTTATGTATCCACACCACAACAACATGTGCAGATGAGCTCAGTGATAGCCAGCCTTTGCAAAAATAATAAAAAAATCACTTGTTCAATATGTGTCATTTACTTAGATCAAGGCCACCAAAATTTTTTTGTCATAGCCTTTTAAATCGTCTCCCACACGAGTGAGAGCCACAGCTGTAGCCTTTCGTCCCATCAGCACCTCGATGCTCTGCCTGAACTTTTCCTCCCAGCCAGGCCTCCTTCTCCTCAACAGCCGCTTCCCCAACAGCTAGAATCCAGCACGTGGTTCTTGGATTGCAGCTATGACAAGCCCCGACCGGCCTCTTGCCACAGATCCATGCAGCTGTTCCCATGATTCAAGTTTTGAACCAGATCCACTTTAATGTCGCCCTGAACGGGAGTTCACTCAGAGGTTAAAACAGAAGTGTAAAGAAAAAGAGATTAACACGTTTGGGCTTAGCGGCGACCCTCCGTGATGTTAGATCCAACTCGCCATCATCACCAACACCAACGACTCAACTGATCCACTCACATTTGTCCAGGGAAATGACTTTTGGCCGAAGATTTCTTCATTCCATGTACACAACTGATGCTCCACATCACATTTAAGCCGAAGGTCCAAGGCTATAAATGCGGATGAAGCTCATTCTAGAAGGAAAGTAAGTCTCAGTTTGGCTCTCACCCCCTTTAGGGCACTGAGGGAGAGGGTGGGGATGAAGAGTGGTACAGAGTTGGCCTGCTTTCTGCTGGACAAGCAGTTTGCTAACTTGTCCTTGCTGGAGTTTAGCGTGATTAGCCAGTGCGTTTGCTACTGGTGCCATTGAGGAGACGGGGCCCGATTTCAATGAATGTTGTTTTCACAAGCCACAACAAACCATGCAACATATTCTACCTTCAAACTACTACCACACAACTTGCAGTCCATGTCATGTCATTTGCAGTCTGTGATTGCTGGGGAAAATGCCCCCCTAGGTCTACTAGGCCTATTGTAGTTTATGTCATCCTATAAGATGTTGAGGGAGCTAAGTTTTCCCTCAGCCTTACTCCCATCTAAAAGGGAGCAGACATTTAATAGTAACCTTGACCTTTGACCACCAAAATCTTTTCAGGTCATCCTTGAGTCTCAATGGATGTTTTAGGCAAAATTGAAGAATTATCCCCAAGGTTTTGCTACACTAAGACAAGAAGAATCGTTTGTACAAACCAAAATCATCGTGCCTCCAGTCCACAGCTGTCACTGGCATGGGAGCATTAAAACACTGTTAAGGTGAAGTATCTTAATTTGAGCGCAAATCAAATTGTAATAATATGTATCAGGCCATGAGCACTGGCTACATTTGAAACACACAGATGATTAATCTGGATGACCACCGACTTGCTCTTCAAGTGGAGACATAATTACACAAAATGACATGAATAGTGACTGTCTATCAAAAATTAACTGAACTTTTATTTGCCACATAATCGTTGCTGACAGGTAGATTTACAAATAAAGCAAAAAAAAAAAAGTTTATTGCTATGACCAACATAAGACAATTACAGTTAGTATTAATCAAGGACCAGTACTTTAATCATTTATTTTTTCCAGATAATCACTTGTGAAGGTAAAGAACTCTGGACTGACTTCAATCTATACTGTTTGCATTAGCATGCCATTAAATACATTTTGATCCCCATCAAATACTCTGAGGAAACACGGGGTCAGGTTGAAAAAGATCCGAATTTTGGTGTAACCATCAGTCAAGGAGAGCTGAGGAACCTGACCCTGTCCTTCAATAAGCATCTCTGGATACATACAGAGTGGATATGAAATGGTATTATGCTTTATTAAACTTGTGCTTCTGTGCTCCGAAAGCCCTCTCTGATATAAGATCAAGATCTAACATTCCAGCCTTTGATGTCACTCCTAGTTTACCCCCCGAAATATATGGGGGAGGAAGGGGAAAAACAAGCCCGACGTAATTATGGGAGAACTCATTTCTCTTGACTTCCTGTTATTGAGAACATGCTGCAAATAGGCTGACGGCACGGTATCAGGCACATTAACAGTGTTTCCTCTGACTGGGTGCCTACCTCTTTGATCTGCTGAGAACTAGTCTGTCTCTCTCTCTCTCTCTCTCTCTCTCTCTCTCTCTCTCTCTCTCTCTCTCTCTCGCTCTCTCTCCCTGTCCCTCTCTCACACACACACACACACACACACACACACAAACACACACCACCAGTTTTATTAGAATAATACACAGACAGAAGATGTAGTGAGCAAGTGAGTAATAAGAAGTAAAGCTGCATGAAACACAAGGAAAAGGAGATGCAGAGATTTGACATGAGGAGAGATTTAAACGCCGCTTATGACCTCGTGTGGCCCGTGGAATTAAAACCGCACGAAGTGATCCTTTCTGCAAGATTTAATTTTTATAACACGCAAAGACTTCACCTTAAATTTGATTTGATTTAAAATACCAACTAGATATAGAAAATAGCTGAGCCATGGTTTGGTACTACCGGCCAAATTACACAATTTAACTGATTTTAGACTCAAACATTTCGCAAGTAATCTGTGATTGATGACCTAAATGGGTAATGATATACAGGAATTAAGTGCAAAATAAAAAGGAGTGTTCAAATATTTGTGTTAAATCCCAAATTGATATGTTGGCATATCATATTTCTCTGGAACTTGTGGTATTCTACTGCTCCCCAGAGCGATGATCCAATGCTGTAGCAGCACGCAAAGCTGTAATTTCAATACAAACACAGTTATAAAAGTGGGATCCTCCACTATTATTAGTGGTGAGAGTCTGAAAAACAGCAGCAGCCACAGCGCTGTATGTCGTTGACATTACATTGCTCCAGTTGTAGCTGTAGAGTCTGATCGGAGGCTCGGAGACTGTTTTGAAGGCGCTATGGTTTCAGTAAGCCAATCATCCCCAACATCCTGGAAGTCCAAGAAAGAATGAGCAGGAAAAATTAAAGAAAAATGCAGAACAAATTTGAAACCCTGAGCAAGCCAAATGAAATAAGGTCTGAGAAACCAAACTGAGTTTAAGCAAACATGTTGTAGAGGTACAGCTCAACTTCTAGAATCTAAACGCTAATAGATTAGTACACTTTGTGAAGACATCATGTATCAAGCTTTGATTTCTGTTGAACTGCAGCATCTCCGGGCATGAATGTTTTCTTATTATTTGTTCTTATGTAAAGTCCATGTGGGATTCATGAAACGTGCGCTGACAGCAAAACCGTTCCTTCGCCACCTGAGTATGTTGATGAAGCAGGTCGCGTGCCAGTCGGTGTGCAATTAACCTAAGAGAACAACCCAATAAAACCATGTAAGGGCAGAGTTATGTTCCTTTGCAAACCGCAACTAATCCAACCGTTTAACAGGTAATGTAATGTTCAGAAGTGGAAGGGGAAAACCAATGTTTTTCTCATGACAATATAGAGGCACAGAAATGAGTCCGATCCGGCTCGTCCAATCTCAAATTCAATGTTTTTTTCTTTTTCTTTTTCTTTTTTTAAATTGCTGAAATAAGGACTGTGGTCCACACTGTCTTAGGATATTTTAACATTTGACTTTATGACACGTGCTGCACGGTGGTGCAGTGGTCAGCACTGTGGCCTCACAGCAAGAAGGTTCCGGGTTCGAGTCCCGGCTCGGGCACGGGATCTTTCTGTGTGGAGTTTGCATGTTCTCCCTGTTCCTGTGTGGGTTCTCTCAGGTACTCCAGCTTCCTCCCACAGTCCAAAGACATGCAATTTGGGGACTAGGCTGATTGATACTCTAAATTGACTGTGAGTGTGAATGGTTGTTTGTCTCTCTATGTTGGCCCTGCGATGGACTGGCGACCTGTCCAGGGTGTAACCTGCCTGTCGCCCGTTGACGCTGGGATAGAGAGAGCCCCCCCGCGACCCTTAATGTGTAGGAATAAGCGGAAGACGACGATGGATGGATGGACTTTATGACACATTTCCATTAATCCTGCCCTTTAACATATGAATGTGTGGCTAAATGGGACTACAGAGGTTGTCGAGGATATTAAGCATCAAAAAGTGAAACCCGTCGAGGAATTTAAAAGCGTTAAGGTTGTTGTGGTGATACTGAAGCCGTTTGTCCCTGGTGAAAAGTTTGTTCATAGCAGTACAAGGCCAATTTTATGCTAACATCTACATACTGTATATGCTCACCACGGAGTTTAGTTCAACCGTAATCCCAAATCCAGGTTAAAAATCCCATTGTTTTTTGTCAAGGGAACCTATAACAGTGCTAACTTCCTGTTTGCCAACAAGAATTCATCATCCCTGAGGCGCTCTTTAATGTTTTGCCTTGAACTGAGGTTATTTCATGTCACCTGACAAACAAAAAATAAAGGAAATGAGTCGTTGTAAGAGGCTAACAGCAGGACCATTGTCAGCTACATTGAATTATCGCACAGAAGACAGTGGAATGTATATTTTACACACTTTTCCAGGTGTGTATAAGAGCATGTGTCTTTCGCGTGTCCATGTACCGATGGCGCGCTCCACCAACGAGCAGCTCAGTTTTCCCTTGTGTGGTTTTAAGGAAGTTAACTGCTATTTCATCATCATAATCTGATATGGACTTTTCATGATTAATAACTTGCAAGACGTCAAGGGCACAATCTTACCAAAATAGAAAATGTTCTATTCTTCTGCTACAGAAGCTCTTCAATGATTTGCACTCACTAAATTCAAGAACAAATCAGAACATATGCTTGATTCATGCATGAGACCCATTGTTTTCATTGTCACGGCAACAGAAAACCTCAAACAGGGTGTAATCCAGAGCTTTGCAAGTTTAAGAGCAGGTATAGGCTCTGAATCACATTCCTCAAATTATACAGAATGTCACATAATACAAAAACATAACTGTAAATTGCAGGATTTCTCAGACAGAACACTGTGTTTACTTGACTTGTGGGTCACAGACAGCTTGTTATAAAAAAAACAGTAATCATAGATTTTCACCCTCTTAGTCTCGGCTGCAGAGACGGTGTATTATTACCCTCAACTGTAGAAACGCTCGAAAATGAAAGGGGCCCTCAAAGCATCAGGTTTGGATTTGAAATCGTTTTTGTCAGGCAGCCTGAGAGATCACGATGTCTCTCCTCCACATCAGACTTTCATCAGTTTCACTATGATGATGGCTGCAGACATTTTGAGTGGAGTGTAACAAGTAAACCTTGACTCTGACTGACCTCAGAGCCTGTTGTGAATCATGGAACACAAGTGAAGCTTACTGTACTGCATCGCGTTGAGCGTGGTGCTTTTCATATTTTTATTCTTTTTTATAAAGAAAATTGAAATAAAATGAAGATCATGTTTATGAATGTCTCAAATAGAAACTGTCATGGATTAAGGTCCAATCATGGTTTTTCCACGTTATAAAAATGAGGGCTACATGATGACATCAGTACGTAATCAGTACATACCGGCAGGTGTTGATCATTTTTTTCAAATATATGCACGTCAGTTTGACGGCCGACGTTTATATCCGCCCAGTTTTGCTCAAGTCTCCATCTTTGCTCATCATCTGTTGTCTACGATGAAGACAGCATGTGGTAAATATATAATTTACGGGCTTTTCTAAAAGTTTCTGAAAGAAAGACAAACTATTTTGAATTCGAACAATGTCAACGTGTTTTTCAGTAAGAAAATATTTCAAGTTTTTTAAACAGATCATTTCAACATCAAGCCCGGTCATAAAAGCTTTAGAGCTACTCTCCAAATGAGGGCTTGAGTAAGAATAGGGGTCCTGCCTTAATCTCAAATTTGGACGACTTGATCCCGGCTCATGTTAATGTAAGTTAATGACGTTGGTGCACATTTGCTGTACACGCGTGTAAGAAAAGGCAGTAAAATAAACCTGATATCAGCTCAGGAAGGGCTACCCTCGTCACAGTTTAAAAGCATTTATTGCAACAAATGGAGTATAGTTACACTTGGCGCTGTGGACTCCTCTCTGAATCACTCCCTGGAATGACCAAGCGGCACGCTAAGCCAAAACGGGGAGCGTGATGCTGAAATACCCCTGGGGTGCCTGGAAAAGACAGGAGTGGTCCAACATGAGTCCAGACGCAGCAACAAATGTGATGGCAATCTTGCCAGCAGCGGCGATGTGTGCAGCTTTGAGCAGGGGTGTGTGGGATGAAGGCGGCATATTTTAATGATCCGCCTTGTGTAGAGCATGGCTTTGATCGGAGAGTGACCCATTGGTATCCACTATGCTACTGGCGAGCTGTCAGCTCGTCAGCGTATGACTCCCGTGTCCTGCATGAACTACATTGGAGCTCCATTACTATAACTGCAGTGTCAATGCATGAGCAATTGCTGACACTGCATAAAAAAAACACACATTGTAGGAGAATATTTTGTAATTTATGAACCACCAGCGTCACACCTAAGTTCTGCACGAGGCTGTTTCGGATGTGATGACATGCGCTGTCCTCTAAGACGAGTTGTTCGCCTGAAAGAGTTAAAGGAAGTCGAACAAGAAGAAGCAGGAGGGAACCTCTGGGACAATCAGACAGCGAAGAACGACCTTACAGTCACAGTGGGCTGTCCGCTGAGATGAGAGTTAGCGCTCACTGAAAAATTCAGCAAAAAAACTACTATAAAAATACACATCAAGGGTCTCTTGTTGGGTAAAGTTTTTTTTTTTTCAAACTTTTGCTCTGTTCTGAATCAGTTGATGAGATTTTCCAACCAGGTGTTCTTTTCTCTTCTGTGCATGCTACCGTTTGAGTGCCCTGCTCCATAAAAAAATACACAGCACAGTCACTTCCAGGAGCAGTGCTGCTCCAACTTGCAGAGTTCACCTGTCACTGTGGTTAGAACACGTTCAGACCACATTCTCACCATAAATGCACCATACCAGAGTTTCGTTTGCGCCTTATCACTTACCAGACCTCGTCTTGAACAGGTCTTGGCCTGATTATGTGATTGGTGTGTTCACACCTGCCCAGAACTCAACACACCACGGAGGCAAACACTCCAAGGTTCACTTCAACCAAACTAAGCATGGTTGATGTGAAAGAACCCTTAGTTTGGAAGAAATTGCAAAGTGCTCCCGTGCAATCAGTTGATACTTCAGCTACTCTGTCAGCTTTGGAATTTCTGATTTCTCCAAGAAATGAGCAAGCGAGTCCATCCCAGCAGGTAATATCAGGACTGAAGCTTTGGTCTTTGGATGGCTGCTGATTTCTGATCCTGTCCGTCAGGCTCTTCTCACAGTCGTCACGCATACCACAAACAAGAGTCATCAACAATAAAGCCTCTCCTCCATTCACAGTTTTCCTCTTCTCTGTCCCTAACTCTCACATTTCACTTTCTTCCATTTTAATAAATGACTGTTTATTCACATGGAGATTGGTCTGGCATCTGAAGGCATCTTAAGCTTTTTTCTTTTTTTTTTTCATGGCTTTAATGTAATTCCCAATATATGACAAGCCTGAGAACCGAAGTGCGTCATTTAAATAAAGTGGGCGCAAAACTATTTAGCATTCCAAATCCTGCTAAATTAACTGTGCAAAATACGCCGCAATGTGAAGCAAAATGCTCCATCACAAGGCCAGCAACGTGAGCACAGTGCTGGTGTGGGCAGGCTTCATGGAACATGCTTTAATAGACGGAATGTTATAGGATTGCACCCAATTAAAACAAGACACTTTAAAAAAAAAAAAAAAAAAAAGACACCTGCATTTTGTGTTTTCATTTTTCATCAGGAGAAATGAGTACACCTTGTTCTCAAGTTAAAAGTTCACCAACAATCCTCTGCTCTCGGTCCATCTGTGCTGGAAGTCAAAGATACAAATCTGTACATGAGTCGTGACTCTAAACCACAAACTCTTTCATCCCGTTGCTGCCAAAACGTCTCCAGCAGTTTGCCACATTTTTGCTTGGTTTGTTTTTTTGTTGATTGAGTTTTTGGTAGGAGGAGCTTATTTCCCCATCAGCTGTTTATGTTAAAGGAACACTTCAACATTTTGGGAAATACTCGTTGCCCGTCATTTTTAGAGCCACTCCAGCAAAATGAGACGCTGCTCTCTTCTCTGCGTGTATTGGGGAGCTCCAGAACTCAACAGCTGACGGCGAGTTGAGTTTGCTGCAGTGAACGCAGTGGAGAGGGACGTCTCAAAGATGAGCGACGATACTTTTCTTACTTTTCTCAAAAACAGTCTTAATATAAGTAGAGATTTGTTGATCGTTAGTTATGGAAAAAAAAACTGTCAAAAATTACAAGATGTTGTTATTTTAGCGTCCCATACACTCCTGGAACTACTTCCCTGACCGGATGTCGTGATTTGACACAGAAAAACAACAACAACAACAACAACAAAACAAAATGTTTGTCAATTACTGGAAGAGTGACTGCTGTCAACACAGTAAGAAAGGATGAGGACGACTATTTATGGCCAAATCACATATTTGAACCAGAATAAACAAAAGGGGAACTTCAGGCTTTGGGAGAGCAAAATGAGATGGTAGGCTGAGGTAGTCAATGTCGTTCCAGATATACACCTTATAAAAGAACATCTCAACCTTCAACAGTGAATGGTAAACAGAACCCTTGTTCTATTAACGTACGCAAGCATCTTTTTTGAGGACATTTTTTTGGATGAGTTCCGAGACAGCTTTGTTTACTGCCCACCTGCTAGTGTTGCAGCTAAGCTAGTTAGCAGTCATCCGCCCCATGGAGGTCTGTAACTTCTTAATGCAAACTGAGAGGAGTGAATAAGATCCATCTGTTTGTCAGTCCCTCAAAGGTAAGTGTGATAAGCCTATTTCCCCAAAATTTGGCATGTTCGTTTAATTGTAGTTCTTTTTCAAATTGGTTACTGCTGTTTCAAGCACATCACTCGCTTTCTCCAAAGAATTTCCTCTGAATGTAGGCTACCCTGACTTTACAGGACAGGGAGACGCTGGTTGAAGTTGGAGGCTGTACTGACTTAGGCATCTCTCGGCTGATTCATAGTTCCTCCCATAACAGTGACTGTTTTCAGGGCATCTTATTATAAAAACCAGACGAGCCAGTTTCCAAAAGGAGATGAATGTGGCCAACTTATTTAGCAAGGAAATGACGATTCAGTCTTTCAACTTCAACTGGAATTAAACTGCATTTTATTTCTTTTGACTGAAAATCACTTGTCCTGTTTTTCATTTGAGACAAATCTGCAAACCAAAACGGAAAAAAAAAAAATTATAGTTTAAATTCTTTAGTTTCATGATGTCTTTGACCCGTTTTTCATGAATTCAATTACATACTGTTTTATTATTGGGAGACCTTATTTCAAAACAGCCACGACAAATCTTACATAAAACAGACTTTGGATGACACATTGACATCACTTTGTGTTTTAAGCGGTCCTCGTCTCTGGGTTAGGGTTTGCTGGGGGATAGACGTGAAGGCCAGACGTGAACATCTGCTGCAATAACCTGAGAATCTGAGGTCTCTGGAGGAGTGAAGGGAAAGATGTGAAAATATAAAAATATCCAATGTCACTACCTTTGGAGAGGATCCATCAGTCTGTATTGAAACCAAGACTTAGCTGCTTTGGTGTTGTTGCCTTTAAGGACATTAGTAAAAGATCTTCAAGGCGCAAACGGTGACATGTCCACCTTCTAGTCGGCAGGTGTCCCTCTCCTTCTCGCTGCACTTATTAATTTTACCTGTTGGCATAGCCACCTACCTCTCATCTGACTTGAAAAGCTGGAATAAGACAGACAGTTCACATGGTCTACATGTGATACATTTCGTGATGTTGTCACACACTAAAAACTACTTGAACCTGCCAGAGGCATTTGCTATTGTTGTTGTTAGTTAGCTTTAGTTCTTAGTTTTTTATACTACTTCACTACACATGGCACACACAACATAAATGTAACTAAACTGAGGGGAATTTCCTTTGTGTTCTATAGTAATGACAATAGAGAATATATCTGAAGTATTAAAAAAATTGATTTGATTGTATTCAAGATTTATTGGTCCACAATGTTGAAAATTGTCTTTGGCTTCACAAAAACAAAATTCTATGGTCTACAAACAAAACACCACTAAGGAACAGAGAGATTGAGAGAGAGCGTTTGAAGAAAACGTCAACATTACAGAACCAACGCAGTCTCATGGCCTTTCATGATAGCGTCCCGCTCTGATAGATTAAGAACATCATGCCATCATGAATATGACCTGATTTACGCGATGCGGTCACGACTCATTTTACACGGTTTTGTCACAATTCGCTTTTTGTGATGTGGTCACGACTAACCCTAACCCTAACCCTAACCCTACCCCTACCCCTGAATGGAAGTGACTGAATGTGTTGCAACAATAGCCTACCAACATAAATAGCGACTGCATTAAGAATGAAACTGTTATGTGCAATATCGACCAACTCTACGGCAAGACGTGACCACATCACATAAAGCGAGTTGTGACCATGTCGCGTAAATCAGGTCATATTTGTGATGGTATCGTGTTTTTAATGAATCTATTGGAATGTGATGCCATTATGAAAGGCTGGGAGACTCTGTTGTATAGAACACACCCCAAACAAAGGCTGTACACTAGCGTCTTTAAGGATGGAAGGTTCCGATGGTCCCTTTCTTCATGGCAGACATGAGCCTTATTGCAACAAATCCAGAGCTGGATTGTCAGCTAGGTGTGGACCCCCAAACAGACCACCTAAGGTGATCGGTGATGGTTTTGAAAGATCAGCTGATTGAGCGGCATCAGCCATTTTCCTGTGTGTTGTCTCATGTTGACCACGTTGGTCTTGGAGGCAGCGGTGTGTCCACCTCGACAGTTGGGACACTGGGTTACTCGTTTTGTGTACCAACTGTGGTGTCGGTTTTCCCCACATCTGATACACACCACTTGGTTATGGCAGTTGGCCGGTATGTGACCAAACTGTTGGCATCTGTATCACTGTCGGACCTTCAGTACGGGCCGTGCCTCTTCTGCTCCTTAGCAGCAATGGTCCACGGAGAAGCCTTCGCACAGAAGGCTTCTAAGGTAAAAGATTGATCCTGAGCGTCACCGGTGCCTTCAGAGAGTACATTGCTTAGTCTGAAGTCATTTGTATTAGCGGTTCTCATTTTAAGCCACCAGCGTTGTTGTTGTTGTTGTTGTTGTTGTTGTTGTTGTTATTGTTGCAGTTTCATAGATGGCTTGGTGATAATCAGAATTCTGAAATTATTCTCAATAAGAAGTAGTGAAATGACGGGAGCTAAAATTACACATTGCATTATGATCCCCTGCAAGTTCCCTCTCTGATCTTCTAATCTGTTTATATATATATATATATATATATATATATATATATATATATATATATATATATATATATATATATATATATGAAAGAGCCCATTACTGGTCCTTACACCCTTCTGTAATGAGCCATACGCTCTCTGAACCTGGCAGACAAAACAGCACCAGTGTGCAATTATGAAGATCAACATCAGAAGGTCACTGAACTCAACAAACACACCCATGTCAAGCTCATACAAGAAACCTCAGAACTTTCCAACATACTGAGTACAACACATGGAAATTTTCAAATGATTATGTGGATCCAGAGAGCTTTTTTTTTTTTATGAAAACACACAAATTAAGCTAAGCTTAAGTTTAGACAGGGAGACTATATATTGCACTCAGGTGTATGACTTACGTGTCATACCTTTTTTGTCGTTGTCTCTTCTCAAGCATGCTCAGGCCCATCACAGCTGTCAGATCCTTGGTGGGGGGGTTTGAGTTCAGCTGTCCCCAGCTGATCACTTCCTATCCAATAGCACAGTGGCGCACTGTCATTGCTGACCCATCATATTGCTGACTGTCTTTAAATATGTCTCTTTCTTTCTGCTCAGTCTTGGCCTCCTGCTCCTCATAACCGCCTGGTCCTTGTAGAGTCATTGATTCCTTCATCTGCTACCAGTCTCAACTTCCACTGCCTTCACCACCAGTTTCTGGACTCCATGGGGGGGGGTCCGTCTTGCAGCTGCTCTGAGCTAACGTCCCGGTGGAGTCTAAGCGTCAAAGACTCATACTATAAACATGACATTTTCCTCTAAATGTCTCTACTGCTCTATTCTGCGAGATTTTTTCAAATTATTTAAAGATAAATCCCTGCCTGCGAACACTGGAAACAAAATCCACTGCAATATCAGAGATCGCAGTGGAGTCACGAACACGAGCGATCGGTGGGGGAGATAAGCCAAATGAATGCAAACAGGCACGAGACTAAACTCAACAACCAGACGGTCAGCTGAAGGTGTTGACCCTCCGGTGACACACACCCAACTAAGCAGGGAAAAGCAGATCACCAGCTGTGTGAAACCCTCCGACTGCGTCAGTGTTCTGAAACAAACTGCAGAGACAGACGTGGGAAAAAAGAAAAGGCTGAACTGTTATGTTACGGTTTATTCTTGCAATATCTGGAGCAAGCATTTACATAATAAGTGAAATATTGAACCGATTTTCATAAATAAGAAGAAAAGTGACTTTTCTATCTGTAACGCTGATGACACCGTGTCCCCCCTTTACTCTCTGGCAGGAAAGACAAGGGGTGATATTATATCTGTTTCCTCAAGATTAAAAAAACAAAAGGCCAGTTTGATAAAATGAATTGGAGAGGGAATTTAAGGGATTAGAGAAATTAAAAAAAAAAAGAGAAATGTTGGGGTTATTAAAAGAAACTTGGCAAAAAAGGTATCACAAGGGCATGTGTTCCTGATTACAGGAACTATGTATATGATCACAATGAAAAGATCGAATTTTATTCAATTAATCAGATGAAGCAGACAGGAGGATGTCCCCTGTTAAAGAAGCAGAAATCTAATATTCTCATACTTTTAGGGGGTTGTCATGGTCTATGTAGCATCAACAAAACCAAAGAGAACAAAAACAAACAAAATTGAGGGAGCCCACAGAAAATTTAGCCCCCCCCCTCCCCCCTACTGAATTCTTGGAGGACTTAGGTGCTGCGTTTGTGGTTGCGGGTTTGTGGGATCTCCACACAATTTTTAACAGAAATATATGCATTTTTACATAATTGTAGACTATCACTGTATCATTAGAATATTTATGAAAAAAAAAAAAAAAAAAGAAAACACAACACTGGGGAGCGGGGAAACCCTGACACATCGTTGAGGAGGGCCGAGGCTGAGCAGCGCCTGGTGACAGATGAGGTGTTTGTGACTTCCTAGCGGAGGGCCAGGTGGAGTCCCATCCCCACCAAAAACATTAAAAAAAAGACTTTTAAAAGAAGAATAGGCAAGTTTAAAAAAAACAAAAACAAAACAGAAACACCTAGAGAAACAGAACACTTAGAGGGCATTAGGATAGGATCACTTGGGCTGTACTGGAACACACACTCAGCTATATTGACAATACATGTGACAGGGGAACTAAAATATATTGTGATGAGGGCAGAGGGAGAATGCTTTTTCCCTGAAATATATACTCATGAAAAAATTACTTTCAAGTATTTTTTTATGCAAAAAGAAACCATCCACGTTGAAATTAGTTCCCGGCAGTCCGAGCTTTCACCTTCACGTTATGCCTGCCACCAGGTAGGACTCACAACAGCAAACGGAGGATCCTAGCTTTATCTTCACCAGCCATGATTTTTGAATATTCATTAGATATTAAGAACAACAATTATGTGAGGACTTGTGGCTTGTCTTGACTTCTTAGTTTTACTGGGGTATGAGGCTTCTCCGCAGCAGGAGGGAAAGGATTGCCGCGTGTGGCCACAGTATTTGTTTACTAGCATGTCAGAATGAAACATGAGAGTTCTTCTGTAAGAAAGAGAAACAACTCACAAAGAAGCAACCTTTAGAACAGAAGGCCGAACGTTGATGAGAGCGCACAAACACACACAAGGTCGCGCATTTCCTCGCTTCTACTTCTACTTCTACTCACACTTCTAAATTTACTATATTATCAGCCGAATTCCCAGTAAAGCTGTTCTCAGCCGCACGTGGTTTGGAGACTGCTGCAGCACAACACCTTTAAAAATAAAAACAACGCCACCCCACTGATGTTACATGTGCCAGACGGCCCCTTTGTATTTTAGGGTGTAAGGACGTTTGCAGTGCATCAGGCTGACCTGTTAACACGCTCCATGTATTTAACCAGAACTGAACCGATTCAGTAACTACTAATTCCCTGATAAATGGACGATTTGAGATGAATGATAATCAATAAAGAGCACCTTTTTGCAGATGATAGGGAATTCGTCTCAGAAAAACACACCAACTCTGTTGTTCATGAGTACGGTGAAGTGTCCAGCTATCAGGTCAATACAAACACATCGAACCGTATACTTTAGTGAGGGGCTTTAAAACATTTTTGAAGTACTTTAAAAAAAAAACTTTACACAGTTAATAGTAACAAAACAAACAAAAACAGCTGGAAGGAGTATTCTATGAAGATAACTTGAAATATCATTCCCTGCTTGTCTCACTTCCACTACCCCACACGTCAGTTAGTAAAAAGATAAACAACATTTGTCTCGAAAAGGAGGAGAGAGAGAGAGAGATTCCAGGCGAAAATATGAATGGCAACAACAGCAGCAGCGGTTGGTGGTCGTGGATTTAGAGACTGGATGGGTTTTGACATAAATTCCTTACCAAGGATATTTCTATTTACTCTTCCATCTCTTGGGGGAAAAAAAAGAATATACGGATCAAACACACACACTCACACACACACACACACACACACACACACACAGGGTCCAGACCACATTCTAAAAGCATCTAAAGGGAATTAACAATTCTGTCACGGGTAATAACCACAGTTGGCGATGTAGATTTTCTCACACTATGAATGATAACACGTGTTAAAGATTTTACTGAGTGGGCTATTTTCAAATCTTTTATAGAACCAAGATATTTTTTTATGAGCATATAACTTATGAGCCAACTGTATTGATAGCTACAAATCTGCAGTACATCACAAAAAATACAGACTGAGAACCAGAAGATATAAAAGTAAACTTTAAGCATATGTACACAGATAATTTACATTAAACCTTGTGTACCAGAGAACAGTTGGAACTGCAGTTAAATACAACAGGAGAGACTCTGTGGAGAAGATGACAATGGCAAAACTTAATTCAGATAAAAGGAGCTGTCAGTGGGGAAGATCAGGTGGAGGTGGGGAGGAGGAGGAGGAGGAGGAGGGGTGGTTGGGCAGCAGCAACTGGACGTAGCAGGACGAGACGCATTTAAAAAGACAGGCGTGATCGGATTGGGCAGCTGTTAGAATGTGTTGGTGAGATGTAGGAGGGAAGAGATAAGCTGAGACTGAACCGCGTCCCCATGAATCGACAGCTTGAGTGTTACTAAGCAGGTGTGAGAAAAGAAACACAAAATTAAGGAGAGATGTGAGACCACGTAGTTCAGCGCAACCTATATTCTTCCTGACTGAACTTCTGCTTAGCTTCATTAGCGATGTAGTATGAACGTGCCTTGGAAAATGTGTTGTGGATGTCACGGGGAACTCTGGGGAACCACTTTGTTGATGGTTGCAGGAAGCATAATTACTATTAGTTTGGTGAAATCCAACCCCCCCACAATACTTCAGTGGTTACACAAAGTCAGGCATGTCTGAAGGTTTTGACCCGAACTAAGATTAAATGTTTTTAGTAAGTTAAAACAGTGGGAGCCACATATATATGTTTTATTGGTGAATATATACAGAGAGTCCTGCGTGTGTTATCCCCGCATGGCGTGATTTCATCCGTATATCAAGTGAAGCCTAACCTCAAGTTGATTTTGTTTTGTAATGTTAATTGGTTGTTTATGTGCTGATGGCAATAAAGCTAAGAAAACCATCTTGCGTTAAGCAATAACATGATGTTCTATTCAAGGCAGCCCAGATGGTCACATTAAGCCAGACAACAGATGCTACTCAAGTGCCGCAGACTCAGAACAACAACTCATCCTAGCTTTCCTGCTAAAGCCTAAACATTTATCATGTTCAGTTTCTTGAATGTGCACCCAAGCTAACATTTGATGGGAGAAAAGTGTTGGAAGCTTATCTGCAGAACATTAAACTGAATGTAGCCTAAACACGCCTCCAAATAATGATGATAAAAACATTGCTGTGGTCAGTACTCCACAAAAGCCCTGCCACCGACCAACTGTGTGCACATTCCTCGTAGCTACAGTGGTTGGTTTGAGAATTGACCTTTCACTTTCTATAATCTTAGCATAAAAAGTATTTTGCAGATCTGCATTAAAGATAAGAGAGATAATAAAATGCAATTTCACTTGGACTTTAAAGTGATTGTCCTCTCAAAAATGAAGATTCAGTCATTGCAAACATGCTGATAGAAGATCAGGTGAAAACTTCTTAGTCCACAAAACCCTGCCGGTGTTTCACAGGAAGAGGCGTTGCAATAATCTCCCCAACAACCAAAGTGAATGGAGACCAGCTTTCAAACGTTGTAAAAATGAAGTAAATAAAACCATAGGATGCCTCCATATCGCTGATCTGAAGTGTCCTTAGGCCTTGACAAGCCAAGTTGTCGAAAAACATCACAAACGCCACATTTTTAGCCTCGCAGTCAACTGTAGCATGCAGCGCCCGGCCATGATTCCACGTTTTTAGTGCGGTTCAAAACAAGGTTAAATATCTTCGCCCAACCTTCCCCAGGCATGACAGTAAGGAGATAGCGACTGAATTTTCATTTTTGGCTGGACTATCCCTTTTGATAAAAAGGAATTTGCTACCATTAGCACTAGCATGAGTTATCTTTAACTGAGTGTGTGACACATCTCGTCCCCGACGTCTATATCCTGCAGGACTCAATAGCCTACAGTCTTCTCAGGTGACCGCTCAGACTTTGTGAGGCTGCGCTAAATGCTAACATTTACACGACTGTCATCCCGAGTACATAACACGTGCACGCTCAAAATTTCCAATGATACTTGTTGTATTTCACTGAAATGAAATGTCAGCTGTGCTTGGATTGTTTCTCTGGGGATCATGAATGCGTGCTCAAAATTGGATGGCAATCCCGTCTTGCTGTTATGTTGAAATATTTCAGCAGAGGAAGTGGTGGACCAGCAGGCTGACTGACAAACCAATATTGTCTTCCCCAAACCAGGCTGCTAGTTTTAGTTTTCAGCTGCAAGCAGTGAGCTTTGTAAGGCACAGCAGTCTATATCCAAGATTTCAAATGATACCCAGGGACCCTCAGACTTGTGGTCTGCAAGGCATTTCATCTGCAAGTGTCAGCACATACAAGCGTGTGTGGCTCATCATGGGAATTGAAGATGATGGGAGGGGGATTCCCAGCATCCATATCCTGAAATGAAAAACTTTCATAGATGGCACCTTAAACGCATGGACAAAATCAGACAGCAGACATTCATTGCATTCCTGCACCCTTCCACACCAGTGGGGTGTTCAAAGCAGCATTTGAGTTCTTCTCTGACTTTTTGTTTTTTTTCTGAGAGCAGACTCACGCATCTAATGAGTCATCTGTTGTCTGAGCTGCTGCTTTCATGTGCCGCTCTGTATGCAAATCCTCACGACGACGAAAGGCTGCAGGACACGTGTGAGCCACATGCTCTATGAATTTTTATCTTTCCTTTCTTTTTTTTGTGCCCGTTTTGTGACCACAATAACATAATTGGCCTTTCATTTCGTGTAATCACCTCCCCAGTGGAATAAAAAAACAAAAAAAACGACAACAAAAAAAAACTCTGGAGTTTCCCAAATATTTGCTGTACAGCCTCTCGCACTGGCCCAAGTACATTCAGAAAATTGTGTAATGTACATAGAGTGTAATGTGTGAATAATGGAGATACATTTTTCAAAACTGTTGCATCACTGTGAAGAATATCTCTGCATCTAAAGTAGAAAAGTAGCAGCAACAATCGATGTGAGATGAGTAGGAAAAATCTTCTCACGCTCTAATTCGTTTCATTTTGGTGACGTTTTGCCCCTTTCAGGCTCATAGTAGGATACAGGCTCTGGCGTGTTGCATGGGCCACACGCTACTCACACATCTGATAGTGATGACATAATCCCGTGTCACCTTTAGGGTGAGAAAGAAACAATCGAGAGACATTCAAAAACCTCAGTTTAACATAGCATTTTTGATTATATTGGCTATATTCAGAAATGCTATGCCCTCTCAGTTCCGATATATCATTGTTCGAGTTAATTCCCGTTTGTGCGTCTAATGATACTTTAAATGTGTAGCTCCTCTAGATTTTCCAAATGCATCAAACCCCAATGGTGAAAGGAATCATTTTGTAGGAGTTGCATGGCGTTTAAAACTTTAAATTTATCCACCGTTCAAATCTGCAGCAGTCACAATGGAGTGGGGACGGCGGAGGCTATTATGTAATAACTCTCACTGTCAGAAGATGGAGAAAAGTGCCAGACTGTAGTTTAGATTAGAAAAAAAAGAATGGCGCTTCTGTCATTCTTCCTCCGTGCCTTGAGCTGTCATACCCAGATTGCACTTCAAGTTTTCTTGAGAAAAAGCCTTTGATTTCTGTTTTCTTCACTGCTACCTTGGAGAGAATATATTAAAATGTGGTTTATGGAGAAGGGAGTGTCATGCTTTTTCCCCTGTCACTCAAGGAGGCTGAAAGGAAAGTGTTTCTCTTGTAGCTGCAGGGAGGCTCAGATGGCGCAGAGCCATTGTTAATGGTGTTTGTGTACTTTTCCTACTGTTGCTCTGAAAATGTCTTTTTTACAAAAAAAAATTCCTCCCCCCCTCCACTAGAGGCTGATAGAAGGCATCAAAGCTGGCCAGACAAAACGCTCTTGATTGTTGCCATGCCGACAGTGAAGCACCAGTGTAGTCTCATAAGAAGGAGCTTTACTGGTCCTCTGTTTCAGTTTCCTGCCTGGTATCACAGCTGCAAGCAGCATGTATCCATGCAACTTTCTCAAAGACTGAGAGCTCCCAGTCGAGGTACAACTACACGTGCGAGTGCTCAGAAATTGCTTTGGGAATTATTCACTTTTTTAAAGTTGATTCTTTCCTTTGATGCTACTTGGAGCTGAACGGATTCAAAGGATTTATGAGTCTTTGTACTGAGCTGATGGCATCCTCAGTCAATTAATTTCAATTTCATTGCACAATATCTTGACTTTTGGAATCATGTGATAACAGCTTAAGTCAGATTTTATGAGAAAGGACAACCAACGCTGGGCATAAATTATGGTTTACATAAGCTAAACTGATTACAGACCTTTGGGTCTCCCGAGGTTGCTTGGTTAAAAAAAAGGCAGTGTTGAATTATGAAAATGAACTACAGCAATGATGCCAAAGGAAAACTCCATATGCTGAACAGCTGGGGCACATGTGGGGTGCTCTAAGGTGTCTATCTGTAAAGGTATAGCTGGTGTGTGTTCCTCAAAGCCAAGTAGCGCAAAAGATGTTGGGGTCGGCCAGAGGTCAGACTTTATGACCTACGGCGCTGGACCCGTGAAGAGCTACGTTTATAAGAGTGCTGCAGGGATGACGTCTTTTTGTGGTCCAACCCAAAAATTGGATTCCCTTGACCGAAAGCCAAAGGAATTTTTTCACAGAATTTACAGATTCTTACTGCAGAACGACTTTCTGGTAAACAATATTTTACGAGATGCGCACATTTTATTCAAGATTATCTTCACAAATGAACAGGAGTTTCACGGAGTGAAAATGTAAGTAAGTATAGCAGTGCAAAGCTAAAGCTAGGCTATAAATGAACTACGCCACAGACCTGTGACCTCAGCGTGAACGCACTGTCTACCATAACCTCCCTCGTCTCACTGTGTTGAATTAACTTGTTTGCCACTGAATTTTTGTAGGACACATAAAAGCTTCAAAAATTCACGAGTGCGGTATTTACTGACAGATTTTATAGGACCAAACATTAAAATATCTTGAATCTATGTCAGCCACAGACTTTATTTCAGGCATCAACCCCCCCCCCCCCCCCAAAAAAACATTCCAAAAAACTGAAGCGAGAGAACTTGAGATTAAAAATGCAGCGCAATTTTACAGTGAAACTCTCCCAAAGGACCATGTAATTTGACTTCTTTATCTTAAACTTTGTTTTGAGGCTGTAGAGCTAAAAGGGGGAACAGAAATTAGCTAGAAAGTTCCATGAAGCCGAGGAAAGCGGAGCCGCGTGAAGATGATCTCACTACAGGCAACGCATCTGAAATAGCATCATGTTATTTGGTACATTTTTATGATAGCATATATTGATTATTGGCTGTTGAACAAATAGAGATGACCCTTACTTGCAGTCTTATGTTTTTCTGTCTGTATCCTGGAAATAATTCAGTGCAGACAGATGTCTTTGAGGTGGTAATTCAATCCCCCAGCATGATCCCAATCCCTTCATAGATGCTGGTTTGCTATCTTCTTCATCATGGCTTGTGTAACCTGATATGATACCCAGGACGATGTTCATAATCATATCTCAGCAGGTTTTCCCGTCCCCTAAGTTAGCAAACATTCCTCAGCCGTGACCATGACAGTCTTTCACAGAGGTCAGGATGACTCCCAGGGCCAAACACAACCCCGTCCCCAAACAAAGCGCAACAAGTGGCGTTAACCGATGCAGGAAAGCCCTCATTTAGGAAGTCGGGCCCGCGATAAGGGTCTTATCAGAGTGTGTAGCACAAGCAGAGCTGACACACCTGCAGACAGGAGAATTTTAGGATTAGGATTATAGGATTAAAGTAGTTTTTTTGAGTAATAATCCGATTTTATTTTGAACTGGAACCCATTTTACCACAACCTCATCCTCATATACTCTATATCCTCATATACTGTATTCACTCTGTCTCTACATTCCCATTTGTAATCATTTTCTGTTTGGACTTTTATCAGTTTTATCTTTCAATATTACATTCAGTATTTTCCTTGTTTACCTTAAATTCCCCTGGTATAAATTACTGTTTTGTTTCTAAAATCTCTTTAACCGCTCGCTTGACTTCCTATAATTATGTGTTTCCCTCCTTGTTGCGTGAGCAGCCTTGTCTCTTCTGTTGTCCGTCATCCAATCAGCTCCTTGCCGACCTCCGTGTTCTCCCTATCCAGAGGTTGCGGTGCCAGACCTTCATCAGGTAAGCATCAAAGCTTTGCGATATCGTTAGTTTAGTCGGTGCACTGGAGCTTCCTTTTGCAGTTCTTTCAACTTACCCTTCTCACTTGCCACTTAGATTTGCAAGTGGACCTTTTGCTCCAAATGTGTGCGATAGAGATCCGCAAACACCAACAATCTAACGCTGCACCTTGGACACAAAACAGGACGAAGACAATTTACAGGATTCATAGGTATTTCAAAGAAAATGATTTTTGCAATGGAAATTTCAAAGAAGGGGAAGTCTGATTTGGGGTGAATCTCTTCTGTGTAAATTTGAAGCGTACACAAACGTTGTGTGCATCACTGCAAGGTCACGGTACTCCTGTCTTATTGTGTCTCTTTGACGATTAG
Source organism: Aulostomus chinensis (assembly GCF_037954235.1). Taxonomy (NCBI): domain Eukaryota; kingdom Metazoa; phylum Chordata; class Actinopteri; order Syngnathiformes; family Aulostomidae; genus Aulostomus; species Aulostomus chinensis. Next base: position 10,738,625 of record NC_141339.1, on the reverse strand, counting down.
TTTATTAGATTATGGCTTGCTTATTTTGACATTTCCATGGAGAAACAGTCAAATAAAACAGATTAGAGCGCCATAAATAGCACTAGCACGGAACATTTTAGCCATCGGTGTTTCCAAATGCGTCACACTGGGACACAGACAGCTTCTGAGATATTTATATCAGTAGCTCCATACCAAAATAACGACTCCTAACTTCCATTGCTTTAATTAAAAAAAAAAAAAGTATTCCATCACATTTTCAAGAGGAACCGCTGAAGGAGACGTTTTTGGAATTAGATTTAATTCACTATAAAATATATAAAATGTGATGTGCTTTTATAAGAGGTTCATATCAGTGTTTTGAGTACTCACTGCAAGTCAGGTCATGTCAAGAACCTCGCACAGACACTATCCAAGAACATTTAATCGGATAACTATTATGCGTATTTACAAAAATATGTTGTGTTTTTTTAAACTACACAACAGTGTCTGGGCGCGTTGTTATGTCACAGTTCGTTCAAATCTACAGCTTCAAACAGTTAGCGCTCACATTTATAATATTTTTATTTTCGCGAGAACAGCGGGACAAATAAACTTTCCTCATCTGCTACTAAAAATAACTCCCTACCCCATTAAAGAGGACTGACAAAAAGCAACAGGGAGCCTGGCAGAACAAATTCAACCTGCACCCTGTGTCACACAATCTGGATCAAAGTGGAGGACTTGACTGCTTTTGTGCTGTAAATCCTGTTGATACCCACACAAACATGACCCCTCTGACTCCTACAGCCAGGAGAGAGGCCGGGCCATGAAGCTCTCTTCAGACATTTCCATTCAGGATTCTGTTGCCGTTGGGGCCAAGCCAGGGCAGCATGAAGGGTGATTATTTTGCAGCGCTCCCTTAGGGATGAAATTATTTGGGGGGGGGGGGGGGGGGGGGGCTGTGGCCAGCGGTGTACAATTATTTATTTATAACTTCTTTTGCCATTGGGGGAAAACTGTTAAATCAACAGTATTGTTTTGGCGAACGGGTAGATGAGCTGAAATTTGGTAACCTATGTTTGCAGAAGAAAAAAGTAAAAAATTAAATAAATTCACACGCCTTTGTAACTTCGAACAGTACACCGTCACTCGGAGGGGAAGCTGCTCCGCATTAGAGGGATGAACAGGTCATGCATGTATATCAACATGTACAAAATGAAAGACCCCTAATTATTTTCAGGCGCTTCATCATAATAAATGAAAGTGAGAGATGAAAACCATTTGAGTCATAATGAGAGGTCAAGCTGAAGCAGCGTGTCCAGGCATGAAATGTCAAAAACCACGTCCAGGTGTCTGTCCACCAGAGCCAAGACACAATCATTTCATTATTTACTCCTCTGCTTGTTGTTACGGTTGATCCACATAATAGGAGACATGATCTCCACCGTCTAACATTTTAACATTTTCTTCCTTTGTTTTTTTTTTGGGGGGGGGGGAAATAAGTATTAAAAAAACAAAAAACAAAGATAGTGGAATGAGCAAAGCGTTGTAATTCTTTCGGATCTGACACACATAAAACCACGCAGTGATGCTGTGCTGCGGCGAAACATCAGCTAACAGAACAAAATATTCGTTGACGACTTCCAAAGATCGTTGTAGAAAATAGTGGCAGGTATACGGGAAGGCAGAAAGTAAGCACATACAGGTCACTGCTGTCACTAAAGCAATAATCCATTTGAAGCAAGTAAAACATTCAGTGAAGCACTTTCATATTTCAAGACGACTGGAGATCAAACAGGGACAGAAGCACTTGCTGCCAAAGGCTTTAAAATAAAATAATAAAACCAGGCCAGCAAGAGCTGATGGCTTTTGTTTGTTTCTGTGCCAAAGTGATGCAAGAGCTGTTGGTCACTCCGCCCAATCGTTCTGGCTATTGTCTCCACACGGAGAGACCAAACAAGGCTGAACAACTTAATGGCAAACGGAGGATGTTTACATAGCTTAATGATTGTCTTTACTCAATAACAACAACACCGCATTGTTTTATGCTCTTAACAGTCTGGGATCTCCTGTCTCTGCTGAACATTGACAGTAGTAGGCCCAGGGGAATACGTGAGAGCTGCCCCCCAAAACATGTGAGAACTCTTCCCAACCATGTGCACACACCTCTCTTTTCCCTTTTTCTGCCCTGTGTCGCTCTACTCTTAGCAGCTGGGTACACAGTTGTGTTCTCATCGGTGTGCAGGAGCACGGGTCTGACATGAAATAACCTTTGCCGGTTCCACTCATCAACGCTCCGAGTCTGACACACTGAACTTGTGACCTCAGGAGAGGTGAGACCGCTTGCAGGGATGTGGAGATGGGTCGAAAAACAGAGAATGTAACTATGACAGGTGGCTGTGTTTGCGCTTCACACGAGAGGTCGGAGCATGGCTGCGTCAAGACTGACCGTGGTGAGGGGAAGGGGTTCCAACTCTAATATTTATTCAAGTCTTAAGATTTATTGTCTTTAAACATGGGCCCTTAAACATGGACTTACTATGTCCTCCAAACATGAACTCCCGTCACAGTCATGGTCAGATATTTGAACAAAGAATTTTAAAGTCTTTCTTCATCCCCAAAAGTATATTTTTCTTTCAGGTACTCACAAATAGGAGTCATGAGCTCAGGGAGATGTTTTTTCCCCCTCCTTTATCATTTCTTTGCGATTCCAGAATGCAAAAAAAAAAAAAGAAGAGCCGGCCATATACATTTAACTTGAAGCTAATGGAGACTGATGGCTAACAATAGCTAAAGCAGCAAAACAACTTCAAAACTGCACGACAAACATGAGTTTACAAACTCTTGAGTGTAGCCTCCAGTACAGTCCATGTCTCCTTTATCCAGTTGTATGCTCAGTAATCCACAAACACTTCAGTTTGAGCTAAAAACTAACAAACCCTTATGGTTTGGGGCTGGAATGCGCTAGTTGGTCACGACCCCTCGTGTTCATTAACTATGACGCCAAACTGGAATTGTTTTAGTTTGTGCTTGACTCAAATAAAAGCTTTTGTGGATTACTGAGCATATGGCTGGATAAAGAAAATCTGAATTATACCAGACAATTTGTAAACAGATGTTTTTGAGAAGATTAGCTATTTCTTTGTTTCTGTAGCTGTTGTTAGCCGTCAGTCATTAGTGTCAGGCTGCACCTGTACTTGTACCTGTATTACTTTACAGTCGCAAAGAAGCATTTGTGAGTACTTGAAAGAAAAAATACACTTTTTGGGTGAAGTATGCCTTTAATGTGGACTAATTCTAGTTCTTTAGAAGATCCACGCGGCTGAAGCTGCACAGAGGAGACGGACAAGACGCTGAGCTGTTGCTGCATTTTCAAAAGGCTTGAACTTGGTAAATGGTTCTTTTAAACACAGGTTTTGAAGACTCACCACGTCCTGAAAACATGAACTGTCACATATTACTTTGTCATGGTCAGGTGAGTACTTGTAGAAACAATGTATCAACAAAAGCATCCATTGTGATGATGTCACAACATGTCCTCGGGGGTGTGTGTGTTGGCCTGACATGCTCTCAGTGACCCAGATATGCTTGGGAGCTTAAAACAGGATGACTTACAACAGAGCTCAGAGAACCACACAGCCCACTCATTTGCTTAAGACGGAATAATAAAGTGGGGTTCCTCGTTTTTAACCTCCAAAAAAAAATATATGTTCAATTTCTTGAGATTAATTTCAAGTTACGACTCGTGCAGTTCACAGAAAATGCGATATCAAGGATTTGTCCCTGTAAATGTTGGAAAAGCTCATCAGAAGACATGATGACATCTTCAAACCAACGTTTCACCACTTCAGCCTTTCTTCGCTTCTGTTTTAAATCTGTCACAGCCATTAAAGCATTTTTACGACATGTTGGGTGTTTGCCGAGTTCACGATCCCTTTTTAAAAATTGTATAATCCCTGAGACGAGGCAGGGGTGGACTGTGTGCATGTCAACATGTCGATCTATTCCTTTGGGCTTGTGGTCAGAATTCTGAAACATTTACACTGCGTTACCCTCAAATCCGTCCCACTGCCTCCCTGTATCCCACTGTTGCTAGGCAACCTCATCAACAGATTCCGTAAAACAAGCCTGGTTCGTCTCAACGGTGACTCAAAGAGAAACAAAATTTAATATTTTGGGAGTCATTAATTATCAATTAATCACCTTGAATACATTTTGGCAAATATGAGGGAAGAATATAACATTCAGCCAAGGTAAGTAAGTGTTAATTGCAGGGAACAGTTTTACTGTCACAGCTGAATGTGGTCAACCAGAGAACGGATTTAATATTTCCTGACTGATTTTCTGTAAATGTTCTCTTGAATAAAAATAAATACAGATGTCACAAATCTGAAGTCCAGTGCTTTCGTACATCAACATGAAAAATAATTAACTTTCTTTCCAATGTAACAGGTTCGGTGTAATGTAAGAATAAAAAGCTATAGATAAAATTCATATTAGGTTGTTTTGTTTTTTTTTAATTGTCACATTTCACATTTTTATCACGTTTTCTATGACAATGAGAGGTTTTTGAGTGTCCTAATAATTATTTTGATGAAAATACAATATTAAGTTACATGGCCTTCCCTAATGCAGTAACCCCCCCACCACCACCACCACCACCACCACCACCAGCCCCCTTTGGTGTACATTACTCCTTTATGTGATGACCTTATCTTCTTTTGTGTGTGTAATCCATCGAGACCTTTAAAAGCCAAAATAACACCAAAAAAAGAACAAAACACTTTTTGTGAATAACCCCAAACCTGTGGATTCTCTGAATAGAATCACTATTGTCCACTGAAGCCTTTATCTGCTTCTGTAGCACGTTGAAAAGTGGAAGAAGAAAAAAGAAAAGAAAAAAAAGCTTCAATGTTAAATGATAATAAACAACAAATAAATAAACAAATAAATAAAGTACACCTAACATGACATGGATGCTGCTTCAGGCCCTGACAACAACTGACCACAGCTCCTGCCTTTATCAGAGTCTAAACTGGAAGTAGGAAAGCTCTGAATAAACAAACAAAAATCAGAATGACCTTTCAGTGGCCTATTTGTTCAGACAGACACGTCAAGTAAACAGGATTTTTCCACAGTGAGAGGATCCCAATTGACCGACTGTTTAACGCGCGTGTGGAATGACATTAAAGGTCTCCTGAAATCAACGTGACACCGTTGTTTGTTTCTGCAGATTGTTTCAGGTTGAATCACGGTCGAGGGACGAACTTCTGTTCCCGCCGCGCGCCCTGGCTGCTTCTAGTTCCCATTCTGGTAATGAATGTGGAGAAATGATTTATTCATGCTCACTTCCTAATGTCATCAGAGCTTAGGAGTCAAGTTCCGATAGTTTTGTGACGCTCAGAACAGCTTCTCCGCTGTTAGATACGGCTGCTTCTTTTGTAACGAATGTCTAAGGGAAAAAGGTGAAGTGCCATCGTTCCACGGATGGGGAGGCATTTTCATTGGATGCAAAACGACAGGGTGTTTGAATACAGGAGGAGAAAAGAAGGGGATTTTGATGAAAAAATGACTTTGATGTGGATTTTTGACATCATTCAAGATACATGTGAATAATTCATAGAAGGCCACGGGATTCAAAGTGGGAACATATTTTTTTTATATATTCCATGGGACCTTTAAACATATCATAGTTTTTTTTTTTTTCAAATTTGCCAACATTCATCATTTTAGTCATGCCTGATTAACATTTACAAGCCCCTTGACTTGACAGGAACCCACAATGCAGTGAAAGTACGCACTATATAAAAATATCTTAGTAATCCCAGTCACGTTACACAATTTCCTCATATAAAACTAACACAAATAACTGCATTTCCTATTGCAACCCTGTTATAACACAGGGTTTAAAACATTAAAGGTACTGAAGCCTTTAATTAAATCAATTCACCTGCCTAGTCTTGGGAATAAACTGTTGCTAAAATGAAAACATACAGCAAATGTGAGAACACGAACTGAAAGTTGAATACAAACGAATGATGCAGTTGTGATGGTGTGGAGTGTAGCTTTGCGGGGTGAGCAGGTGGCTGCAGGATTCACCCAAGCGTCAGTTGTTCACTCATGCACTAAATAGTTGCTGAAAGATGCTCTCTCACTCAGAGACTCTTAACCTGGTGTGTGCGGCCCTCAAGGGAAGGCCACATAGGGGTCAAATGTTAATAAAATGTTGTTTAAAAAAAAAAAGAAATTATGTCATAGAAGGGGCTAAAGGAGTGGGCAAAATGAGTCAAATACTGCAAAAAAGGTGAGGACCTTCTGGTAAAACTATCTCTTGAACATGGCAGGTAAAGTTCGTCCTGAGGGCCCGAGGACGCTTTCAGTCAAGGTAGAGCCAGATGCTTCAGGCTTGCTTTGTTCGACTGTTTGGGGCATGAGCACGTAACAGACTGTAGGGCAAATGAGGCGTGGTGCTTATCCTTCAGTAAAACCATCACGCCTGGTGTAAACAATCCAAAGATGTTGCGATGAGAAGATAGCACCTTGCCAGGGTGTGAAACGCCCGTACCTGCAAGAAGTGTGCAAACAAGCCCCCACTGAGAGGCTATTTTTGACTTTGCACGTCACTGCCAGGTCGTGATCCACGCCTGTAACTGCTGGCGTTTGACTCACGTTTTGGCTGTGCAGGTCTGGGCTGATCCTCTCTTTTTGTCCGTGCTCCTTTACCTCTGTTTCAGCACTGCGTTTCCTTATTTAAGCTCTGAGAATGAGCTTCAGGGGCATTTGCATGATTCCCAGCTCCGTTGCCGTGCGGCTGGTAAACGTGATAGGCTCTTTATAAAGGGTCCGTCAAAACCTGCTATTTGAAAACATCCTTGATAAGCTCACATTCTCCTTTCCTCGCTGACGCAGGACAAGTAGAGCTATTGTTGCCTTGAGTGAGCCAAGAAGCAATAAGAGATATTTCTGCCCTGCTCTTAGACAGATAAACAGGCAGGGCATATGGAACAAGGCTCCTGGGATATTTATGTACGCTGTAGAGGTATGCTGGGAATGTGGACGTGGCAGGTGACCTCTCTATATCTCCAAATAAGGTCGGCTGACAGCTGTTTATTGCTGCTTCTGCCCAGGTCAACACAGTTTGTGTTTATTTATCGGAGGAATGTGTGTGGAGCCGTTGAGGACGGCCACTGTTGTTTGAAATTCCTGAGAAATTATGTCTATGGTTGACAAAGAAAAAAAAATTCGTGTTTTTATGAACCTTTGGACGTGCGCGCGTGCTTACAGCGACGACACATTTCGTTTCTTATTCATTCGAGTCTTGAACAGTTCCCCATATTCACTGTTGCACCAGCACACGAAGGCGGAGAAAAACTTAACAGCATCCAAGAGCAGTTATGCTTTTAAAATTGATTCATTTCACAGTGTATTGATTTCTTCACCATTCATCTGCTGTCTCATGGCAAACTGACTGATCGTTACAGTCACAGTCATGGTTATTTTATCCTTTTTATGCTTTATTAACTGCGTGAATGGCAGGAAATACAGTTGGGGTGAATAAATGACAGAAAAGAGCAATTGCCCGGCTCTCTCCATCATCGAGCTGAATCAGTTACAAATCAATCCCATCCACGCACGTTGTGCTTTATGCTTTTTTTTCACATTATTTTATAAACTAAGAATTTTAAATGTTACGGTACGAAAGGAAAACTACTGTAAATCCTCTTCCTCTTCATCTGAGGAGTGAAACGTCGTTAAGAAAACTCAAACAAGTCCAGTACTTGAGAGTTACCTCACTGTAGATGTCAGACAGCTACGCGTGCATATTTGTGCAAGTGCTTTCACAGCAAAGAGAATATCTCTTCTTGTTGGAACGATATCTTAGCCTGTGAGGCGATGGTTGTGAGCGGGCAAAGAATCTAAAGGTGTGACTCTTATCCCCAAGCATGAATTTAAAATCCTTCTTCTCATGTTCTTCAAAATTTTCCCTTCTTCAGAAGAATTTTTTCTTTTCCTTTCTTCTCCGGTAGCGTTTGGACCGCAGTCTTCATTGTTTAAGCGCCTGAACAATCCAGCATGGTGGAAATCGAGTAAAAGAAGAAAAAGAAGATTCTGGTATTTGTAAAGAAACGTGATGAATGTGGTCTATGATCCTAACCAAGTGACTTAATTTTGAACCTTAACCTCACCAAACATCAACATGAAACTGAAAATAATAAAGTCCAACACAAGAGATGTCTGGCTGCCTCGATTCATAACCGCGCATCAACTAAAATGGCACTTGCAGTATAACATCAAAGCCAGCTGTCAACTCTTCAAATCATAAGCAAACCCACAAACCATCATTTAGATCTATAAAGAATTCCTAAAGGATTTGCATTTGCACTTATTAGGAAGTGCAGGTAAACGGCGCAGTTCTGACTGACTGCCCTTGATGCCGGTGAACATTGCTCATCAAGACAAGCTTCATTGATATTTTTTTTTATTCATTTCGATTTCAGAAAACATTTCATTCCAGGCCCCTGATGATTGAAATAGAATCAGCAGCTACGGCCTCTACTGCAATTATATCAGATGATTCAGAACACCCAAACACCCTTTTCCCCCGTCCTGCTGAGCTCTGGAATGCAAATTACATTGTCCATGAAAGCCCATGAAAAGAAACTGGCACACTGTGACCTTCTAATAGGCTGAAGATGGAAATGGATCAAGAGTGCATTCCTAGACACTGTTAGATATTTGGAAATCACAGAGCGGTTGAACCTCCACCAACGTCCCGTGTGCAGGACCCCGGCTCAGAAATGTCATGGGTGAACACTCGAATGAGTCGTTGGTTAGGAATTAGCGCGGCAGCGAGAGAGAAAGAGATGCACAGGTGGTCAGCAACAGTGCCGTGTGCTGAAAATGCACCAAAACCAAAACTTTTCCTCCAGAAAGTATCAGATTTTATGAAGTTAGTATTCTCAATCACTTCGGTGTTTTAAAATATACCATTGTTGACAAGAAGCACAGTTCGGCCGGTGAAGCTCAGTGTTTGGGGGCTTTGTGCTGCTTAATCAGCGTAAAGAAGCCGAGGGCTTGGCGGTGTCTGTCTCTCCGGCTGTTGTGTTGTGCGTGGAGAAACGACACCGGTGAAAGCCCTCGGCCAAAGTCTCACACGAGGGAACAACTCTAACACAATAACCAACATGAATCAACATTTATTTAGGCTTCATGAGACAATTTTCAAAATGAAACCCGCACGTAGATATTTTCTTTGTCAGAAAAAAACAGTGTTCAAACATGATCCAGAATACTCCCAATAATGCTTAACAGAAGACGAGGCAATTTTACTTGATACTTCCTCCCTATTTTTGCCCAGAACTCCCGGTCTGCAGGGGCGTAAGTCGCCACCCCCCCCCCCCCCCCCCGCCTCCAACCTGACCTGCCACTACCAGTTTAGCTCCAAGCTTGTGAACATGGGGGCTCATTTAATATAATTTCCTGTACACAGCCAATCATAGAATTTTTCATGGTGTTCTAGTGCGGTTGCTGGGGACTGAATCAGCTGTCTTTGAGGGGCCACAGACAGGAAAGGCAGGACACAGAAATGAGTCCTAAAACCTGTAAGTACATTAGCATTGTTGAATATCCCGCTACTTCATCTCAGAGTCCATGTTTTTTTTAAGCATTTTTTAGTTAAATGGCTTAATTATGATCTGTAGTTAACGCTACAGTATCTTAGGGTATTTTAACATTTTGCTCTACGGTATATCATAAAACACATGAGTGAATGGCACACTTGGGAATTTCAAAAGCTATTTATGTGTTTTTAAAATCTGGGTTGCTAACAAGTGGCTAAACAAAACCGAAGAGCTTGTCGCTGACATCAAATATCATCATGCCGTTAATATCACGTGTCTGTGGTGTGATGTTAGCTTCGTAGCGTGTAACAATTGCATTTACTTTTTGCAATTGATTTGCATTTTGAGTCAAGGGAACCAATGGCACTCGCAGACTGGACGTGTGTGACATTAAGTTGTAAACGCGAGCCTGTGGGGAAATGATTAAGACTTTATAATCAGTAAAATGTTGAATTGTATTGATGTTCTTGGTTTGTGTCATTCTGAATGAGATTGTGTTAGGAATGCCCACATTGCATCGGTGTATTTAATGAACCGAGGATGAATGTGTCATCCATCAGTAGTCAGTCATTTGTCCACACAGAAGCAAGTACCGACACAACTTTGAACTGCGCAGGAAGGCCACTGCTTGACTGGAAATCTTTTGGGTTTGACAGGTCACTTGAGCGTTTATCTCTTAACTAACAATTACACGTAAACTTTTCATCACCTTGTCACGTGCGAGCTTTGAATCATCGGCTTGTTCACGTCACATTACGAGAAAAGGATGTGCGTGATGTTCATCCGAGAGCCTCTGTACCAGAGCAGGGGCTTGAACTTTAGTCAGAAGTGTGATTCAGTGATTTCTTGTGTCTTGAGCAACATCCGTTACCGGGCAGTGAAATGACATTTATTCTTATTGAAGCACTTGAGTGTTTTCAGCTTCTTCTTCCTTCATTCCTTTTTGTCTTTTCTTGGTCAGCCTCTCCTTCCTCCTCTCTCACTTCTTTGTTTTCTTCTCGTCTGCTCTTTTCCTTGTTTTCCCCTGCATTCCTGGGTCCTCTTTCCTTCATTCCCTTTCTTCCTCGCCCCCCCCCCCTTTCTCTTTCCTCTCTTTTCACACATGTAGGGAAAAACAGGAAAAGAGAGGGAAAAGAGGAGGATGACTGGCGTTCATGTGCATGCATGCCTGTTTACTGTACACAGCAGTCTGTGGTGAACGAATGCGGCCTCATGTGTGCATCCACACACATTTTCCCTCCTTCCATCCAGCCCAAAACAGCCGCACGCTTTTTTCTGCATACGATTCCTTCTTAAGGAGCTGTAGCTTAGAAAATAACAATGAAAAACAAAATCTTCCAGCTTGTGCATCATTCAACTATGAGGCAGTCTGCCACTTGTCTAAAGGAACACACCAACTTCTTGGGAAATACAATTATTGGCCATCATCTCAGGTGCCAGACAAGAAGATAAATACCCTCCTTTACTCTGTGCATGCATTGGGAGGCTATGGGAACAAACTGATTTCTAGTTAGCTTAGCGCAATGAATGATTCTGAACGGGCAGGTTAACATAACTTCATCCCGCCTGCCGAGCTTCAAGACCTGCTGTTGCTCCTGTGTATTCTGGTTCTAACAAATGTGATTCAGGGTTTGCATTAGGGGTCACTCTTTTAGTCATGAATTAATGGTTGTATTGTTGTTGGTTTTTTGTGGCTGTAGTTAAAATAGGGCTTTCGAGGCATTTCGTCAAATCACTACGCAGTCAGAAAAGAAGTTCCATCTCTGTATTTGATCCTAAGATTAGAGAGTCTCGTATGTTCATGGCTATTTTGATGAATGCTTTGCAAAACCCCATTTACATTAATGCAGGACAAAAAAGTTTATTTGATGTCTTTTGACAGAGGTATGCTAACACTTCCCACTCTTAACTATTCCTTGTGCTAAGCTAACAGGCAGCCAGTCTCTGTGAGCATCTGCTCCCAAAAAGGTTAGGAGGGTATTTATCTTCTTTTCTGGTTATGGAAAGAGGGGCAATTCATGTATTTCCAAGGAAGTTCAAGTTTTCTTTTAACATCTAGCAGACTCACATTGCTTTTAATATAAGTCAACTGTCCTGGCACTGACGGTGTTTTCCTCACAGGCTGAAACAGGCCACCTAGAGTCTCCATCAGGTGTCCTGATCAGAGACAGAGACTTGTAGGCACCAGAGGAGTCAGCTCAGCTCTGACCTCAGGACCCCTCAGGGTACAGGTTCAATCCCCTGCCTGCTTAGACCAGCTTTCAGCTCCATCACAGGGACCTCATACAGCAGCGTGATAAATTCATCCGTAGCTCGGAAAGCTGTCACACTACACACAAAGGCATGTGTCTTCTGCATCAACTAGATAAATTACACAGCTTGGCAAAGCCAAAAGAACGTGCATTTCTTTGTCAGCAAATGGTATCTTTCAATCTGTCAAAAGAGGATCTGTGTACCATCAACAGGTAGTCAAAACACTGCCTGTTTAAAATAAGTCTCCCCTCTCATTTCTCTGTTGAATAAAGAATAAAGGGGTAAATATTATGATACTGGCAAGGACAATGGAGAGATGAATCTCTGTCTCCTATGACAACAAGCTGCACACGTCGCCGAAATGACTGATCAATACATCAAGTCCAGGTTTCATTACGTGAATTAACAGCAGAGCACAGGGCAGTAAAGACACAAAGGATTCAAACGGATCTCAAATTCAGTTTTCACTTCCATTGTCAGGCTGAAGATATTCCAGAGGTTAAGTGGAAGTGTATGGGATGGACTTTAACCAATGCAGCTGTGATTCAGTGACAAAATAATATTCATGTCACCGTCTTGTAAATAAGAGGCACATGTTCCAGCTCATATTCTTCTCCACAAGAAATACTTGGCATTTGGCATTTGAAGATGACTCATTAAATTCTAGAGAAAGATCCTTGAGCTGATTAATGATTATTCAAAAGTGCCTGACCTCTATTTTCAACTACTCAGGATGAATGGGATGGATTTTTATTTTATTTTTTTTCAAATTAGGTTCCATTCGTATCTTTTCATTCTTCTTTCCTTCTTCCTCTTTAGACTCCTTAGTGAATGTCCTCCGGCTGTTTTCCCCTGTATGTAAATACCACGTTTGATTTTTTTCCTTTTCTGCATAAAAGTTCAGCAAGCCTCATGTAAGGTGTGCAGAGGCGCCTTCGACTGCCTGAGGCGACTGACCAGTGAGCTCACGTCGGCTCCTAGCGGTCAGAGGCGGAACTGCAGCCATTCGAGGATAATCTCAGATAAGAGATTTGGCTCAGGAAACGTTTTGCTTTTTGTTTGTTTTTTTGTTCGTTTGTTTGTTTTTTTCTATTAAAAAGTGTTTGGGATCAAAAGCAGTTGAATTTAAATAAACCCTTGCAAATAAAAAAGTAAAAGTTTTGTTTCACTCACAAACGTACAGTCTCAGGTGCAATCTTTGAGTGTTATTCCATCTATTTATGCAGTATCATGACAAAGTACAAACTGTGGATTACTTGAAGTATTCAAGCACCCGATGTCAATGTGCATCTTTTTGTGAGTTTCCACTTGAGAAAATGTTGTAATGTCATAGGAATATTACAGTTATTTCCATATTGTATTATGGGAATGTCTTAAATGCCTCAGAGGACTGATGGAGGGATCCAGTGAGAGGAAACAGAGGCCCATTAAAAGTCTGAAGGCAGCATACTGAGGTTACACTCTCTCTCTCTCTCTCTCTCTCTCTCTCTCTCTCTCTCTCTCTCTCTCTCTCTCTCTCTCTCTCTCTAAGATGATAAGCTCGTCCCTTTTGCTCTCCTCACCGTGATTGGACGAGGGCACTTCTTGGGAATGGCATCAAACTATTTAAATAGCACTTTGTCCCCCCTCGGTTTACAAGGGAATCTTTTAGCGACGGGACACATTTTCAATCCAGAAAAGAAAAAAAAATACAATATTTAATAGCCTGATTTTTCACGGTGGAACTTTTTTTCTTTTTAAAATCAAATTATATATAAATTCCTGGGGATTATTGCTGGATTTTTTTTATTACTTAGAATCTGCTTTTTTTATTATTATTGTGAAGCAGGTGAGTGAAATACCAGGCTGTTTCAGCAGCTGCATGATGGAATTTTTGGGTTTCCAACCTGTTGAAACTTTGTCTGATTGACAATACATAAAATGTGAGTTTGTTATGTTTATTTGTCGCAGGCAGGCAGATTTCACCATGAAGCTGACAGGGATATTTCTGCTGTTGATGCTTTGGACCTGTGAGAGTGTGAGAATTGCAGGTGAGTCCGAAATAAGAATTTGAACTTGTGAAACTTTTTTTTTTTAAACAGAAACTTCAACTCAGGAACTGATAAGTCGCTTATTTTAAAAATGTCATTTTTTTCATATTAAAAAAAATGGAAATATGAGACATCCAGTGCAACCAGACAAAGACTGACTGCCTCTTATTCTCCACCCGCAGAGAGCCGGGATGACAATAGCGTCTATGACTTGTTTGAGCTCGTGCAAGTCCCCAAGAAGAACCACGGGGTCACCCTGGTGAAAGGAGACGACCCGTACAGCCCCGCCTATAGGATCATCAACCCAGACCTGATCCCCCCGGTCCCCGAGAGCTCCTTCAGGGACCTCATCGATTCCATCCATGCCGAGAGGGGATTCCTCCTCCTGCTCAACTTCAAGCAGAACAAACGGACCCGGGGCAGCCTCCTGACCGTGGAGAAGAGGGACGGCTCCGGACCCGTGTTTGAGATCGTGTCCAATGGAAAGGCGAACACTTTGGACATAGTTTACTCCACCGAGAACAAGCAGCAGGTGGTTTCCATCGAGGATGTGAATCTTGCTACGTCGCACTGGAAGAACATCACGCTGTTCGTGCAGGAGGACCGGGCGCAGCTGTACGCGGGATGCGAGGAGGTGAACAACGCAGAGCTGGATGCGTCTATCCAGAGCATCCTGACGCAGGAGACCCCCGCCAGCGCGCAGCTCAGAGTGGGGAAGGGAGCCGTGAAGGACAGGTTTACGGTGAGCAACACGGTCCGCTACAGAGTACCAAATCTTGCAAATGTTCATGTGTGATTTTCATCAGTCGTTTTAATGTTCTCATCAACTCATCACTATCGCTAATGCGTACATTTTGATTGAACTACTTATATGCAATAATTTGTGATGAAAAGTGTTTTTGCTGTTGCACCAAGTTTGGCTTAAACCCAGCATCGGTACTTACAGGGGTCCCTGCAAAACGTGAGGTTCGTGTTTGGAACAACACTGGAAGCTATCCTCCGCAACAAAGGATGCCAAAGCTGTGAGTAATCATGACTACGAACTCTTGTGTTTACTCATCACCCATCTGCTGTATGCTGCTAAAGGCCATCTAGTTCTTATCAAATAATTGCACAAATTATACGTAATTTGCTTTCATGGAACACTCCTCAGGAAGGTATTTGTTAAAGTGAGGTGCCAGTTTGCATATTTTCATCAGAACTGGTCATCCTGTTATAGATGACTCTGCAGATTTCACTTACGCTGCTGTTCCATCTACAGCGTCAGACACCATGATCATGGAGAACCTCAACGGTTCCTCAGCCATCAGAACAGAGTACACCGGGCATAAGACTAAAGGTAAACACCACTGTTCTCATACTGCCTCACTCAGTCTGGACTAAAACACCGATAGAATAGAATGAGGATGGAACATGAATCATGAAGTTGTTGTTTGTGCTCTTAAGACCTGCAGATGGTATGTGGTTTCTCCTGTGACGACCTGGTCAGCATGTTTAAGGAGCTGAAGGGTCTCGGTGTTGTGGTCAAGGAGCTTTCCAATGAACTCCGTCAGCTGGTAAGGAGGAAATCCGCCAGACTATCTGTCTGCCTGCTTGTCTGTCTGTCTGGGAGTGTGTGTTTGTGTTTATTTTACATGCATGTGTTTGTTTGTGTGTGTGTGTGTGTGTGTGTGTGTGTGTGTGTGTGTGTGTGTGTGTGTGTGTGTGTGTGTGTGGTCCCTGCTCTCACCATGACTACTCGAACTCAGCTGTCCAACATTTGACATGTGTATTCTCACTTCCTTTTGATAATTGACAAGATTTTTTTTCGAGGAAGGTAATATGAACCATATGCTGTTATAATTGATAAATCCAGAGATGGATTTCTACAAAAGAGAAACCTGCATGGATGTAGTTGTAAAATGAAACTTTTGTTGGATCAAATCAAATGGTTCCTCTTTTTTCTGTTGCTCAAATCATAACAGAAGTTTATCTCATAACTCTTTTCATAGAGCTGATCTGTACCACACTTCACATTTACAGAGACCCAGTAATCGCCCCATTAGCAATTACGCCTTCAATTTGTGCTCGTTTGGATAAACAATGGACTTTATTCTACCAGCATAAACGCCATTTTCGTACAAAATTTCAAACATTTTTCTTCGGTCCGTTTCTTCTGCCAGACGGATGAGAACAAGCTGATCAAGAGCCGCATCGGTATCCACAGCGGCGTCTGTATTCACAACGGCATCGTGCACAAGAACCGAGAAGAGTGGACCGTCGACGACTGCACTGAGTGCACTTGTCAGGTGAGCTCTTCAAAGGGCGCTTGTGTGTGTCTTAAACACTTGATCCCATTTAACTTGCCTACATGGCTTGTTTGTTCACCCCCCCACACACACACACACGCACGCACACACACACACACACACACACACACACACACACACACACACACACACACTTACAACTACTCAAGTGATGTGGTGAGTAATTAGTAGGGTGCAGACCTGGTAGAGGGCCAATAGCAGTTATGTTCTTATGAGAGGGCTGTCATCTCAAGTCGGCCCTGAGGGAGTTGACCAGACTTTGAGTGATGCATTGTTGTAATTAAGAAGACCTTGGCTCTGGTAGGTGGCAATAAGTGATGGGTCAGGTGTAAAATACTTTGCAGGGGTTGTTATTTACTTATTTCCTTTGTCTGATGAGGTAGTTGCCCCCTTCTTCTCTGCGAATTAAAGGAAGGCTCTTAACATTTTGGTAAATACACTTATTGTCCATCCTCCTGAGAGCCAGACAAGGAGCTAGAAACCCTTCTCTCACCTGTGTGCATACGGGGTCTGAGATCCATAGAGACCGGCTGACTGTTAGCTTAGCGCAGTGAATGGTTATGGATGGGCAGGTTAGCATACCTCTATCAAACATCATCAAATACACTTATCCCCAAAAGGTTACAATTTAAATGCAACAATTTAAAATTTTTCAATCATTTGATCAGTGATGCACCTAAAAAAAATTGGTCAACAAAACAATTGTTGATGACTAGAAGAGCAGCTGCTGCTCCTGGTGATGTAGCTCTGAAGGGCTCTGGAGTTCCTGAACTTTAACAATTTGAACCTGAACACACAGGTGAAATCTGTGGTCTTGTAATCGAAGTATGCTAACCTGCCACCATTCACTGCATTAAGCTATCTAGGAGCCAGCTACTCTCTGTGGGTCTCGGGTTCCTAATGCAGCACAGAGGAGAGAGGGGTATCTAAAGTACCTTCCTTTTGAAGAAAAAAATTGTATTTTCTAAAAAAAAAAAATCTTCCACAGACCCAGCTGGCAGAATTTTAGCATGCCTAGTTAGAGGCAATTGCTATCCCCTCATCATTCACAGTGTGCTCATACAGGTTGTACTGGCATGCTGTCTTTACTTGTTTAGGGCCAAGTGTTCAGTCTGACTCCCAAATCTAAAACCAACCTCCATTATTATGAGATTGGCCTCATTCCCACCCTCCCCTGACCCAGGGGGAGCTGATGGTTGTCTGCAGGGGTCTCCTTTCTAAGCCAGAATTCTGCTTTTTAGTCTGTCCAGCATCTGTGCAAATGTGGAAGAGACAATTTAATGAGCTTGTTGCACAGATTTGGATCAAAATCATCCTGCAACACACACTAGTTAAAACAAATTTATGTAACTGTACTGCAGCACTTTGTTAAGAGGAGTTTTAATGAAGAATTACAGAGCCAAATCGTATCCTTAGCTTAGGTTTTAGCTTATTGTTATTTCTCTGTTTGCGCAGAACTCCGCGACTGTGTGTCGCAAGATTTCCTGTCCCCTGATCCCTTGCACTAATGCCACTATATCGGACGGAGAGTGCTGCCCTCGCTGTGGAACACGTAAGCATTTCTGTTCTCTAAATCCAACACATATTCTTGGATCCTGCACAGCCATAGGAAAGCAACGACTATTATGCAAACCTGCACTATAAACTAGGCCTACTACATAAATGCTATTTGAGGTAGAATGTATATTTTTCAACTGACAGATGGATCTTTTAAACACTGCCCCATTCACTGAGAGCTTCTATGTTATTTGCCATATAAAACAAAAAGCCACAAATATTTCCCCTACATGTAAAGGGTTCTATTCAAGAGAAAACATGTTAATTTTAGAGATGATTTAACTGCACTAACATCCGAGTAAATGAAAGAGTACTTATGTGTTTGGAACATTGGCGCTTTGTGCTCTAAAACATCTTTGAATCCTTAAGCAGAGATGGGTGTAATTTGCCAAATTGGTTAAAGTGGGATGGAAAATTGCGTGACTGTGTAGTAAAGCCATCTTCTACATGAAGAGAAGTGACACGTTCTTCATACCTATGCCGGCTTGGCGGCAACACTTCTTTAAAAGCTAAATAAACAGAGGGAGCCACATTCATTCCAACTTCAGCCACTTGTTTCAGTCATTACACACCCAGGGCCATGTTTGCAAAATCAGTTTCCTCTTTTGGAAAACACAAGTCGACAGGTCATCCCTTCGCATCTACAGGACAGTGAACCTTTCTGTATCCCTGGCTTCTCTCAATATTTCATCCTCTGCCCTGCCTCTCAACAGAAGACCTTCTCACTGCTGAAATCCCAGCTAATTCCATTCTATTAGCCCTCTGCTTTAAAAGCTTCCCCCGCTTCATTTAGGGAGGGGAGGTGTTTGTGGGGGGTGCTGCCTCGCTGGAATAGCTCTTTTATTGTCTCCCTCTTCCCCTCTCTCTCTTTCTTATATTCTCGCCTTCTCCCTCCTGCTCAGTGAGAGACTATGCAGAGGACGGCTGGTCGCTGTGGTCTGAATGGACCCATTGTTCCGTGTCATGTGGGCGGGGCATCCAGCAACGCGGGCGCTCTTGCGACCGTATCAATAACAACTGTGAGGGCACCTCTGTGCAGACCCGCGACTGCTACCTCCAGGAGTGTGACAAGCGCTGTAAGTTAACACAACATAACCATCAGCCAAGAACAAACAAGTAGTTCATGTTAAACAGACTTTGCTTGCAATCATGCTTCCTGACAATTGACCTCTGACCTTCATTTATGGCCTTCATTTATGGCATTCAGTCAAGCAAGATGGCAGCTGGAGTCATTGGTCACCCTGGTCATCATGCTCTGTCACCTGTGGTGCTGGTGTCATCACCCGTATCCGCCTCTGCAACTCCCCCACCCCCCAGCTTGGAGGCAAGGACTGCCAGGGAGAGGGAAGGCAAACAGAGAAGTGTCAAGCATCTCCCTGCCCTAGTAAGCAGCCCCCCATTCAATATTCACTTCCTGGCTGCTATATACAGCAATGATAGAGATTAACATGTGTCCTCAGTAAATGGCAACTGGGGACCTTGGTCACCATGGGATACCTGCACGAAAACCTGCGGGAGTGGTGAGCAGACTCGTAAACGCCTATGCAATGACCCTGCACCAAAACACGGTGGCAAAGAGTGTGTTGGTGATGCCAAAGAGAACCAGTTGTGTAACAAGAAAGCATGCCCCATTGGTAAGGCACTCTGAATACTTGCATTGCCTTTATAATCAATGCATTTGTATTTGTATTTGAATTTATATTTGTTTTTCCTGCAGTACTTTGATATACAACATACTGTCTATAATTCCTTTGGATAGAGATGCTGTCTTTATAACAAGTCAAAATTTCTCTTCTAAGATGGATGCCTATCCAACCCCTGTTTTGCTGGAGCCAAGTGCACAAGTTTCCCTGATGGTTCGTGGAAGTGTGGAAAGTGCCCAGTTGGCTACACTGGCAATGGTATCAAATGTAAAGATATTGATGAGGTAATAACGCCACTGATATTTCTTCTGAGAGTATGCCAACTATCAATTAACCTGATGCAAATTTGGTAACTTCTCCAGTGTGATGATCGCAATTGTTTCTCTTAAACCAAAACCAGTGTAAAGATGTCCCAAATACCTGCTTTGAGTTCAATGGTGTGCACCGCTGCGAGAACACTGATCCTGGCTACAACTGCCTGCCCTGTCCTCCTCGTTACTCTGGACCCCAACCATTTGGCAGAGGTGTGGAACAGGCTACAGCTAATAAACAGGTAAGTGCAGTCTTGCATTTGTATAACGAGGCCAATCAGGACCCTGCAGAACCAATCTGATCATGTATCATTCAAATACCTCATCGCTCCTTCTCCATCCAGGTGTGCACACCTCGTAATCCATGCCTTGACGGAAGCCACAACTGCAATAAAAATGCCCGCTGTAATTACCTTGGACATTTTGCGGATCCTATGTTCCGCTGTGAGTGCAAACCTGGCTATGCTGGCAATGGCCACATCTGTGGAGAGGACACAGATCTAGATGGATGGCCTAACGCTGACTTGGTTTGTGTGGAGAATGCCACGTATCATTGCAAAAAGGTAGGTATCAACGGAGCAGCTCAGAGTTGTTACAAATGGGCTTTAAGGGAAGCAAAAATTGAATTAGCTACATGATTACTGTATATAGGATACTGAGTGTTGGACTGTGCCATCTCTTCTTCAGGACAACTGCCCCAACCTCCCGAACTCTGGGCAGGAAGATTATGATAAGGATGGCATTGGAGATGCTTGTGACAGCGATGATGACAACGATGGCATCCCTGATGATAGAGTAAGTGAAAATATCCACTTGTGGCCATAACAAGGGTGTGTGTGTTGGCTCACTCCTGGATGCCAACACACTGATGATTGTGACTTTTACATTCATCATTCATCCAAAGTTATGTAGACGAGGTCAGAAGGAATGCAAATGTGTCTACTTGGCCTGAGCCAAAACCTCAAATTCGAACACTGAGGCATCAGTTTGAAGGAGCTGCACTGTGTGCCACTAATACCACCATTAGAAGAAGGATATGGCCTAAAAATAAAGCACCTTTTCATCCTGCATTGCTCTGACTTTGTACAGTAAATACAGTAGCTCTAAGTCTGATAGGAAATGAGAAGGACTGGATCCAAACACATTTTTATGCTCTTTATTTCTCCCTTTTTTGTCAACAGGACAACTGTCCATTCATCTACAATCCCCGGCAGTACGACTACGACCGTGATGATGTAGGTGATCGCTGTGACAACTGTCCCTACAACAGTAACCCAGACCAGACAGATACAGACAACAATGGAGAGGGAGATGCCTGTGCTGTGGACATTGATGGAGATGGTAAATACTGGAAACTTACAAGCTCTACTTCTCTCAAAAACTGTTCTTTGTCTTTCAAGAACACACATAAAGGGGTCTTTAGCTCACACAGAGGTTTTTTTTTCTGTTGGTTTTTTTTTTGCCTACTTCATCATTTTATTGTGACTCCAGAATGCAAAAAAACTGCCACGTTGACTTAGATTGAAGTTTATAAATGAAACTTCCCCCAAGTGTGCGTTAACAAATGCAAATGAATCGCTTGATAATCAACTTCTTATTTATCCAACCGTACGCTCACGAATCCAAAAACACTCTGGTGTGAAAATGAGCTGCAACTGTTTTTGTAAGTTTTGAATCCATGTCCTGTTTTTTCATATTTCCTAGGCATACTAAATGAAAAGGACAACTGTCCCTACGTGTATAATGTCGACCAGAGAGACACAGATCTGGATGGAGTGGGAGACATGTGTGACAACTGCCCTCTCGAACATAATCCTGATCAGGTGTGTGGATGCACGTGGACACCACCCTTTCCCATTTCCTTCCACCTCACCCACCAACAATAATACCCATTCATTTCCCCACTTTTCTCCATAGCTCAGCATATATCTTTCTTTCAATTGAGTGCAGTCATTAGCCCTGGGTAGCTGTCAAAGCTTTATCACGCCATGTAAAGTTGGAGTAAATCCCGTGTGCAGCTCAAGGGCACATCAGTTCAATAAGGCGTGGTGGGGGGCTAGGGGTCTTTTCAATGGCCCATTGACGTTAGCTGGCTAATGTGAGGGAAGAGGCCCTAGGCTGGATATTACTGTGGAATGGGCTGGTGCTGGGCTGTGTGCATGCCCTGTCGACACTCCACAGGCTTGCTCTTTGCACCTGTGCCATGCTACACTGAGAAATAGGAATGTGTTGAACAACGGTTCTCAGGAGAAGATTTGCCGGCCGCTAAATCAGCAGCATTGTGATCTTTAAAGAATGAAGAAAAAGGGGCAAGTCTGGACATGCTAGCAGCAATGTTGTTTCTGTTCCAGAGAGTACAAAAACTCTTGTTGTCCTGTTGAGATTATTGAAGAATTTTTGATTCTGTAGTTGCATTCATATTGCATCCACCCTCCTCCTCCCAGACTCCTTCCATTCATCCAGTGTCCTTACATGAACTTAGACATGCCGAGAATGGCTAACTTGCTCAACAGAGTCTTGAGGAAAGATTTTTGATTGTCAGCAGGTGAAAACTGCCAACAAATCGAGCTTGGCAGCTTTACTCAGGCAAAGAGTGATTGGAGCCTTTGGAATGCAATCGCCTAGGTTGGCGTGTTAGTTCTTCATACCTTCCTTATTGCTATTTCAGGTGGATTCAGATGACGACCGTGTGGGAGATAAGTGCGACAGCAACCAGGACATCGATGAGGATGGACACCAGAATAACCTGGACAACTGCCCTTACATCCCCAATGCTAATCAGGCTGACCATGACAAGGATGGCAAGGGAGACGCATGCGACCACGATGATGACAACGATGGCATCCCTGATGACAAGGACAACTGCAGACTGGCCTTCAACCCTGACCAGTTGGACAGTGATGGTGAGCACAAAGGATTATATAAGGGCTCTAATGTAGCAAAACTCAGATACAGCAGGTAGCATAATTAATGAATATATACCTTCTATTTTTTCAGGTGATGGACGTGGAGATGCTTGCAAGGATGACTTTGACCAAGACAATGTGCCTGACATCTATGACGTGTGTCCAGAGAATTTTGATATTAGTGAAACAGATTTCCGCAAGTTCCAGATGGTTCCCTTGGACCCCAAAGGCACTTCCCAGATTGATCCTAACTGGGTGGTACGCCATCAGGGCAAAGAACTTGTTCAGACTGTCAACTGTGACCCTGGCATTGCTGTTGGTAAGTGAAGGAGCTTGTTTAATTGTTTAAAACTTTTCGATAATTAATTACTCATTAGCTGTGTTTCTGTTATTCTCTAACTTGACTTGTTTTCTTCTTTAGGTTACCATGAGTTCAATGCAGTGGACTTCAGTGGGACTTTCTTCATCAACACAGAGAGGGACGATGATTACGCCGGGTTTGTCTTTGGTTACCAGTCCAGTTCCAGGTTCTATGTGGTGATGTGGAAGCAGATCACACAGACCTATTGGTCAAATAAACCAACCAAGGCCCAAGGCTACTCTGGTCTGTCGATCAAAGTGGTCAACTCCACCACAGGTCCAGGAGAGCACCTTAGAAATGCCCTCTGGCACACAGGAAATACTCCAGGACAGGTAAGATATTTGGTGGACAAGAACAAACTGATGATTAGAACATGTGATTAGAGATGTATTAAGAGGCTGTTCATTTTTGGATGCTTTAGGTACGCACTCTGTGGCATGACCCTAAGAATGTTGGATGGAAAGACTTCACGGCCTACAGATGGCATCTGATCCACAGACCAAGAACAGGACATATCAGGTGAGAAAATATAAAGAGTTCCATAAAGATGTTCAATCTATATGGATTTCAAAGCTTTGGTTCTCATCAACTCAATTTCTTTCTGTATCCGACAGAGTTGTGATGTATGAAGGCAAGAAGATCATGGCAGATTCTGGTAGCATCTATGACAAGACATACGCAGGCGGCAGGCTAGGTCTTTTTGTCTTCTCCCAGGAGATGGTATATTTCTCAGACCTCAAGTATGAATGCAGAGGTAAGTACTTGATGATGGAATCAATTGACTGATATTCTGCCAAAAATATAGCTCGCAGTCTTTACATAATGTGTCTTTCTTTTTACAGATGCATAAATGCAAGGCGCGGTAAGCTCTGAGGAAAGCACCTTTTTTGTAGTATGAACTTATGTATTCTGTTGTAAAAGTCCAGGGACCGATTTGTCTCCGCAACTCTTTCTTCTGCGGCACGCACACTCGGATGGGGGGAAGGGCATGTGGTCAGCCTCAGGGTAACTTGAAGCCGGTTGGGCAGAGCACCAACCGGCTGACTGCCAGTTGAGGATCAGAGAGCCCCTTCTCCACCCTTAGCATCCAAGAGAACAGGGCGAGCTGGGGGGAAAAGGAAAACATTCCCTCTTGCTCTGCCGGTAGGACACCAACACCTTTCTGTCCCAGCTCTCCCTGCTTTTTTGCTCTCTGAAAGACCTCATTCATCTCTGTGCGGGAGCGGCTCCCCATAGACAACTATGCACTTCCAAACATTTACATCTCTCTCTGTCGTTCAGCCTTACCTCTTCAGCCTGTGTGCCTTTCTACCTAGCCTTCTGGATGGACATCCCAAAGAAAAACAAACTGATTAAAATATCCCCTTTGCTTTACCAGGATGTAGATCGTGAATCATACGATTTTTTTGAGGACTCAAAGGATGACGACAGCAATAATAGTTTTTAGGATTTTTTGTTTTTGTTGAGGACTTGTGAAGAAAATCGTTGGGAGCATTAGAATTAAGGGGAACATGATGTTATGGATGTTTGTCTTCATGCATGTTAGTGGAAGACTGACCTTGGATGGAAAGTACTCATCTAACTATTAACCCATGTAAGGACAAACAGAGGAGAATAGTGTCTTTTGAACATGGAAAAATCATAGTCTTTGTTGGGTGTTGTCTGGTTACCTGAACAACACTCATATTCAACTTTCAAAGATTAAAATGATGACCTTCCGATGTCAAAACATTCAGCAGTTACAATTTCATTGAACAGAAAATGACCACAATTTCAAAATCTGTATTCCCTCCAAAATAGTCCACCATCTCACATCCAATCCTCAGTCATTGGAGAGACTTATGACCCTCATCTTTTTGAGGTTTGAATTAGACATTATGTAAATACATGTAATTTATTGACTCTTGCCTACAGTGTAGGCAGCAAAGGACATTCTGAATACTTTGAAAAAGTAGAAAATCCATCCAATATCACAGTGAAAACTGACCAAAATCAGGTGCAGTCAGGTGTCAGAAGCAGGATGTACGCCCTTGTCAGTTTCTATAGTTGTATAAAGTGAAATCTTAAGACAGGGCTGCATAGTAAGAAGTAAATGTGACTGGTGTGCCCTTTTTTTCAGAGAGAGACGAAACTAAGGCATAAAGGAAATCTTTGACGTACAAATGTTACCTCATTGCTGTTTTAGAATTTGATCAAACAAAAAAAACACAACCTGAGTGCTTTTTTCATATTCCACTGCAATGATCTTAGTGCTACTGTAGCATGAGTTGTAAATAATATGACATTTCATGAACTACAGCCACGCTTCCGATCACCATGTTTTACCCCAGTGAGAATGACAGTCAAATGGGAGATTTCTCATACACACACATTATATATATATATATATATATATATATATATATATATATATATAGTTGCCTTATCTTGTATGTCCAATGCTGTTTGTAGCAGATAAATTATTGTTCTGTTTTGTCTTAGCAGTTTGTGCGAGATTGATTGCTGTGTATGTTTGAGTGTGTGTGTAGATAAATGCTATTTAAATAATTTATCAGGATTTGTTGCCTTACAAAAAAAGGCACGTGTCCATCTGTATAAATGGTTTGCACACTGACATGAGGATGTTCTGTTCTTTTATCATTTTATTCTTTTTTTTTGTTACTGTGTATCAATATTACCATTATTTTTGTACAATTAGTTTTGCTTGTCTGTAAACATTTTCTTAGTTGTACAAAGCAAAAAAAAAATGCTGTTTTTATTCATAGCGATTATTTTGTTACATACTTCAAGTCAATAAATAGTTACAATTGTCATTCTTGTCTCTGCTGTATTTTGTATTGAAAATAACTGATCAACTCCAGAGTTGTTTAAGTAATCTGGATGTATAAAATGGTTTAAAATCACAACCTGAATTAGGTGCAATGCAAACCCAATGCACTGAAAACGCACCAGATATTACCCAGTTTCCCCTGAGGCACAAATAGAGTTGCAATTTCGGTTCTTTCTGTCTGCAGTGAAGCACACGGTCTATGTGATGAAGGCCACATGAGGAATGTGACACAGACGTCTGCTCTTGAGCTTGATCTGCCTGACCTCTGTGTAATCTTCAGTGACCTTTAAGCGAAAGGTTAAACAACACATAGAGCAACAAATCCTTGACATTGGCTTACAGGCTATTGGAAACAGACTAAAATCATCTATCTGAGGCCAAATTAAAAAAAAAAAAAGCATTTAAGGAAGGTAGAAGAAAAATAGAAGCCTTGTATTGAATGTATCTGCAGAGCTGTCAGGCCTTCTCAACTTTTTTTTATTGGTCATTTTTTTCAGCTTCGTCTGCAGTTGCAATGTCCTAAAATCCACCACGACCCTTAACAGGATAAGCGGTAGAAAATGGATGGATGGATGGATGGATCTTCTCCTGTGTCCATTTGTCTCAAGAAACAAACGTTCTCAAGCACATGAGGTCCCCTGTCATACTGGTTCCATCTGAATAGGCCTTTAGAACCTTATTTATAAAAATGATGCCATGAAACAATGGCTCTCATATGCTGTTGCTAATGCAGGTTTTGCTTTACCTTTCATGTCCCATCAAAAAGCAAAAAGGCACTGGTAATGGTACTCTTGGTTTACTGGGATGGAGTTCGATTGCGTGCAGCGTCTTGCTTTTGACATTTCATGGAAGTTCATATCATTTATCTCAATTAAAATTCTGTAACAATGGTCAGGAACATTTTTGTGATGCCTACATTTCACAGTATCTATCTCTTACATGGAAATGGTAACATATTTTTAAAAGATTATGAGTCCTCCAACAGACAGACGGACAGAGACGGCGATGGAGCAGTTGCTATGCACTGACCTGACATAACGGCAGGGCCATGTTTTCATAGTACAGTTAGCTTAAGAGATTTCATCTGATGTACAAGCGCATTGACTGTTTTCCACTTAATTGTCAAGTGAAATTTTAAGTAATTAGTAGAAAAAAAGGAAATGTTCCTATGGTGTGTTTCCATAATATATACCATATATTCATTGCTTTTTCTGGCTTTTGTCAATAGCTACTATTAAATGACCGTTTTGGTATATGCTGTTTTCTTGTTACATCTAAGACTTTATTGGCCAAGTTAATTAGCCTAGCTTTAGCATCTTGACTTAACATTTCAGTTTGAAAAACTCTTAGTGCTTGGAAAAGAATAGACATATTAGCATCTTGGCTCAACATTTGGAAGTTTGACAATTTCTTTTGCTGGGTGAAGAAGAAGCATGTTCTAATGTATTATTTCATTATTATACCAGTATGACAGTCAAGCCACTTCCCTGTCCACTCACAGGCTTAAAAGGCTGACCGAATTAACTTGTCATTGGTACACACACAATATTTCAGTTTGAAAATTCCTTCGTGCTGAGTGCAAAACATATTTTTAATGCACTATTTGGTTTCTGCAGCTTTTGCTTATACTTTAATTTAGATGACACTGTTGATAGTTAGCTGTTACATGTTTCAATGTTGGCTAAGGCTAAATCAGTCAAGCTAATTAGCTTAGCATTAGCATCTGGATATGACGTGTCAGTTTGAGAAATGCTATGTGGTGGGTGTAGTGAAAAAATACTTTTAATGCATTGTTTTGTTATTGCACTACTTTTAGCAACTCTTAATTACAGTGAGACAAATACATTGTGAGAGGAAATGTGTATTTTGATTCTATTGTTGTTTATGTGACGGTTGATATTTTCACATTAATGTTTTATGTCATAATTTATTCTTTGTGTGTTGATATGGCCACAAAGGTTTTATTTTCTTATGGTTAATAATATAGTTATTTGAATATAACAAGAAAGAGTGGGCTTTAGTCACAGAAGGGGAAAAGGTAAGAAGGCAAATAAAATGACAAATGGAATCGTGGAGTACAGTGGAGGAGCGTGAGGAGGAAGAGAGGAGGAGGACGAAGGAGAGTAAATCTTATTAATTGATTTGTTTTTTCCTGGAAGGTCATAATTCTAACTCAATTAATTTCTGTAACAATTGTCAGAAACTGTTGCGGAATGCCATTTATCAGTGGGCTATCTATCTTGTTCAACATTGAGCTCTTTATCTTGTAACATCCGTAAATTCTCACCAGAATTTATGTGTGCACAGTTTCAGGAGTCTGCAAGCATAATAAGGCCCTTAAAAACATGATTCCAGATAATTGAGAAGACGGAATATTCCTTCACAAGAGCTCTAACTAATACATAATGCTTAGATATATGCGCTTGAACCTGTGTCGGAGATGGATTCATGAAAAGAGGAGCAAACACATCTGTTGGCTACAATAACAGCTGTAAGAATGATTATTACAATGGCAGCACTAGGATAGCACATTCTAGCATCAGCAGCTGGTTTCACACTTCTCTGTAAGATGACTACAAACACCCCCGCATTTACTCTCTGACCCATTTTTCAGGCTGCAAGTCAGGATGTGAGTGTTTCTTTGAGAATCCATTCCAGGTACTAATCAGACACTCTTTGAAAAAGATTTTTGTTTCTATTCAATTTGCAATTTTATCATCGTGAACAGCAACATTCAACGCGACAGACGGTAGATCACACCAAACAAACGCGCTATAGTGGCCCACTGGTAAAGATACATGTCACGTTTTGTCTCTGGTTTGAGTTTGGTAGTGGAAGAAAATATTTCATTTTAAATTTGAGCTGTTGCAGATGAGGAGACCAAAAAACACATATTCAGTGTGTCACTATCTGAAAGACTTTTAATGTAATTCGGGAAGTAAGATGAGGTATAAAACTTGTCTACATGTTAGCATTGAGCTGAAATTTGCATTTGCAAACAGGCCAGAGAATGTGCGTCTCAAGGACACAAAACTGTAAACCTTCATATGATGTGTGAATATCCAAAGAACGCTTCAAAAGCGGACTAATATCAGCGTATCCCGCCTCTTAAAAATCCTAAATTTGGGAAATGGACAAATTCTGAAAAACAAACAAGAATATGCTGTGACCGTCACCATGGGGGAAGGTTCTTCCTGTATATTTAGTTTTTCAAGTAAATTGCTTTCCTGTAAAGCACCTTGGTGGTAGATTCAGAACTACACACTGGCAGGCAACCTTCCGGTCTCATGATGATGGTCTGAAACTAATGACAGGCCAAAGCTGAAAAAGACCCTCCCAATGATCCCCAGCACCTTTGATACTTCTACAAAAAAAGCACCTTTTGCAGTCAAAGGCTATGAACCATCAGCCCTTAAGTGTTGTGACTAATGTAAAGCGCTGATGAATGGAACAACGTCCCTCCACCCGGGAATTACAATGGTTTTATTTAGCTCCTGTAATCCAACCAGGGAAGTGGATCGACTACGCTCCATTTACAGAGACCACAGCCACAAACCTCAAGCTCCAAACCTGCTGAAACGCTACATGAACTGGCCTCCTCCCTCCTCTCCCTCCTTCTCCTCTCATCCATCACCTTTGTGCTTCATGTTGCTGCTGTGCACCGAGGTGCTGAAGTGTTATGTTAACATGGAAGACCCCCCACTGAATGCCACATTTTTACCCACCAGGCACATCTTAAAGCGCAGGAACAGTAACGGACCACCTGTGCATACAGTGTCTGAGATTCAGACAAGAAAAGCCGGGCGAAAAATAATTCTGGATTGTGGTTCAGACAGGGATTTTTCTCCATTATGGTAGTATTATTTAGTGTTAGGGTGGGAGAGTAAAATAAAACCTCAGTGCCAACAGAGCACACTACTATTTCTAAACCAAAATAGCTGCAGGCAGGAGAATTGTTGAAATCATCAGATTTGATCCTCCCAAGGTGTCCGTTATGTAACGTCTTGGCCTGTCTGAGCTTTCAGGTTTTCATAGTTAGTCTATATTAGAGGCTTCGATTAACTGCAGAATCCATTTTTAAAAAACTGTTAGAATAATCAGGTATTTTCTTCCTCAAAAGATTATTCATCAGATTGAATATCCTTCATCGCTCTTACCGCCTCTGTGTTGAGATTGAAGTTTCGATATCTTGCTCCTTTACAATGCACTGTATGTAGCAAGTGGTCATTCACAATGAATAAATGGAGCTTTTTCAAACTTCTAATTTGTTATTTAACTTGAATAAATTATAAAAAAAAAATGTTCATGATGAAATATGAATAGAAAATGTGCAAGCATTTAAATAGCCTGTGTCAAAAAGCCATGGTGCAAGCTTATAAAGTCACTTTTTGCTGTTGAATACTTAAAAAAAAAAAGAGTGTATTTTGCCTTTTAACTACTCACAAATTGATGCTTTAAACTCACAAAGATTTTTGTTCCCCCTCCTGCATCACTTCTCTTTGACTCCAGAATGCAGACAGAGCCAGCCAGCCACGTATATTTAGCTTGGAGCCTGTTGTTGATCTGTCAGTGAAGAGTGAATAGAATATTACCACGTTAGAGGTTTTAGTTCGAATCAAAGTATTACTGATTACTGAGCATACGGCTTGATAAAGAAAATGTGGATTATACTAGATTATGTGCTCAAGAGTTAGAAAACTGCCATTTTTGGCCTGTTTTGCTTGTTGTTAGCTTATTAGCTTCAAGCTGAATAAAAACGTCTGGCTCTTTCTGCAGTCTGGATTCTCAAAGTGTAAAATGTAAATGTTTTCTGAGCTCAAGACATGTATTTGTGAGTGAAAGTAACAAATACACTTTCTGAGTAAAGGATCCCTTTTGAGTTAAGTTTGTTGCTCAAGAAATTGTGACGTGCATGTGAATGGATTATTCATTCCTCCGTTTATGAGATAAAAGAAAGCTATGCTTCCTGGTAGTTTGGTAAGTTTGAGCAGAGTTGTGATTTGAGATTGTCAAATATGAGCTCGGAATGGCATTTTTATAGTAACTGCTGCTTTTCTCTTGCGAGCCAATAATACAGGTGAATCAGTCAGGGTGTTATGTGCCTGGTGGATTCATGAACTATTAAATCATAATCGCTCTCGCTCTTAGAGGTCTTGCCAACATCTACATGTTGTCATCCTAAATCAGGCTTTCTCCTCTAATTAACTTCCCAGGAATAAGTGCGGTTTCAGTTCGCACGTCTTTGGGAGTTTCACTTCGAGTGTTCGCGGCTCCAGAGAGAGCTGCAAACACTCTTTTCATGAAAGTTGGAACAAAAATCCCAGCACTGAAAAACAGAAAATGGGAGGATGTGGAGAGGTCATCTGTACCTTGCTTCTCATTTCAGCATTCGGAGGTTTGAGGTTGCACTAGTCTCAACTAGTACCTCCAAACATATGTTATCCTTCAGTTTTAAACAATGGAATTTCTATTGATGTTCCAGGAGTGCGAATTTATGTAGTAAACGTGTAAAAAAAGCTGGATTTTGCTGCTATATGCTACCACCGTGTGACCCTTTTTGAAATCATGAGTTTGTTAAACCCTGTGACCCTCCAGACAGCCTCAAACCACAATTCAGCATTAACAATCATGTCATTTGATTATTTCAGACTTTGCGGCATAAGAGTTGTATAATCACATAAACTCTTCTTGTAATTTCCCCTTTTCTAAACTCTCATTAGTAAATTCTCCAGAGAGAAAAAGAGGAGAGCTTCTTGTGTTTGTTAGCAATGGGATTCCTGACCAGGATGTGCTATGACCTCTGACCTTTACATTAGGTGCACCTGGTAAACTCAAACATGCTGTTGTTCTTTTTCTATGGAAAAAGGTGGCGTTCATCACCTTTTACACAGTGAACCTTCACCGAACATCATTGTTTTTCGCATCATGAGTCTCCTCGATGAAAAGCAAGTTCTCTATTTGAAAATAACAAAACAAAACAAAAAATGAGGTGAAGTGTCAAATGCATGGAATGTGAAACATGCAATTAAATCTAATTTTTTTTTAGGCGGAGACAGAGACGCCTCATTCGTGTTCGCTGGCCTCTTGAACCCTGTCACCCGTTTGTTTGTTTTTACTCCGTCTTCTTCTGGAGACAAGTGATGAATGTTCAAAACAAACCAGAGACGACGATGATGTTGGCACCGGCCTTGTGATAAATTCCATTATTGATCAATATCGTTCTTTTCCTTTATTTTTATAGTGTCGAGGAATATGCCCAACGCTTGCTTTCCTCTGCATTGGCAAGATAACAAGCACACACTCTCTTATTTAAGACTTCTTTTGTTCCTTGTTAACCACGATGATGTAAAATCTGAAGGGCGGCAAGGCTCAGAGGTAGAGTGGTCATCTAGCAACTGAAGGGTTGCTGGTTCGATCCTCTCTTCCCCCGGTGACCATGTCCTTGAGCAAGATACTGAGCCCCTAATTGCTTCTGATGGCCCTGCGACGGACTGGTGACCCGTCCAGGGTGAACCCCGCCTCTCGCCCAATGTCAGCTGGGATAGGTTCCACTTCAATAGCCAGGATTCATCGTCTGTTTTCCCTCAGCTAAGGCGGTCATGTGATCATCGACTCTGGTCCATCTGTAAGCAGAAAGGCTCAGAAGTCATGGATGAATTTTGATGGAATATGATAGGATGATAGACTAGAGTAATAGAATTGATTAGGAAAAAAAACGACCTACAGTAACCTACTGGATCCAGACTTTTATATCAGCTCTGATTCATACTAATAAATCATCTTTGACTATAGGTCCATTAAAAAACAAAACCTATCTTGATTGTTAAGGAAAGGTTTTTTTTTCCTTGGTCCATATTCCATCCATCCACCAATTGTCATGAAAACTATTTTGATTGTTTTTACACAATCCTGCTTCCACTAAAACAAAATGAAACCATAACCTCTGTGACAAAGACAAAAATAGTTGCATCATTAAAATCCCGTACTTTTTTAGCATGTGGAAAGAAGCTGTAAGCCAGGGGCATTACGTTTTTGGGCTCTTCCCATGTCGATACAGTTTTCATCGATTTGATAGGAAAAAAATGTCCACTGGGAGGATGAACTGCAAAGATTTTAAAAGTCAAAGGTCAAGGTCACTTGTATTTGATAATTAGCTGATAACTGTTCTTGGGTTGTGTTTATAAATGTAAGAATTAGAATACTGGCAACTAAGAGAATCCCTGTCATCATATGAAACTGCTCTTGATCAGTAGCCTCGGTTCTTCACGGGTGTGTTTGGACATTAGCATCCATCACATTGTCATTTTTTTGTTGGTTCAAATGCCCAAACGTCCAGGTTTTAATTGCCGTGATGGCAGGTGGAAGTAAATGCAGACGCAGAGGGAGGATGGATAAGATACGCTTGACAGTAAGTCATTCAAAACATGAATTAAAACCAACAAGCTAACACAACAGTAGCAATTTACGTGACGGGATTAAACATAAGCTGCAAAACAGTGCAGAGAACAACTGGCATCATGAAACAGGGGGAACAGAGGATCCGACACACTGAACACAAGGAACAGGGACAAAGAAAGACAACAAATGGGAGGGTATTTCAAAATAAAACAGGAACTAATCGCAATAGAGCCAAAAACCATAACAACACAAAAATATAAACGGCAATTTTATACGGAGCTATCATGAAGTAAGCAAACTAATCATCTTCAGATGTTTGTCGACATAAAAGAAGAGATGTCTCAGTTGTTAATTTTGTGACTCACTTAAATAAAATTAGCTGACTTTAACGATGTTTAATTATATAACCTCGGCCATTTTTGTTAGTTTCCTGCATGGCCAAAAGTTACGACAATGTGCCTTGTATGGTACTTATTATGCTAATGTAAAAATAACAGTATTACATATCTCCAAACAATGGTCTTTTCCTTCCCTCACTGTGTTGAGACGGCAGTAATTACCATCGTATGTGCTCACGTAACTCTCAAGTGTCAGTGTGAATGTTGTGTACAGACACCAGCAGTAAGGACAGCTCCAGACACTACTATTGTGTTATCCATTAACTGGACTGGCAGCAGATGAGAGAGGATAAGCTCACTAGAGGAAGAAGCGATGGCTTTTAATTTCCTGGAGCAAGCACGCCCTGCCACTGCTCTACAGCTCCTGTTTATCCGACGGCCTGTAATTCCTTCTTGCCTCGGCCTTGTGTCGAGTTACAGGATCATCTTCAAACACGCGGCATCCTTGCCACAGCAAACACGCCGTAGCCATAAAGTATAGCTCCACTACCTTACACCAGCGTGAGTCAGCCGCACAGCAGCGTCACATCATCGACTCCGGCAATGACCAAATAAACCACTAAGCAGATAGGGAGGCGTGGGAGCTCATATTTAAGAGATAATTATCAATGTATTCCATTGCCACGACTAAACAGTGTAAGACGGTAAACACGGCTGGTTACAAATGTAAATCAATAAACATTCTGTGTTACATGCGGTGCAAATGTCTTGTCTGATCAGACAAACCCTTCACAGATTTACACCCCATACCAGTCCACATTGTTTGAAAAGAACTGTACCAAAAAAAAAGACAAATCATCTATTGGCCTCAATCAAATTTAGCTAAGTTTTTGGAGAGCTATTCACTTCTTGTTAGAGTCCTTTTTCGGCAGGGTCATTGAAGTGTCAGTGGTTCTAAATAAACTTTTGGAGGCACTGCAAAGATGGTGCTCTAGTTCAGGTCTGTGAATTTCAAAATTCTATTTGAGACCCTTGAAACGGTTCTCCCAGTTCTGTCTTTGCTGCTGAGAGGAACATAATGACACTTGAGCTGACTGAGGCTTTGGCAAACACTTGATATGAGTTATTGTTACAGGATTCCCTCTTACCTTTATATCACTTTGAATAATCAGACTGGACACACCGTCTCCTGGCTGACATGACCTTCAATCCAATTTGATTTTCCATAATCACTGGTCGTGTCTCATCACTGCATGTCGGTGGGCATTTTGAAGTACTGCATCACAAATATTTGATGGAAACTGCAAAATTCCTATTTTTTGAAAAAGAGAAATGTTTTAAATGAGACATTAAATCTGCTTTTGTCCAATAAGCTCTGATGTAGTTAATTCTAAACTCAAACTGTTAACATCCTCCAAGATATTCCATCCATCCATCCATCCATCCATCTATCCATTTTCTACCACTTATTCCTGTTAAGGGTCATGGGGGAGCTCTCTCTATCCCTACAGCCTTCGGGCGAGAGGCGGGGTTCATCCTGGACAGGTCACCAGTCCATCACAGGGCCAACACATAGAGACAGACAACCATTCACACTCCCAGTCACACCTACAGTCAATTTAGAGTATCAATCAGCCTCGTCCCCTCTTGATGTCTTTGGACTGTGGGAGGAAGCTGGAGTACCAGAGAGAACCCACACAGGAACAGGGAGAACATGGAGAGTCACACAGAAAGATCCTGTGCTGGAGCCGGGACTCAAACCCAGAACCCTCTTGCTGTGAGGCGACAGTGTTAACCACTGCACCACTGTGCCGCCTCTTCCAATATGTTCTGACCCTGAATTTCCGACAGGTACAGCTCCTTTGTGTGACAGCGGCAACGCTGATCACATCGGTCCTCCACACAGCTTCAGTTTCACCTGGCAGCGTTCCAGCCGCATTGTGTTTTGCCTGCCTGGCTTTGTCAGCTTGTTCTGATTCTGTGTCCTTGTCTATCTGCTTTTGTGATGAGGAGTTTACACA
Source organism: Aulostomus chinensis (assembly GCF_037954235.1). Lineage (NCBI taxonomy): Eukaryota > Metazoa > Chordata > Actinopteri > Syngnathiformes > Aulostomidae > Aulostomus > Aulostomus chinensis. Next base: position 10,703,087 of record NC_141339.1, on the reverse strand, counting down.
TGGTGTTTCATCTTGAAAACTGACCTCATTCTCTATACCATTTTCTTTCGAATGGCAGCTTGATGTGCTGTCTATCAAAAATCAACGTGTAGACCTCATATAGCAGCACGACAACCAAGCAAAGCGGATATTCCTGAAGAACATTTACAACTTGCCAGAATGAGAGTAATTCCTCTTCTCATTTCTCAGTTTAAAATTCTATAGATGGCCAAGCCAACTCTCCTCTTCTTCTACTCCCAGCCACATGTAACTTTGCATACGCCGTCATCCTCTGACAAAAATACGCTAGCCCATTCACTCCAAAATAGTTAATCACCTAAGTTCAAGCATTCCCTTCAAAATTCATTCACCACCTCAACTGAATGTCATATTTGTTGTTTTTAAGGGTGGAGCAAAGTAGTGTGAAATAAAAGGACAGCACATCTTGGCCATGCTATACAACAGTGTTAATCTCCATCTGGGTTCTTTGGATGAAATGTTTTTTTTCAATCTAGGAACCATTAGAATGTCAGATGAAACCATCTCATTCAGAGATCCGCTTCCCCTTTAACTTTCTTCTTGTTTTTGTTACTTGTGAAACCCCTCTACATCACTATAATGTCATACAGGTATTGAACACCCCATACCTACAAGTGCTCACCCACAAAACTCCAAAACTGATAACTGAGAGTTAATCTTGCATGCGCGCGCACACACACACACAAACACAGAGTCTCTAAAGTTGTCTGCGGGACACGAGAGCGTGCTCTGAAGACAGACATGATCTATTTGACCACCCACAGCAATGACTGACTACCTCCGACCAGCTAGAGGAAGTAGTCCCGGTGTTGTTGACCACAATCCTGCCGCCCCCTCTCTCCACATTGAGCTGCGAAATATTAGAGATAGCTGCGGCAGACACAATTTTCACGCCAACACTAAACTTCCCTTTGGCCCGGCTTTGCGTGAGAGCCAGAGATGTAGAGAGTTGAAATAGAGACACCTGTGTTTTGTTTCTGTTCACAGGGAGATATGTTATTATGAGACTGATTTTTTTTTTTGAAGAAAAAAAGTGTAGCGGTATACAGGAGTCAGAATTTCTGTTCTTCTCCGCTGTTGGGTTCCTTCCTAGCGTGGTGCTCCTCCAACAAAGCTGAGCCAGGAAAGAACTGACTGAAAAAAACAGAGAAACAGGCAATCCTCCAGCCACATGATGCTGCCGGTGCAATGACAAAGTTTTACAGAGGTGACTAATGTGGGCTACCAGACCGGGCCAGACCCAAAGGTTTCCACTGCGAATGCAAAAGGCTTTCATGTGCCTGTGCCACGCTGTGTGACACTTGGAAGCCGAGAAAGTCAATGAGGAAAAAGCAGCTGGTAAATGAGGCCGACTGGTAAGCGGGAGCCAATCTGTTGGCGGGGAAGCGAAATCGTGAAAACAGAGCAGAGATGTTTTTAGCAGGTTAAGGGATTACTCTGTCCTGGCAACTGTAAACACACACGTTCAACTGCTGTATTGTTAGTCAAGAGAAAGCGTCGCGACTCAAATCTAAAACAATGGAAACACTTCCCAATAAGGTATCCAAATTTTGCATTGTTGCCTCCCAACATGGGGATTTTGAATTCCAGAGTTGTCCCCCCAGATGCCGTGTCTGTGCGCCGGGAGCTGGATGAGCATCTCTGGTCTTGGACTTGTTGCATGCTGTCCGAAGACAAAAGCAATCTTTGGGAATGTCTGTGACGATGACGGCAGCAAGCCTCACAACTATTTTGCGAGTTTTTTCGAATTTCCTCAACTTTTCTTATGCGATTCACATTGAAATAATGTTCGCAAAAACCAGACTCACTGGAAACATTTACAAATGAAGTTGGTAAAAGTATACCATTGAAATGAAGACCCTAGAGTAGATAAAATCCACCTGACCACTAAGCAATGATGAGTTCATTCATATCTGTGGATTGATGGACAGACCACCTTCTTCATCATCTACTCCTGACAACACTGAACCAGCTCTTAAGATACTACGACTTACCTCCGTATTAACTCACCACTGCTTTGTGTATACCTCCAAGCAGAGTGATACTTTTACCTCAAGTTAAGTAAGAATCAAGCGGTACAAACGATGGAATGGAAATTATCCACTCATTGGACTTTACAGCCGTGTTTTATGGAAGAACTACCTATGCAACCAGTTTTTTCAACCAGTTGTGTCCCGTAGGTTTCCCTTTGATAGTGAAGGTCAGATCTGGTACCACACATATCTAATAGCAAATCTGTGTTTACCAGTGACATTCCTTCACCAGGAAGCTCCGGTTACGAGCCTCCGCTGTGACTGGCCTCTGTGATATTCTGGTCAGCTGCTTGCAGAGGGAAGCTACTGAGGGGAGGGCATTCTGCTCACATTACTGGGTCACCCCGAGCAGCCTACCTGTGAGAGGTACAGTAAATACCTTTTTAAAGATGTGCAAAAATGATTTTGTTACGAGTTCGCTTTACAGAATTTGGCTCGCCGTAACGACACAACACTTCATGAAACGGCTTCATTCCTGCGACTAGCCTAGATGAGACACACGAGGTGTTGGGTTCCCTCCAGACCCATTTTGTATCCTCGATCAGTTGCGCAAGACAAAAGGGCCACAGAAACCAGAGATTGAGGTAGTGCTGCACTTTTGCTGTGAGTCAGGAGGAGTAGAAGAATGGGGTCTTTTCTCCGTCCGGCCAAGGCTAGCTGTACTGTACACCTAGGAGAAGCACTCAGCACTGAGGGGGGGAGATGGGTTGATAATGGACACACACTCTCTCACACACACACACACAGACACACACACGCAAGCATCCTCTTCGGGATGAGGAGAAGAGGCAAAAGGAGGGTTTGAGGCATTTTGTGTTGGTGTGAATTTCCCTGCTGGCTGAGTCACAACAATCACATTTGTCTAGTTAGAGAACAAACAGGGAGAGTGAGAAAAGCCACTGTCCTGGTTTCATTCGACACTGCAGCCTTTTGTGGAAAAACCCCACTGTTGATGATTTTTCTTAGTGTGGGCGGGAGCCTTGACACAAATACAGCCCTCTGTGTCAACGATGCTACCCTCTTTTCACACTTCTACAATGACATGCTTTTTACTCAGGGTTCTGCAGAACGCTGTGCTGCTCCCACGAGGACTCTGAAATCGTTTCCCTTTGGATCACACAAGCTTGTAGAACAGAGTCAAAACAGAAATGGCTGTTCGCGTTCATGTTGTCCAAAGAAAAAAAAAAATCCTCTTGATCGCCTTCCCAAAGTATCCAAACTTGAGTGACATCCCTCTGTTTTCTAACCATCGATACCAGAAGGATTTCTATCAAAGCCACCTGCTCACATTCCTGTCTCTGTCTCCCTCAACAGGACGGCCTGTATCCAAATGCGATGGCGTGACTGAGCTGCAAACATTAAGGTGGAATGTGAGGAATGCTTGAATATCACACTTGATTTATGTCTACCTGTTGAGAGGAGACACAAGTAAAGGACAAAGGAGTTCATATCCATTCATCTTCAGCTCAGCTTTACAGCAGATATACACTGTGAGCTTTAAATCGATACCTTGCCCAAAAATTGTTTTTGCCTTTCAAGTACTCTCAAATAAATCTTGAGCACCCACAGATTTTCTTTACCCCGTCTTGCATTATTTCTTCTCTTCGCCAGCCATATTTTTAGCTTGATGCTAATTGTGACCAAAAAAAAAAGAAAGAAAAAAAAAACAGCAAAAATGCCTTAAAAAATGTCAAACTCTCAAGAGCATCTTCTGGTATAATCATAGTCTTCTTTATCCGGCTGTCTGCTCAGTGAAACTTTAACACTTCCAGTTTGAGCACATGGGAGTTGGTTCAACAGAGTTCACCAGCCAGAAGTGTTAAAGTTTGTTTTTTGCTAAAATTAATGTGTTTGTGGATTACTGAGCACACGGCCGGATAAAGAAGATAAGCGCGCGTTTGTAAATGTGCACTTTTTGGGCAGTTTTGCTGCCGCTTCTCTGCCGTAGCTGTCGATCGGCATCAGTCACGCCTCGATTCAAGCTGAATATACGTGGCTGGTTCTGCATCCTGGGGTCAAAATGAAGTGATGCGGTAGGGAAACATCTTTGTAAGCACCATACACCTATTTGCGGGTTACTAAAATGCAAAATACGCTTTTTGAGTGAAGTACCGCTTTAAAATCAACAGAGTAGTGCAGACAGAAGACTTTCACACAGCGATAAAATCTGTTTTCCTGTAGATTTCCTAAAGCTTATGATTACTGAGCTAATTACTGACATTCCTCAGATAACTGAAAGACTTCTGCTCATAATGTGGCAGTTTACCAGAACAGTGGGTTCCTTATACACAAGCGTACGCTGGTCTGTCATATAAGACGTCCCTTAATGAAACATGTATGGTTCATTTAAAAGGAAGAATGTACTGTAACACACACACACACACACACTCACACACACGGTGCATTAAGCGGACCTGCTAAAATACACCTGTTTTAAATAAAAATCACATACATACAGCACGTGTATTTTTTTAATTTTTTTTTTTAGTCTCAGAAACCCAATAAACGTTTGCAGGTCCAGCTACCTTGAGCAACAACCCATCTTGTTTGTAACTAAAAAAAATATAAGACTTGATAAGAAAATACTGTCTTATCCGACGCTAAAGGCTGGATGGTGAGAGCAACAGGACTTGACAAAAACCGACCATCCAAAAGACAAACTCTACTGATGACATAACAAGAAACAGGCGGGGGAACGTGAGAACAGGGAAGAAACTGACTGGGTAAGAAACGCGGGAACGGGGCTGTGAGTGAGCGAGATTAACGAACTGACACAGACACAGGTGAGTAACGCCAAAAAGGTGGGAACAAATGAATCTATAATACAAACTAATGAGGTCCACAGGTAAACTCAACACTGCCCTGATGGGACAGGATCTCAAACCTCTGTTTTTTCCCCTTCCTCTAGCATTAATGATGTATTTTTATGCTTAAGGCTAACCAGACCTTGATTTTAGGCTTTGAAAATACAGACAGTTTGAAGTGACACACAACAGATTTATGTCTCCGGTTTTCCAACTGATAGCACATCTTTCTCTGCGGATATATTACTCACAATTGGACGTCCACGTAATAACAGCCAAAACAAATTGCTTCCAAATTTGCACAGAAGCAACTGCGGCCAGTAGGTTTGTGGGATTTCTGTCCTTCGTTTAATTTCTACCGTCTCTCCATCCCAGAGTCCCGATGAAGACGTATTATTGATGATGGCCACACAACACGCAACCATTCAGCTTGGGAGGTTGGGAAATCTAAGTGATTATGACAGAAAAAATGCAACCACCAAAAACATTACCCAGCTGACTTTGTCAATTTGGGTATAAGATCATTCCATTTCCCAGACGTTTGGTTATGTGATCCCTGTCTGTGGTAGAAACAACAAAGACACAACAACAGGAAAAATTCCCATCACAGCGGACAGACGATGTAACCTAATTCACTTGCATTGAGCTGGCAGACTCTGAAAATGACAGGCTAACACTGAGATGGGCTGTAACGGTGCAATCCTGGTTTGGGCCTTTCATCTGAAGTAAAAAACATCTCTGACCTACATTTTAAAGAGACACTAAACTCTTTCAGCTGTCATCTCGTGCAGCGGGACAGCCTCTTAATTACATGGAGGGACTGTGGCCCTGAGAGGGAGGCAGGTAAGATAGCGGTGGCATGCCGAGTGACATGAAATTGGCTGCCATTGCCTCGTAAAGAAATGAAATATAAATTACAAAAAATATTTTTTAGCACTGTCACCTCACAGCAAGAAGGTTCTGGGTTCGAGTCCCGGCTCCATCACAGGATCTTTCTGTGTGGAGTCTCCATGTTCTCCCTGTTCCTGTGTGGGTTCTCTCTGGTACTCCAGCTTCCTCCCACAGTCCAAAGACATCAAGAGGGGACGAGGCTGATTGATACTCTAAATTGACCATAGGTGTGAGTGTGAGTGTGAATGGTTGTCTGTCTCTATGTGTTGGCCCTGTGATGGACTGGTGACCTGTCCAGGGTGAACCCCGCCTCTCACCTGAAAGCCACTTGGATAGGCTCAGCCCCCCCGTGACCCTTAACAGGATAAGCAGGAGACAATGGATGGATGGATTTTCAAAAATACTCTAATCAGAGGAACTGCTGTACATCCACCCCCTGCACAACATCAAAAATGTATAAACATTTCTCATAACAGCTCAATAACCTTCAAGAAAAATAGCCACGTTAAATTCAAGTGTAGCTATTATTTAAGATACCATACACGAGTTTCTTTTTTACTTCATTTTCCCCTCTTTCATTACTTTTCAGACTCCAGAGTGCAATAAGCAATTTAGCTTGAAGCTAAGCGATGGCTAACAATAGCAAACAAAAGCAAAACAATCCAGAAATGTCTAACCCTGACCCTAATCCATTTACTGACTGCATAGCACATCGTCCAATTTAGTCAACATCTTCTTTATCAAGCAGTGTGCTCGCTAACCTGCAAACATTTGCTCTGAGCTGAACACAAACTGTCACATCCAGTTCAGCGCTAGTGGGAATTAGCACAAACAAGAACACTGGAGTTGGTTCAATTATAGTAAATGTGCTAGCTAAACCAGATCATACTGAACGATGCACTTGAGAGTAAATGGACTTCTATGGGTAGTTTTGGTGTTGTATTGTTGCTGCAGCTGTTGTTATCCGTCAGTCTTGGTTAGCTTCAAGCTACATACACATGGCTGGCTCTTTCTGCAAACTGGGCTCACAAAGAAGTGATGCAGGAGGGGAAGTTATTATCATGAGATCATGACAGACATTTTTGAGAGAAAAAATACATTTTTTGGGGGGTGAAGTATCGCTTTATGCCACTAGTTAGTACTTGAGCTGATCAGATGATATGTTATGTGGCTAACCACCTGCTAAACAAATTCCTGTGGGAATGAATATTCTTTAAATTATCAAGCAATGATGCCAGAACATACTGGCTCCAGCTTCTGCAGTATTAGTGGTTTTCTTTGTTCTGTCATGGGTAACGTGAGGTGCATTTTCACCACTGCTTTTAAGTATACTTTTGAATACTAGATTAACTGCATGTATAATCAAGACATGAAGTGACAGTGAGAAAATGAGGTAAAAGTTGGTGGTCTTTCATATCTTTCTGAGCAACTTGATTCCACAGAAATATGTGCGATGAGTGTGGAAAAAAAGTACCTGCAGTGCGTGGCGATTGTATAATATTTGGTAAAATTATGTGCCCACGCCACAAAAGATATTAGGAAGTCAATGAGGATCATTTCATGGTGGAGGCAGATCCATTACTTTCACTTTTTATGATGAATCAACTCAGCCAAGGTGGTTAGATATGGGCACAAAAGCCTGGTTTATATTCCGGTCTTGTGTCAAAGCAATCGATCCACCCTACGCTGTAGCATTTACAGTATTCTTCTGCTGTGGTCTGGCTGGGTTCCACTGAGTATACCGCTGAGACTCTTCTCTAGAGCTGGGCTGAGTTTCTTGATTTGCTTTCAACAATGGTGGTTGAAATGGAGCAAATAGAGCTATTAATTGTTGAACGGTTACTTTCACTAAAAGTGAATTTAATGCTGAAAAGCGTTGAGACCGTAGAGGGAGATGGTGTGGAGATGAGAGATTGGAAGAGCATGAGAGGAAATGTCTTACGAGAATTTTACAAAGTTATTTTCTGGGAGGGGAACATCAGACACAGAAGTCTACACTAGGTTTTAGGTCAGGAAAACATTATTGGTAGCTTAAAGCTGTAAAACCCGGTCTTATGAATATTGAGGCGTTTGTTAGACTCAACCATCAACCCAACTTGCACCTCATGTGAACTTTCTTCTACAATACGTCAAAGGTCCGATGGATTTATGGGATTCTTAATCACAAAATTAAGAATATTGAGTATCTTTGACATTATCCAAAACCATAAAATGTGCAAAACCTTCCCTTGACAGCAGCTAGCAGCTCAACAGCAACAAAGAGGGAAACCCTCTCTCTATCTTTGCTGCCGGTGTTGAGATGCAGGATCATCTCTGCAGCAGAGCTGATGCATCCCGATGGCAGGTGTGTCTTTTCATGGACGCAAAATTAGCTCTCCACTGAGTGCAGGATGAGTGGTTAAAGTCTGAATTATTCTCACAAGAAGAGGAAAAAAACATGGATTTACTGGAGGTGCACAAATACTTGGATTTGATTGGCAATGATTCCAGAAAAAAAAAATGACCGCAATATAATAAATGGAAGTTTGGGTGCTTACATTTTTTACATTTTCTCAACAAATATAACAAAGCAGTAATATATTGGCTATTTTTATCCCCAATTAAGCTCTTCTCATTACATTGCCTTACATTTAACGCTCACTTAGAAAACATGTATTTATGTTGTTACCTACGTGGTAGTTTAGGGATTATAGTGTTTCAGAAGACCAACCACAAAAAGGCACGGCATTGCTCCCATTTTTCCATCAGCTCAAAGCACACACATGCTATATTTAAAAGAGTGACATAGTGCGTTTACATGCGCCGGCCAGTCAGTATCCACTCTAACGGAGCCATTTAAAGAAAGCTGCCTGATGAGGGTTAAGCCTGTTTTAACCATCATGTCTATAAACCTGTCCCAAGAAATTAAACTCAAATGTGTCTCCAGCCTTTGCGAAGCCAAAGATTAGGTGTAATCTACCACTGCGATCTCAGTTTGTGATTATCAGTGTGGAAATGATCCATTTAAGTCTGTAGCTGGTTTGTTCATGTGCGGCGGGTGTCGGGGGTGGTGTTGGTGGGTTGGTGGGGGGTCCACAGCTGAGCGGGCCATGCTGAGGGGAGTGGGCGGTGTAAGTGAATGACGAATGAGCCCGATAGAGGTTGTAAGAGCTAAAAACAAACCAGCTGTGGCACAAAAGTGTGTGGTCCAAGCGTCCGGACGAAGTGGTGCAAAAGTGAACAGACTAACTAAACTGGTACTTATTCATGGTTTCAAACTGGAGAGTCGCTTTATGGCGTCGTGGAGAGACTAGAAAAAAAACAAACAAACAATAACAGATCTTTGAATTTCCAGATACTCCGGTTGCAGCCTCGTCAGTGTGAGGACTAACTTCCTCTCTTCAATATATTTAAGCTTTGGACTGTTGTTTTAGAGAACAACACAACAAATTTCGACCAGGAGATTGTGATTGATATTTTTCACCATTTTGAAGTCAAGCCAATCTCATACAAATGTGTGTCAAGACCAGGAGAATGACCTCGATGCCTTAACAATATATTGCATGATGGTGGCGGTGGGGTGACGTCTTCAAGACAGTGTGTCAGGATGCATCAGTCAGGTGTAAACATTAACACTGCATCCAGAAAAAACACAGCTCTGTATACAAGAGGAAGTATTAATCCTGTCTATCTTACAGATGCTCTCCTCCTCCTCCTCCTCCTCCTCATCAGCTCCTCCTCATCAGCTCCTCCTTATTGTTGCACACAGTTTTTCACAGTGTAATCTCAATCAGTGGTTGCGTTTGAAATCATCGTTGGTTCTTATGACTTCTTGAATACGTTTATGTTTTATGTGCATTTACGCTATTTCAAATGGATTAATTTGGTCGTATGTTTTATATGTAGACTTCTGATGTATTTAACCCTGGCCCCAGGTCCTGACCCGAGGAACGGGGGAAAAAATACATACAAAAAAAAACTTAAGATAAAGGACTGGTTCACCCAAAAATGAAATTCAGTCTTTATCCCCTCCCCCTCATGCAGGCGCACGACTGGATAAAGTTTTTGCCGATGTTGCAATAATCTAAACATAGACAGAGATCAACTTAACTTAAATATAATGTAAAACAATAGTCAAGAAAACATGAACTGCCTCCATACTGCTCACCTGAAGGAATCCAAGTGTCTGTTGTTTTGAAAGATTTCACTGATCTTTTTGGCCTCCACGCCATAACCTGCAGCTCGCAGCCATGACAGGAGTTGTTTTGTTTGTTGTTGTTTTTTTAACAATTGCGCATGTCGAGGCTGTGGGGTGTTTTGATCAGCAAGGATGTGGACATTGAGACTAGCAGCAAAGAGGCATTTAATGATGCTATCGTGTATTTTTGTGTAACCTTGTCGCCGAACCAGGGAATCGGCGAACTAATTTTCAGACACATTATAGACAAATTAAAGGGAGAAATAGTAAACCACCATTTACTAGGATGACATAGTTATCAATGAATATCTCAATATTGAGCTGGAGGCTTTTTTATCCTCCATTTTGGGTTTAAATCAGCATATAAGCAGTAAATCATGTTATGAGTGGTAGATGGAAGTTATTCAAATACCTTATAGGCTATGTAGGAATACTGGTTGTTGTTGGGTTTATCGTCTTCTACACTTGGAAAGAGTCGGAGAGTTCCTCCCTTGTTTGAAAAGTTTCCCTCTATACACACTGTGGCTGTGCGTCAGTCAACACTGGCCTCTGAGCTGGGTCACCACGCTACATCAGCTTCAACTTATCTCCACTTCCCCTGACATGCTCTGTTGTCATCTTTCTGAGTGCTTCGCTGGACAGCCACAATGGCTCTCCGACCACTAATGAGAGTTTATCAGATGCCAGAGCTGTCATTGAATGTTATGAATTTTTTTTTTTTTTTTTTTTTAGTAAAGCTCGATTATGAGCTTCACAGTGGAAGACAATGTGCGGATTAGAATGTCACACAGAAGCAGAAGAAGGTCAAAATATTTCTCCTCTACTGTATTTATCGAGCAAGGTTATGGTAACCCTCCTGCCAGCCTCGACAGTCGCCCTGTTAGGGTAACAAAAGTTTCATATTAGAGTTTTAAAAAGGCAAAGACGCGTCACAAAACAACACCGAAATACAAAAAGCAGGCATGTGAGGTGAGTTAAAAAAAAAAAAAAGATTTAAAAATTTTTTCAAACAAGAAAGATAGGGTTGACATTCAGACTTACATTTAGTTGCCACTGCACATATCGGCTACATGTGGGCTCTTTAAACCCGGGAAAAACCGTGAAGCAGATGGATTGCATTTGTGGCCAAAATGCATAAAATTGCTGAAGCGGCAAACTTTCAATGCTTCCATGTATGTTGTTGATCGTGTAGCCCAGACTGCTTGTCGTGTGTGGGTCTTAGATCAGAAGCGGGACGGAAATTACCGCTGTTATGACCAGCTCAAAAGCCCCAGCATAAACAGGAAGGTGGATACACGGACTTTAACGGATGAAAAACAAAGTTTATCAAAGTAAATCAATAACTGAAGGAAAATGAAGTGTGTGGGTCAGAGTCAGTGGCGTTTGAAAGGAAGTGGATGGTTATGTGGCGCATGTGATGTGTGTGTGTGAAATTGTACCAAACTAATCAGGGGAAAAGAAAGGACTTGCGTGCTTATGTAGCGGAGACACTGGCCAGGTGTCCCCAGTCCTCCATTAGCAGCTCAGCTCCACCCACACAAGAAAAAGAAGGCCAGGAGAACAGACCCCGGAGCCAAGAGCGGCTTAGAGAGTGAGCTCAGCTGACTCAGTTTGGATGAGATCTTTCTTAATAAATGGATTTGAATAAGAATATAATAAAAACAAAATATATACTTAAAACAACTACTCTGACATAGACCTGAATCTAACTTCACCAATCTGTGGTCAGTAAAAAGAAGACAAAAAAAGGCCCTCAAATCCTCACTTTGAGGTTGGTGGGGGTTTTTTTTCTTTTACCTCAAAAATTTAAATCGTCACAATATACTTTGTTATTTGCGGTCAGCTTTTGTGAAGTGCAAATTATGAATCAGCTCGAAATAGTATAAGAATACTGACTTTGCTGTAAACGTAGGCAGTTTGGCAGGTTCGCTTCACTACATTCTTCGAAATGAAGAATTAAGATGATAATTGAAGGCTGTTAAATAGAAATTTCTCCCCAAAGCTCTAATTTAGAAGTTCAGGTCAGAGCAGTATTTCAATTTTACTGTAAGTCATAAAACCATTGCACGTGAGAGCATAGTGTGTGTGTGTGTGTGTGTGTGTGTGTGTGTGTGTGTGTGTGTGTGTGTGTGTGTGTTTGAAGACAACGGCATCTGTGTTTCCCCTCTGACATTCATATGAGTTGGAGTAGAATGGAGCTGCTGCTCTTGGGCCAATTCTTGGGATGCGCCTGAGGAAACCCCTCTTGTTGGCTACTGGACGGTCTGGATGCAATTAAAATCCATTATGTGTGTGTGTGTGTGTGTGTGTGTGAGAGAGAGAGAGAGAGAGAGAGAGAGAGAGAGAGAGAGAGAGAGAGGACCAGGACAAGAAAAGAAGCAGCCAGATGTGATCTTCTGGGTCTGGCACAAACCACCGTCACCGCTATTAAGGGGGGGGGGGGGGGGGGCACAGCACCAGGTGGTAAATCCCAGACACCACACCCCCCCTCAGGCTTTACAGTTAAAATTTTTGACCAAAATACTAAAAAAGCTTACACACACAAAACTGACACTAATCTTGGGCTTTAACATATCTCGTGAAAGCAGCTGCTGTCTGAAACCAGGGTAAATCTGAGGGGTGGGGCTCTCTGGTGCAGATGAAATCTCTTGCGTTAAGAGCTCCATTAAAGATTGATGAATGTTTGAATTTCAGTTTTTGTCACAGAACTTTTTTGTATTGTTAAAGTAACTTTTAAATTGTAAATAATACTCGTTTAATGACGTACAAAAGCCAAAATTATCAAATCAAAGAAACGGTGAAGTGAGCACTGATAGCAGCATCAATGAGTACAGGTATCGGTAAGCAAGTGGGTGCAAGTGTTTGTATTTCTTCTATCATCATCATTTCAATCTGCAATATTTCTCATAATCAGATAAATTATTTTATTTGATGAAGACTATCAGACGATGCTGTTTAGATGAACACTTGAATGATCTGGTAACATCTGATCATGATTGTGTTGATGTCATGTAGACAGTCACCTGCCCACTCCAGGTCGGGGGGGGAGTCCTGCCTCAAGTATCTCGGGGTCTTGTTCACGAGTGAGGGTAGGATGGAGTGGGAGATTGACAGGCGGATTGGGGCGGCATCCGCAGTGATGCGGGTGCTAAAGCAGTCAGTCGTGGTGAAGAGGGAGCTTAGCCAAAAGGCGAGGCTCTCGATTTACCGATCGATCTACGTTCCAACCCTCACCTATGGTCATGAGCTTTGGGTAATGACCGAAAGAACAAGATCGCGAATACAAGCAGCTGAAATGAGTTTCCTCCGCAGGGTGGCTGGGCTCTCCCTTAGAGACAGGGTGAGAAGCTCAGTCATTCAGTCACTCAGAGTAGAGCCGCTGCTCCTCCATGTCAAGAGGAGTCAGTTGTGGTGGTTCGGGCATCTGGTGAGGACGCCTCCTGGACGCCTCTCTCGGGAGGTTTTCCAGGCATGTCCAACCAGGAGGAGACCTCAGGGTCAACCCAGGACATGCTGGAGGGATTATATCTCTCGACTGGCCTGGGAACGCCACGGGATTCCCCTGGAAGAGCTGGTGAAAGTGATTGGGGAGAGGACAGTCTGGGCTTCCTTTCTGTGGCTGCTACCCCCGCAACTGCAACCGGATAAACTGAGGACGACAACGACGACAATGACGACGACGTATTCATTTAAAAAAACAACAAAAGGACAAGCACTACAGGAAAAAAATAAAACAGTTGGTGGTTTTAAAGGTTGTTTGTCGAACTTAAGAAAAAATGTCTGTTTACTGTGTCAGAACTGCAGTTGCATATACTTATGGATGCATGAACACTTCCATCTCCAAATACTTTATTGGTTTTAATCCCTAATCTGTAAAAGGAAATGAGGGTTGCTTAGTCTGAAAAACAACCTTCTTAAAGGAGATTACAGCTTTTGTTTTGGACTAAACTGACACAGGACCAATGTGTCACCAAAAAAAAAAAAAAAGAATGAATTTTGCACCTCATATTAAACAACCAGATTGAGGCCAGACTTAGCAGTCGCACTTTGCATCGCTTCACTACGCAGACTCAAAGTCCACTAAGGGTGATTTTACATGCCACTCTGCTTCACCAGGAAGTCCTAATGGACCCAAGTTCCCTATTAGAAGTCCGATGCAGATTAACCGCAGGATTAGCATGATTAGCTACTGCAGTAACGCCAGTAAATCAGATTGGGTCTGTGGAGCCAGGAAACATATTCATTATCCTAAACAAAGGGTCATTTAAAAGCACAAGTATTCCGTCTGAAAACAAGGACTTTATGTCTTCCAGCCATGGAAGGAGAATCATCATTTTCATAACTTTGTTACATAATGAGATCATCTGCTATTTAGAGCTTGACAAGCATTTCCAAATGTCAAAAAACATAAGAGGAGATGTTTCTCACAGCACTTTCTGTAACGGTGACATCACATCTACGTTCCAGAATATTGTTCATGGAGGTCCTCACGAGTCGAATAGTATAAGACCTGACCAGGGCATCTGAGACAGTTTACTGGACGAGTATAAGTTCAGCTACAGTATAATGCTCAAGGTTCTGGTTAACAAAAGCAGCTTCTCAGCTTGCGACTGGAAAGGGGGCCATCAGCTGCGCCTGTTTTTGATTAACACCATACCGAGAGTCCTGGGCACCGGTGAAGCTGCAGACTCATAAATTCATTTTCACTGATGAAGCTCAGTTCATTCGAGTGAAAACCAGGTTGGGCTTGACACGTTTTAGGTCAATGTGAATGTGGTGCAGGGGAAATACATGCAGCTTTTAGACAGGCAATGCTGGCAACTCCCAAGGGTCCCACCACCCCTGGTCCTTTGGGGGGGGGTTAACGTTACATCACAGCAATGTCTCAAAGGATGACTACTTCAACAACGCTCACCAGACTATTTGCAATGACATCTCACTCAGAGGCGGCATATGGGGCTATGTCAGACTTGTGCGATTGATCCTTGTCTCCACGGTGATACACACACAGGACACAGAAGGTTTCTGTAGAGGAATTTGTGGTGAAGGCCCGTGTCAAATACAAGAAATAGGCCAGAGACTCAGAGATGGCTTACACTGGACACTTTAATGATCGTTCATCACAGATTTACAAGGTTTGCTGTGAGATTAGGTTGAGTCAGCTCTCCCAGAACGTCCGATCTCCTTCCCTCGTATACATTTGCACCTGTATTGTTGGGCACTATCAGTAATACCTCGTCGGAACAGACAGATGTGACCTTCATATTGTCAGAACAGTTATGAACATAGACAATGCTGGTGCTTTGAGTGTCCGCTTCACTATCAGTAGGTGTTCCAGCAACAAAGTTACAATTAACAGAGAACTTATTGAAGACACTCGCAGGTTCACCCCCAGGCCTAGGTCAAGGTCCGGTGTCAGATCGGCTCTTATTCTTACAGACAAATCATGAGAATAAGACCAAGAAAGTTAAAACAAAGGATACCAGATGAAATGCCTCATCAGTTTCCATTAGGAAGTGACAAAATGAGGATGAAGATTACACAACGCAATGCAGCTGTAAATGGGACGTTTGATTGTAGATAAATACGATGGTCATGAACTGAATGTGGACAGAATGAACTCCGTGTTCCTCCCACAGTCCAAAGACATCAAGAGGGGACGAGGCTGATTGATACTCTAAATTGACCGTAGGTGTGGCTGTGAGTGTGAATGGTTGTCTGTCTGTATGTGTTGGCCCTGAGATGGGCTGGCCCGTCCAGGGTGAACCCCGCCTCTTGTCCGAAGGCTGCTGGGATAGGCTCCAGCCCCCCGTGACCCTTAACAGGATAAGCAGATTTCTATTTCTAAATCTCAATCAGGAACATTCTGTAACTTGATTTTATACGAGTGTGTGATCACGTACCTCTCGGCTCCTCTTCAAGCGAGCTACAGCTTGGGTTATTGCAGTGTTGTACACGGCACACAAGACAATATTTCTCCTGCTGAGTGTGATATGATTCGGTGTGTAATGCAAAAATTGCGGCATAGCTGTTGAATTAAAGCGTCATATCGTAAGCTGCTACATTTTATGCAACTGAAAATGACATTCGAGCCGTGACAGTGAACTTGAACAGTCAAGCTGATATGCAACAATCCATGTTGTTAGGGACAACGTTGTTTACACCCACCCTAAATGACTGCCTCACCAGTAGGACTCCTTCATATGACATTCATAAAAAGTAATCATTTGTGACAGCAGAACCTGCATTGGAAAGAGCAAGCCAAATTTGTCAGACGATGGAAATGCATCTAATTTCTTACTACATTTTTATAAAAGTCACAATTACCTGTAAAGAAAACCTGAATTTAGAGTCTCTCCCATGTGTCAGATTGAGGGAAACATTTCACATGTCTCAACAACATCCTTTGTGTCTGGGGGGAAAAAAGGACCTTTAGGAGCCTTTGTGGTATCCAAACCAACCTCAACACCAAGAATTCCCATACAACACATGAAAACTCACAAATGTCAGCATATGGAGAAATCAGGCCGCTAATCGTCTTTTGTCACCCGGCGGCATTCCTGATGTTGAGCCCCGGCAACCAGGACTTAGGGAAGCTCAGAGATTTGGTTTGACAGCCGTGTCACCGAGCTTAGTGCTTCTCAGGGAGGGGCTGACCGCCTCTCATTGGGGACCCCCATGGACCGTGTTTGGGTGAGGAGGGGGAGACAGGGGTGGGATAATATCACAATACAATGTAGAGCAGCTAGGAACTAAAAAAAAAAAAAAAAAGGGTGATCCAGAACATTAAACATGGGAAGAAATTTGATTGTTGAACCTGTGTTTTTGTCAACTTTGACCTGCTGGTCAAAGATAGATTTAGCTGATGATACCAACACAATCAAATAAAAAAAACATTCTATACATGAGTAGCACTCGTGTCTCCATCTGTGGGACAGTTAAACATTTTATTTGTTACATCTTGATATTTTGTGTGAATTTCACCTGAAAAATATCCCGATTTAATAATAGTCCCTCTAAATATTGATTAAAAATATAGTCTGTACTGCAGGATAGAAAAGTACTTTCCAAGCTGTGTTTTTAAGGATTATTATTTTGTTTTGTTTTTTTTAAACCTTAATTTATTCACATGATCTCATTGACACACAAGCCTCATTCACACGAGATCCAAGTCAAGACAGCAAGTCACGGGATAAACGTTCAGTGTATTTCGATATGTTTTCTTGAATTAAAATGACACTTTCAACTGTTGTAGACACAGAAGATGTATGTATAGACACACAAACACACAAGCGTCATTTGCAGTTCGAAAAAATGTTGCAGTTTCGTCTTGGACGATTGAAATGTTAAGGTTTTGTGGGGTGTTTTTGTGGGGATGTAGGATGCTGTCTCAACTGAAACCGGCTGGAATGTATAGTCATGTATGTCGACTATGAACGGTGGATGTACCGGATATGTCAACATGCAAACTTCATAATCAGTAAAGGGAAGACGTTTAAATCTTGGCTGGTTTGGAGATTAAATTCTGATCAATTCAAGGATGTAGAGCTACATAACTAAATATGAAATATGTCCTGTCAGCTAAAACACTGAGCAGCTGGACTGAAAACCTTCATTTATCACTAAAAATCAGAGTCGCCTTTAATACCGTTTATATGTAGTTTGTACTGTAATTGCGCCTTTTTAGAATACAGCGGTTTTTGATCCTCTGATTAGAGGCGAGACCATTTGGAAAGACTCTAAAATGAAAGCCCAAAAATAGCCAGGTCTATCTGTAGCTCCACTCTGGCCAGTAGAGGGCTGTTTCATGTTGGACTGCTCGTGGCTATTTCTGTCACTTCCTCCACTTCTTCCACAATCCCAAACACATCATTAAGAGACCGCAATCATAGCCTAGCCTATGTGTGTGTGTGTGTGTGTATGTGTGTGTGTGTGTGTATATACAGTATATATATATATATATATATATATATATATATATATATATATATATATATATATATATATATATATATATATATACACACACACACACACACACACACTACCAGTCAAAAGTTTGAACACACCTTCTCATTTAATGTTTTTTCTGTTTTCTTTGACTATCTACATTGTAGATTCTCATTGAAGGAATCAAAACTATGAATGAACACATTGAATTATGTAGTAAACAAAAAAGTGTGAAATAACCAAACATGTTTTATATTCTAGATTCCTCAGAACAGCCACCCTTTGCTTTGATTGCTGCTTTGCTCACTCTCTCTCTGAGCTTCATGAGGTCGTCACCTGAAATGGTTTTCCAGCAGTCTTGAAGGAGTTCCCAGAGATGCTGAGCCCCTGTTGGTCCTTTTGCCTTCACTCTGCTCCATCTCATCCCAAACCATCTGGGTTGGGTGCAGGTCAGGTGACTTGAGGCCAGGTCATCTGACGCAGCACTCCGTCACTCTCCTTGGTCTAACAGTCCTCCCACAGCCTTGAGGTGTGTTTGAGGTCGTTGTCCTGATGAAAAATAAATGATGGTCCAGCTAAACACAAACTGGATGGGCTGGCGTGTTGCTGCAGGACGCTGTGGTAGCCATGCTGGTTCAGTGTGCCTTCAGTTTTGAATAAATCCCCACCAGTGTCACCAGCAAAGCCCCCCCACACCATCACACCTCCTCCTCCATGCTTCACGGTGGGAGCCATGCATGTAGAGACCATCCGGTCACCTTTTCTGTGTCACACAAAGACATGGCAGGTGGAACCAAAGATCTCAAACTTGGACTCATCAGATCAAAGCACAGACTTCCACTGGTCTGATGTCCATTCCTTGTGGTTCTTGGTTCAAACAAATCTCTTCTGCTTGTTGCTTTACCTTAGCAGTGGTTTCTTAGCAGCGATTCAACCATAAAGGCCTGATTGGTGCAGTCTCCTCTGGAGTTGATGTAGAGATATGTCTGCTACCAGAACTCTGTGTGCCATTTATCTGGGCTCCAGCCTGAGGTGCTGTTAACTTGTGATTTCTGAGGCTGGTGACTCAGATGAACTCATCCTCAGCAGCACAGGAGACTCTTGGTCTTCTTTCCTAGGGAGGTCCTCATGTGAGCCAGTTTCGTTGTGGTGCCTGATGGTTTCTGCAACTGCACTTGAAGACACATTCAAAGTTTTTTCAAATTTTCTGGACTGACTGACCTTCAGTTCTTAAAGTATTGATGGACTGTCGTTTCTCTTAACTTAGCTGGCTGGTTCTTGCCATCATATGAATCCTAACAGTTGTCAAATAGGGCTGTCAGCTGTGCACCAACCTGACTTCTGCACAACACAACTGATGGTCCCAACCTCATTAGGAAGGCAAGAAATTCCACAAATGAACCCTGACAAGACAAACCTGGGAAGTGAAAACCATTTCAGGTGATGACATCATGAAGCTCACTGAGAGAAGACCAAGGGTTTGCAGCGCTGTCAACAAAGCAAAGGGTGGCTACTTTGAGGAATCAAAAAAAAAAAAGATATTTACGGTTATTAAACAATTTGTTCTTAGCTACATAATACCATATAATTCCATAATATATCTTGCTTCATGTATTTGATGTCTTCGTATGTATCTACAATGTAGAAAGTGGAAAAAACAAAGATAAACATTGAACAAGAAGGTGAACTTTGGACCGGTAGAACATGTACACATTCAAATACACATGTATAGTTAGATACAGTTATAGATATAGATATATACGCACTCCCCGCTATTATATGCATTAGGAGAGAGAGCAGTTTCTCGACTCTTTTCAACTCAGCACATTTCCATGAACCTTCTTCTCACATGTTGTTGAACTGTAATTTTTGCACCCACAGTTTCCCTGCAACTATAAGTAGGACAGCTACTCAGCCGCGATCTCATATTTTTAAAAGCAAAAGCAGCTATATTTGTTCTTGAAACTCGCTGTGACCCTCCTGCACACTCTCTTGCCACTCGTGCATGCGTCTATAGTAAACCCATAGTTTGTGTGCACCATAGTGAGAGTCAGCGTAAACATTATCTTTTGCAATTTTCTGTCGGTGACCACACTTGAAATCCAAACTTCAATCTGTATCGACACTTAGAGAAGACATCATGTAACAGGGGAGCAATTGTGAGTAGAAATATATTCGAAACCCAAGCTGCAGTTGCCAGGTCCAAGACTTAAGCTGCGGTTGCCAGGTCCTGGAGGAAAAACAATGGGAAGCTGCTGAGCAGTGAATGTGGTCGGCAGCAGAGGAGCCGCCCCGTCTTCCTTTAATGTGGCTTCTTAGCTGTCTCATTGGCCGCCAGCTCCTTGGTGATTTACACCACAGCAGCTATTCACAACCCAAACAAACCCCAGACAACTAATTATGTCAGGTTGACTCTGTCGGCTTATCGTAGAAGCAAAACAGAGAAGAAAAGGATGACCACAGAGGCAGACATCTCTGGATTGTAACTCTAGACCATGCAGAACTTGAGCCCTGGTTCTGCCTGATGCTGTCGACTGTACTACAAGATCGGGGAGGTCTGGGGAGGCTGAACGCTATATTATTATGAAATTAAGGGTGTTCATACCTCTTTTCTGATGAGGCATGTAGTGTTTTAAAAAAGAGGGTGCATATTTGTGTAGTCATGTATGTAAGGAAAAAAATCCCTGGCAAGGAAATTTTAATCCTCTTTTTTCCTCACAAAGCTAATTCCCAAATATCTTTACATTCTATCACTGGGTGAAGGAATTCAAAAGAATGTTGAGTTAACTAATGAAACCTAGTTCTACTTCATGTCACAAGAACAGTAAAATACAGTGAAAAGACCATAGAAGTGACAGATGGAATTAAATCATCCGAAAGTTTTCGAATTTAAACTCGAGAATAAAATCAGCCCAACGGCTGCGATAAAGCAGAAAAGACAGTTGCTGCTGAGTCCTTCCAGATGTCCTTTTAAAACTCGGCTTTTCAAGAATTTTGGAAACAGAGGTTGGTTTTTTTTTGGTTTTATTGTTGTTGTTTTTTAAATCAAGACTGACGCCTCAAGGTCTATTGAGCAGCGACTGAAATAATCTGTGAGAGGTCCAGTGCCAAAGGAGCTCCAGATGACCGGATGAAGGGTTCGTGTCAGCGGGCCGGAAATCGTCCGGCAAATGCGGGCCAAATCTTGCCGTTAATCTCACACCTAAGAAGTATCGTGATCATGATTTTTCCTTTTCAAAAACACTTCCTCTCACTCTGTATAAATTTTCCACTCCAAGCTCTGATGACTACAGCTCTTAATGAAGGAGAAAAATTGTTTAGATTCAGGTCCATCACAAAAAAAGTTCTTCCTTGGCCCATAATCCGACACTCGGAAAGATGGAAATATCACCACTACAACCCGGATCCTCAAAAGGAATTCCCACCATCAGCTTTGAATACTCTTCTTCTGTTGTCAGAATTATTTTTGTCACTGTTGCCACCTGTCCCTGGTCCTCAAATATACTGCGCGTGGACAAGTTTCATTGTCCAAAAATATCCAAATCAGTTAAATCAGTTTGGTTTTTTTTTTTAAGTGTATCAAAACTATGTCATGTCAAGATTCATATCCCAGAAATATCCCTGAAAATGGGGGTTGTAAAATGGATTAATAGATTTAGTATTTTTGGTCAGTTTTACCAGTAAGTGTGGAAACAGTAAAAAAAAAAAAAAAAAGATTTGTGCATTCCTTATAGGGATCTGAACCTCCTTGTGAAGATGAAACTTGAACATTTTCACAAAATAATGAATAATTTAAAAAAAAAGTTGTCAATTACTTTTTTATTTTCTATTTTCATCGTCAACCAAGAAATTAAAAAAAGACAATCACAAATACTCTCGTGGTTCTGACTGGATGGTTCTGTTTAGTTGAGAGCACTTCCTTTTGGACCTTTTGAGCTGTATTATCAAAAAACAAACATTTATTTTTGTAGTTTTAATCTTTGCATTTCCTGCATTTGTGGTTTGATTTGTCTCGTCACTTCCTCTTTCATTTTGTGATCACTTCCCTTCTTTGTCTTTGTGCTCTGCTGTGAGTTTGGAAAGAGACTAATGAGCCACGTTTCCTCGGGTTTGCGTTGCAGTGACATCACACTTTTGTCACACGTTTACACGCAACCAGTTTACCTGCAGCTCCCAGTCAAGAGTTAACAGCCCGGACGGATGGTCTGATTATTGTCTCGTGGTTTCTTTCAATTTCACAGACCCTCGTAGAACGTAGCTGTGTAGAAACACACAGCAGCAGTGTGCGTTCACCCCTGAAATTTAGCAAAGTAACCCAATTCCAAATTAATGAACATAAATAACGTAACTGATAACTTGCTGCCCTCTCGCCAGTAGCTCAAACCCTTTTGTACCTGTATGTTTGTCTTTATTTTTCTTGTGTTGTCTGTTTCCTTTTAAATATCGCTGCAACGTTAGCCTTTTTTCAATTTTTTTTAGCACCGGTTTTCCACTTTTCAAAGCAAAAACAACACGTATGTAATCTTTTTTTTTATTCACATTCGCTTTCTTAAGAGGTCTGAGTGACTTCACGTTGGCTTTAACCACTCAGGTGATATTTTTCACAGAAACAGAGTTTGCCTAGCGACCTGTAGCCTCACGTCTGGAACCATGTCCTTTCCTGCATCACTTTGGCTCTTGTTCAATCCACCTCTGCCGCCCTTATAAAGGCAAATTTTACTGCATACTTTCCTATACACCCCTGCCCCTGAGGTCTGCATGTTTCCGAGTCTTAATGGCACCACTGAGGCATTTTTGGAGAGTCCTGTTTTTTTCCTCTCAAAATGGTCTAAAAGAGAATAAAAAGGTATCAGGAAAGATTCTGACCAGATCAGAGGAGACCTTTTTCTCAGAAAATACTTCTGTTACTACGTCTGTTTTTCATTAAAGCATAAAAAATATGTTAGACAAGTTGGGGTCTATGCTGGATAACGCTCACCTCAACGTGTTTCTTTCCACATGAAATCGGAAACACAGACCGAGCGCTGTAGCTTATGACTGGACTACAAAGGGCACACCAGGCATTTAATAAGATGCAGATCTCCACTGCCTATCTGAGAAGGATGGGAGCAGTCAGACTTGGCTCTGACAGGAAATTCAGGTATTTCCTTTGGGTTTTTTTTTTCTCCCTTGGAGGCTGACACAATCATATCTTACATTTGGATTCATTCACCAATTTTTTTTTTTTTTTTTTAAATTTGATCTTGAGAAATGCCCAAAGAGGAGCCCACGTCAGATTCACGACGAGCTCTTTAACCTCGGAATGTTTGCACCTGTGTTTTTATAATGATCGACCCCGTTGTCCTCATAAATGTAAAGCGTTCCACTTGTTTCTAATTACTACAGGTAAACACCCTGCCAATCCCCATAAAAAGGGATGAGACTACAGGTCTGTACACACACACACACACACACACACGCACACACACACACACACACAACACAACAGCAGTTTAATTTAAAGTAAAAAATTTTAAATATCCATGCTGATCAGCTCGTTAGTGTCACTTGGCATCATTGAGGAAATGTCTTTCCACATTAATTTGGTCTCACACGCTAAAGGACTTTCTAAAACCTCGATTTAGTTTTACGAACAGGAAGCAAAGCCGAAAGGCTATCTGTTACTCCTTACTCCTATATTGTGTACCTCGAATAACACACTCGCACCTAGTGTGTAAGAACAAATTTGCATGGAACATTTCATGATGAACACCCATGATAAGAAACCAGAACACAAGTACTATGTGCTTTGCTGTTACAAAGTGTTCCTGTTTATGATACAGAACAGACAGCAGGTTGCACTTCCATCTGATGCAAAGCACAAGTCATACATACACACACACACACACACACACACACACATATATATATATATATATATATATATATATATACATACAGTATAATATTCACTCTCACAGCCACACCTACAGTCAGTTTAGAGTATCAATCAGCCTCGTCCCCTCTTGATGTCTTTGGACTGTGGGAGGAAGTTGGAGTACCAGAGAGAACCCACACAGGAACAGGGAGAACATGGAGACTCACACAGAAAGATCCTGTGATGGAGCCGGGACTTGAACCTGGAACCTTCTTGCTGTGAGGCAACAGTGCTGACCACTGCACTCCCATTCCACCATGGCATTAAATCAATCTAAGTTAAACTGGAGGCTATTTACCCCTCCCATACCCTGTGCGTGTGGCAGCGTACGGCTGGTCTGTTGATTGTGAGGAAGAGACACCTGAAAATATTTGAATTTTTCAAAAGGGAGCTGACTGATCCATGTGCTGTGATTCTAATATCACGTCCTGCGTCCACTGGGGGCACAAGAGAAAAGACTGTGTATTATGTTGCTGTACAAAATGTGAAGACAGCGTAATTCCTCCTGTAGCTGCAGCTTACAGTTGTCCTCAAGTCAGAATACTCATCCAACATGTGAGGTTTGGGAAGATCTGACTGATATACATGAGTGTAGATTTGTGGTTTGTCATCTTCGTCATTGGTAACATCTTTTCATGCAAACTTTCAAAAATGTCATTGATTCTTCATTGCTACACACATCCATCAAGTCAGGTAAACATCAGCCTCATAGTTTGATAGATACACAAGATAAACAGTTACTGGCCAAGGCGATGACGCTAAATGTGTGTGTGTGTGTGTGTGTGTGTGTGCATGCGCGCGTACATGGGTGGAAACTACTTGTGAGTCGATACAGTTTAATCAGGTTCAGCTTGACTGTTTTGGGTGAAATTCACCTGCTGCTCATTCAGGTCAAGCTTCCCTCTGATGTAACCAGTCCCTGTCAACATGTTAAAAGTTTAGGAATCCTCTGTAATAAATTAACTCGGGTGAAGCTGTAAAAATGAAGAACTGGAGTAAATCTTCTGCTCCTCTTTGCTCTTCAGGCACACCTGCTCACCCCCAGGTTGCGCAAAGGAGGGGTGGAGGGGTGGGCTCGGACAACTTAGAAGGGGGCAACGACCTTGCATACCCCGAAAAGTCAAGAGTAATGCTTCAAGCTGGTTACTTGAACTGCTGGTTGCTGTTTTCAGTCTTGTGTGAGGGCGTCGTCACGTGCGGGGGAAAGATTCTTGACCGGTGAATTTCAGAACAGCGAATGCCAGCAGACTTTAAACTGAAAGCCACACAGCATGCTGTGTGTGCATGTGGACGCTTAAACAAACACACTATATAGTGTGAAGGAGCCCTGCAGAGTGCTTTCCATGGGATGTCACTTATTCTGACTTCCAGGGAGGGAAAAAACAAGTGACTTTCTGAAAACCACTAACAAGCTCTCCTACTGTGAAGTTAAATTTGCACGGACCGCGCTGTTTTTCACACCATGTGAAGCACACAGAGTATATTTCAGGGTCGGTCATCGCAAATCATTTTCTTAATTTCGTTTTGTAAATACTGGAGGTGGAAAACAATAGGAGAGTATAAGAACAGCAGATGAGCGGCGGTACCACCAGCTCTCTCATTCTTCTCTTTTAAAGTGACATCCACTTCTGTGGGACAAATCAAATGATTCTGACACATCAGGTTAGTGAAACGTATCCAAAGTATAGAAATAAAGCTATTTTTGTTGTTGTTGTTGTTGTTTTTTACACAAACTCAGTTGTTCCCAGTGAGAAATATTCCACCTCCTGCTGGATACCCCCTTTTTACCTCCACAGGTGACTTTGCCACCACCATGGGCTCGATTAGCATGCTAACATGAATGCTAGTTCTGTCCAGACGCCTCAGTTGATGTGCTGCCCCCTTCTGCTCTTCCCACAGTTGTGGGGTCAGATGATTTGATCCACATTTGAGCCAGTTAGGCAACGTGTTGGATGCTAAAATGCACATCATAGGAGTTCACCTCCAGAAAGCCTTACCCTGCCTCTGACTGGCTTGTATGAATTACATGCCTCTGGTTCCTTGCTCCTTTGGAGTGAGATGAATCAAGGTCAGAGGATCAGAGCCAATCAGAGGAAGGCCTTTGCAGAAAGCAGGTGGGAAAAAGATTTCAATACAATGTAATGGAATTTGAAAACTACTCAACCATGTTAAAAATAGAAAAACAAGCGCAGATGAGTTTTCAACTTAAGCGACCAAACCTGATTTTTGATGAACCTGTCATGAATTCAGCTTTTGTTCCTTCGTTTTTGGGTGAATTATTCCTGATACTGGGATGGTGGTCAGTAATGCAAAATCAAAACTATCCATCACTCTGCTCAAACGCCCTGAAGCTATAGAGTAACGAGCCAGTTTTGAACTTTTAAGGAAGTAAAATTGTCATCATAGAGATAACTTAAGCACAGATACTTGAAAACTCAGTATAGCTATGAAGTACTCCCTGCAGCTCTCTCCCTGGCAAGTGCAGCTTGCTTAGATGTTGGAGACATCCTGTCCTTGAATGATCCCTGGCTCTGCTACGAGATCTCACCTCAGGGCTGGAAAGCGAGACAAGGAAACGCAGGACCTGCTGAGCCAGCCAATCTTACCGAGTGTGCAGGAAGCTGGACAGACTGATGGAGAGCTGTGCTGCAGAGCCACGTTAACACCGCAACTCTGTGACTAAATAGATTCCAGTTGGTAATTTGAATGCCTCATGTGTGTTGTTGTGCTTTCAAGTATTGAGGAAATCACAGTTTTATAATTAGGAGACAAAACATTATCCCAGCAGGAACGAGAGGTGCACCGTAGCACGTTGTTCTGGATAATCGTGTGCAGCAGCCACACGGCCGGCTGGAAGCGAATGTCACGCTGCTGCCTGGTTGTCACTGGTGGCTCAGCTGAGGAGTCACGTTCAACAGTGGAACAGTGGAAGTGGTTTGAAGCCCTCTGAGCCAGTAACAAGAGAGGCTGGCCAGTAGAGGGCGATAGGGTGCCACATTGTTTGACCTACCCCAACACACAAATACTGATCAATATTTGCATATTTTAATTAAGTCACGCACCGTACAATATGTGCAAAAATATTATAGAAAGCCAGCTTAGCGGCACCTTTCTTCCTGTGTGTCCCAACCAACCTGCGTTTCCATTAACACACAGTAACACACATTGTGAAGAGTCACATTGGGAGAGGTTGATGGAAAATGTCAAATTCAAACCAAAAAAAAAAAAAAAGTGGGCAAATGAATGGCAAAATAAATGTTCTGCCTGTTTGGAAAGGGAAAAAAATGTAGGCACCGAATAGGAAATGGGAACATATTTTACTAATATGTTTTGGACGCAGTGACATTTAACTGACATTAAAAAAAAAAAAAATGAATCGACTTCAGTTTGTAGAGTAGAGATTAATGAGGATTCTGACAACAAAGCTCTGCCTCATTCACTTCCATGCAGGTTTAAATAAGGAAGGAATGAAGTCGCGTGTAATTATTTCAATATTCATTATTATTATTATTTCAATATTTCATTTTCTTTTGCAGATTTTGTGATAATTTATGATCAAATCTAAAATGTGTTCGAACAGAAACCTCATTTGTGGATCCAATCTCTGACTTTTTGCGGAGGGATGTGATGCAGCCCAGTTACTTACTTGCGAAGCTCGATCAAGTACCAATGCGTTGCCCTTTTTTAATTTTATTTTTCATTTTCTCTGGTGTTAACCAAGAAATGAACTGAGCACTGAAGTTCTGATGTATGACAGCATCTCTTTACGTGTGAATAACTGACAAACTTGTCGCAGTTGCTGTGCATCAACCTACTGTATTTCACGCTGTAATTCCCAGCCAGAATGATTTTCCCATTGACCCCGGCTGATCCTCTGGGATCATAATTCCTAGGTGTAATTAAAGTAGCTCTGGGTATGTTTCTGAGAAACATAAGGAAGGATTACTCCCCCGTTCTAACTAGCTCGTTAGCTAGCTAGCAGTCAGCTGTTTGGAACTCCTTCATGCACACACAGAGAAGAGAAGGTGTCTATCTGATCGCCTGGTACTAAAATGATGGACAATAAGCATATCCCCCCCCCCCCCCCCCCAAAAAAAGTTGGCATGTTCCTTTAAATCTACTGTCATAAAAGTTACTGAAAATTATTGAAAATCAAAATAGCTGGTGAATTCATTTGACAATGAATCACTTAACAAACCCCTGAGGCCCAAGTTATAAGTGACCAGTCAACGCAAGTTTAAAGGTACGCTGTTTACTGAAGAAATGCAGATTTATTTATTGCAACTTATACGTATAATCTTTCAGTCCTTACATTCTAACCCGTGCAGTCTGCACTCATTACTCTTCTTTCTGAAGGCTGTAGTCGTTGGTGGAACTTGCGTGCTATTCACACAGACCTTCTTTAATGTTTTCAGCATAAACACACATTTTCTAAAAGCTTCTTGTTGAAGTGACATAATTACTTCATCCTCTTTGACCGAAGTAACGTGCAGAGCAACCTCTCAGCTGCTTTTTTCTAATAATCCAATTTTGTCTTGGCCTGCTTTAGCGGCGAGGGGAAGCACGACATCACAAGTTCCGACAAGGGTCTTAAATATACGTGTGGTTAAAAGAATCCAGCCTGCGGCGCTGCTACCCAATGTGTTCTCGATGCTCCGAAGATATCTTAACACTCATCGTATAATGGAATATGCGTTGAAAAAGCTCTAAAAGAGAGTGCAGTGGCACTTCATAAAGAGTGTGTTTCCTTCCTCAAAATGTTGAGCTCCACCAGAAGCGGATGTTGTTGTCATCTACTCCTCATTTCTATTTTGGACCGCACAAACCAACCCGCCATTATTGCAGGATGTCTCCATGAAATCATAACCTGCTCAAATTCTTGATGGAACCGAGGGGGTTATCATACCATATTTAATACGACAACTGAATACCCAAATGGTTCAAAAAGGCATGTGGTACCATAATGGTCGCTGGTGTCATGGCTGCCAGGGACAAACTATGTTTACCACACAAACAGCAAAGGATCCATTTAGATCTATAGGATGCCAAAGTGAAATAAAAAAAAAAAAAAAAAAGGATACAGATATCAAGTTGAAAACATTTGCATCACCTCATAAACCAGGAGGTCAACCACCGTGGATTCACATTTATAGTAAAAAACAAATGTCCCTTTCCTGTAATTTTCACAAACTTTCCTGACCACAGTCAACCAAACAGGATGCATTTTTATATCCTAGTGTGGCATTTAAATACACGATGAGATTCCTGTTAAACATTTTACAGACTCGACAAGGAGGACTAGCTGAGCTATTGACACGAGCACTCGTCAGAAATGAAAACACACTTTTTTTTAACGTATATTGAAAGGATTTTAAATGGGGCATTTATTTTGCTTGTCCCTCCATCTATGTTCATGACAAAACTTTCAGCCACTATTCAGCCGCTTTTTATCATTGCTAATCCTGTGAGTAATTTAGTGACTTTCAAATAAAGCTCAAATTCAAAGTGGTTGTTGCACATTTGTTTTAAATCAGCGTCTGTATTCCACCCGCCTGAGTTCCTGATTCAGTTCTGGTTCAACAAATTATCAGCCCAAATGATTTTGACGGGTTTAAAGACATAATCTGCGTGTTTCCGACCGGATCTGAGCCTCCCAGATCTCAAATTGTTTGGTAATGATGAGTGCTGACAAGCTGGATGTTAGCGTATAGCAGTAGCTAACACGAGCCCGACAGTGAATCTTTATTTCACCCCCACCTCACGTTGCAAACGACACAAACCGTGCTCCTTCAGTCTTTAACCATGACTTAATCCGCAAGTTTTTCTTTTTTTCTACTTTCCTATGCAAAACATTGCCAACTCAAGCGCAATTTTGATGATGACTGCCCCCACCTCCATACTTGTTTGTTTTTTTCTCGACACATTTTACCACGTGGGTTTCCATAATATCCCGATTCCCTGGAATTGCCATCATTTAGGATGACTACCAAGCGTGTGGCGCTGCATCTGGTGTGCGCGTTCTTACTTTTAATTTTGAATCTGTTGCTGTGAGTGTGGATGCTGTTGCTTTGTAACTTTCATTCATTACATACTAACATTTTGAAATATGTCAGATGATCAGTTCAATAGTTTTGAAGCAGAAACTTCCGGCTTTTGGTTAAGTAGCTTCTGATGAATGCTATCCTGTTATTTCAATGTCCCAGAAGCATATTCAGCATTAGCAGGTAAAATATGAATCGTCTTTGACTGTGTTGTAAATTCTCAGTTCCTTGGAGCGGCAGATTAAACATCATGGCTGACGCTTTGATGGTGTGTGGCGTTACTGTGAGGAATGGCAGATAACAGGGCGCACTGCCTATATGGGTCACTGTGGGGTTTAAATGTGGCTGATGGAATGTCGAGCAGAAGCGAAGAGCTGCCTGACGCTACCTTGGCCAAACCACAGCTGGCCAGATTACAAGAGTCTGGATTAGAAGCCAGGGGGTTGGGGTAGGGATGTGGATCCTACTGATGTGTGAGAACTCGAGCCCACGGTAACCACGCATTACTGAAGCATCAATGTCATCATCAAGATGCAGTTTATGTTATATTGGACAATGACACAGCAATAATGACCGTGTGTTGTTGTGTCTCGTGCGTCAAGCAAACACAGCACAGGCAGCTGTTGTCAGACAGATAATGGTTTCTAGTAAAATCCTGACTAACTAGGAGAATGAGAACAGTCTGTAGAGCACGCGGAGCATCTGGCCACAGTGGCAGGGAATGAAAGCTGAATTACGCAAACCGAGATGAGTTTTACGATGGCCTTTTGCATCTTGTGCCTCACTAAATCACTTCATAAAAGGAAAGGTCGTTATATAATAGGACTTACGTACCAAAACAGCATTGCACGTGGAAGGACACATGGAAGATGTCATTATTGCATGAGAAATCAACACTAATGTTAATGTTTCCTATCATTGATCCTTATTTATGGCCTTGAAGACACAGAGGAAATTATATCCAGACAGAATTGAATATTTCTTGGGGAATGCTCGAGAGGAAAGGGAGATTTTGGAGTTGATATTGGGTTTTCATTAGGTATGTATAGTGTGACTTCATCACTCCTGATGCAAACCAGCATTTAGCCTGATTGTTCGTCAAGTGACCATCCGATGTTAGAGATGCTCTGTTTTCCATTTAGCGCAACTGTCTGTTTTGACGATACTTTGAGATTTATCCAGCAAGAAACGGTCATCAGAGTACTGTAACATTGCAATGTACACGGGGCTCATTTCTGAGGAAGGGATAGTCTGGAAATACAGTAGAATTAATACATTTATACAATTTTTTGTAAACATTCATGGACTTCAAAATTATTGTCAGCTAATAGCATGCAAATGTAAGTAACAAAGTTGTAGCACATATGGCACGTATTAAACTTCAAATGGTTACTGTTGTGCCACTATCATGACTATTAGCCTCCAGTAAATAAAGTACACACTTTTAAGGACACATCGTCTTTTATGGGCAGCACGGTGGAGCAGTGGTCAGCACTGTCGCCTCACAGCAAGAAGGTTCCTGGTTCAAGTCCCGGCTCCATCACAGGATCTTTCTGTGTGGAGTCTGCATGTTCTCCCTGTTCCTGTGTGGGTTCTCTCTGGTACTCCAGCTTCCTCCCACAGTCCAAAGACATCAAGAGGGGACGAGGCTGATTGATACTCTAAATTGACTGTAGGTGTGACTGTGAGTGTGAATGGTTGTCTGTCTCTATGTGTTGGCCCTGTGATGGGCTGGTGACCTGTCCAGGGTGAACCCCGCCTCTCGCCTGAAGGCTGCTGGGATAGGCTCCACCCCCCGTGACCCTGAACAGGATAAGAGGTAGAAAATGGATGGACGGATGGATCTTCCTTCATATCTCAGTCCAGACTGCCGTGTTGTGACCCGATCAGTCAGTCCACCAGTAAATCGGCACTGTGATGCGTTTGCATTAAACAACGTGTATGTCAGTTTGGGATTGAGAGTTACTCTGGATCAGTCATTCTTGATTATTTTGTAAAACAAAATGTAATCCAATATGATAACTTAATGGTTTGTATCAATTCCTCCACAACAACAGTTGACACTGCTGTGAGCTTCAAGGCAACGCGATGGGCTCAATGTTTTTCCCGACTCAGCAGACGTTTTTTTGAGAGGGGCAAGATTTGTGTCATACAACCACCATGAATGGCGTTACATATTTTTCTATTCAGGATGATTTAAGTGGTTTGTCTCATTCTGTACTCTCTTGTGAGGCTGACATGACGTCTAGACTCGGGTCAGGTGACGCTTTAAGAACACATAAAAGTATGTTATTAACTCAACATTGCTGCTGATCTGGTCGGTGAAAATCCGACCCTGAAATTATCTTCTCAGTTATTACAGATCAAAGTTCAGAATCCCAGAATCATCTTGAAGAAAAATAAACATTAACACACAAGGAAACACCTAGAAATGTCACAGTAATCCCAGTATATTAATACTGCATTGTCCTTAATCTGAGTGTGTGTTGTGTTTCCACGAACATCTAAACAGTTGGACCCGTTATTATGGTCGAACGGAGTCAGAGCTGTTGACGCTGCCAAGCCGACCAGTCCTGTGCTCTCGGGTAACTCTGACTTCATAAAAACAGCCTGTAAAAGCAGTCAGCAGAAACAAAACAACTACAAAGTTGCTTTACAACACCCAATTTATTCTAGGGAATTCCCAAATACTAACACGTGATTATGGTTGAGTTATATTTTCAAACGTGAATGGAAGGAGGGGAATTATGGTGTTGGATTGTGCTGTTGTAACGTTTTGTCTCCTCTCACTCCTGAGGTTACATTTTAGCTCTGTTTGACTTTACTGTAGTTTATATATATATATATATATATATATATATATATATATATATATATATATATATATATATATATATTCAGCTGCAAAATAAAGGAATAGCCATTTAATATATTTGTTATTTGATCTTAAAAAGACAATTATTTCAGCAAAATGGCACCACACATGTAATCTTGAGAATTGAGGTGGTGCCTTCCAATTTTTAAAAAATTAAAAGCTCACCTTACTTTTGTCGATTACACTTCATGAATTTCACTCCTGCCAATATTATATAACGAATATGAAAAAACTGGAGACAATAAACTAAGAAGGCTTCTTTTATACCATTTATCCTGTCACAGGGTCACGGAGCCAATCCCAGCTGGGGATCCCTGAGTTACGCTACCTGTCAATCACACAAATTGTCAATCACAATACCCTTGTCTTACTGGACATAATTGGGTACATAGAGGCTGTTTATTGTTTTGTTGTTGTTGTTTTAATGATAGACTCCTTTCCCATCATGGGTTGACAAGTTGTTTTCCTGTTTTGTTCTTTTTATCACAATCCTATCTTTTATGTATGCATTTTGCATTGTTTCTCATATGTTTCTTGACAGTTCCTGTTTAATTTTGTCGTGAGCATCCCTTGTGTACTACTTCCTGTTTTTGACTGTTTTCTGCCTGTTCGGAATCTTTCTCCTGTGTCTTGTCAGCCTGTTAGTCCTCGTCAGTTACAGCCGGTGGAGTTTGTGTTTAAGTTCAGTTTTTGTATCCCTCTTAAGCCTCTGGTGTTTAGTTTATTTGTGCGGAAACTCTTTGAGTTTCTCCCATCCTGCCTGCTGGTCTCCATATCAGGGTCCTGATTCCTCAACCTTGAGGATTTTTTGGGGGAGGGGGATGTTTTTTGGATGTTTTTTTTAACATGACAAATGTGGCAGAAGACAAGGGTCAGTTGCAAAAATCATATTGCAGCATTGAACTGGAAACAGGATTACAAATTACCTCATTCATTCGGGGTCAGAGCCATCGCAGGTTAATACCCGCACCGACTATGGGGTCCTTTGACTAAGACGAAGCAGGAATGTGCAGGAACACCTTGCCGACTACAAAAACAAGAAGAGAGTCATTTAATTGCTGAAATGGCAGATGAAAGAAAATCCTGGTTTGTTCCATCCCTCCATGAATAGACCCTTCTTGTGTGTGTGTGTGTGTGTGTGTGTGTGTGTGTGTGTGTGTGTGTGTGTGTGTGTGTGAGACAGAGAGAGAGAGAGAGAGAGAGAGAGAGGCGAAGCCAATCAACCTGCATTCTTTCTAAAGGCCAAAACTTTGGCTGACATTTCCAAAACACAGTAAAGACGCTTGCTCTCTTTATCTGTCCCACCATTTCACTTTGTGATATTTCTCTATCCGTTACTTTTTTCTTTGCCAGAGAGGTTCCCATCTCAGCTTAGTATAATTTTCCAAAATACATATATATAATTGTAGTAGTGCACCACCCAAAACCAGCAGTCAGTCTGCCGTCTCGGTGTCTTTTCCCATATCTTAGCCATATTGGCCCCCTGGCTTGATGTGGCTCACTCCACCACGACTTCGTGTGTCATAGCATGAGTTTAACCACCAAAAACAACATGGCTTTTGGGTTTGTGATGTCTTGTCTTATAGATATGTATTTCCAAAAAAATTGTTGAGTAAGTTGGTGTTCATGGAAGGCTTCCCAGCTTGACCTTCAAACTCACAGTATTCAATATAGTACTTTACCCAAAAAGCCACATGATTATCAGTATTTGGAATAAACTTGTTGACCTCTGTGAGTAATGCTTGTCAGCTCTAAACATTTAAAATACCCGGTGAAATTCTTCCAGTTTGAGGATCAAATAACAGGTTACAGCTCAAGTCACCGTAGAATATTTAATTATTGTCGGTATACTAAGTAGACTGACCATGACAAATGCCACGGAAAACAGTTTAATTCCATTTTTCTTTTCAAAGGCTTTTCTGGCAAATTATACAATAAATCAAGCTGCGCCCTTCCTGTTTCTATTGTGATCCGTTCAGACCAGAGACATAGTCACGTAGAATCTATAACACAGCTGCTTTGCACCTAAATTTGTTGGGAATTTCTTGGGTGGGTTCAAAAACCTGCAATAGCACTGTGGTAATTAAAATGACCCCTTTTAGTAAATCCAACATTGTGATTAATGGAAATATCCCGGTACTTTTCTTATTGAGTAAAAGCAGCATTACCACAGTGTAGAAATATCAGGGCAAGTGCTCCTCCTGCAGAATGACCCCAGTTAGCATGACGTCATAGCCACATTAGCAGCAGGGTTCTATTGATGCCGGTCTGTCTGTTCTTCAGCTCACTTTGGTCCACACTCAAATATCTCAATAAATAACCATTCATAGCGCCCAGATAGAGCGAGTAAATCATCTGAATGGCAAATATCAGCGTATCAGCAGCATGGCTGAAGACTCTAAAGACCCATTGTCACCTGAGCTCTTAGTTCAATCGGACCCCCATTCTTTTCTTCCGATAGTTCAGTGCGTTTGAATTCATTTGAACTCTGTGGCCGATCAAACAAGTGAACCCTGGCTCGCACCAAAACAGGGGCCTGGGTTCACTTCTTCGTGTCTGAGGTGTGAAAAAAAATGGACCGAACATATAAAGGGACCCCACCCAACCCCTGCCCCCTCCCACCTGTGGTTAAAAGTGGGTGGGAGATGAAATAAGACAGCAGTGCGCATGTAACATCCTTGTTGAACACACGGCTGTAGACTTCCAACATCGCAATTCTGACGCAGCCGCGAGGGTCTGAACGTGTACTTCTACCCTTAAGGGGCAAAGATACTGCAGCCCCAAGTTGTGGACAAGAAGAGGCCTGACATTCTTGTGACAAAAAGGTTTTCGTTCATTCGTTTTAATCATTCAGGTAACATTTACCATGTTTTGTGTGCTCAATAAAGTCACGGTGTGAGAGCAAACCCAACCGAAAGAAAACCTGTAATTTTCTTAAACTCCTCCTCTGAACCACATCGAATCTGAAAGCCAACTTACCACCAGATTTTCAGGGGGGGTGGGGGGGGGGGGTTCTGCTTGCATTAAAAAATTACTTTTGAGATTTACTCATGATGGGAAGTAAAAAAAAAAAGAAAAGAAAAGAGGAGGAAACTATTTGAATTTATTACCAGGTATGATTGACTACTGTTTGTAGAGGGCTCCTATTCTGCCACTATTTAATACTTTCATTTAATTCTGTGTATCCCTGATGTACCCTGATCAAATATCTCACAGAGCTGGACAGAATTAATCAAAATACCACGCATGACCTCGTAACCGTGTACATTAAAGTTTAAAAGGCCAAAGAGGAGCAACCTTTCGTTACTTTTTGTTCTCACTTTTTTTCGGTGACCTTCAAGAAAACACGTGCAAAATTCTGAAATATCAACATATGGTAAAAATAAGGACATAAACTGTAAACTCACACAACGCTAATGCCATAAATTCTATTGTGGACGTACTTCAAGAGGTAACTTCAAAGCAAATGCTTTAGTATTAAAGGTAGTAAAGTAGAAATTAATTGTCTTTTATGCATGAATTGGAAATAGATATTGCAAAGCACATGTAATATAAACCCAAGTTATTTCCCATGTTTGAGACTAAGAGACAACATTAAACCTCAGACATTCTCAGCGCTACAAGATTTATGGAAAATGTGCTTTTGAGTTGGAGAAACTGAATTTATTATATCTGTACTGCATATCTCACTTTGACAAACTGATGTTTGGTTATTACATCACATTTGAGTGCACTTAGTTTTCACTATTAAATCTTTAACAATGGCTTCCAAAGTGCACAAGAGCCAACATCCTAGTCCCAGAGCAATACAAAGACCTTGACTCATGCGACATGATTTGATTATGTATGAATGGTGGTCGCAGAGCAACAGATGTGGTTTCACTGGTTTACGGCACCATAACTTACATAAACCCTCTGCTTCAGAAAGGCCTGATCACATCTGTCTGGCTGGAGAACTTCAGAAGTAAAAGAGTTCACACTGACGATGCTTTCAGGCTGATTGATGAGGTCAAACTCATCCTGAATTTTTTTTTTTTAAAAAAACCTCCAACTGAGCACCTCAAGATTGTTTCAATCAACTCGTAATGGAGTAGAAAATAAACAAAACTCTCCCTGCTAACCAGTAATCTCACTCGAAATATGCCCTGCAGAGGTCATCCCAGTAGACGGGCAGCTCTCACTGGCGTACATCACTCCTCCTACAGATGTGGTTTTGCAATTAGTCGCCCGCTCATGTGGCGCATCACAGCAAATACCTGCGGAGGAGAAAACAGTCCTGCAGAGTCCACGAGCCGCGCCGTGTTGTTACTGCAGCGACAGCCAGACATTTCCTGGACATCCTGCACGTGCCGTGGAAAAACACATCACTGCCCGCTTCCAATGTGAAAGCCGCTGCCCTTTACCAATCCATAAAAGAATGTGAGTGACGCATTAAAAATCACAAAGTTACCAGACAGACAGCTGAAAACGAATGGAAAAGTGATAAAATGAGGACAAGAGGAGGTACAAATTGAAATGTTTTCAGTTCGAAGGGTTTGTCTCATGATGCCCATGGAAAATCTGATTAAAAATATGGTCTTTATTGCTTTTTATTACTTTAATGGACTACCTGGGCAGAAGTGGTACATCTGTGGGCAATCATAATCAGCACAATTCCCCAGCGTTTACATGCACAAATTGGGATCATTTTCTTCAAGGACATTGATAAGTTGAATTATCATTTAGATTCCTTTATCAATCAAGACTATAACCACAGTTAGAGCCTGGTATGGTTGAAACCTGGATTCCAATCTCGACCGGCAAGTTTTTGATGCAGGTTATTTCACTGAGCCGGTCGAATCAGATTTTCTTTTTATCTCTCACAATTAGGTTGATCGTGGTGGTCCTGTGACGTTCACGTAGTCTCCTGATGGGGAGGAACTGCTCCGCGTTGTCCACAAGACTGATCCCCAGCAGCTTAATCACTTGTCGGCTAGTTTTGAGTTGATCCTATAAGCCGTTGTGATGTTTTACCGCATATAAAAGATCTGCTCATTACGGGCCTAGAAACTGTTGACGTACATGTGGTATGCAGGTTCAACCTCCATAGTTTATTGTGAAGGCTAACCGTCATCAAAGAATATGACATAGGTAGAAATAAATGGCATCAAGAGACAGAGTGCCACCGTTATTCGGTATTTTCACTGGTAAAACTTGGAGTTAGCATCACTGAGGGTTCCCTCACCGAAATGCCGATAGGAGTTTTTGGATTATTGATGAAAATGAACTCTGTGGCAAACAAAAGGTCTATGAAACTTCTAAATTTGGTTTCTCAAAATAATCTTCTCACCTGATTTCCTAAGTAAAAAGCCAACATATTCAATGAATGAAGAACGCCACAGATGCTTGACTACAACCTCACAACAGCTGTTGGCGGTGTGACGGAAATTACCTTTGCAGTCTTTAGCCACTTGAACATAACATTAGAATATCTTCACCTTTTGTTAACCACAGACCTTAACTCAGGCAGTTAACCAATTTTTGTTTTGATTCTCATTACTTTTGAAATGAGGACTGGGGATTGTCAGTATTGAGGCTGAACCAGACATATTTTAAAGGACTATTAGCCTTCAACCACAATACGGGACTCTGCTTCAGCTGTATTTGACGTTTGGAAGAAGAAACTTCAGAAACAGCTGCAGGACTACCAGATAAATGGCTTGCCTCCAAGTTTGTTTTTTTTTTACTGCCATGTTGGTCTAAAAAATATGCTTGGCTGTGTGATCAGCATGTGTGGCTCTGAGCCATGTGCTTCACATCTGGTTTAGAGAGTAATTATACTGCACTGACAGGTGCAGCTCCTGTACATTACTGCTGAAGTGAGTCGTTGAAGGGATAAGAGATTGAGCAAACACTGAAAAGTTATGTCGAGCTGTCACTTTAACACGTGCTACGTCAGTGAAGCGAAACGAA
Source organism: Aulostomus chinensis (assembly GCF_037954235.1). Classification (NCBI taxonomy): domain Eukaryota; kingdom Metazoa; phylum Chordata; class Actinopteri; order Syngnathiformes; family Aulostomidae; genus Aulostomus; species Aulostomus chinensis. Next base: position 10,664,429 of record NC_141339.1, on the reverse strand, counting down.
AGCCGCCGTAATAAATCAAATGACTCTGTTGTGAAAAAGAAATCACTTTTAGATACAAATCCAGGAGTGGTTATTTATGGCCGTCATATGATTTACGCCTTCACTCAGGTCATAATTAGCATGCCAACAGTGTCTATCACCGCAATGTAAACCTAGATATTCTTTTCCAATTGCACTTAAGACCAGTTTAAAAGAAATACTCTTTTGTTTGTTTTTATATCTCTAAATAATTATATCTTACTGAACGGCCACAAGAAGCGTCACAACAACATGGACAACATGAATGATGCAGCTGTACTTAAAACAGGAGGCTGGACTTTGCAGTGGAAGACGGGTGTTTGAGTCCCATTTGCAGTACTGTACTTGACAACCCAAACCACATTCTTTTCCAAAATTTAACCCAATATTTTTATGTGACAAAACGTTAGCATTTTGTGTCTCCACCCCCAAAATGTTTCCCGAGTGACTTTCCGATGGTCTTGTTTCAGTCATGCTGCCACATAATTTTAATGGCTGTCGTATTAAGATGTAGTGGCCTTTTGATTTTCTTGTGCCCCAAACAGTCAGAAAATAATGGGAAGAGTTACTTTACTACAATCAAACCAGTGACATCAGTCCTGTTGTCCATTGCAGTTACATGGGTCTGCAGTGTATGTCTGTCAGAGTGACTTTGACCTTTGAGAACCTGAATCATTCATTTCATCCTTGAGTCCCGATGGACCTTTGTGCCATTTGAAGAAATTCCTTCAACATGAAAACATAATTTCTCCAGCATAGGCCTGATGAGCTGATGGTGTTGTTGGCCCAGTGTTGCCTTGAGTGACTGGCTGTACACAAGCTCACCACACAGGTTTCTACTTCGTCACAACCGAGGGGACCACCCAACTCCCACACCGCATCCCTGATCTCGTTTAAGTAATGGACTCTCATCGCCTGTTTTTTTGAAGACTCACCAAAAGAAACCTTGACCTTGAACATACACATGGAAATGGTTTCTGCACAGCGAGGTATTTTTCCTGGAGGATAATCATGCAGAGGGCCTGGTGCATATGGAGGGCACTGTGAGGCAATGCGTGGCACAGTGGCACAAACAAGTCTTTGTTGCCGTGTAGGTCTTACATCATCTCCAGCCTCTTGACCGACTGCTGGAGGGAGCGGTGGGAGAGCTCACTGGTACATTTGACCCAAAACTGAACTCATCTTATTTATACCTTTCCCACAAAAGTTGCCATTAGCTACAGCACAACCCTCGATGTTCCCATGGAAGGTTTTCCAGGTTCTGTCAGCCGTTGAAGTCTCACTTCCTGAGTCTCGCTGCTTTGGATCAGGAGTTGCAGGTAGCCCCTCTAACTGGCGGGTCAGTTGCCTTGGTGTTGTATGACTTCTGCTTCTGCTCCATCACTGCTTGCCTGCCTGAGCTCAGCTTTTCCAGCCATAACTCAGAGTCCCACAAATTAGAACTAGAGCTTTTGCTGGTCGGCGAGGGAACCACTTTCACATGGGAAGCCCCCCTGTGCCCTCGCAGAAGTTGGCGGTGTTGTTCGACAAGGCTCCAGCTGAGAGAAACACAGACGACCATAGTCCTCAGCTTCTCCCTTGAGGTCACCTTCACTTGGCCAAAGAGAAACTGTTCCCCTCACGTGAGTTCTGCTCAGCCAAACGCATAAACATAAACAACTGATGGAAATACTGAATGAGCTGCTCATCCCTCGTCCAGAAGACATTTGTATTATTTTGATCGAAGTTGACACAGAAAAAAAATACTGTGTAATGTTTTTTCCCTAAACCACATGAGCTTTACAACAAGGTTCTATTGATCGAACATATTACCGATGTCTGACATGCCGGCTGTGACTCATCAATTCCAGAGCAACGCTTTGTTGAACATTACTGAATGACGCTTCATAGAAGCTCTTTTCCAAGTCTGCTTGTAATATAATTGAAAATCTCCAATCATCACTTCTCTGTGGGTTTATGTGTCACATTTGATCCATTTATAACATAAAATATCTTTTCCAAGACACTTTTAAAGATGAATAACTTGAACATTGGCTAAGTCCGTGCCCTTTAGTGGTTGTTTCAAAAAGACACCATAGGAGACAGACAGTGTGTGATGCCAACAGCAATACTGGCTTCCTCCACAGAAGGTGCCTGGTTTCCAACTGATAAAAATGTACCTTGTTAGTAACAGACCTCTGCCCAGAGAATTACACTCTGGAGAGACATTGTGGTTGTTGGTTTATATGAGGCACAGTAAAGTTGGTATGTGGCAGAGTGAAGCGACTGGATGGAAATAACAAGAGCAACACAGAGAATGACGGCGAACCAGAAAACCTCCTTTAACATTTCAAGGGGGCAAAGCAAAAAGACCAAAAACAAAAAAAGACAATTCTTTGTAACAACGACGAGCAGCATCTGTAAATGTAATACACACACTCTTGCTTTTGCTAAAAATGTATATTGCTTTCCTGGCTTTACCGTGTGTGAATAAAGCCAGAAGCGTACAAGGCTTTCTCCATCTACTCAGGTCAGACACATTTTGGTATAATAATGTAGCACAGGACTGAGTCCAAAACCTGGAAGTAAGTTTGTATTTTTTCTGAGCTCATGGCTTTTTGTTTAACGTCTCAGTGATATTTTTAACATTTAACTCTGAGACATAAAATAGACCAGTAAATAGGCCGACATTTATACTGAAGCAGTTGTGTTTCTTTTGCGATTGCTAAAAAGGAGCTAAAATTAAATCTAAACATGACTACAGGGGTTGCAGAGGATGTTGAACGTTATAGTGCCAAAGTGAAATGAGGTGTGAAGCTAATTATGATGACCAAATCTCTATAAATAGATTCTGTCTATAAATACAGAATCTGCACGATAGGGAGAAAATGTCAGAACAGGGAAGCTTCTGATTTCCATCCGAGCAGCTTTGACCATGAGTCAATTTTGAGCAGGCCTCGGATGCGTCCCTATAAATGACTGTAGCTTGACGATGTTATAACGACGTTTTCATTGTTTTCAAATGTTAACAGTATAAACTAGCTATTTTTAAAACAATCCACTCGTATTGGTCGTCCTTTAACTCCATGTAAATGTCTGAGTTGCAACATGGACTGTGAACAAAAAGGTAAGATGACCTGATAGCTGTGGGCTACACCAGAAACCCTGAAACGCTGGCCTTTGTTACCGGGTGATGCGTCATCACACATAGCTGAGGGGTTCTGAGATTGTGGCAGCAGTGAAATTATGCGGCATAGTTTGGTACATCATTGTATAACGTTAACTTTGAACTTCAAACGATTGCATTTCCGTTGTGGTCATTCGTGTTTGTCGCAGAGATTATATTCTGCATTCATCCAAAATCTGACATAAACATCCAACTGGCTTTTGGTTGAGGGAAACCATGGCAACGCTAACTCCTACGTCTAGCAAAGTTTTATCCTACAGTACTATTTAACTTAAATATATATATAACTTTAAAACAAAAATATTGAGAATACATACAAGTAGGGTTGCCCAAAATTTAAGGTATCGGCACAAATCCATGGGAAGTCTGTTAATTCAGAGGCAAGGCAAATTTATTTGTATCGCACAATTCGGCCACAGGGCGATTCAAAGTGCTTTACAGATGAAAAGCAGAGCAGAGAACGCCGACTTCAGGATCGTACCATTTGTGTCTTGCTTATGTGTTTGACTCGTTTTTCACCTGTCACATTTGGGATGTACTCTGTTGGGTACTTTCACAAAAATATCCAGGTAATTATTATTATTCGGTGTTTTTCTCCAACCCAGTAAGATATGGCTGTGCACCCGATGTGTATAGCAGAGTGAATGAGTTGTGATTGGGGACATCCATATTCGCTATTCACCTGTCCAGAATGTACTTCTGATCGGTTTTAATCGAGCGTTAGCGTTAGTTCTGTCAGGCCGTGGTAGTCAAGCGCTATTGGCTTCCCGTCCATCAATCAGCTGATCACAGCTGCTCAGCATCAGCTGATCAAATCCCTTGCTTCTGATTGGCCCCTCTCAACTTAAATGTCACCCGGCCTCAATTCCCGCTCTGCTAGCTTCTGGCTGCTGCTCTGCCTGCTGTCATCGCTGCTATCAGCTGCTACCTACTGCAATCTGCTGCTATCTGCTGCTGCTATCTACTGCAGCCTGCTGCTGCTGCTGCTATCTGCTGCTATCTACTGCAGCCTGCTGCTGCTGCTATCTGCTGCTATCTGCTGCTGCTATCTACTGCAGCCTGCTGCTGCTGCTGCTATCTGCTGCTATCTACTGCTGCTGCTGCTGCTATCTGCTGCTGCTATCTACTGCAGCCTGCTGCTGCTATCTGCTGCTGCTATCTACTGCAGCCTGCTGCTGCTGCTGCTATCTACTGAAGCCTGCTGCTGCTGCTGCTGCTGCTATCTGCTGCTATCTGCTGCTGCTATCTACTGCAGCCTGCTGCTGCTGCTGCTATCTGCTGCTATCTACTGCAGCCTGCTGCTGCTGCTATCTGCTGCTATCTGCTGCTGCTATCTACTGCAGCCTCCTGCTGCTGCTGCTATCTGCTGCTGCTATCTACTGCAGCCTGCTGCTGCTATCTGCTGCTGCTATCTACTGCAGCCTGCTGCTGCTGCTGCTATCTGCTGCTGCTATCTACTGCAGCCTGCTGCTGCTGCTATCTGCTATCTGCTGCTGCTATCTACTGCAGCCTGCTGCTGCTGCTGCTATCTGCTGCTGCTATCTACTGCAGCCTGCTGCTGCTGCTGCTATCTGCTATCTGCTGTTGCTGCTATTTGCTGTACAGTTGCTCCTGCTCGCAACTTGCTACCCTCCACGTCCCCAGCTCCACCTTGTCGTGTATACATGGCATAATTCGTTCCATGTCATGTTGCTGCTCTGTTCACGGGGGTATGTTTGATCTTCCAGTCTTAAACTGGGAGAACCTGCCCTCACGCTGCTGGTCCCCTGTTTCATGGTGCTCATGAAAAATTCGCAGGGGACTCCGCTGAACAGAGCCATACCGCCAATTTGTACTATAATAAACAAATCAAGCTCGTTATCATCTCTTGTGTTTCTTGACGTGAATGGACCTGACAGAAATAACATTAACATGGGCTTACTCCTGTATATCAGCATAATGGCACGATATCGGCAGACGTACACATCAGCAGTATTTAGAAGATTACATCTGGTCCATTAATACTGGAACAGGATCCCTACACACGAGACAATCCTGCAGTCTATTTTTCTGGGGCTCCCTTTCTACAAACAGGTCATTTTGACACCAAGGAGGTGTTTTTGACACCGGGGTGGGACTCTGACCTGCTTGTTGCAAGTGTCTACACTGCTCTCTGTCCCAGGATAAAACATTTGATTACATCGGACTCCTCTTCAAACCACTGCCAAATATTTTATCAGGCTAATATATCAGCATCAGGCATCGTTTTCATAGCCCACATTCATTTTGATCCTCTTATCAACCTGCAGCTTCTGTAAACACCAACCCGGAGGTTCTATTTGAGCCCTCTTATCCTCATAAAACACCCACCAGAGATTCAGTACATGCCCCTGTATTTTTAATACACAGGATTATAGAAATATAAACACACAGTTTGAACCAACCTACGTATTGCAGCAATAGTAGAATGTTAATGGATGGTGTTTTAGCACATTTTGTCCAGCAGATGTTGATAAAATCCCCAACACATCCAGATGTAGTGGTGGCTTTATTCTCAGTGCTTCATGTGTAAAATAAAAATGTAAGAAATTCTGATTGTTCAGCGGAACTTAATGAACCTGTGAATGTATGAATGAATGAACATCTTGCTCCACTTTTTTTTTTTCTGCCCTATAAAAATGTGTTGATTCTCCAGCTCCAACTGTAACCAAGCAAATGGGCACTTGCTTGTGAATGAAGTCATTTTACTTGCAAAATATCACATTCATGAATCTTAATGTTCGGTTACTTATAAATGAATTCAAACATTACATTTTTCTTTTATCGATTCACCAAATCTTCAAGCTCATCCAAGTATATATAAAAAAAATGCTCCTAGTTTGCTTGCATTTCTTCCTTGCCAAAATAATCGATCGCTCAGGGTTGTGAGGTGAGCAGGACCTAAACGCAGAGATAGGAAGGCGCTCAGCCTCACCGCTGTTCCCTGTGTCCCTCACTTTGCATCATGAAAAATCTTTAAAATGCTTCTCTGTCATATAAAACATCGTTTTTATAGGCAAAACGTGTCCTATAGAAAGCCCTCGCTCCAAGGACACAGCCTGCCGCCGGTGCTTCTTTCTTCTATAATCACTGTCTGTTAAAAGAGATTGAAGGGCACCTGTCAGCACATCAGCCCGCCTCTTTCATGCTGCTGCTGCTGCTGCTGCTGCTCACATTCCACATGTGTATCAGCTTTTAATCCTTTCAAAGTACTGAAACTTTGATGGCGCCTGTCACGAAGACATGAAAACGTGCCAGTCTTGTTGTGTGAAAGCTGTTCTCTTATGTGTTCTTAATTGTCAGGAATGGAGAAAGCGCCCAAGGGTGCAGACACCTGTTATCATGACTCGTCATCACAGCCAGATGTCTCTCACTGAAAATACAACTGGCTTTATATGACCTGGTCTACATCTCAAAACCCTCGGAAAGGTTCATGGATCACGGTTCTCTGAGAGTATACGTGTGTGTGTGTGTGTGTGTGTGTGTGTGTGTGTGTGTGTGTGTGTGTGTGTGTGTGTGTGTGTGTGTGTGTGTGTGTGTGTGTTACTGGAGAAATAGAGGAAATTTTACTGTGTATAAAAACAAAGAACCTAAATGTTTTACTACGGGTCATTACTGCCCCCCAATGGTAAAACAGCAGCTTCTTGTTTTTGTCTGTGCAGATACCTGCCTTATGTATTTCAGTGCAATATCGTGCAGTTTTTATCAGTGTGTCTCAGCAGTGTGCACCAGTGACTACGTGGATCGTACATCTTTTTTTTTTTTTTTTTTTAATACCCAGTCGTGTCTTGCGACTGGGCTGCCCAAGCTGATACATTTCAAAAAGAACGGTTGCCGTGTCTGTTGAATGGTGGCGCAAGAGAATTCGGAATCACAGTCATGTTCTCAGCTCAAATGTCATCTTTCTGAGTCGGCATATAACGAGGAAGAAAAAACTGTTAAACCTCCCGAGTCACATTCAGATTAAATCACATAAAATACGGAGGGGCTGTTTCTCAGCTCCTTTCATGCCTCTCTGATGTAAAGCATGAAGAGGCTAGATGATTATGATCAAATTAAGAGGGTTGTAAGTATGACTTGTTCGCACTGCAAAAATCAAAGTGTTACCAAGTATATTTGCCCAATACAAATTTAAACACGCTTAATATGAGACAGAATCACTCGTGTCATCTCAATTATTGTTTTTGACGTTGTATTTTTCCAAAAAAGTCAAAAACATGACGATGCCTGGCAGATTATCATATTTATTACAAGCAAATAAGTTACAAGGGGATTTTTTTGAAGCGATTATGCTAGTTGCAGAGCTTCAGTCTTTATTAACACAAATTGACATCTTGAGCTCATGAAGATGCTACGAGTTAAATATGCATGTCTCATTCCGGCGTCGCAAACAAATGACGCAAACAAAGGAAAAACATCTCAGGGTTTCAAGATAATTGGGACTGTTTCAAAGACAAAAAAAAACACTGTTTGTGTGAAATATCGCTTTAATATAGGCACTTTTCCCAACAGACAATTTGAATTGATTTGACGTAGGGGGATCTCGGGGATCCTTGGCTTTTACGTAGAGCTGTGTTAGTGGTTACACTGAGTTTTTACTGTCGAGACAAATCAAAACGTCAACAGGTGATCTTAGATCTTCCTTTACAGAAAAACAATCAGGCTTGCTGGTATGCAGACACACACACAGCTCTGCAGCTCCTGACATGAGGTCGCTCACACCATTGATTATTGATCCCGTCCACCTCCGCATGTATTTATTCTTTGCCAGAAGCAGGTTGGTTGTCTTGCAATAAGACCTCTGGACCTCCCATATATGTGCGCACGTTTCACTGTTGTCGTCTTGAATCACCATCTGACACAAACCCTGCATGTGTCTGTGAGAAGAGACGCAGGTCTGGGCGAACACAGGCCTCCAAGAGGGATGACGCTCTGTTGCCTAAACATTTCTGACAGGCAAAGAAAAGCTTACTTTAGGCCCCTTCCTTGTGCTCCTCACCTGTCTCATCAGTCCGAAGACAATTTAGATTATGAATTAGTCAAAAATGATGAAAAGAAGAGGAGCTTTTTAATAGTAATGCTCCTGAAACACAAAATCGGAGGCATGAATTGCGAAATATAAGACAAGAAATGCATGGGGGGGAGGGGCTGCACAATTACAAGTTGACAGTAAAGAAAACATGGATTACAGGTTGGTCGGTTCCCATATTCATCATCATCCCTGCGGTTCTCAGCATCGGAGGGAGTTTGCTTTGGGGATGCTTCCTGGCCGCCATGCACCAACAGCAGCAGAAGTAATTGTAATGATGCTGAAGGCAGCTTAGCTAGCAACCAATAGCAACTTGAATCAAAAGGGTTAAGGTTAAAAAATGGATTTGTAACTCTCACCCAAAACCGGCCAGCAATAACATATTTTCTATTTCTTCACCCTAAACATCATTTGTCCCTTAATGTGAGTCATTGCTTTATAAACACAACAAGCCCTTAGCCATAGCATGTTAGCATTTTGTTAGTCTGGGTTAGTCATATATTACAGAAGGTGAGAACAGCCATGTTTGTAATTATTACAAATACCAATATCTCCAGACAAGAAAGCTTGCGATAATGTAAAAGCTTATTTTTTATTATCTCACGACAGCAACTTGAATAACTCGTTTTTCTGATCCTCTAAGAAAACTAGCTTAGTTATCTTAAGATAAGACAGCTTCTGTTTCCTCTGTTAACAGTGTTTTAACCCTTATTCACAATCTTTTAGCTGGATGAGAACATTTTACACAGGGCGGAACGGTGGTGCAGTGGTCAGCACTGTGTCCTCACAGCGAGAAGGTTCTGGGTTCGAGTCCCGGTTCCAGCACAGGATCTTTCTGTGTGGAGTCTGCATGTTCTCCCTGTTCCTGTGTGGGTTCTCTCTGGTACTCCAGCTTCCTCCCACAGTCCAAAGACATCAAGAGGGGACGAGGCTGATTGATACTCTAAATTGACCGTAGGTGTGACTGTGAGTGTGAATGGTTGTCTGTCTCTATGTGTTGGCCCTGTGATGGACTGGTGACCTGTCCAGAGTGAACCCTGCCTCTTGCCCGAAGAGGTGAGATAGGCTGTGTTGTAAATCCTTTGATTTGCTGATATACAAGAAAAATTACAGATAATACATGTTTTACTTATAACAACATAAATGTACAACAGAAGATTGTGGCTGAACATGAACAAAAACAAAACAAAACATTGAGTTAACACTTCGTGGCTGGTTTGTGATTTTTTTCACTGCAAAAACAACAACCGTAACTGCGTTAGATGCTCTGAAGTGATGACTTACTGAGGAGCATCTGCTCTTTCAGGGGAGACATGACAGTTCTACAGTGACAGCGTCGCCTCTGCAGTAGCCCGTAGAGAGTCACCATGACACCCTCTTATTTCTCAATGAACATTCACAATGAATGAGAAGAGGCAGAGGTGATGGTGAGGGTGCGAGCTGCAAGGCAAACTGCCATCTACCGCCATGTTAACACAAATGCTTTCTTTCCATGCTGGTAAAAAATAAAGAAAAGAAAGTAAAATCACACTTTTGAGAGGGTTGCGTTGAAAAATGTCAGTTCCAAAAATGTTCTGCGATGGTGAATAATTAGCTTTTTAAAACTCGTGCTGTGTGAATGTCAAGCTTTCACAGATGTTGTCGAGCACCAGAGTCAACTCGGCCTAATGCACTGCAAATATAATTGCGTCGACACACTCAGAGCCTTGAATCTGCAACACGAAATGTTACTCAACAAGCAGTTTTTATTTCTCTCCTGAATAGGCATCGTGATTTCAAGGAGAATGACAGGATGTGAAATATTGCACTCAACAATCTGAGGCAGACGATCTGAGCAGAGCTGACAGGAAACGCTGGGTCCCTCTGCCCCTCTGGAACACCAACAGCTGTCTCTCACCTGTCAGATAAGGCTGAGGTTGTGAGATCAGACAGATTTCCTGCCACCTTTGGGGGGGGGGGGGGGGAAATATATGAAAGCCAAGCGTATTCTCCGCTTTCTTTTGTCTTTTAGTCAAAACTGTATCAAAAATAGGTGAATAAAAAAATTCTCAAGGCCAGACAAAGAAGGTTTTTACCATAAAATGGGATATTCAAAAAATTCTCAAAGGCTGAAGATGCAAAAAGTCAGTTACGAATGAAGTAAGATATTTCTTAAATGTATTTGCTTAGAAATGTATTGACGTGTTTAAAAACTGTTTTTCATCTGACATCAGGGCAAGACCATAAGAAGTGGATGAAAACTGCAAAAATCTGTAGGTTGTTGGGTTTTTGTACACTCGCCGTTCCATAGCTCTACATTTTTATCATCAATTCAAGAATCAGAGAAATTCATCATACGTTTGTTGAGCTCAGAATCCAAATTGGCGACGCAGAAAAGGACGGACAAAATGTCAGTTATGTCAAGGAGAAATGGGCTTTAGAAATAAAGAAATCTCGGTCCTTCTCTTTTTTTTCGGAGCGTTTGAGGGAGAAAGGACTTTTCTTCCACAGCTCACAACTTCGCCTCTCTGAGAACATCATATTTCTGTAACGTGTCCACAGGCTCACACTCTTGGCTCAGCTCTGTGTTTGAAGTCAGCAGTGAGGGAAACACTGGAGCTGCCACAGAAGCTGCTTTAAAGCATCTGGGTTACCTGTTGCCAAGCAACCATTCTAATTAAGTCATTCTTTGCTTTCGTGATTGGGAGTTGGGGGGGGGGGGCATTAAATTGTTAAGTGTTTAATCCGGTATCAATTTGTAAATTCCATAAGTGGACTTAATGAGTGTATCTATTGTGCCACTGATGGCTCTGTTAACGTTTTATTTGAATCATTTTTCCTGATGAAATTAAGCAACTGCATAATAAGAGAGAGTGTATTCATATTAGAATGAACCAATCACACGAGCCTTGGCTCGACACAGCTGACAGGAATCTTTTGTCATCTTAGAATTTCTCCTTGTTAATAAAGCTTTTCAGATGTTCTCAGCAAACTGCCTCCTCCCGTTTCCTGCAGAGTCAGAAGGTTCCGGTCAAAGCCTCCTCTGTCCTCCACACTAGACGATCAGATTGGTGGTTGGAAGCTGAGTCACAAACATTCTTCATAAAAAAAACAAGTTTTTCATGTCAAAAATGTTAAAAGTGTATTTGCGCGTAAAATCTGCATCAAGAACAAGTCCTGTGTACGAAAACTTTGGTTTCCTTTAACCATAATCCATTCTAAACATTATCCAGTTGGTGGGTTTAAACTCCTTGGCAAGATTTTGTTTCCTCCGGTGTATCAGTCAAAAGTATTCTATACCAGTCGCTTTACCGATACATCTACAAATGTGATACCAGCTACCAAACGATACAGATTAAAAAGGATGTTATTATGTTACAAATCTTTGCTTTTAGCTTTTAGCTTCCTGGCATTTTCGCTCACTATTGACAGTGAAATATAAACCAGTTTACCAAAACCAGCTTGTCTGTTTCATAGTTTTATATTTCAGCACTTTATTATTCCACTCAACGCAGTTTTGCAACTCAAAATAAATCACCACATGTAAATGTACTCTTTACGGAGGAAAAAATTGCTATTGAATGATACATTTGAACAATGATCTATTGCTTTTTCTAATTCTGTTAGCACGACAAATAAAAATTCAGCTGAGAAACACAAAAATACTCTGGGACGTAAATAGCGGACAGACAAGAATAATGCTTCAGAGACAAATAAAACTTGCACAGATACAGTTCATTCATCTTTTCTGTTGATTTTTACAAACAGTCAAAAAGTCAAATAGAAAAGGTTTCAATTTTTTTTTTTAAGGTACTGCAGGTTTTCATTCCAAATCTCAGCTGCATTGTTTCTCTACTTTCTCCCTCACGATCCAGCTGATATTATTCCACTGATTCCCTCACAAAATACATTTTTACAAAGGGATTTTCTACAGAGGCGATGACTCAGGCGAGACCCGTGACGACACGAGTAATACCACTGACGACAATTCCTGCTCAGACTACACTAAACCAAAGCTGATAACAAACAGAGACTTTGTTTGCACCTCACAAACTCCTCATGTGCTCCTTCTTACATCGACCGCAAAGCAGATTAAGCTCCTCGGTCTGGATTGCTACAGCTATTATTTGCTACAATGTTGCAAGAGTGATTTCTTCGGTTACGTCTGGGAAGAAATGAGATGAGGATGGACTATTTGAAGCTAACAAAAGATGTTTTTCGTGAAGCTCCGACGCCTTCGGTAGAGAGTTTTATTGTTCGTCGCCCTGCATGATGTCAAATCTCGGCGCTTGTGCAGTTGAGAAAATACAGGGGAGCTTTTGTGTTGGCAATAAGCCTTGGATCTGTTTTTAACGCGTCTAGACGCTCACTGCCTATCAGTCTAAACAGCAACTTCTTTGATACAGTGTTGCTTTTTCTGAAAGGTCAGTTAGGGCTGGAGAGAAGTACATTGTATACACCTCTAAGTTTCAAAAGCAAAGTTCTGTAATAATTTCATGTGTACAATATATATGATATATATAGTCTTCTGGAGTTAACAGCAAAAAAAACCCTTTCTAATACTGACTGTAAGAAGCAACTGAAGGTAATTCAAGGACTTAGCAAGGTTAAACAATTGTCATGTTGTCAATTGTCATCAGCGTGTTTTGATGAACATTTTGAAATATTGCATGAGAAGAGGTTGATGGAAACTGCAAAAGGTTGAAAGACTTGTGCGTATTTTGGAAAAGGTAAATGCGCTAAACAGGCGATGGAGACCCAATTTCCAAATAAACTCAAATGAAATGAGTCTTGTGCTGCAAGCACCCTCCTAGACTTTGGTCCAATCGCATTTCTTTATTTTCACCCCTACTCCTACCCCTTGAAACAATGTTAGAAGGGGTAGGGGTTGGAATATTCCCCTATGAAATGGGACAACCCTTCATAACAGGAAACGTCATCATTAGTCGTCAGTGACGTCGTAAACAGATGCGATGATTGTTTTCCAGCTGGGGAATATCAAAATGACATCCTCAGCTGTGGTGATTTCTCTTGGCTCTTTGCTTTTTTTTTGTCATAAAAAAAATGTATATGATACATTGAAACGACATTCTCCATGGTTGTCATAGCTTTTAAAATCTTCATTTACAAAAAAGATACTCACATTTATGGATGTCGTTCGTAGCTTGTGAATCGTTCCGCGCCAGCTTACCGGTGATTCGCAAGGCATTCTGGGAGATTTCTCACTTTGGAGTGTGCCTCTGAAAAAACTCTGTTTGGAGGGCCATAAAGCACTAGCGCTCCGCCCTTCCCCTCTGCCTCAACAAGAATCAGAACATCCCTACCTCCTATGTGTAAACGCGCAAAACAGAGGGGTAGGGGCAAGTGGCAGGGTTAAGGGGTGAATTGGGATTGGCCCTTTGTCTTTGTCTCTAGCTAGCTGGCGAGTAGTTCATCTACTTCTCTCAGATTTTTCAGCCTCTTCCTCTTCTTCTTTAACTGATTCTATATGCTCCAAAGCAATGAGCACCTAAGGAGACATGGACCAAAAAAACATGAATAAAAATAAAGCAAAGGTCTTTCTTTCTCTCGTTGACCAGAAAATTTTTGGTTCCTTTTGTCTCCTCCATAGGAAAGTCGCCTACTTTCTATTTCCTCATGATGGACAATTCAATGGAAACTCAACCACTATCTCACTGTTCTAAATGTGTCCTATATTCTTCCTTTATCCACATGTAGTTCAAATCAGTGACACCTGACTGTACCTCTGTTGTCAAGCTCTTTATGGGGCTTGTGAGATTGTAAAAGTGTGAAATGTTTGAATAAGCCTCGAATGAAAGCAGGTGTAAAATGTGAGCCGAGGCTGGGGAGAAATCAATCTGGGTTCTATTTCGTGAAGATTATCGATCTTCTTCTCGACATTACGGGCATCTATTGGATTATAGCCATCACCGAGGAAGGCATACCAAAATAAAGACGACTGATTTTTTTTTCCTTCTTTTTTTTTTTAACTATCAGCCGTGGACATTGTTCCCAGTCCTGTCTGACTGCACGATCTGATAACAGCGTGGTAGCACGGCCTGGATGTGGCGCGGATTCAAATTCTTTGTTGACATAGCGGGGGATTGTGGGTAGCCCTGAAGGGAGTTACAGCTTGATAAATATTTGAAGTGCAGCCCGACTGTTTACCTGAGCCAATGCTCCAGGTCGCGGCTGCTGCTATTACATTAAGCATCACACAGAACACACAGATGATGCTAACTTGCAGCGAGTGAAATATCAAATGTTGCAGACAGTCTGATGATGTAAGCTTGTATATCAGTTGTTATTTGATCTTTTTTCCCCCCTTCCCATGGATTGATTAAAAGACAAAAGAATACTCTGTGCCTGTAGGATTCTTTTCTTCAGCAGTAATATTCTCTCATATCATCGATCTGAAATACTCACATAAAACAAGTGTAAACAAGTGTGTCTGAAAAGTTCACATTTTTATAACATGTATTTGCACTCTGTACATCAGCATTTTGTCAGATTCACTGATAGTTAAAGTATTAATGACAAAAAAAAAACATTTACCACAATATAAGAACTGTGAATATTCCAAAGGTTGTATAGAGAAAGGACCATTAACACGTAAAGCACTCACAGTCAGACGTGTTCTTTTATGCGGATGTTATCACAGCATTACTATTTTACAAAATGTTTTGTTCAGTCTGGATTATTTGTTAAGGAAATATATTATCAAGTGTCAGTGCATCACTTACGCTAATTTTTTTAGAATGTTAATTTTATAATATAATAATTCATTTTAAAGAATTTGTTTGGTTTAATCACCATTTCTAATAAAAAAAAAAGCTCATTTAAAATGGCATCTGCCTCCTCAAATGAGAAATTGAGTCGGACTGGACTGAGCAGACAGATTTCATAGCATTATAAATATTTAATAACAAACTGATTTGAGCCCAACAAGAAGCTGCAGTGCTGCTCTGCGATGGCTATAAATGCATCAAGAAAACCTAAAAAAGGTTTAAAGTAACTAAAAGAAACCAACCCAGTCAATCCAGGACGAGCTCTGTGTCCAACGTTGCAGATCCGAGCCCAGAAGGAAGGGTTCACGGGTCCACAGTGGGGATGGTACTGACCTTGTTGTTCCTGCTTATTCGTCGTTCAGGTCTTGGCCTGGGCAGTTTGGTTTGGATCAGTTCTTCTGGGGTGTTACCCAGAGGAGGCAGCAGCCTCTTCTTACTATTCCTGGTCTCAGGCAACCACTGAGGCGGCAGCTCAAAGGGTCCAAACCCAAACTGTGTGGCGTCTTCTGGCTCTGGAAGTGCAGCTGGGGCCACCTGCGATGAAGAGGCATAAGCGCATGTGTGGACTGGAGAAGTCCGGGGCGCCATTATTGAAGTTGGGCCTTCCTTGGTGATGATAAGTCCTCCTCCTGGACCCTGCAGCGAGTCATTTTTGGGGATCAGTTCCCCTCGTAGGCTCCCTAGTCTTGAGCCAGTCTTGTCATCCTCTTTGGGCCCAGAGCAACCCTCTGATCCTTGAGATGGGATCTCCACATCTTCCTCTTCCTCTTCAGAAGGTCTGAAGATCTGCTGTTGGCCTATGTTGAACATCTCAAGAAGCTGGCTTCCAGAGCGACCTGCTGTCTCCAGTCCCACTGGCTCCCCAATCCCAACCTCTCCCCTCAACGTCACCAAACCTCCAGAGCTAACCATGTTACGCCGGCTGTAGCGTCTGTGAATCCTGGCCAGCAGCTCCAGCCAGCTATGGCGAGCTGAGCGATTAACAGTCAGGAATAAAACTGGGTTGGTGAGCAGGGACACCTTGGGTAGCCAGAGGGCTGTGAGATACAGCAAAATGGGCATTTCCTGGGTATCTGTGAGAATGGTGCGATAAACCACCAAGGCTCCATAGGGGGCGCTGCAGGCAGAGAAAGCCAGCACCACAGCCAGCAGAGTTGCGTGCAACTCTGCCTCTCGCTGTGACACATACGGGATGGAGATGCTGTTTTGTGGAGTCCGCAATGCTGCAATGATCACCTTCTTCTTCTGGCTGGCGCTGAGCGCTCGACGGATCAGCAGCATAAAGAGGAAAACCAAAGCCAGAGGAAGGATCACTGTGGTCACATTGTAGATCAATACGTACACCATGTGACCCAGGGAGTGGGCGTGGTCCTCTGAGCAGGATGATGTAACGTAGACATCTGTGACATTTGTGACAGCAAAGACAGGAAGGCTCGCCACCACTGCATGGACCCAGATGTAGATGATGAGATCTCGGGATCTTGCATCTGAGATCTTCCTCTCTAGCGGATAAAGTACTGAGTAGTATCTGGAAACAAAACAGTGAAAACTAGCTTATTGACAAAGGGGACATATAATGCTCTGATGTATTCTCTTTCATGTCTTTACAATGTGGCCAGATAACGAGGTGAACGCATGTTAAAGTACTTCCTGTCAGCAAAAAGCTCCGGCTTAGACGCTTTCGGTTCCTAATAGGTCCCCAAAAGTTTTTGCTACTTTTGCCGGCTCGTCATTGATTTGCGACTTGGGTTAGCTTGACTGCTTCCAAAATTGCGCCAAACAGCATTTTACAACCAAACCGAACAATAAAGTATCTTTTTTAAAACAACGTTCAAAGGAGCCACAGAATTTTCATTCATATTTTTGCGGCACCGCCTAGTTCGGAGTCTCGTAAGCCAGCCATGTTGCACTGGATTTGGTGTTACATGCAGTGTAAGATACGTGCTGGTGACCTCATGCTCGTGCATGCACCTCCCACTCTGAGACCATGTGATTGGGCTTGACTGCTCAACGCAGGTTTCAGCTGCGCAATTCTCTGCAAGAACCTCAAGCGAAATGCCGAACATTCATTTTCTTTACAGTGGAAAAATGCAACACTTTACAGTGACGGCCCTGTGGTTAAGGTCTTATCCACAAACCCTCTGTTGAGCTTAGAAAGAGATCACGATTTGGGGAAAATTTAAATTAATTAATAATTTCAAAGTCTCACAAAAAAAAACCACCATTATTGTCAGAAACACAGCAAAAACTATATATCTGGATTCTTTTCTTTGTGATATTTCAATGAAAAATGACAATCTAAGTTTCTTCTGCCGCCATTTTATACAATAACTGTATATTATCGGAGCTTGCTATAACTTCTTTTCCAAGGCGAGGTGTTTTTCCATTAAAAAAAAGAAAAGAAAAATCGGATACTTGTTGTATCATGAGTCAAACTAGAAATGTTCTTACTTTTTGTCGTCTTTATGAAACAGAGGCAATCGTGAAGAATTAGTAATATCCAACAGCAGGAATAACATTGTCTTGTTCGGATAAGAATGGATTTTAATGCCATGGAGAAAAAAAGACTTGAAACTCTGTAAACTTATTTAAAAGGCAGACAAATGTGTTAATTCATCATTTTCAAATCAGAGAATTATTTTTTCGTTCTGCAGTTACCTGTGTTGTGTTGTGTTGTGTTGTGTTGTGTTGTGTTGTGTTGCGTTGCGTTGCGTTGCGTTGCGTTGTGTTGTGGTACCATAAGCAGAGGTATAAATCAAGTGGGTGTTGTATTTATACATCTACAATGCTTCATTATCTTTCCACATATCCATATTCACAATATAACATGTAGGTTGTAGCTCTTCCTTTTGTTTCTTTATTGTAAACAAAAAAATTAGATAAAGGACTTGCTTATTTCTCTGGATTGCCTCTTCACTCACGAGTCCACGTGTGTGTGTGCGCGTGTGTGTGTGTGCATGCGTGTGTGTGCGCGTGTGTGTGTGTGTGTGATGCGCGCGCATCCATGAGACTGTAACTGCAGCCTCAGCTTGATAGCGATTGCCCTCCAGGAGAATAAATAATTCATCAGATTTTCTGACTGTATTAGTTGCTATGGTGGCAAGATAATCTTTTCTTTCGGGTATGATAAAGCAGGGAAGACAAAGGAGCTTGTGACTGAGATTGTGCAGTGTCTTTCTAATGTAGGGAAAAACAGTTGTCAAATGCTAACACCAGTGACGCGCCAGCACAAGATAGATTTACACTAAATAAAGTCTGTGTGTGTCCGTGTGTGTAACATCATATATTCTAAAAACGATTTTCTTACTCTACCCGATACAAGGAACATTGGGCTCTTTTTAAGCAAACTATGGTGCCAGGCGGTTGCATGCACCAGGCACTCATGGTGTGCTCAGCTTCATTTAGGGTGCGTATTCAAAGCGTAAACCACAGTGCGAAGCGGCTGTCATTAAACACCAAATTATTCAAAGTAGTGTTTCAGGCGTGACATCACTCAAACCAATCAGAGTGCCGCTTGCCAGTCCCTTAAAAGCCCAGGGTACTACAGGACTAGCCGTGTTGCTACTTCAGTGGTGCTTGCATTTCAACTGAGAACTGAGTCGCTCACATCTAAAGAAACAGACCTCCTCCGAGGTGAAGGCGTGCAAACATGTTTTATGTTTACACAAGGGAGCAGCAGACATCCAACAAAAGCCATCCGGAGTGAAGCCAGTCTGGGAGGAGGTGGACGCCAGTGATTCTCCATTAACCACACTGCAATGCTGTACATCTGCTTATCTGACTAACATAACACCATTGACCAAACACCAGCTTCTTCACCTGTCAGCGCAGGTGGAGTTTAAGTTCATTTTTTTAGTGAATGGCCGAAAGCGCTTGGCGTATTTGCCGGCTTGAAACTAGCAATGATACTTGCACTTGCCAGAGCGTCAGCTTGCATCGTGTTTAAAACAGGGCTGATTGGGTTGTTTGGTGAAGTGTCATCACTGCCGCAGCCGCCACCTCCCTCTCAAATATACATCACGATAACTAACGTTTACACACCTGCTCGACAGCATTACCAGGGTACCGCACACGGGTGGGGGAAAAAATCACATTGGGATTGCGATTCTACCCGTGTTGATACAAAATCGATGAATACATTCTAAAAAATGGTTCAAGTTTACAGCCTTATAATGGCGTTGTTCTGCTTTTTCGTGACACTGCGGCATTGGTTTTAGTTCAAACGCTTCTCCCAGATGCAGGAGATGAAAAAAGAAGCTAGCATTGTAGCAGTTAAGGGTTTTGCACCCATCCTCAGCCTGGCCACCACATGGACAGCACTAATGCCTCATCAACCCAATATCCAAATATCACTGTTTGTTTGTTTGTTTGTTTTTTCATGAACAACCATCCATTTGGGTCTTCTCTCTCCAGGTGAGAAAATGCAAAATTGACATCTGCACACCAAACTATACTGACGGCAGAAGACCAATCCTCCAGGAAACAAACAGTTAATCCATTAAGATCCAGCCAAGAGATGCACAAGTGTGCTCTACACAACCTCTGCAACCTGGATCCCAGAATTATAGCACTTCATTTCTTCTCCCAAAATGAGCAAGAGGGCAAACACTCCTTCTTGATTGCTGAGGCAGCAGCACTTAATACACTGTCCTTAAGAGGAGAGGGGAAAAAACTGATTTTGCTGTACATCACAATTAAGCACGATTGAATCGAGAATCTCCCCACCCCCACCCCCACCCCCCCAATCAAATTGAGAGTGATTTTCAGGGGATTCCTGAGTGTTGGAAGCAAATGTACTTTAAGTTGAATCACAAGCAAAATACACTCTCTTGTCAATTTAATAAGCACATTGAAGTAAAGGAGAATAATAAGGCTTGATGCTCAGATTGTCTGGCGTCTATCTTTGATCTGGGACATGTCACAAGGGCAGTGGGAGGGTTAAGGCTTGGTTTTATGTTTACAATTTAGTTTAAGTTTAGAGTTCAATGTGATTATTAAGGTCAGAGTAATGGCCAAGTGAATACATTAGGTCAATATATGTCCACGCAAGGAAAGAAAAGAAATACCTGTGTGTGTTGTAACGTGGGCGGCAGAAGTTTTGATTACAGCTTTTAGCATCGCAGGAAGACCTGGGACACGGGTGGCTACTCAGCATGGTGTACACATGCTTTATTGACACCCCCCCCCCCCCCCCCATCTACACCACGGGGTGTAAATAGAGCCTTGAAAAAGATTTTCTTCATTAAAAGTGTCTCTTAAAAAAAGTCCTCACTGTCCCCAAGTTTATCCTCTTGTGCGTTATTGCCGATCTGCTCTTTCTCTCTCTCTTGTGTCAGAAACAAAACCACTTGGCTGAGCAACATTTTTGCTAAACTGATCCGTTTCACCTCTTTCAAGTGGTACTTCCAAATCCAGTGAAGCGAGTGGGAGGAGCCCGCTAGCCATTTTGTTTCAAAGCTACATGTTTCAAAGTCAGCAGTTCTGACGGTGGAGCTGAAGTGAGTAAAAAATGGGCACAGCACTCCCATCCCACTCAGGGTAAATGTCAGGGACTTTGTTTTTTAGCTGCTTAGTAAGAGATTGACTTGATTTCAAGTGTAAATCACAATGAACTCTGTACACACACAATCAGCCAAAAATATTTAAATCACTGACAGGTTTTCTATTGAGTAGAACATAAACACTGCGATAAATCCCTCCTTCACCGAGTCATATTGTTCAGTTTGACTCTCTATTAATTGTTTTAAATATCATTTTGAAAGCCGTAGTGTATGGTGCTGTTGAGCTTCATTGACTTGTACAGGGTTGTGTCAGTAAAACACAGTAGAGATCGACAGCACCACAGATTCAATAACAACTGGACAATGAAGTTCTCATGAAGGGGGGATCTATTCGGGACATTGGGGTTATACTCAATAGGTAAGCTGTCATTGGTGTTGATGCTTTGGCAGATCAGTCTACGTTTTATTAGCTGTTCCCAATTTCAAACATGCTTTCTGAACTCACCTGTCCAGTGCGATGGCACTGAAATTGAGCAGCGTGACAGAGCAGAAGAGTTTATGGAGGAACTTGACTGCCTTGCAGAGCAGCAGGGTTTGAAGCCACCAACAGCAGCGAGGACTTGCCCCCAGCGCCATGTCGAAGGGAATGCACACCAGGCCGGTGCAGATGCCAGTGCAGGCTAGGTTCTTAATGAAGCGATTGGTCACAGATTTAAAGACGCTTGTGCAGCAGGTGCACCACAGCACTGTGGCATTGCCTGTGGGGAGGGAGACAGAAATGAAAAGAATAAGACCACACAGTTTTCAAAATATATATATTTTGAATTCGTTGTATTTTTGTGTTTGTTTGATTAAGGTGGCATCTAATGTGCCACCTCCAATCTCAAATTATGAACAGGATTAGGTTTCATTCGGTCATGTCGGTTATATCCAGATCAAACCATTTATTCTAACCATGTGCATTTTAGCGTGGTACCGTTCATGCGGGTAACATTGACTGACTTTTTCTGAGTTTAGAAACCTCCCTGCATGAGATGCACATTTGAAACATCCTAATTTGTGAAGCCAGAAGGCAGTGCAGCAGAAAGAATGCAGAGGTCAGTGTCACCGTATACGGACGATAGACTGGAGTTGATGAGCCTTGATATCAGCTTCCATAAAGCTCTAGCTCTGCCCCCTCCCATCCAAATACAGCCAAATCTGAAGGTAAACATTCTTCATGTTGTATTCCCTACCATGTGGAAATGAAAAAAACACAAGTTTTAGGACAAAAACTTCTCTGAGAATCATCTTCCATCAGTTTCACCAGAGTTAAAAGTAGGATCCCTGTCTTTGCTGAAGCTGCATTTCCTTGTCTTTGCTGGTCTTTTTTGTTAGTTTGATGGACACCAAACAGCCTCTCATGCTCTCTTAAAAGTGGTTTGACTTTTGAAAACTAGAGCCACTTTTACTGCTAGAGGTTGTTTAAATGTGTAGGATGGGACAGATGTGCAGTTTAAAAATTAAGGAAAGGAGACTCACAAAAACAGGTTGGAGGAAATGTAACAATAGAGGCTTTTTTGAGGCACAATTAATAATCTGGGCACCAACAGATGCATTCGTATCCTGAAAATTCAGCGAATGAGAGATATTGGGAGTTACCACTGAAGCTCAACTCACACAAGCTGTTAAACTCAACTGCAAACCAGATGAAGTTCCTAGTTCATAGTGTCTCTGTGTTCATATGAAAAGTAAAGACCATATTTATCACTGTGAGTGTGAATGGTTGTCTGTCTCTATGTGTTGGCCCTGTGATGGACTGGCGACCTGTCCAGGGTGAACCCCGCCTTTCACCCGAAGGCTGCTGGGATAGGCTCCAGCCCCCCCGCAACCCTTAATAGGAATAAGCGGAAGAAAATGGATGGATGGAAATCATATTTTACAGGCTTTTCCATCCAAGACCTCTAGAGGGTTCAGTGAGCTCTTTGGACCGATGCAAACTGCGGCTGTAGAAATGCTTTGCAGTTCCACACAAACAAGTGGTGACATAGAAATGATATTGATCAATACTGCTAACAGACAAGATAGAATGCTAACAATGCTAACTACCACTAAGCATAAATCTCACAACACTTTAGTGTTGCAGGTTTCTGGTCATAGACAAAAGTATTCTACAGTGAAATGTCAGCGCAATCAAAGTTATGAGACACATGGATCACAAAGACCCCGGCAACTTGACAACGACAATAATGACTCTATGAGTCACCTACCACCGATTACTGCTGGTTGTTACTCATCACGTTCCCCTAGCTACGCATCACACTGTTTACAACGTCTTCAACCTGTAGAAATTCTGATTGGAAAGATATAATTTACAGTTTAGCCACTTTAGTTTGTCATTTTCGCAGCCCATTTTAATATCTGTCATTTTTCAATTCCTCTTCAGTTACCGGACAGCTGTCTAAGCTTCTATGTAGGAACACAGACTAGATGAGCCTCAGTTTTTGACCTTTTTATTTCTTTCAAATTCTGTTTTCAGTGAAAATCTATCACAATATGGATCTTTTCGCTAATGTCTATACATGAGGAAGCATATAACGACCGGGTTTGGGCTGTTTTTTACTAATATCTAATATATAATATAAAAGAAATCATGCACTTTGAAAAAGAAAGATTAGAAGTACGCATCACTTAGGGTAATAAAATTTAGCTTGAGAAGATTTAGATGGACCTGTACGAAGCTCCATTTAAGGGAACAGAAATACAGAATACAGAAATATGAACAAATACTAAATGTTCAGGATGTAATTTTGTATAAAAAAAAATTGTATCAGTTGAGATTCTTTTCTGTGTAAATTTGTATCACCAAGTGTAATTTCTGTAACTTTGGATTTTCCAAAAAAAAGAAGTGAGTTGAAGAGTAGAAGAAAAAAAAGCAGCAAACAAGAAAGGTCCATTTGACCTCAACAGTTGCAGATTTAGCACAGACGGAAGTATAACAAGGAGCTCTGTGACCGTCTGCAGCAGTGGTGTGATGTCACACCTCTCAGGTGCTTACAGTGTAACGGACAAATGTGGGATCACAGTCCTATCGTGCAGAAACGCATCCTGAAAAGGAGGGGAAAAAATCCCTTTTTTCTGTGTAAATGAGATACGTTTTTATTAGAAAACAAACAAAATAAACCCAGCCCTGTTTTCATCATAGTTTTCATTTTCTCATTTCATTATGAGACCTGCATGTAGTTTAAGTTGCAAATCACAGGATGTCTGGTGTGGAAGGACCCACGCAGAATTAAAAAAAAAAAAAAAAAGGGGGCAGGAGATGAAGAATTGAGTTCTTTAACGATCAAGATAAGCTAAAAGAAGACTGCTAGGGTTTGTCATTTAAAGACATTTCATTATCATAGATTAGGGACATTTCTTTAACTGACAATCCCTAGAAGTCTTGCAACTTTCTCACTCGTGGCTAACTTTTTTTGCAGCTTCTGCCTCCTCCAACCTTTGCCCTCGAGAGACGATACTTCTGGGCTCTTCTCTGCCTGTTAGCATGGCAGCTCTTCCGTGCTAACACTGAGGTGATGCTAGGTTGAGACTACGACTAGTACATGGGCACGTTGTTGTGTTGTACTTGTACACGGTTTTGCAGTATTTACAATGAACTTTGTCATTTTTCCATTTAAAATGGGCCAAACTTCACCTTGACCTCTACATGTTTACATTAGCAGCAGCAGCTAAGAGGGAGCAGAGTACTTCCTTTTCTTCCTCTGTCTTCGTCCTGCTGTAGTGAAATAACTGATGGTAACATGTCTCATTGCTCAAAAATAGTGAAATTACACGATTCAACAGAGCCTCCTTCGATCAATCATCAAAATGTTTGACGATCAATTATTGAGAATTTGTGGCCATCCCTACTGCAGATTCCAGCAAAGCAAGGGACACATTGGTGCAAACACAGGTAGAATGACAAAGAACTCGGACGACAACAATCAAACTAAAATACAAAGTCGATAAATAATATAAAAAGAAAAGGTGGGAGAAGACGAGGGCAGCGAAGGACCTGATGGGAGGAGAAACCCTGGGACTGGGGCTGTGACTGAAGGCACTCCTGAACCAAACACAGATAATAACAACAAAACTAGAGACTTCTTAATAATGCCAACTTCAAGAGTCCAAAATTATTGCCCACAAAGTGTCAAACATCGTCCTGATGGGGCCGTGACGGGAAATTAGCTTCAAAATCAACATAATTTTTTTTGGGGGGGGGGGGGGGGGGCAAAAAAATACATTTCATTCATTCAGAAAACCAGGCCAATTCTTTTCATGAAATTATTTTGATAATTGAGATGAGATGAGATGTTTGTTTGTTTTAATTCTCAAGTGATATACATTTCATTTTATTTTATTTTTTTTCAAGCATTCTTTTTAAAGGTTTCAAAGTAATTCTGGGGCAATATATTTCCATGTTTTTTTCACACCTTTAAGGATAATTTTCACAAATATACACTCTGAAACATCATTTTACACATGAAAAATAATCCATGTCACATTCCATGTAAAATAAATGACAGACTATTTGGTTTGATACCACATAGGAGGGGAAATTTATATTAAACAAGAGAGATTTCTCTTAGTCTTAACTCAACTACCTTGACTAAAATATGTAGTTAATTGTGAAGCTAATTTCCTTTACTTTCCCTAAATTTTCAGGCTTTACTAACAAAAAAATTGCTGTTTTCACATTTCATGACTAATCAGGTTTTTCCATCACTGTATTACTAATAAACCCATGCCTAACTCAAAGCATTTTTGAAATTCTCATCTGAGAATATGAGCATTATTTTTAAAAGCGACTTGAACAATTGCAGCATTTTCTAGCTTCCACGGTTCTTCACTAAAGAAAAAACACAAGCACAAAAGATAAAATGTGTCCTTGTAAACGTCCTCATGCAGACAAAGTAGGGACCTCTATTCTTTTTTTTATAGTCCAAACTAACATCGTCTGTAAAATGACTTTATCCTTTTGTTCCTGAAATGCTCACCTGACACTTGCGGAACACCTCGGTAACCATCATCACGGCAGCCAATGAGGATAAAGAGCAAACACTAAACATAATTGCTTTTTCCATTTAACAAATGGCAGAACAACTACAGGTGGCAACATGAAAACGCCAGTATTTCAATAGTAAACCCTTCTTTTGTCTGCTACACACACACACACACACACACACACACACACACACACACACACACGCGCGCGCACACACACAAAGTTTCTGCATTGTTGTTAACAAGCTGCTGTTATCAGTGCCGGCCCTCAAACAAATGACTCACTGGGTCTAAACATAGTAGTGTGAGCTGTTCACGTTAAAACTGTGCAACGTCAATAATAAGTTCACACCCGTGTATCAGCGCAGCCGTGGTGTTAACATCGCTTTCACTTCAATGAGAGGCTCAACTTATGAAGGAGAGTGAGCAAAAACAGCCACCTGTTCCCACTCTCGCGTACTTCCTCATTAGCCCCCACTATTAAACTAATGATTCGTGAGAATCCAGCCATGTCTCTGCTTATGAGATGAGTGTTTGATGGCAGTCCGACCTCGCTGCCACGACGAGGCTCTGCATCGGAAGATGGGATAACCTGACAACAGTATTTTGAACAATGCTGTTATTTTTCTCTTTTGAAAACATGAGGATCATCTCATATCCGAGGACACGATTCTAAATGAATGTGTATTGTATTTTTTTAAGCATTGGTCAGAATTAAATGGGTGTGTGTGTGTGTGGGGGGGGGGGTTCTGAGTGATTCTGTGTGGCTTTTTTTTTTCCCCTAAAGCTGTAATGGGTTCTACTTTGGCCCCGATGTGCAAGCCCCTGATTTCTGACAGCAAAACAAGATGTGATTGTAGAGAGAGTACGAGTGATTGTATAACGGCACCATTTCTTATGTATCCATAACAATCAGATCTGACGACAAATCCTAGCTTTTATCTTTTACTGAATAAAAAAAAAAGTTTAGGGATAATAGGAATTGCGTTTACCTTTGAGGAGTTAATATCCAATTCAGGAAACTGATTTAATCCCACTGCGTTTTTTCCCCATTTTCAATCCAGTTCTGATACACATTTGCTCCCACCAATACTGATTCCCATACCTGAGGTTTTTTTTCTTTAATTATACCATTATTAACCCCGTTGAAGTTGGAAGTTGGAATTTTCAGAAGTTCCCAGTTGGAAATTTCAAATGGAATCCCACCATGAGGTCTGATCTACTCAAAAACTGACAAACCCATCCATTTTCTACCTCTTATTCCTGTTAGGGCCTGTTAGGGGAGCTGGAGCCTATCCCAGCGGCTACGGACGAGAGGCGGGGTTCACCCTGGACAGGTCACCAGTCCATCACAGGGCCAACACAGACAATCATTCACACTCACACCTACGGTCAATTTAGAGTATCAATCAGCCTCGTCTCCTCTTGATGTCTTTGGACTGTGGGAGGAAGCTGGAGTACCAGAGAGAACCCACACAGGAACAGGGAGAACATGAAAACTCCACACAGAAAGATCCCGTGTCCGAGCCGGGGCTCGAACCCTGAACCTTCTTGCTGTGAGGTGACAGTGCTGACCACTGCACCACTGTGCCGCCCCTCTGACTGCACTGATCCGTGCATAAAGTCAGCAGCTATGTGAAGAACATCAGTACTGATTCTGATATTCCCAATTCAATATCTTTCTTGTTGTTTAAGTAATTCATTTTTTTGCAGGGCAATAATTCTGCGGGCAAACAAATTTGCTTTGACTATGACTCCAGTCCTGACTTTACAATGGCTCACTGAAAGGCGATTCAGTAATTTGAATGTTTAATGTATCTTTTTGCATGTTTTTGTGTTCCAGTTTTACTTGTAGCATCCAAAAAAGCACATTTGTTTGTGAATATTGTTACTCTACCTCAGCAGGTCGTAGCAGTGAATCATAACATAAATCCTGTTGGACAGTCAGATTAAATGTATTTCATCTTCCTAGCTCACATTTTATCATTAGGAAAGCTAACAGTGCTCGCCATCCCATCTGAGGGCCTGTTGGGTCGCGTTGTTGTAACAACTGACACATTATGAATACACGCGGTCTTCATTTGAGGCGGGAGGACGATGATGTTTCTGGCTGCAAATATAACAAAGAGGATGTCAAAGTCAGGACTGTGTGAGACCGTTGCTCGGTCAGTTCACACGACCCCTCCCACTCCCTCTCTCTCTCTTCCGCCATCTTCCCCCAATTGAAAATATTCTGTTTTATTGAAGATTCTGCTTAAAAGGAAGTGTGGGAACAAGCTGGTAGACACAAGCTAACCTTCCCCTACAGCAGGTGTCAGGTGTCCAGGTGTGGTACCTGTGTGCCTCTTTACTCCAGGTTTTATGTCTGGGCAACAAATCTGATGTAAATAATGCTAATACTCAACCGGTGGCTTAACTACAGTTTTATACACGGAGACGAGGAGCCCAGGCAACATCGGCTAGGTGGGATGTTTTTTCCCAACTATTATTTTCTGACAATTATCAAAAACAGTTATATGTTTTTCTCTCACGTAATATTCTTTTATAATCTGGGGTATCTGTTGGAGAGTGCCCTGGTTTTTGCTCTCCTACATCAATTTTTTCTTTTTTTCTGTTGATCTGGTTGTATGTTTTAAATTAACAGTTTTATTGCCTAAAATCTGATGGATCTGCATATCTTTTTATACACAAATGAACAACAAAAGGCTACTTTTTTTCAGCCCGGTGAGATTAGGAGGAGCCCAAATTGGCATACAACATTAAAAAAAAAAAAAAAGTCAATCTGGTGAAACTGAAATTTGAGGATTTGAAAAAAATCGCCAATGGATGAGATCAGGATTAAAATTAGCACTGGTGAGAGCTGATGAGTTTTAGGGGGTGAGCAGATATCAGGAGTAGCTTGTGCCACCCTGGACACCCCTCAGTCTGCACCTTAGCGCTCAACATATTGTCTCCTAGTCAGATCTTCAAAGGAACATATGGATACTGCACACACGCTCGCTCGCACGCGCGCGCGCGCGCTCTCTCTCTCTCACACACACACACACACACACACACACACAGAGCCAAACTGCTCGCAGCTTCATCCATAACAGGAATAAGTATCAGGGTTTCTGAGATAGATGTGATCTTGCTTCCTGTTACAGCTGCTCTGAGAAACTGACCAGCTCGGGTTATGAAGTAATGTCACGATCATTTATAGCGTCTGTCTACCAACATCCCTCAGTTGGACGTCTTGATCCTTGACTACCTCGTTGCATCAGTCTCCCAGCAGAGTTTCAAGTTATCATTTGAAAATGTCAAAAAAGGAAGCAAGCGATAGATAGATAGATAGATAGATAGATAGATAGATAGATAGATAGATAGATAGATAGATAGATAGAAAGAAGTGGAGAGGGAGTTCAATCTTGTTTGCCTCGAACTATTTCACCATCAATGAAGATGAAACGTGTCCGTACTTCCCTCCCATTGCGGTTTCTTTAAGGAAGGGAGGAAGGAAAACATGAAGATATCGTTTCAGTTGGAAACCAAAGATTTTCTTTTGTTCTCTGAAACGTTTCAGATTTACAGAAGCAATTTTTTTTAAATGTTTTTTTTTTCCATGGAAGAAAAGCGGATGTACGAGGACTACTAAGACGCTCTCCCTGATCAATATAAGTGAATATCTGGTAACATGTTCCTGCACACAAGTGAGACATGATCCCGCTTCTTTATATTCATTTAAAATGTATAATCGGCAGCTTCATGTTGATTTTTGACTGCTCTCGTTAAAAGGGTCATTTGGCTCCCTCCAAGCTCCAGATGTGGCTCACGGTAAACACCTGCAGGCAAATGTTTTATTGATCAATGAATCCTCGTGCATCGCTTGGTGTTTTTGTAGCCTCGGTCTTGTGCACCTGCTAGTCACCATCTGCAGCCGCCGACTTACCGAGTAGAGAACCTATGAGGATGAAGCCCTGAACCACGGTGCTGAAATCCCGGTAGACTTGCTCTCGGATCAGGTGCTGCTCGTCCAGCCGGGTCCCCTCGGCGGCGGACGGGCTGCTGCTCCACCGGGTCGGTGGGCTGGAGGAGTTGAGGAGACTCAGCCAGAGGTGGGCGGCTGTGATGTTGCCTGCACCGTCCCCGACCGTCGCTGCTGCCCAGCTCCCGCTCTCCATGTCCGCTCACCCCGTGATCCTGGCGGTTTTATGTTATGACGGCTGGCGGGATCTCAGCAGCCAGAATGGAAGAGGCATTGCTTGGGAGGAGGATGAGGATGGTGAAGATCAAACATCAAATCATAGGGAAATGATAAGCTAGGGCAGCATGCCCCACATTCATCCAGCGCGGATGCATGATGGTAAGGAATCAGCCAGAGAGCTGGGATGCTCCAGTCCTGCACCCAGGGAACCAGAAGCCACACCGGATTGCGGGGTGTTTCTTCTGTGAATGAAGCTGGCAGCGCCGGGAAGACACGAGCATCACCTCAGCCCGTCCAGAAACCCGGACTGTCTGACAGGCTGGTCCTCCTGGTGCCAACAGCACAGTCATAGGCCGTGAGGTGGTAGACTGGCTGGTGACGGGAGGAGAGCCCGATTCTGAATGTTTCACTCTGCGAGACAAGAGGAGGAGCCCCTCCCCTTCTTATAGCAAGAAACTCCACTCAGTCTTATGAATGACAGGCAAAGGAGGAGGAGGAGGAGGGAGGCCAGAATACTCACTCATCTCTCATGGTGAATAGGAGACACGGAATCGTGTCTTGTAGGTTGTTACAGCAGGGTTCGCATATATGTCCACCAATACATTTCCATTCTTGGAATTAATGGGAGAAATCTGATTACTGCATGTATATTACTCACATTTTATACTACAAAAACTTGAAATAGAGTAGAATAACCTTAAAGAACTCTTTTTTTCTAAATTTCTTCTCCTTTTTATGTTTTTTGTTTGTTTTTGTTTTAGTGAACTTTTAGCGAATAGCAAGAATTTATCGACCTGTAGAAAATGTACAAAAATTGTTCATAAACAGAGCGAGGGATATGATTTGCAGAGAAGGAGGCAAAATATTTGTTAGTCCTTTTCATGAAGGTTTCAGTTTGTGTTGACACTTTGCAGTCTCAAGCGTTGTCACCTTTTTATGGCTGTTACTTACTTTAATACGTTATAAATAAAGAGCCGTTCGTTGAAATACAAGTTTGCAACAGATTTAGTAAGAAATGAAATCACTGACATGAGGGCTATTGTTTTTTTGTTGTTGTTTTTTTTGCCAATATCTGATTTGCAGATCTTCTACCAATGATGTCAATAGCTGTATATAAAAAGAAAAGAAAAACAGATTTATTGCACACTGCAAAACCTTTGCAAACAATGTGATTTTGGAATGTTTTTCTTGATTTTCAAACCATCTGGAAAAACTCATAAATCCAGTTTTTAACTCATTGTTCCCTCATCTTCTGTTGTTGGAGAAAAGACTTGAGCATCGCACCTATAACCAAATATTGAAAAGTGATCAGTATCTTTTGATACCAATGACGTGCCGATGAGCAGTCTGAATATGAGAGAATATGAGAGCCTTGAGCCGGTGCACGAGGAGGTTCGGTGATGCAATCAAAAGGGTATAAGTCCTTCCGCAGCGCTCCGGCCGTTATCTTGTTGTTTGTTCTCTCGGCAGCTTGTTACATTCCTCTTTGGTTTGCTACAAATACCTGAATAGGAGAGCACATAGCTCAGGAAAACACTTGAAGTTTGATTCAAAGATCCCTTCCAAAAAAATGATCTTAAGAATAAGGTGCCTAGATTTATTAGAAGAGAAAAACAACTATCGTTACATTGAAATCCTTCTCTTCCTATTCTTCTCTTAGTTGTCCAAATTCTGCATTACATGAATGTACAAATATTTATTTTGCTATATTTTCATTTGAACTACCAAATATAAGGGATCTCTTACCGTTCTTCTCTGTACAGTCCATTCTAACTCCTCTTCAGAGTTCCACATTTGTCTGGTGAATTTTGACCCAGGGTCAGCTTGCAAAATATTTACTAGTCACAAATGTGGCTCAGATTGGACCGTCTCTTAAAAATGTGATTCTCTCAGTGTTTACAAATGTATACTTTGGCTCATTTCTTATGACAAGTTTCATCTACATACGTCATTCAACAGTCACGCTAAGAAAAATCCTGCAGAGTAAGAACAAAATGAAAAGCTTATTTTCAACTAGTGGAGGAATTTTATTATCAGCAGTTAATCCACTATATTTCTCTTTGGGTATTTGAATCAGCAGCCTGAAGGTGATACTTACATCGACCCGTTGTATCAGAAGACAAATGTATGAAATAATGACTCGGAAAGAGAAGAATTTCTCTGAAAATATATTTATAAATACACGACAAAAGTTCATCTTAGAAAAAGTCACTACGTGAAATATCTGACCAAAAAAAAAGAAATCAGTGTTTCTCTCTAAACAGAGGGGGTTTCCTGCAAGAGGAGTTTGCTGATGCAAGTGGACGATGGAGAGGTCTTTGTCTCCGCGCTCGAGTTCGGCTGCTCTTTCACTGAGATTCTGCAGAGAAAAGCTTACATCATCTCATTAAATTCATTTCTTTCAAACAGACCAAAGCCCTTCATGTAAAATTCAAAAGGTCTTGGAGGGGGGGGGGGGGGGGGTGCAGTTAAACATGGGATTTGAAGTGCCAAAGCGAGATTAATAATATTTCTAATTCATGCAACATGTCTTTCATAGCCTCGCTCGCAAAAGCAAGAAAGTTTCGAATGTGAGAAGGCCGTGGGGCCACTAGATGCCAGCATTAGCACTGAGCGTCCTGTACAGACTCCAGCTGGTTGCTGCAACTTTGCGGTTTCCATTACAACAGTTGATTAAATTTTAGTCTACAATACTGAGTAATTATCATAACATGTGACAGCTGAAGGTTCATTACTCTATACTGATCAATTACTTCAAACAAATCTTAAAAATGCTCTCATTAATAGCTTTCATTATGAGTGAAACTACCATGTCGGACTTAAGAAGGAATAGGGCACTAATGTTAGTCTAGTCTTCCATCCAAATACAGAGAGACAAGATAAGTGGAAAACCATAGATGGATGGATTAAGGTATTTCAACTTTATTGTATGTCTTCTCATGGCTATTCTGGGATGCTTGCTACACTTTGTTACAGCGCTGCTCGGTGATGAGTGCTCTTGTTGTCCAAGTGCCTCTTGAAGAACTCTTGAATTCGTTCCCACAGGTCTAGCAGCGCCTCATTGTGGGCTTTGGGCTCCCCACCAAACTTCACCGGGGTCCCCACTGCCGCATGGAAGGCAGATGGACAGAAAGGCGTGTTGGGGAACTCTAGAAAGTGCCCGGCATTGGGATAAGTGACAAGCTGAAACGAATCTTTACCGTGACATTTCAAAGTTGCGGCAGCCTGCTTGGCAAACAAAGCGCTGTTCCAGTTGTAGTCATCTTCTGACGCAGCGAACAGGAAGTGGCCGGTGGCACGCTCGATTGGAATCAAAGAGGCCTTGTTTTCTTCCAAGGTAGGGTCTGGTAAGGCATTGCGTACATCTAAAATCCCAGAGTCCATGAATTTAACTTCTTCTAGGTTAGGCTCAAGTGGTGGCAGAACAAGATCTTTGTAGTGCAACGGAATCACAGTGTTGGCATTGCAGCCATTGATGAAGACGGTTGCAGAGATCCCAGAGAGGAAAGACGCCATGGACAGAGCCAAGCCACCACTATGAGAGATTGATATGACGCCGATGCCAGGACCTTTGACCTGCACAGAGAAATGATGTGTTCATAACGATGTTCAGAAAACAAGATATTCAGGTGGCACATAAATTAAGAATAGCAGCAAATATACATTAAAAAAGGAACTGTAGTATGATTAATATTTGCCAATTCAGTATCTCTACATGACTCATCAATTCCTGCAAAAAAAACTGGCACAGCAATGCAGGATGTAACCAGTAGATGGCAACAGTGACACACATATATTCTGAAATATAGTTGCACATTACCAGCTAATTTGAATGTGCTAACCTCAGGTTGTTTCCTCATATATGTTACAGCTTCTTCAAAGTATTCCAAGTCCAAGTTTGGGGGTTTTTTGGGTAAGCCTTGGTAACCGAAATAGGCCAGCGCTAGAACAACAAACCCTTTATTTGCCAGGAGGCTTGCCCTCGGTTCACTTAGGCGTCCACCTAAAGTATACAAATCTACAATACCAGGGAATGGACCTTTTCCTAGAAAATAAAAACAAAATTACAGAGGTAAAGTTGAAGTTCAACTTCAGCAACCATTTTTTGAACTCAACCGTAAAACTAACCTGGTGGGATGAATAGGACTCCTCGTATTCTGCCCTCTTGCACAGGTATTCTCCTCATCCCTTCCGTCATGTAAACTCTCTCGTTGATTTCGCGGGCCAAGACCTCCCCACTCTCCAAACTCAGGGCTTCTATCTCAACTAGAGTTGGGCTGAGAACACTCTTTTTCACAAATTTGCTGTTGGGAGTCTCAGGGAGCATGGACCACCATAACCCCATGGGCTCCACCCCAGTGTAACTTCCTCCCAGAGAAGGTGCGAGACTCAAATCAACCAGGCCTGTTTCATCTGCTTTGTAGCGGGCAGAGGCTTTGAATGTCACCCCTTTGTCATCCACCAGTTTAGAACGTAGTTCCACTGGTTTGTGAGGGGGAAGTCCTTCAACTTCTACATGCACCAGTTTATCAAAGAGACAGCGAACACTGGGGAGAATTTTCAGACGGATCTGTGAAAAAGCCATGCCTGTTCTGCAAGATGGATCTGTGACTCACTCTGATGGTCTGGATATCCCGGTTTGGATTTTCACTCTTGTTCCAGCATCTGTCATGACAAACAAGACAACTCATGGGATAGGATTACATCAATCTGATGTTGTTCAATGGCCTTCGCCATGCGTGCACTTTATGGTCCTCACGAGGTGTTGCTAAATTTTGTTTTCTCCAAGACCTACATTTTAAGAAACATACCAACTTTTTGGAAAATGCGCTTAGTGTCCATTCTCTGCAGAGCCAAACAAGAAGATTGATACCCTTCTCCCTTCTTTGCGTGCATCAGGGAGCTGACACCCACAGAAATGAGCTGACCGCATCAAAATACGGCAAATATTTGTTTTGTTTTTTTACAATGTAATGTCGTTCATTATTTCCAGTACATTAGCATAAGAACACAAATCACATTTACCACGCTGTTTATTCAAGATTGAGACTTGAGGAAAACTGCAAGGTGCCTATCGGACCAATACTGACAATAATTACCAATTTATGGCAATGATAATGATGTTATCATTAATCATGTTTCCTCAATTAATGAAACTGAACTGTATGTGACATCTTCTGATTTTAAATTTCAACACAAACTCTGTGTGCAGAAGTGGAAAGTTTCAAAATAAGCAAAAGCTCCACACTTACATGTCAATACTCCTATTATTCTTATCTATTGCAGGCCAAAAAACAAAATCAAAACCATCTCAAAAGAAATGACATTGCCTATTTTTTTTATCACTGAAAGTGTCTTGGACTTCAGTCAGTTTGTTAAAACTGCAGGTTAAAGTGTCATTAACAACCAGTCAGACGTTTCGAGCCACCATGCTTTCAAGTTAAGTTACAGATTAATAGGAGTAATGTATTATGCCTGTCTTTATAGCATCTCAACATATTTATGTAAATTATCAGTAATAAAATATTTTGCCTCACACAGGGCGAAGTTTCTAAGTTCTATACATTTCATTATGTATCGCATTTATCCTGCAACTTTTTTGTCTTAGTCTCGCTCACATTTTCACATGGCGTTTGATACTGAGGTCAAGAGCTGAAACACGACAGGAAGGGCAGCTGAGTTAATGTCAAACTGGGTGAAAGGTCGACGAGAACGCCAGACGAAGAACAGAAAACAACAAAAACACGAACATCATTTAAGTTAACTCCATATTAAAGCTATTATTCCAGTGGTTACTGTGGAATTAGCTAGCTAGTCAACATTAAAATAACTGAAGTTTCGATCTTGATTGGTTTTGTTTTTTCGTCCATGTTTTAAGGCTAAAAAGAGACTAAACTGCTCGATTACTCTGTCTCTGTCTAGCTGGGATACTATGAACTGCGAGCTGAAGAGCCACCGAAAGTCTTACCCTATTTCAAACTGGATGCATTTTTGTTTAGTTAGGACAAGGAAATGAGAGCACGGTAGTGGTGGACGTATCTATTCTGTGGTATCGATATATCGATATTCACACGCTACTCATTAGAGGACATTTACACCAAATAAGTGTCTATATTAATTAATAAATGCGAAAAAAAACGCACGTGTCATTTCCGAATCTTACAGCGTAATTTCCTCCTAGGTTTTGTACCGGCACAAACCCCCCCAGCAGCATGAATTGAACTAGTCCATCCATGCCATGTGACCAGACGTTCCGTGATTCCAGTTAGCTGTTTTTAGCCTGCTAGCAATAGTTTACTCTGCGGCTACGTGTGACTGAAACGAGTGCATGGCTGAGAAAAAGAAGCGAATGGTGTGGGTGTTCTTTTCACCCGTGGATAAAACTACTGCAAAGTAAAAATGTACAACAATGCAGCAACACGAGCAACCTTTTTAAACACCTGAAAACTGCGCGTTCCGAGGCTTACCCGGAAGCAGTAAAAAGGCAAGAGCAGGAAAGACAGATGGCTGCAGCATCTGCACCCCACCATCTACCACCAGCCAGATAAGTCCAAGAGAAAGTTTTAACAAAGGGAAAGCGTATCCAGCTCTGTGACTGTCTCTTCATTCAAAGATGATTACATTGTCATGGTGAAGAGGCTGTTGTAAGCAGAGAATTCAAATAGAAGAATTTGTGTTTCATGTCATATAAATAAATAACAGAAGCTGAGTCTTACGAGTAAAACAAGTCATAATATAATTACTTTATTAAAAAATATATTAGAATTGTGATATTACTCACAATAATGGTCTTTGTCGCACTTTTCATGCTTATGGTTTATAAGGGTTGTCTCTGAACGATTATTGAGACATTTGAAACTTTCATACGTGTAAGAGTGCATTTCTAAGCTACAATATAGGGCTAGACTGCATGAAGTTGGCTATAAACTGCTTGGATGATGCACTTCTGTTCAAATAATGTCAGAGGGGTTAGTTAAGCCACTCTTTTAAGTGGGATTTTCTGAATTAACCTAGTTTTGTCAGGGTTGCTGTCCAGTTTATTCTTTTCTAACTTTGTTTTATGAAAAATGTGAAATGTGTCGGTCTTCTTGAAAACAAATTTCTTGTGTGATTTGTGACCATTTTACTGTATTCACTGAATACATTCAAATTGTTTTTTATTAATGTTTTTTATTGCAGTCTTTTTATTTAATGTATGTGTTGATTATTTATTATTAATGTGCTTTGATTTAACATTTTTGTTTTATTTTATATTTGAGTACATTTTTATGTTAATTATTTTGTATGTGTTTTTCTAAATTTATTTCATTGTTTTAAAGATAAAATAATGACCACCAAAGGTTATGCACATTAAAGCTGTTAAATGAACAGTATTTGTCAGGTGAGTTGTCTTTTAAATGTAACATTTTCATGAAATTTAAAAAAAAAATCATTGAAAATATCAGCATCAGTATTGGTATTAGTATCAAACACATGCCAAAAAAAGTAATCAGTATCATATTTAATCATAAAAGTGTGATATCGTCCTGGCACTCGAGCACGGGCATTCAGGAAGCTAACGGGTTTTCCATACGGGTTGAACCATTTTTCCGGAGGAGGTATTCGGCGAATTTTGAAAGAGCTGTTTCTGTTATTTGTGTTATGAGTGAGCATCTTGTATCATTTACCGAGATATTAGTGTGATACATGAGGAGTTGTTTTTTTTTAATTCCACCATCAACAACACATTTATGGTATATTGGAAAGAAGTAACTCAACCCCCTTGGAATTTAGCGGTCCGTAGTCGCCTCTCGCAGCACCAGTGAGTTCAAATTAGTTTAAGAAATAAAATATTTGCATGTATAATTGATAAATATTTGTTTAATGCGTATTATATTGGGATTTCCTGATGAAAAAGACCATTTAAGTCCCCTACAGAAAATCTTGCTTCATGTGTAGGAATGCTGAGCGGCCACTCGATGACAGCATTGGCTCAGATTATCAGACTAATGCTTAAGAAGTAAGATGAATATGCACTCGTGTTGTTGCGCACAACACAGTAAGTCGATAACAACAGAACACACCATGCATGTTCCCCCTGTGGAGCAGGATATCTGATTAGGTGTTGGACCACCTTGCTTGCAGCTTACCATGTAGGCTTATTTACATATTAATGAGAAAATTCAAGGACACTGGATCCCTGTTCAGAGAGGTATCAGAGGTTATTTGTTATCTCTAAGAACTTCATGGCATCATACATATGTTAACAACAATTTGGTGACCAGATAATCTTCAACCTCTGGAATTAAAAGTGATTCTTTGTGTGTGAGTGACGATGAAAAGAATACAACAGGGAAAGTTACTTCAAGAGAAGAGGTAGGGAGAGAGTCAGAGATGGCTTTCTTTGTTTTGTGTGACTTGTATGAATCTTTATAGGCCTATAAATAGATATACACAATGACATTTTAATTAAACATTGAACTTTCAATTAGCATTCTATAGGTAAATGTATAAGCCTTGTTTGGGACTCTAGTTCTCTTGAGTTTTTGCAGCATGCCAGTGGTTTGCTCTTCACACAAGGCTACACCTTAGCCGATGACAAAGCTGTTTGTCCTCACATCCAGTGGGGAGCTGGCAACCATTCAGCACCCATTCCCTACGAAACCTCATAAACTCATCTTGTCTCCCTTTGGAACTTAGCTGAGTGTGTAGTTAGAGATGTCCTCACACAGCTACACATACAATTGGACTTACAGGAAATGCAGGGTCTAATGCTGCACACCTAATGGATGCTATTGGTTTACACTTAGAGGCGGCATGGCACAGCAGTAGAGTGGATGTCTAGCAACCGAAGGGTCACTGGGTCCATCCTCACTTCACTGGTGACCATGTCCAAGTATCCTTGTGCAAGATACTGAACAACCCCTAATTGCTCCTGATGGCCCAGCAATGGACTGGTAACCCATCCAGGGTGAACCCCTCCTCTCACCCAATGTCAGCTGGGACAGGCTTACACCCCCCCCCCCCCCCATGACCCTTAACAGATAAGCAGTATAGAAAATGAACAGATGGGTGGATGGGTTTACACCTCTCTGAGTCTCTCCCAACAAAAATCAGTCCAACCCCATCACGAGCGCCAAGGGTTGAGGACTTTCAACATGAAAGGCAAAAGTGAAAAACATTCAAGCCTCGCTCAGTCAGGACAAACTTAACCCAGACACCACACCATGCACTGAGTGGGACACCACATCCCTTTCCAACAAACCAACTATTATCATGAGATATGACTGCATAAAGGCTGAGGTGGAGCACCAAGGGACAGCCAAGCAAACGTCCTCAAATGACCCACAAGGGTATAAATGGTTGTCACTGGTGGTTTAGCCCTTTGAAATATATGTGTGTGTACCCTTCAGTTCATTTCATAACCTTTCTGTTAATCAAAGGGTTTACTTCCGGCCTCTTGAAGACCAATATTTTACAGAAACATCCTTTAAAACCATTCCTGTAAGTACAGAATTGCTCTTGTCTTGCGCCTCCATTTTGGAGTGTGCTGAACATCGCCAAATACCCCAAGTGGAGTATGCCTTGAGGCCTACTAGGATTCACCATCACTGTGGTGTTGTTCACTCTCACCATGATTTGCTTCCCTACTAGATATGAGGCAAAATGGCAGAGAATTTTTGGAAGTGCTGTTAGCTCCAACAAATTGATGTTGTGAGGAGCACATGACTCCGTAGGCCCCAACGCTGCATATTATGCTCTAGCTGTCTGCACCACAATGTGGGGATCCAACAACCCCTGGAAGTACTTCATGTCCAAGAGCCTTTGACTGGCCACTGGGTGAGCTGCTGAAATCATCCTGAAGAGTGATGTGACACTGCCATGTCTGAGAATTGTAGAGATCCCATACATATGAGGTCATTGAATACGGTGTGTCTCCAGTTTGATGTGTCCGGCAGTCCAAAAGGCATGCATTCTTGGTGGAGACTTTTTACCATATACGTATAACATGGTGCCATAAACAGCATACAAGAAAATCATCATTAGTTTTCTGCAGAAGAACTTTTTATATTTTTTAAAGGAGGATTGACTAAATGTTCTATAATCTCCAGCTTTAGCAAAGACATGTATGCAAAGAGTTAATGGACAATCTTGGAGAACAGGACTAATAGGGATTTCAAAAATAAGTCTCTGCTTTATTGCAGTGAGACTTGTGTTCTGCAATGTTAAATAGAGTGCAGCTCAAGACCTCAGTTTCTTTTTCTCTTGACAGCATTGCACTACATGTTTTAAAGACATATAAATAATAATTTTTAAATAATCTGTCATATTATTCACCACCTTTTGGGTCTCTCCAGCATTAACATCCAAGAACAAATCACCCTTAACAAGGTTCTGTGTGACTTATCAGAGACAAAAGATGCATTGCAAAATAAAACTATAATGTGTTTGAAGATAATTATGTTGCTATGGTTTGGTTTGGTTTGGTTTGGTTTGATTTAGCAAGCAAAAAGATTCAACAATAAAAGACAATGGGCTCCAATCATAAGATGTCCTCACAAATTTGCTGTTTCACAGGCAACAAATATTTAAAATCCCTGATTCTGATTGCTGTTGTTTTGTAACTGACAATCATCCAGCATTGCAAAAGCATTGTTTTGAGAGATACACAGTACGTGTCAGTCGTCAGGAGCTACAAACAATCATCAGGCTTTGCCCCCTGTCTGTAAGACTAACTTAAAGGTTGAAACAAATCCTATCTTATGCAAAAACTAATCTTATTTGATTATTTAAGAATAATTAATATTGAGATCCAGTGACTGCAATATAGCAAAAATTATGTGATAATATGAGTAGAGTTGGTGTACTGTATGTATAGCACTCATACGTCAGTGTTCCAAACAGTATAGTTAAGATATCTATGGTACAAAATGGAATAGTACATATATTTTACCATGTCAGTTCATTTCCTGATTCAGAAAAATTAGCATACATCACATAATCTTACAAGTTTTGTTTTGTTTCTGTTATTAAAAGTCAAAGCCCCTATCCACACACGGATTAGACACACAAAACAAACTATTGCGTACTTTAAGTCCAACATGTTTTTTTGCAGAGAAATACCACATTAAAACCTTTTTTAAAAAAAAACTTCCCACTCCATCCTCTTTTTATAGAAAAAAAAACAATAATATGTGAATTTACAAATATTTTGATGTTTCTGAAGACACAAGAGATCTCCAGCTTCATAATAAAGTTCATCGTCAATCTGATAGTGTAGTTGAGGCTCTACATTATTCATATCCATGGTCAACATTGTAACACTATTGGCTTCAAAAATAATTTAGAGTGATTAGACATTCACAGAGCCAAAATAATACACACTTTCACCAGGTGATGTTAAAAATGCTTTTTAGTGTCAAACGCTGTACATGTATCATTATAGACGGTGAAGCTCAGACATTCACTTGTAGGAAACCAA
The DNA here is from genome assembly GCF_037954235.1 of Aulostomus chinensis. NCBI lineage: Eukaryota > Metazoa > Chordata > Actinopteri > Syngnathiformes > Aulostomidae > Aulostomus > Aulostomus chinensis. Next base: position 10,623,261 of record NC_141339.1, on the reverse strand, counting down.
AAGCTCATCAACTCGAGGGGGACATAAGTTAAAATTTCCTATGCACAAGACAATATAAATTGTGACATACGTGTTTTTAATTTGTTTTGAATCTTAGTGTCGGTTCTTTGTCTCCCCCACCCAATTCCATGCTATTATTTTGAAGTCGAACAATGTGGTTTGCTTGACAGATTTGGATCCGCCCTTTTAACGAAGTCGCCATGGAGACCGCGGGAGAGCGAGGCAGCTGGTAGAGTTTTCACAGCGAGCGTTTCCGCTCACCTAAAATAAAGAGCTGGCGAACCGACGACGAAGAGCGACAACTGAACATTACGGAGGAAATAGACGACGCCGATATCATTTATTTTTATTGGGCCCCATTGTACCGTGGGTGTTGCCGTTTACGTCGCCATTAATGCTTCGAATGTGAACCGGAGAGAGGAGGGCCGCTGCTGGTAACCTTTATATTGGTGAGTCGTCTTCTTTGCGCAAGCTAAGCATAGAGAGGCTACTACGAGAGCTCTTTCTCTGTCGGTCCCTCTACAGTCCGGCTAGTCTGTTGTCGGTAACATTATTATAAACAGAAAACATGTTTCGAAAAGAAATCATATTCTGGAAGAAGTTGACAATTTGACGTTAACAACTAACGAAAAATGTTCTATTAATGAAGCCAACCACGACTAGCTACTATCTTCCGGGATAAATGTTTTTCTTTTTGACAGGTCAAGCATAACGCCGTAAGTTGCATACGACGTTAGGCTTTTTATCAGTGTTAAAGGGGAAACAATGAGTTAGAAATCCTGTGCGAGAGTCTTAAATCGTTACCAGCTGTAACGTTACTGTATTGTTTCTTTGTGGTCGTGTGAACAATAACAGCTCGGCTTTAACATGACAAATAATATATCGTGCTTGTTAATAAAACGTCTCGTAGCATAATATGGTTTAGGAATATGACGCTAACAAAAGTCTAGAAAAGCTTTGTGTAGTTGTTGCCCAGAAATTGAGTTTGCTTGTGTTGGCGGTGTGTGTGCGCGTGTGCGTGTGTGTGCGCGCGCAGTCATGGCAGCCCATCACACTCTTTGTTTAAATAGCTCGCAGTACAGTTGCACGTGTCGAAGCGTGTGACTCTGCTTTAGGGCTGCCTGCTGCTACGGAGCCAGTTGACGTCGTCTGAAACCGTTAGCAGTGATGTGTGTTTGGAGTTTAAAGTCTTTTTATTCACATATTCCTATCACTGTGCCCCCCCCCCCCCTCCACTTTTGTTTTGTTCCCGTAAAAGTTAGAGTCGTTTCCGTGTAACTGGGTAGGAGGAAACCTCACTGTTACAACACTAAAGGATGGGTAATTCTAAAGGTTTGACGTTTAAACATTAACAGGAATAAAAATGGAACACTTATTGAGGAGTGTTTAAGCAGTTACTTTGTTGTCCAAGTGGTGTTTTCATATTTAAAAAAAAATCCACGAGTCCATATTGTAGAACATATTAAAACAGTACATATGGAAATAAACAACATGTATTGTGAATCTGGAGTCACTCAAGCTTCTTCTTGGCACTGACCACATATAAACCAATATTCCACTTTTATTCTGAAAATGAAAATATTCAGTAGTTGATAAGAGTCATGTTAACAGTCTATTGTGGTTGGTGTATCGCAATTGTCTTTTTTCCTTCTTAAATATTCGGTTTTAGGTGCATTCTTTGGACCTGTATGTGGCATATTTATAATATCTGGCAGGGATTTTACAGCATTTTGCAACTTTGCCACAAGCAGCCTCTTTGTTGTTTATGGCCAGATGTGTAAATGCACAGGCTTATCAAGATAACCAATTTGTTGGATGGTAATATGTCCAAGAAGTTTTATGACTCTAATGCCCTGATAATATAACTTGATAATAATGCACATTTTTAAAGAGTAATTAACATGATTCTGAAGTGAATTAGGAACTTTATTTCCACTTTCTTTCTGACAAGTGTCACTCGTTGGAATTTACATGACTGCATGTAAATACGATTATTGGTGAAGTGTCCATTTTTTCATAGCAATGTGAATAGCTTTTTATGAATATTGTATTCTTTGAAGAAGAGCTAAAAGTGGGATGGCAAATTGAGGGTATGTAAAAATGGTCATTGAATTACTCTGTATGTAGAAACAGGCCCAAACTGTACCTTTTGCACTCATTGTCTTTGTCCATAATCAGGGTTTTACCTTCCGTACCTACAGTTTTCTTTAAGGATGCATAATTATATTGGAACATCATCTGTACTGGCAGATACATGCAGTTTTTCAATTTATTTGTATCAACCCAAAGAGCAAAACTGATTGTTGTAATCTTTATTTCCAATGTACAGTGATAATTTACATGTCCGTCACATTGTGTCTCCTCCCCTTTTTTAACTGAGTTCATTGTGCCCTCTTCCACAGGGGTAAATAGGAAAATTAGTAGTAGCGTTTTCTTTGGTTGAACATCTGGAAGTCTTGACAAAATTTGCAACGTATTTGGTTGGAAAAAAATCTGACTTATCTCACATTCTTCCTGTTAGATATAGATGCAATGTTTTAAGTCTCCAATAATACAATTTTCTATTGCTTCACTTGAATAGAGTAAATTGTTTGAAGTGTCATAATTGCTCATACAACCTCCATGGTTCAGGGACTGATTTTATTTATTCATTTATTTATTTATTTTTACATTGTGCACACTCTGGTTGTAACAAGAACTGGCAGATAATTTTTGGTTTTTAATTCTAGAATGTGTCGTGGAACTCCGGTGGCATTTTTATGACTCCTGGTCCAGTATTCAGGGTTTTTTCTGTTTGACAACATAGCTTAGAGAAAACATCTTGTGAGTGAAGATAAGAGCACCGTGTTTGGCTTCATTCCCGTTCTCAGATTTCTCCTCCTGCTACTGCTGTCAACACATGACAATGTTTTTCTCATTTTTTAGTCTTTCTTTCTTTCTTTCTTTCTTTTTTCCTTTCTTTCTTTTATTTTTCTCCTCTCTCCTTTAGATGTCTTTCACTCCTTCCTCTTTTTTCTCTTCTCCATCTTTCTGTCTTTTTCTGTCCCCTTCCGTGGGGCAGGAGAGTAGGATGGTCTTGCTCTGAGGGGCTTAACACTACATAATACTTGGTAACAAAGGGCCCTTTCTGTGCTGCCATGCAGAGCTCCGTCTCTGGGCTCCCTCCGCAGGCCCCGGTGGGCTCTGCCAGCTGCAGTAGCATTGGGGCCTATCAGATGGAAATCTCCTCTCGGCTGTTTCTTTGGCACAATGAGTGCTCTCTGTTCCCGAACACATGCCTGTGCTCCTGCTCTCCTTGGATCCCTTTGCATTCCTGGAGCCCCAGGCAGCTGAAAAACTGCAGTAGCAGCCTGCTGGCTGGCTGGTTGTCTCACGCGTGTCTGAAGTGGATCTTTGCATAGTTTTTTCCCTAGGAAAGGGCTAAATGAGTTTCTTAAAGCCATAAAAACACACATCTACTCCATGCTTTTAGCTGGACTGCGAGGCGTAGTTTGATTATGATGATTATATGGATTTTTTTCTGTCATTGATTCATTTGGCTCCCTGTTCTGTCTTGTCTAATGCATCCTGATATTTTGCCGCCCTACTATCCTTTTCAACTTTCAGAGCAGCATTTCACCTGTTGTTTGAGTGCAAAATAATGTGTGAATCAAAGCAATTATTTGGGAGACTTGTGCCTGTGAGGCTAGCATAATGCTCAGTGATTCAATGCTAAGTTGTTCTCTCAGCAGTAGTAGTTCACAGAACATCCAGGCAGGAGTTTCTAAATGCAATCTGACCAATGCTGCCATTGGCAGGTAATATCACTAACATGATGTCAACTCAAATGTGCTTTAAGTGTTCTCGGCAGCAAGTGTGCGGGCTGTCAAAGATTGCTTGTGGAGGAAGAACTTTCACTCTGTTAAGTGTGAGTGGAGGGCTTCAGTAGTTACAATTCCGGGTGTTATGTCCCTTAATCAATCACATCACGTTAATTTAAGGAGTATCCTTAAAACAGGAGTCTGTAAACATTTATTCTCATCAGTAATTTAGTACATTTGAACCAACATTTGACTAGTATTGTGTAAAAACAATCCATCACTGCCTCTTAAAATCTTAAGATGTTTTTGTTTCTGTAAGTCCTCTTAATATACCAGTTGTTTTGGCACTTTACTGGGTCAAAACAAGGCATAAACAGCAGACAAATAGCATTGCTATTGAATGCAAGGTTGTGGAATTAATATTCAGTTCATCTAAAAAAAATATAGTATCCATCTAACAAAATTATAGTTTAGACAGCTTTTCCTATTTATTTTGGTTCTGCTTACCCTGGAAACCATGTAAGAGTCATTAAACAAGACACTGAACCTCTAATTTTTCCCGATGAGTAAGTTGTTACCTTGCATGGCAGGGAGCCTTCACCATGTGAGTTGGCGTGTGTGTGACAATGAGTGAATGAAAAAACACACTAAAGCCTAAAAGGTAGAAATGGGCTATATAAAGTGAATTTACTATTTATTTATATGTTCTTGGCATGATGTCTGAATCCAGTGTAGCCTTTTTTTCATGCACCGATGTCAAAACTTGGTGGTTTTTCAAAAGGCTGCCATTCTCCACTGTCTTGGTAACAGGGAGCAGCAACCCTGAGTTTCAGCACACTGCACTCCTCCAACCCAATTAAGTGTTAAACAAGACCTGGCACATCAAGTTTTGTAGGATGGCTGGATTGCTAGTCCTGCCTCTTCATGCTCTAGTTGCACAGACTGATCTCTTTTTATTGGATTCATTCCTTTGAATTATTAAAAAGTAGCCTCCATAGACAGAACATAAGTTTGTAGGAAATGAGTATGTAGTCTTCATCTTATAGATGGTTAGGCTGTTATCTATTTGTGTGTGCTGATATTTTTCCTGTTTTTGTTTTTTATCGAACTGGTCAATGGATCCAGTTTGACAAGATATTCTGTTAACTTTTCCATTCCAGTGGCATTGAGTTAATTTAAGGTAATCATACTTACTGCTCCACTATGACCTGATTCAAGGCAGCTATAGGCCAGGAAGGAAGTGTTTGTTTGCATGACTAAAAACAAAAATGATTTTCCAGGAAGAGGAAACTAACCTCTTGATGCTCAAAATAGTTGTAAAGAAAGAGAGGAGGAGAGAGAAGCCCAGTGCACCATGGGAGATCCCTCGGCAGTCTCAGCTTATAGCAGCATCTCTAAGGGCTAGCCTAAGCAGACCTAACTATAAGCTTGATCAAAAAGGATGGTCTTAAGTCTGCTCTTAAACCCAGAGAGGGTGTCTGCATCCCGGACCGAAACTGGGAGACAGTTCCACAGGAGAGGAGCTTGATAGCTGAAGGCTCTGGCTCCCGCTCTATTTCTAGAAACTCTAAGAACCACAAGTAACCCTGCATCCTGGGAGCAAAGGGTTCTAGATGGATAATAAGGGACTATGAGCTCTGTCAAATATGAAGGTGCCTGATTGTTGAGGACTTTGTATGTTAGAAGAAGAATTTTAAATTCTATTCTGAATTTGACAGGGAGCCAAGGCAGAGAAGTCGGTACAGGAAAGATATGGTCTCTTCTACCAGTTCTCATCAACACACAGGCAGCAGTGTTCTGGACCAGCTGGAGAGTCTTTAGGGACTCATTGGTGCAGCCTGATAGGAGGGAATTGTCATAATCCAGCCTGGAAGTGACAAAAGCATGGACTAGTTTTTCTGTATCTTTTTGAGACAGGATATGCCTGAACTTAGCAATGTTGCATAAATGAAGGAAAGCAGTCCTAGAGATTTGCTTAATGTGGGAGTTAATAAAGGACAGATCTTGATCAAAGAGCACTCCTAGGTTCCTTACCTAAGCTTGATTTATGCTTCTGCGTCGTGTCGACGCCGTACCTACGCCGTCGACGCAGACCCCTACGCGGACCCTACACCGTAACCTGACGCGCCTCCAAAAAATCCTGACTACGTGTTGTGTCGACGCGTGGTGACGTGAACGTCGAGGACTATGATTGGTCCGCTCAGAACATAATTTCCGGTTCAGTCGCAGCCCTATGGTCGCAGCACAACAACAACACCGCCTTTTCAAAGTTTCTGTGGTGAAAGCTCCAAACAAAAATGGACCAAGCCGAAGAAAGGATTATCGAGGAGGTGCGCAAGTACGACCACCTCTACAACTCCTCTTCGCGGCACTATAAAGACTGCGACCCCCCCTAGCGGCTTAGCGGTGAATTGCAGTCCCTGCAGCGTCCCTCGACGCAGAACTATAAATGCTCAGTGACGGCGTCACGTTGACAGCGTCGCGTTGAAGCTGTACCTACGCCGTCAACGTGACGCAGAAGCATAAACCGGGCTTTAGGTTAGTGCTGGGGGCCAGAGTAATGCCATCCAGGGTCACTGTGGACCAGCGCAGAGACGAGTCCCTCATCTGATGCTACTAGGATGTCATTGGTAACTTTGACTATTGCTGCTTCTGTGCTATGATGAACCCTGAAACCTGATTAGAAATCCTCTAATAAGCTGTTGATGTGGAGAAAGAGAAGAGGAAGATTTGATATTGGTCTGTAGTTGGCCAAAACTTGCGGATCCAGGGTTGCTGTTTTTTTGAGAAGGGGTTTAATTACTGCTACTTAAAAGGACTGTGGGATGTGACCAGATAGCAGTGACACATTGATCATATCTAAGAGAGGTGCTAACGAGGGGTAGAGAGTTTTTAAGCAGCTTAGTTGGGATGGGGTCTAGAAGACAGGTGGATGGTTTGGAGGAGGAATTGTTGGGCCAAGCTCATGAAGGCTAATGGGAGAAAAACTATCAAAGTGTTGGTCTGGTCCTTCAGCTGCCTGAAGGGTTTCTGGGGTTATAGGTGCCGTGTTGTCAGCTGATAGCAGAAGGAGATGAATTTTCTCTCTAATAAGTAGAATTTTGTTATTAAAGAAGTCCATGAAATTCTTGCTACTCAGGAAAACAGGAATACTTGGTTCAATAGAGCTGTGGCTCTCTGTCAGTCTGGCTACAGTACTGAAGAGGAACCTGGGGTTGTTCTTGTGTTCCTTCTTTAGTGCCGAGAAGTAGGCTGTCTTTTAGCTTTTAACGCTATCTTGCTGGA